>NW_027120695.1:0-689578 GCF_030686945.1 Centruroides vittatus | reverse complement strand
AAGCTGCGCCACAACATACGGTATATATATGTACATAAATAACAATAAAAATGAACAAAACAAAAAACAAAAAACCAATAACAAAAATATACAACAGTTAAACTGTGTATAACAACAACATGTATATGGATATAAATAAATAAATAATTAAATTTCTTTATAAATATTTGTAACTTTTAGAAAGTTCAATAATTTATCAACATTTGGCCTCTGGCCCAAAATCTCTTTAAAACTTGCATTTCCAAAATGCTGCCTACGAATCCGTTCAGAGGCGATGCAATTGCTCAGTATGTGCTTAACACTTACATTACAGTTGCAATACTGACATACAGGCTGGTCATCACCCTTCAAAAGGTATTGATGAGTCAGTCGAGTATGTCCAATTCTCAAACGAGTAAGAATGACCTCAGATCTCCTGTCATAAGGTTTCTTCTGTGTCCAATTTTCTATCACAGGTTTGATCTCGTGTAGTTTATTGTGGACTTGTGCGTTCCACACATTTTGCCATCTCTCCTCTAGTCGTTTTTTAACAACTAGCTTCAAGTCACCTCCTTCAATATGCATTGTATGCTGAGAAGGACTTGCTGACTTTGCAGCTGCGTCAGCTTCTTCATTCCCTCTTATACCTACATGGCCTGGGACCCAACAAAATTTTATAGAGAAATTCCTCGCAAAAAGATGGCAAATCAGCTTACGAATTTTAATCACTATGGAGTGAAAACTAGGTTCATACGAGATCAAAGCCTGAAGTGCACTAACTGAGTCAGTGTAAATCACGCAGCAACGATGACCTTTCCTATTTATATACTTTAGGGCTAAATAAATAGCCTGCAACTCCGCAGTAAAAATGGAAGAATTCGGTGCTATTTGTTCTGCCACGATTTCATCCTGGCAAACAAAGGCTAAGCCAACATAGTCATCCGATTTAGATCCATCGGTGTATATAGGAATTAAATTCCTGTCACGATGTTGAATTTCTGCGAAGTGCTGTCTATAAACGTAGTCTGGGGTGGTTTCTTTTAGAAACTGCTTTAAGCTTAAATCAACGTTTATCACAGGAATTGACCAAGGTGATATATTATCGACCTCGACCTGCGAAATGTTGCTTGTGTCCAGGTCAATCGTGCTGCTTACATTCTCCATTCTTATGTCAAATGTAGGGACACTACTTGGGCGAGCTGCAAATAATCTCCTCAGCTGACTATCTGAACAATCAGCTAAAAGTTTATTTTGAGATCTCTGTTTAATGTAATAAAAAAGAGACAACTGTTCTCTCCTAAGAGATAGTGGAGGCTCATGAGCATCCACATACAAACTTTGTACAGGAGAAGTTCGAAATGCACCAGTGCACAAACGCAATGCTTGATGGTGGATTGGATCCAGCATCCGAAGAGTAGATTCACGTGTAGAGCCATACACAACGCACCCATAGTCCAGCTTAGAGCGAACAAGGGCCCTATAAATCCTGAGCATAGAACATTTGTCTGCTCCCCAGGATGAGCAGCACAATACCTTTAACAGGTTTAAAGCTTTTAAACATCTACTCTTCAAATTGCGCAAGTGTGGTAAGAACGTCAATTTATGGTCAAACACGACACCCAAAAATTTTGCTTCGTTGACCATTGGGATTTTAACCCCATTTAGGTGAATTTCAGGGTCCAGGTGCAAACCACGCCTTCGGCAAAAGTGGATGCACGAGGTCTTCTCTACGTTAAAACTGAAACCATTGGTCTTGGACCAATTGTCTATTCGATTTAAGGAGGTTTGCAGTTGTCTCTCAATAAAACCCATGTTACTAGACTGACAGGAAATCTGAAAGTCATCCACATACAGAGAGTGTTTCACACTGGGAGGAAGACAGTTAGTTATACTGTTAATTTTTATTAGGAACAGAGTTACACTCAAAATAGAACCTTGAGGGACACCCTCTTCTTGTGTGAAAGGCCTAGACAAAGTGTTGCCCATCCTGACTTGGAATCTTCGATTCTGTAGGAAGTTTTTTATAAAAATTGGCAAATTACCCCGCAATCCGAATTTGTGCAGATCACGGAGTATCCCGTATCGCCAGCAGCGATCATAGGCCTTCTCTATATCGAAAAACACAGACACTAAGTGCTGTCGTCTAACAAACGCTTCGCGTATAGATGTTTCAAGGTTTACTAAATTGTCTGTGGTACTTCTGTTCCTACGAAATCCACTCTGATGTGGTGAAAAGTAGTTCTTTTCCTCTAGGAGGAACATCAGGCGTCTGTTTACCATTCTCTCGAAAAGTTTGCAGAGACAACTAGTCAGAGAAATTGGTCTATAATTAGAGGGATTCTTGCAGTCTTTACCTGGCTTGGGAATGGGAATTATGATAGATAGCCTCCAAGAGTCAGGAAAAGTATGTTCTGTCCATATTCTGTTGAACAGATTCAGAAGGTTACTAAGGGAATTGTCTGACAGATTTTTAATCATGCTGTAATGGATTTTATCCGGCCCTACAGCAGTATTCCCCGAGCGAGAGATTGCTGTACATAGTTCTATTCTGCTGAATGGCACATTATATTCCTCATTAGATGGAGAGTGGAAGTTTAGATATTGTTTTTCACTTTGGACTTTATAAGCCTGGAAATTTGTTGTATACATAATATTGCTGGATGAAGACGAAAATGTTTCACCCAACAAATCAGCAATACCTTTTATGTCACTGATTATTGTGCCATTATTTTCCAGCATGGACAGAGAGTGAGAAGCATATTTCCCATTAATTTTATGGATTTTATCCCAGACTGCTTTTGAGCTGGTGGAAGATGTTATGCTAGAAACATACTTCCTCCAGGAATCCCTTTGGCTTTGCCTCCTTATTTTTCTGGCATTTGCCTTTGCTTTTTTAAAAGCTATCAAATTCTCAGCAGTGGGGTATCTTCTGAAAATCCCCCATGCTTTCTTTTGTTTTTTAAATGCTGCCTCACAATTCTGATCCCACCATGGTTTCGGATGTTTTGGATATCTGGTTGACGTTTTCCCCATTGTTTTTTCGGCTGCCTGAATAATACTGGAAGTGACAACTTCTACTGCATCATTGATATCGGCAGTATTGACCATTTCCTCAGTGATGTTAGCCAAAGAGAGAAAATGCAGGCCAATCTGCCGTTTCAAATTTCCAGCGTGGTGGACGGGCTGTTTCACAGCTTCCTCTGCCTCTATATTTTAAAAATATTGGAAAGTGGTCACTGGAAAGTGGATTAGATCCAACCTCCCATGTAAACGCTGAAAACAGATTTGGACTAGCTAATGTCAAATCAATGGCAGTAAATGTTCTTGTTGGGGCGTGGAAGTATGTCACTTCTCCAGTATTAAATAAATACAGTTGGTGATTACCTATGAATCTTTCAATGGCTCTGCCTCGACAATTGATGTCGTGACTGCCCCACATTGGATTGTGGCCATTGAAATCACCAAGTAGAATAAACGGAGTTGGCAGTTGTTCAACCAAGTCATCCAATTCATCCTCATTGACTCTGACATCTGGTGGCAAGTATATGGAACAAACTGTGACAGTTACTCCAATTGAAATTCTGACTGCCACAGCTTGCAGCTCTGTTCTTATTTGTACCGGTAAGGAAGGGATGCAATTTGAAACCAGTACAGCCACACCTCCACTGGCGCGAGTGTGGCTATCATCATCCTTACGGTAAAGATTAAATCCTTTTAAAGTAATTTTTTCTCCAGGTTTTAGATGTGTTTCCTGGAGTGCCACGCAGAGAGATGTGGTAGATGATGTCAAATGTTTAACGTCAGAAAAGTTGTTGCGGAAACCACGACAGTTCCATTGGATTATTTTATAATCCATTATGTGGTTGAGGCAGCATTCTTTGTAAAAGTATCCCTCTTTAGTTTTACAGCCGATTTGCCTTTTGGAGGCGAGTTTGGTGGTGTAACCACCTTATTAGTCTCCTCATCTGAGAAGTCAGAGAACTCACTCATAGACTGAGTCTCTGATCTTTTAGATTTAGAGAGGGCTGATTTTAATTTTTGTTTGTTCAGTGGGTTCTTATTAGCTTTTTTAGAACCCACATTTCTGGTTACTATCCCTGCTTTAGGTAGGGGTGTTTTTTTCTTTATATTCTCTTTTACTTCTGTATCTGTAGATTGAGTTAACAAGCATCTAGCATGGCGAGTAAAAGATTCATTTGGTGAAACGGAAATTTCTGTCTGAACCGCACATGTCTTTGTGGACTTCAAAACAGAAGCAAATGTCTTTTGTTGTAATGATGCACTTTGAGTGACCATGCGCCGAGCCTCTGGGTAAGGTATGTTGTTAACTGTTTTTAGGCGTTGAATTTCTTTTTCTCTTTGCCATGCAGGGCATTTCCGAGAATAGGCAGGATGGGCATCCTGGCAGTTCACACAGTGTGGAGTACTTTTACATTCAGTACTGTTGTGGCCTTCAGTTCCACACTGTGCACATAAGCTTTTGCCTCGGCAGGAGGTCTGGGAATGTCCAAATCGCTGGCATTTGAAACAACGCAGCGGATTTGGAACGTATGGTCGAACTGGGCATCGAAGATATCCCGCAGTAACGAATGATGGCAATGTTGGCTTTCCGAAAGTGAGAATCAAATGTTTAGTCGGTATCAGCTTGCCATCACGACGAATGGAGATGCGTCGAACGGCAGTGACACCTTGATCTGCAAGACCGATCTGGATGTCTGCTTCATCTTCAGACATCAGATCGACCTCAGATATCACACCACGTGACGAGTTCAAACTTGTGTGTGGTGTGATTGTGACATTTATGTCTCCTAGAGATTTAGTCTTTAAAAGCTTTGCTGATTGTTGAGGAGAGGCTGCCTCAACGAGTAAATCTCCTGACCTCAATTTTTGGATTTTTTTAAGATGCCCAATGGTTGATTCAAATAATTTTTGAATCAAAAAGGGGGAACGTTTAGACAGAGATGTTTCTCCCGTAGCATGAACAATAAGGTAGGCTGGTTGGTTAACGAGAAGTAAAATCACTTGGTGGTGATGCTTTGGTACCTAATGTTTTAGATTGTAGTGAATCCATATTGAAAAAGTAATATTCAGCTCCCGGTGACCCCACCCACCATGGGGTCCAACAAGGGGATGCCGTCACATGGGAGACTCCCATAGACCGTCACACCAGGGTTTCCCAGGAGCTATACCCTCACAATGCAGTCAAGAAGAGCACATCTTGTCTGACGTGTCTGCCCGGTCTGCATCGATCGGTTGACTCCAAGCCGAGGTCAAGAATGACTCAACGACCAGCCGATTGACTCAAACGGAGCCTGATTTGAGCCTCCCGTTTATCCGAAGCAGGGGCCAAAGCAGTGTGTTGGGGACGTTATGTTGCCCCTCAACTACCAGGATCCCCCTTTCCGGCATACGGGCCACCACGCACGGCAAACACGTGGGTGGGCGTTCAGATCCCAGGGATGGTAAAGAAGAGTTACTAAACCATCTCTGGGAGGTCCCCTCACCACGGACAGGAACCCACATCGAGGGGATTCTCGACAGAAAGTTATATTATTATTATTTAAACTTCCTTGTTACTGAAGCAGCATATACATCGCCTATAGGAAAAGAGTATCGTTTGACACGAACACAAAGCATTGAAATGGCGACGATGACCAAAAGAAAAGGTATGTGTTGTAGCCATGATTTGTTTTACACTTCCTAGTTATAGAATTTGGAAGATCCGCAAGAAATCAGATAATGGTAGGATGAGTGTGTTCCTGCAACGAATGTAGTAAATTGGCATTAAAACTTTACAGTTTCTAGAGAAATGTTTAATTTCTTTTGTGCTGCATTACCTCAAATGAAAAAAAAATACTTACTTCAGACGAATGTATTTCTACAGATGAAAGAGTAGCAATTGCTCTATATTACCATTCGCATCATCGTCTAAATATAGGACTATTTCACATCTGCTTGGTGTAGGAATATCCACTCATTTGTAAAATTTGTTATAAGACTTTTGTAACAGAGTTATAAATAATTTAATGTCTACCGCTACTCCAGTTTCCAGACCAGAAAATGAAATTTAAAAAAAAAATCCGCAATTTTAAAAAATTTGGAATTTTCACACAATGCTTTGAATCAATTGATGGAACACGCATTTCCTATTTCACCACCAAAAAAGACTACATGGACTATTAGCAATTATAGAAGGACGTATTCTGTGGTCCTCCTTCGATGTTTCAGATGCCAAAATTATATGTTTCATTATATAAATGTAGATCTTCTTGAAGGAAAAATGATGCACATATTTTAAAAAAATTCTCATATCTCTTTAAACACTCCTAAAAAATATAAACTCTTTAGAATTAGGAGGAAAGAATTGTCGGAGAAGTTGTACCACCTTTAATTATTGGTGACGCTTGCTATTTCATTTACAGCCAACTTTAATGAAACAATTTCTAAATAAAACAGAATGAAAATCGAAAAAACATTCAATTTTAGATTTATCTAGAGCTCGACAAAAAGGAGAAAAAATGCCTTTGGAAGATTAAAAGCAAGATTTTGAAGACTTTCGTAAATGAATGGATATTAGGTATTGATAGATCAAAACAAATAATTATAACTTGTGTCGATATGTTTATTGTTGGGCTCTGTTCATAATAACAATATATAAAATATATATAAATTTATATAATTTCTGTTTTTTGGATTCCTTTGTATATTATTAATTATCCTCTTTTTATTTGTCAATTGAAGCAATGTACGTGATGTAAATTATTATTTTTATTTTTACCCATAATGTATACATTTTCTTTTGTTCTATTTTTTGTGAGATTTTGGGCAGATTCTGATATGGCAACTCTGCGCCAATAGTACTGTATAAAGGGTGTGTTTCAGGACCGGAATTTCGTAATCTGACTGAGGACTGGAGAAAAAAAAGTGTGTCTTGCCCTAGTGTCTGGTTCAGCGATCAGCATTTCTATTCTTTCTTTGTGTCGAAAAGACATGTGGTTGGTTGGTTGGTTCTATTTTTTGGCACAAGAGCCATACAGGCTATGCTGCGCCATGACAAATGGTAAAATTAAACAAAGCTAAATATATATATCACAAGGCGTCAATACAACACAAAAACACAAAAAAACAGAACAACACAAATATAAATATATAATAAATAAATAAATAAATAAATTAGTTCACTTAAATATCTCTATTAATTTTTATAACTTTCAAAAAGTTCAGTATCTTATCAAGATTTGGCCTCTGGCCCAAAATCTCTCTCAAAGTTGCATTTCCAAAATGCTGTCTGCGACTCTGGTCAAAAGCAACACAGTTGCAAAGTATATGTTTAACACTTAAAGTACAAATGCAATACTGGCATACTGGCTGGTCATCACCCTTCAAAAGGTATTGATGAGTAAGCCGAGTATGTCCAATTCTCAGGCGAGTAAGAATGACTTCAGATCTCCTATCATACTGTTTCTTGTGTGTCCAATTTTCTATTATAGGTTTGATCTCGTAAAGTTTATTGTGGACTTGTTCGTTCCACACATTTTGCCATCTCTCTGCTAGTCGTTTTTTAACAACCAGCTTCAAGTCACCTCCTTCAATGAACATTGTATGCTGAGAAGGACTTGCTGACTTTGCAGCTGCATCAGCTGCTTCATTCCCTTTTATACCTACATGGCCTGGGACCCAACGAAATTTTACAAAAATATTACTTGCAATAAGATGGCAAAACAGTTTGTGAATTTTAATCACTATAGAGTGAGAACTAGGTTCATGTGAGATCAAAGCCTGAAGTGCACTAACTGAGTCAGTGTAAATAACACAGCGACGATGACCTTTCCTAATTACATATTTTAAGGCTAAATAAATAGCCTGCACCTCTGCAGTAAAGATGGAAGAATTCGATGCGATTTGTTCTGCCACGATCTCATCCTGGCAGACAAAGGCTGAGCCAACGTAATCAACCGATTTCGATCCATCAGTATAAATAGGAATTAAATTCCTGTCGTAGTGTTGAATTTCTGCAAAGTGCTGCCTATAGATGTAGTCCGGGGTGGAATCCTTAGGAAACTGCTTTAAGCTAAAGTCAACATTAATCACAGGAGTTGACCAAGGTGATATATTATCGACCTCGACCTGTGAAATGTTGCTTGTGTCCAGGTCAATCGTGCTGCTTACATTCTCCATTCTAATGTCAAATGTAGGGACACAACTTGGGCGAGCTGTAAATAATCTTTTCAGCTGAGTATCTGATACTCTACAATAAACTGAAGGTTTAGCCAGAAATTTCTGTTTAATGTAATAGAACAAAGACAACTGCTCTCTCCTGAGAGATAGTGGAGGCTCATAAGCATCCACGTACAAACTTTGAACAGGAGAAGTTCGAAATGCACCAGTGCACAAACGCAATGCTTGATGGTGGATTGGATCCAGCATCCGAAGAGTAGATTCTCGCGCAGAGCCATAAACAACACATCCATAATCCAGCTTAGAGCGAACGAGGGCTCTATATATCCTGAGCATCGAACATTTGTCTGCTCCCCAGGATGAGCAGCATAATACCTTTAAAAGGTTCAGAGATTTTAAACATCTACTCTTCAAATTGCGCAAGTGTGGCAAGAACGTCAATTTATGGTCGAACACAACACCCAAAAATTTTGCTTCGTTGACCATTGGGATTTTAACCCCATTTAGGTGAATTTCAGGTTCCAGGTGCAAACCACGCCTTCGGCAAAAGTGGATGCACGAGGTCTTCTCTGCATTAAAAGTAAAACCATTGATCTTGGACCAACTGTCTATGCGATTTAGGGAGGTTTGCAGTTGTCTTTCAATAAAACTCATGTTAGTAGACTGACAGGAGATCTGAAAGTCATCCACATACAAAGAGTGTTTCACACTGGAAGGAAGACACTTAGCTATGCTATTAATTTTGATTAGGAACAGAGTCACACTCAGAATAGAACCTTGAGGAACACCCTCTTCTTGTGTGAAAGGCCTAGACAAAGTGTTGCCCATCCTAACTTGGAATCTTCGATTCTGCAAGAAGTTTTTTATAAAAATTGGCAGATTACCCCGCAGTCCAAATTCATGCAGATCGCGGAGTATTCCATATCGCCAGCAGCGATCATAAGCCTTCTCTATATCGAAAAACACAGACACTAAGTGCTGTCGTCTAACAAACGCTTCGCGTATAGATGTTTCAAGGTTTACTAGATTGTCTGTGGTACTTCTGTTCCTACGAAATCCACTCTGATGTGGTGAAAAGTAGTTCTTTTCCTCTAGGAGGAACATCAGGCGTCTGTTTACCATTCTCTCGAAAAGTTTGCAGAGACAACTAGTCAGAGAAATTGGTCTATAATTAGAGGGATTCTTGCAGTCTTTACCTGGCTTGGGAATGGGAATTATGATAGATAGCCTCCAAGAGTCTGGAAAAGTATGTTCTGTCCATATTCTGTTGAACAGATTCAGAAGGTTACTAAGGGAATTGTCTGACAGATTTTTAATCATGCTGTAATGGATTTTATCCGGACCTACAGCAGTATTCCCCGAGCGAGAGATTGCTGTACATAGTTCTATTCTGCTAAATGGCACATTATATTCCTCATTAGATGGAGAGTGGAAGTTTAGATATTGTTTTTCACTTTGGACTTTATAAGCCTGGAAATTTGTTGTATACATAATATTGCTGGATGAAGACGAAAATGTTTCACCCAACAAATCAGCAATACCTTTAATGTCACTGATTATTGTGCCATTATTTTCCAGCATGGACAGAGAGTGAGAAGCATATTTCCCATTAATTTTATGGATTTTATCCCAGACTGCTTTTGAGCTGGTGGAAGATGTTATGCTAGAAACATACTTCCTCCAGGAATCCCTTTGGCTTTGCCTCCTTATTTTTCTGGCATTTGCCTTTGCTTTTTTAAAAGCTATCAAATTCTCAGCAGTGGGGTATCTTCTGAAAATCCCCCATGCTTTCTTTTGTTTTTTAAATGCTGCCTCACAATTCTGATCCCACCATGGTTTCGGATGTTTTGGATATCTGGTTGACGTTTTCCCCATTGTTTTTTCGGCTGCCTGAATAATACTGGAAGTGACAACTTCTACTGCATCATTGATATCGGCAGTATTGACCATTTCCTCAGTGATGTTAGCCAAAGAGGAAAATGCAGGCCAATCTGCCGATTCAAATTTCCAGCGTGGTGGACGGGCTGTTTCACAGCTTCCTCTGCCCCTATATTTTAAAAATATTGGAAAGTGGTCACTGGAAAGTGGATTAGATCCAACCTCCCATGTAAACGCTGAAAACAGATTTGGACTAGCTAATGTCAAATCAATGGCAGTAAATGTTCTTGTTGGGGCGTGGAAGTATGTCACTTCTCCAGTATTAAATAAATACAGTTGGTGATTACCTATGAATCTTTCAATGGCTCTGCCTCGACAATTGATGTCGTGACTGCCCCACATTGGATTGTGGCCATTGAGATCACCAAGTAGAATAAACGGAGTTGGCAGTTGTTCAACCAAGTCATCCAATTCATCCTCATTGACTCTGACATCTGGTGGCAAGTATATGGAACAAACTGTGACAGTTACTCCAATTGAAATTCTGACTGCCACAGCTTGCAGCTCTGTTCTTATTTGTACCGGTAAGGAAGGGATGCAATTTGAAACCAGTACAGCCACACCTCCACTGGCGCGAGTGTGGCTATCATCATCCTTACGGTAAAGATTAAATCCTTTTAAAGTAATTTTTTCTCCAGGTTTTAGATGTGTTTCCTGGAGTGCCACGCAGAGAGATGTGGTAGATGATGTCAAATGTTTAATGTCAGAGAAGTTGTTGCGGAAACCACGACAGTTCCATTGGATTATTTTATAATCCATTATGTGGTTGAGGCAGCATTCTTTGCGAGGGTATCTCTCTTTAATTTAACAGGCGGTCTCTCTTTTGGAGGTGACATTGGTTTTTTTACCTCCACATTATTCTCTTCATCAGAGATATCAGAGAACTCGCTCACAGACTGAGTCTCTGATTTTTTAGCTTTAGAGAGAGCTGCTTTCACTCTCTGTTTGTTTAATGGGTTCTTACTAGCCTTTTTTGAACCCAGGTTTCTTGTTATCACCCCTGTTTTAGGTAGGGGTGTTTTTTGTTTTGTATTGTCATTTTCTGCTGTTTCTTTTGAAGGGATCAGTAAACAATTTGCATGGCGAGTGAAAGATTCCTTTGGGGAAACAGAAATGTCTGTCTGAACTTCACATGTCTTAGTGAGTTTCAGAGCAGCAGCAAATGTTTTTTGTTTCAGTGGTGCACTTGAAGTGACCATGCGACGTGCCTCTGGGTAGGGTAAGTTGTTGACTGTTTTTACACGCTGTATTTCTTTTTCTCTCTGCCATGCAGGGCATTTCCGGGAGTAAGCAGGATGGGCATCTTTACAGTTCACACAGCATGGGGTACTTTTACATTCTGTACTGTCGTGACCCTCAGTCCCACACTGTGCACATGCGCTTTTTCCTCGGCAGGATGTTTGCGAGTGTCCAAACCGCTGGCATTTGAAACAACGCAGCGGATTTGGGATATATGGACGGACTGAGCAACGTAGGTATCCTGCTGTTATAAAGGATGGCAATGTTGGTTTGTTGAAAGTAAGAATCAGGTGTTTGGTTGGTATCAACTTTCCATCTCGACGAATTGAAATGCGCCGGACAGCAACGACACCTTGATCTGAAAGACCAATCTGAATATCTGATTCGTCTTCAGACATCAGATCAATTTCAGATATCACACCACGTGATGAGTTTAAACTTCCGTGTGGTGTGACAGTGATTTCCATTTCTCCCAGGGTCTTTGTTTCTAGAAGTTTTGCAGATTGTTGTGGGGAGGATGTTTCCACCAGTAAATCACCTGATCTTAATTTCTGAATTTTTTTCAAATCTCCAATAGTCGACTGGAACAATTTTTGAATCAGAAAAGGAGAAGCTTTAGATAATGGTTTGTCACCAGTTGCGTGTACTATTAAGTACGCTGGGGTACTGGACATTTTTAAATTTTTCCGCTCTTTCAGATCTTTTATTTTTGGGGAATCCATGATTAAAAGTAAAACATTCAGCTTCTGGTGACCCCACCCACCATGGGGCCCAACAAGGGGATGCCGTCACATGGGAGACTCCCATAGACCGTCGCACCAGGGTTTCCCAGGAGCTATACCCTCACAATGCAGTCGAGAAAAGCACACCTTGTCTGACGTGTCTGCCCGGTCTGCATCGATCGGTTGACTCCAAGCCGAGGTCAACAATGACTCAACGACC
The DNA here is from genome assembly GCF_030686945.1 of Centruroides vittatus. Lineage (NCBI taxonomy): Eukaryota > Metazoa > Arthropoda > Arachnida > Scorpiones > Buthidae > Centruroides > Centruroides vittatus. The sequence continues at coordinate 677,302 of NW_027120695.1, read as the reverse complement.
AGCCGATTGACTCAAACGGAGCCTGATTTGAGCCTCCCGTTTATCCGAAGCAGGGGCCAAAGCAGTGTGTTGGGGACAGTATGTTGCCCCTCAACTACCAGGATCCCCCTTTCCGGCATACGGGCCACCACGCACGGCAAACACGTGGGTGGGCGTTCAGATCCCAGGGATGGTAAAGAAGAAATACTAAACCATCTCTGGGAGGTCCCCTCACCACGAACAGGAACCCACATCGAGGGGGAAAAGACATGTGAGTCTAACTGTTTGCTTAATCTGTTAACATCGAAAAAACTGTTGGTGAGATACAACATTTATCATCGTGAAAAAAGTTTGTCTCTAGTTCGAATTCCTGGGAAGTAAATAGGTTTTTGTTATTTAGTGGACTTTTTCATACACGTATTTTTGTGAGCTGCCACGTGCTTAATACCTGTGTGAGATCCCGGAGAGGTAAGAGGAAGTTGTATCTCCCTTTCTGGCGACTCACTTGTCAAAGATGGCAATAACGTTCTGTTACGCGTTACGCAAGTGGAGGAGGAGGAAAAATGGAGTCGACGATAAGGCAAAGCCGTCAGTCAAAAAAGACACTATTTTATAACAAAAGAAAATTCGTTGTTAATAAATTATGTTAACTATAAATCTACCCTCATAGACGCAAGAGAGGGGGGAGAGAGAGATAGAGTTTACAATATCAGTTGCATACCTCTTTTTGTAAGTTTGGTAGAAATAGCTGCCACAGGTTCCGTAGATCAGAATGTCCACTCTGGATGGCACAGAGTCTAGAAGTATAACCCAGACGATAGAGGTGATTTAACTCAAGTTGGCTTCCCGAAGAAGTTGGGACTTAGACGGTAGTCGTTGTATACACTGATTGACAGAAGATCCAAGACTCTTCCCTAGAGGGGAGACGGAAAGCGTCTTTTATATCTTTTTGATGAAAAAATAGGTCACGTGATCGACAGTGGATTGCAATTAGAGCCTTAAGGCCATAGGTGGTCCTGGGATTTAAAACAAAATGACGAATTCGGATGCTAACTGTAAATTATCGTGCAAGTTGAGTTACATGTCGCGAGGGAACAATGGCTTGTTGACAGTTACAGAAAGATTGTTGCCAGTCAAGGGTCAACATTTTCTCAGTTATGAAATTTTGTTAATTAACCTGTTGTATAACTAAAAGTTAATAACCTAAAATTCCAAATTATTTCACTCCTGATTTTACATTCACTCCATGCTTTCTTTAAAATCACACTTTATTAGTGTGATTTTTAGAAGATTAGATTGTTGATAAGCAAGAAGTAGGGTTATGTTTAATTTTTTTAAATTGATAAATTGCTCTCTCTCATAAACGATTAGGTCAATAGGTGACACCGTTGCGTCAATAAATAATATTCAGATTGTATACAAAATATATCCCGATGCGTGTTAGACGCGTGTCAATATTTATTACTCGAGGTTAGGAGATGAGAGCGTCTTGAGTTTCTTATAAGCAGTCGGTTGGGTGGGTGACGTCATCGTTAACTTTAAACTGCAGTCTCGACCCTAAGTTCACATGAGTTGAGACTGTTTGGTTGAATTTCTTTGTTTGAAAAATCTAAATTATTTGTAGGACGATATCACCATCTCGGATTTTTGGATATAAACTGTTCCAGATGTGCAAGAATCGTAGGTAATTAGATAGAGTTATTGTGCATCCACGTGGATAAATTAATTCAGGTTATTAGTACTTAAATCGGTTGATCGGGTGTTAAGTTGCGTGGGTCAGCCATCTTCGAGGTAAGGTGACGAAGTCACTGTTCTTGGATTCAGATACCGACTTAGTAACACCTGTGAATAATTTATTGCATTCGATGTTCTCTCAATGTACTACAATGTTTAATGATAAAACCATATCTACGCATGTTAATTATCCCTACAAAGCGATAATAAAAAATCTATTATTTTCCTCCAAAGAAGCTCAAAAAACTTATTTAACCGGCTCTTTCTTCTACAAAGATACTACCGGCGTTTTAAACAAAACCAATCCGATTAAAAATGCGAAAAATGAAGGATTAGTCGCCAGGTTTAATAAAAGCAGCAAAAGTCAAGTATTAGATTTATACGGACGACTTCATTTCGATTTTATTAATCGACCTAAATTATTGATAAACGGCGTAGACGTTCGAATAAAATTGGAACGTTCGAAAGACGCTTTCGCTCTAATGGCGACGGCCGATAATTATCAGATTCGATTAAAGAATATTACGTTAAAAGTAAATAGAATAGAAGTAAGTCCTAGCATCTTAATTGGAATGGAAAAAACATTAGAAAATTCTGTAATTAAAATGCCTTATCGACGAGTTAATATTAAAGTATTTACATTAAGTAAAGGGATTTTAAGTTCAAATATATCGAATGCGATAATCGGTCAAATCCCGAAAAGAATTATAATCGGATTGGTGCGAAATAACGCTTTTAATGGACAGATCGATTTAAATCCTTTCAATTTTGAAAATTTCGACTTAAACTATATTTCTGTTATAAAAGATTCGATTTTAATCCCGCCCAACCCGTTCTGTCCAGACTTTGACGCCAAATCTTACGCTCGAAGTTACGCAACATTATTCGAAGAAATAGGGGGAATTCCCTACGGAAAATTCGCTAATATATCGTATTCCGACTACGCTCAAGGATACATGTTCCACGTATTCGACTTAACTCCCGACCGAGCAGCCTCCGAAAACCATACCTCTGTGTTGACCTATGGAAATGTTAGTTTCGATTTAAAGTTCAAAAGACCTTTGCCAGAAACAGTTAACGTCATATGCTTCTTAGAATATCGTAATACAATAGAAATCGATCGATCGCGAAACATTTACGTCGACTACTAAACAACTAATGGATACGATTACGCTCTGGAAACTGGCGTTAGGTGATTCCGAAATTAGCAAGACATTCGGTGGCGTTTATCCGTCGGATTTATTACCTCAAACAATCGGAAAGAAGAGAAGCTTTATCGTTAATACGGAGAACAGCAAAAATCCCGGACGACACTGGATAGCTCTTTTTTTCCGAAATTCGACTTGTTATTATTTTGACTCATACGGTCTACCGCCAAAAATCCCGAACATTATAAAGTTCATAAGACAGAATTCCAAGGAGTTGCGCTGGAATCGAAGAACGCTCCAAGGTCCGTATAGCTCTACGTGCAAATACTTTTGCCTATTTTTTCTCTACAAAATATCAAGAAACCAAGACTTAAAAATTCTTTAGCCTAATACTAAATATTTTAATGATAACTATGTATTCGCTTTTGTACGCAATAATTTTCGTTTTGGTAAAATACCACCAAATATATTCATTAAATGTAACCAATGTAGCGTTAGTTTACTCAAATAAAATTTTTTTAAAACTTAAAAAATGTGTTTTTTAATTGAAACTATAAAACATTAGTCGCTTTGTGTGGGAATCGGGTCACCTCGAATTCTTGACTTTGAATTAGGAGGCCTATCTTTGACCTAGAATGTAAAAAGATAGAGAGGGACAGATAAGACGCGACTTTGATGCCGTAGGCTAAGATGGGGACTAGCGAAAGTGAACGCATATATTAATAAACCTAGAGTATAAATACTTTCGCTTTTAGCCAATTTTTTAACCCTCTCCAAGATGAGATCTCCGTCAAATGTGTCGATATTAGAGACGAAATACTTTACCAACTACGAATTAAATTTTGAGGAATGTGTCTATAAAGGAAGTCATATGGTAAATGAATCGTGGGATACGGTTCGAATATTAAAGAACTTTGAAGAGGAAAAGCATGAAATATGTTTTTTCCATAAAGGAACATGGAAAATTATGAGGCGCAATGGTAATTATCTTTTTTATATTTTAGTAAAAAAATTTTTATTTAATTACATTTTTTTTAAAAAAGTATTTCGTAATTTTTCAGAATCGTCGAATATTCCAATAGAAAATATTTATTTCGTTAAATCACCAGAAACAGCAAGTCTTAACATTGAATCTGAAATTAAAATTAAAATATGCAAAAAAGAAACAATTTATTATAACGGAAGAACATATAATTAATTTAAATGCGCAATTTAAAAAAATTATTAATATTCTTTATATAGGCCGTCATCATATAATAATAAAAATGAAAAACAGAAAATTGATATTATTTGAAAGACCTATAGAAGGTAAGTTTTTCAAAAAACTTTATATAAAATTTTAAATAATAGATGTAAGAATATTCCGCAAGATTTTTCGTAGCGAAGAAAGATGAATGCATAGGCATTAGCTCAATTTAAATTCTTTTAGTATTTTAATGTTCAGAATAAATTTAGGCTTTTTCCTACGACTAACTTTTCATAACTTTTTAATTCGCTTTTTTTTTATAATTTTAATCTTAAACTTCTTACCTTCGCAGTTCTTATAGGCGCGGTTGATAGCGATACATCGCTTAATCCTATCGATCGTCTCTTATATTTAAAAACAATTTTAAGTCAAAAAGCAACAGTTGCATTTAGACACAATGACTAAGTATCTTTCTTTGTTTGACAATCTTCTTTGTTTCGAAAAAAAAGAACAACTAACGCCCTCTGCTTTTTTTTTCTTGCAGATTTTCCTTATAAACTACTTTCAATTTCTAATTTAAACTATTTATAATAAAAATTTTTTTAAAATAAATATACAACATAATATTTATTGTTTTTTAGGCCACATTTGATGGAGATCTAATCAATTTTTTTTATTGTTAATATAATCCTTTTTTTATGTAACTTTTTTGTATATATTTTGTTTTTTAATTATTTTAATATAGCCCAAACTTTTTTGTATGTTATTATCATTTTTTTTTATTTTAACTTTTTTTATTATAACTTTTTTGCTCTTATTTATAATAAAAAAGAACAAGAGAAAGAAAATTGTGTTGTTTATTTAATCGTCGTCGCGACACATATTTGTCGACAGATGGCGCCGGCTTAACAAAACAAAAAACTTATGAAAATAAAAATATATAAATATAAAAAAATAAAATAAAAATATATAAAATATATATAAAAAAATATATAAATATAAAAAAATAAAATAAAAATATATAAATATATATAAAAAAATATATAAATATAAAATAAAAAAATATTGATTCTCTTAAGATGACTTAACAAAAAAATATAAAAGTATACTAATAAAAGAAAGAGATGGATATATATATATATATATATATCTATCGTAAAAGAATCGATAAAAACCAAATAGCAAATGGCGTGATCCGATTAGCGACGGACGATTCGCGCTGTTTGTTATTTTTTTAATCGGTTTCGAAATTTCGAAGGAAAATAATTTAAAAAAAATGGAGTTTAATATTTTGCCAACAGATGACACCTTCGACTTAACAATTTAATATTTTGCCAACAGATGGCATTGGCTTGACGAAAAAAATATCTTAACTATTAAAGTATATATATACATATAATAATATTAATTCTCTTAAATAAAGAAAATATTAATTCTCTTAAGAGAAATCTAAGACTCGTCGTATTGTAAAAAAATCTTAAAATATCGTTTCTCTTAAGACTCGTCGATAATAAGAAAATATATAACAAAAATATCGGCGGCGTATTCTAAAAACGCTCGCTCACATTTTGCGGTAAAGTATATCCGAAAAGGCAACAAAAATGGGCGTGGTTTTAATGTCTACGAGAGCTTTTGAAATGCTAATATCGTAGAAACGCTCGAACGATTCAACGGTTATTGCCATTTTTAGCCCCTGGTGGACGTCTTTCCCTCGGGAGGTTGAGCGTTACTAGGATAAAAGTTATAAAGTCTTAAAAGTTTAACAAATTATTCCAGAGTCTCTCTTATTTATACTACTGATATATTATCGACCTCGACCTGCGAAATGTTGCTTGTGTCCAGGTCAATCGAGCTGCTTACATTCTCCACTCTTATGTCAAATGTAGGGACACTACTTGGGCGAGCTGCAAATAATCTCCTCAGCTGACTATCTGAACAATCAGCTAAAAGTTTATTTTGAGATCTCTGTTTAATGTAATAAAAAAGAGACAAGTGTTCTCTCCTAAGAGATAGTGGAGGATCATAAGCATCCACATACAAACTTTGTACAGGAGAAGTTCAAAATGCACCAGTGCACAAACGCAATGCTTGATGATGAATTAGATCCAGCATCCGAAGAGTAGATTCACGTGTAGAGCCATACACAACGCATCCATAGTCCAGCTTAGAGCGAACAAGGGCCCTATAAATCCTGAGCATAGAACATTTCTCTGCTCCCTCATCAAAATCCCTTTACTTAAACCCCACCAAGTCACTTGAGGTGTTACAATTTTTTTCCAATTTGTTATATGTTGCTGGATAATTTTGAAATATTTGATTTCTTATTAACTGATTTCCGATTTGGATTTTCAGGAGATAAGGAAACAGTTCGTTTAATTTCATTTAAATCTTCCATTAATTTATACAAATTGGTAATTTCACAGAAACTGTCATCATTTAATTCTTTAAGATTAGTTTCTACAGTATTATTTTGCAGAAAGTATCCTTGCCTAGCAAATTCTTCTGTAAAATCAAAGTCTGAGTTTCAGAGCTTGATCAAATAATACTTTTCTCCAGAAACCGACAATTCTTGTTTTAGTGCTTTTGCATATAATACTTTATCATCACAAACAATAAGTCATTAAATTTATCAATTACTTTTTTATCCCAATTATCTTTAAATGGAGTTCCTGTCAATGAACATTTAATGGCCTGAAAAGGTAATAACAGACAATTTCATGGAATAACACATATCAGATTTTTTAATTGTAGAGTTAAAACCAAAATCAACATAAAATAAATCCACACTATCTTCCTCCTCCTCCTTAATGCATGCACGACACAACTTACAATCAACGAAAAAAGCAATACATAATAATTCTTTATGAAAATTTTAAGTCTTATCAACGTATTATTATTTAACACTTTTTCACATTCATTGGAAATTTCACAAATTTGTTTTTAAAAATTTAATTGCTGAATATAAAAAACATTAGGATTATGAACTTGCCAAACAGAAACTTCATAAATCTGATCTAGTGGATGATGTTTCCATTGCTGTTAGATGACTTGCATCAGTTTCTTTGGAAAAAAGCCCTACTGAGGAGGCTGTTCACGACAAAATGCATTTGGGGTAATACAATAAGAATAATAATAAAAATTCTTCTCTCTCAAGATTTACCTGTTTGCCTTACAATTTTTAATTTTATTCGGATTTTTTTTAAGTAAACAGATTCGAGTACGGTAAAATTTCTAGCCTCCGTACATCAGAAAACAGAGAGATTAATTTTCCGTGTACTAACATATATAGTACAAATAAAAAAAAGAAAAATTTTATCTAACTCCATCGGTTTTAAGATGAAAATTATTTCAAAACAACTCTTATCTTTTACATTATTTTATTAATAGTTAAAATATTGTTTTTAAATATATGCATAATGAGCTATGCAATTTACAATAAATTTTATACTTTTTATGTAATAAAAATTCAAAAGTACCATTTTTGTTGTTATTTAGTTGAAATCAAGAAATGTATTTTGTTTTTTTCAGTAGTAAGAAACAAAACTGCATCTTTATATAGCAATTTCCTTGAATTGCAATGTGTTATTCCTGCCATATATTAAAAAATGTGTACAGTTGTCTGTTATGTACATTGCTTTGCTAAGAATCAGAAATAAAACTTCAAAAATGATTTTACTCTTTTGTATTGTTTTTAATAATCAAAGATCACATGTTAAATTAACATTGCAAACATTATTAAATTGCTATTTACAAAAATAGTTTTACAATACTATTACCAAAGCAAAATATTACTTTGGATAAAATATAACCATAATCTAATTTTGGCAGTGTTTTGAGTTAATAATAAACAAATATTTTTTTTGTACATTTTTACAATAACAATTTAGTTATTAAAATACTTTCTATACATATTTTTACTTCAAAACAATATATAATTTTCTATGTACAGTGTTTGATTGATTATTTACACATTAGTTATTGCATTACTTTTAAACGGAATAAAGATTACTTATACTAATTGTTTAAGTAAATTGAGGAGGAGATCAAAAGTAGTGAAACTAATGCCAACTGCTATTGAACCTTTAACCCAATTCAAACTGAGTCCTTTATACAAACCAATTAGGCCCTCTTCTCTGATTATCTTTTTTAGTGTTCCCAATATCGTTCGGTACGGCATTCCAGTCACTTGAGATGTTTGCATGCGTCGTCTCACTATATCCAATGGATAAGAACTAGACTGACCAAGAAGTCCTGCAATGGCACCAAATATCATTCGATAGAAAGGATTGGGTGGTGCACCATTGGAATATTCTGAATGTAATCTTTTTAACGTTTCATAAGTGAAAAAACTAGTTCCAGCATATGGTATAACACCTATAATTGTTGGCGCAAAACCGCGATACAAATGAGTTGGACCTTCTTGTTGCCAGATTTTAACAAAGACTTGAAACAGACTGTTATACCTGAAAAATAATTTATAAAATTTTCACAATTGTTAAACTGTTTTTAATTTGAGAAAATTAAACTTACTGTTCTTTTTGAGTTACTGCTAATCTTGCTCTAGCCAAATCCAGTGGATAAGTGAAAGTACTCGAAGTTATTCCTGCTAACGATCCAGCCAAAAAAGTTTTTCCAGGATTCTCTTTTCTTTCAAAATAAAGTTCTTGATGTGAATCATTTAAAAACATAACTGAGTAATAAATTATGTATCTTACCTTCCCTCATTAGTGTGAACTTTTAGTATCCATTTCCACTGCTCGTGTGCCGAATACTGAATTGCAGCATACGGAATAATACGGGCCATAGTGGCCGAATTACCACGCTAAAGACTAGCAAACCCATTGCTTTTATAAGAATCAATCAAAAATCGTGTTGCTTGACGAAACGAAAACTGCATCTTTTGTACTAAAGAATGGCAACAGGTAATGATTCTGTTTGAAAAGTAAACTGTATACTATGAAAAAAACTTACTCTGAAAATTTATTTTTGTGCGATCTAATGGAGCAATTGCAGTTTTTGCCAATGCTCCAGCTACTGCACCTGCAGTCATTGATAAAAATACTCTCTTGGTAGTTGATAACTATAATAAAGTGCAATAATGAATAATATTTTCCTCACAAAAATAAAGTCTTGAATTACCTGCTTTTCTGTAATTATTGATTTCTTGGATCCACAGAAGCCACAGTCATAATGTTTGTGTTTTTGTGGTAGTTGATTCTTGGTGTTTAACATAACATCCAAAAATCATTTCAGAAACGAATACAAGTTCTAATCTGCAGACGTTTCTGTGATTATTTAATAAATTAACTTTACGAAACTCATACAATTCGTCTGTCCTCCTCCGGCAAATAATCCGTCTTACTGTAGTATTTTCCTTTGTGCTTCATAGTAGAAACATTCAAATTGCCACTGTACTTTTCGTGTGTTATTGGATTTGTAATTTCTTTTAAATATTTGATTGATTACTGGCATGCTGCTTGTGCAAATCATTTGTGATATAATATTTTTCAAGGAAATTTGACTGGTAATCATGCGGAAATTTCCTCATGACCTCCAGTCATTGGACTTTAGTTAATGATTTTACGTTCGAACATCTCAATCAACAAATACAATTCATCTCCAAATCTCTCGACTATTTGGAAGCTTTAATCGAACAACAAAACCTTAACCTCTCCCAAAGCACAGCCCGTACAGAATGGAAACTCCCTACAAAGGGCTTTGAATTAATCAAACCCTCTTTCAGTAATTATCAAAGAAACTATCGTGAACTCCTCTCACTTATCACTCTCAATACCACAAGAAATAAGAAACGAGGTTTAATCGACTTTGGGGGAAAAGCTCTTAAATTCCTCTTTGGGACTGCTACATCAAAAGAAGTAGAAGCTCTTAACACCGAGATCGGAACTCTTAAGCAACAAAATGAAGGCAAAATACACCTTCTCAAATCACAAACTACCCTACTTAATGACATGCTCAACATCAGTAAAAACAACCGACATCAGATCTACATCACATACAAGCAAATAGAAAACTTCAAGGAACTAATAAATGTCTACCAGATTAACCTCGCCTACGAAATTATCTTACAAACCATTGAATCTTCTGTTCAAAAACTCCATTTCAAACTACTCGAATTACGCAAGGCGATTGACATATTAGAGCAAGAAAGAATAAACACTTATGTTATCCCTCGAAAAATTATGTACCGCACGCTCCGGGATATCCAAACCCAACTTCCAGAGGGTTATGCAATGATCGAACCCATCCTTGAAGACACGTTGTTTAAATACTATCAGTGGATTACCACCATCGCCGTGGCCCTACCGAGCAGACTGCAAGTTTTTGCCAAAATTCCTTTGATTACGCCCAGTAGGTACTTTGACATGTATGAAAACGTCCAATTTCCCACCTACGTACCTACGATAAAGACCTTTATACAAATCCAAACTACCTATCCATTCATCGCTTTATCGATGAACCGACAGGCCTACATGCTTCTACAACGTCACGACCTCGTCACTTGTCAAACAGCCCGTTTCGATACATGCTCATTAGACGTACCGATACAACGAGCCCCGCAACAAAGTTGCGAGTATTCGCTATTTAGCAGAAACGAAGAACAGGTTAAAGACCTTTGTACCCGACAAATCGTCGTTAAATATACGCCGATCTTTAAGAAAATAGATCAACAAAGCATAGGGATTTATTTCACTCCGAAACCACTTATCCTTACGATCAAATGCCCAACACGATCTCAAAAATCACCCTTTTTATCGACTATTCGAAAATTAAACAGTACTGGAGTAGTTCAACTCCCAAAGGCATGTACTGGCTATTTGCCTAAAATCATCCTCACTCCACATTTCCAAAGACAATCTACAATGCACCTAACCATGGAACAACAATTGATCGTTCCACCTATCGAGCAAATTATCAATCAAACGAAAATACAAATGCTACAAAAACATCTCGTAACCTTGCACGAGTCTGACCTTCTAAAGATATCTGGAAATACCGACTTCCAGCTAGCACATCGCTCACTGAACCACATCCAGTACGATCTCGACCATTTGTTACAAATATCAACAAAACCTCCACCAACATCCAACTCGCCGTTAATGACAATACACCTTAGTTGTCTTGAAACAACCATAGTGTTAATTTGCGCCCCTTTCATCTTTCGTTATTATCTACGACGACGAAAATCAAGAGCAACAACACAACGGCCCGTTGCAGAAAGTAAAGCGGAAGCTGTTCCCCTCGACAGGATAGACGAACCCAAGCCACTTCCGCGAACGGCCGAACCAACTTCCGGCAAGAAAGCCAAACCCCGGCTCACCCAACCTTCCATTGTTCAAACTTATTAGCCGCCATCTTTGACTATTTCCTGAAGTTGACTTTTACAACTTTTCACCTTCATATACTCCTACGAAATCGCAAATTTTATACTAACCCCTATTTTATTATTATATTATACGTTTCCAATTAGCAAAAATAGGTTATTTTGTGATATTAATACTTTAATCCTTTTTATTATTTTACTTAATTATCTTAATTATTAATAATAATCCCGAGAGAGGTTGGTTGGTTGGTTAAAGTTTATTGGCACAAGGGCCACATAGGCCAAGCTGGGCCACAACTTATGGTATATATATGTACATAAATAACAATAAACAATAAAAATCAACAAAACAAAAAACAAAGAACCAACAACAAAAATATACAACAATTAAACTGCATGGGTTTTGTAACAACAAGATGTATATAGATATAAATAAATAAATAATTAATTAAATTTCTTTATAAATATTTGTAACTTTTAAAAAGTTCAATAATTTATCAACATTTGGCCTCTGGCCCAAAATCTCTTTAAAACTTGCATTTCCAAAATGCTGCCTACGAATCCGTTCAGAGGCGATGCAATTGCTCAGTATGTGCTTAACACTTACATTACAGTTGCAATACTGACATACAGGCTGGTCATCACCCTTCAAAAGGTATTGATGAGTCAGTCGAGTATGTCCAATTCTCAAACGAGTAAGAATGACCTCAGATCTTCTGTCATAGGGTTTCTTCTGTGTCCAATTTTCTATCACAGGTTTGATCTCGTGTAGTTTATTGTGGACTTGTACGTTCCACACATTTTGCCATCTCTCCTCTAGTCGTTTTTTAACAACTAGCTTCAAGTCACCTCCTTCAATAAACATTGTATGCTGAGAAGGTCTTGCTGACTTTGCAGCTGCGTCAGCTTCTTCATTTCCTCTTATACCTACATGGCCTGGGACCCAACAAAATTTTATAGAGAAATTCCTCGCAAAAAGATGGCAAATCAGCTTACGAATTTTAATCACTATGGAGTGAGAACTAGGTTCATACGAGATCAAAGCCTGAAGTGCACTAACTGAGTCAGTGTAAATCATGCAGCAACGATGACCTTTCCTATTTATATACTTTAAGGCTAAATAAATAGCCTGCAACTCCGCAGTAAAAATGGAGGAATTTGGTGCGATTTGTTCTGCCACAATTTCATTCTGACAGACAAAGGCTGACCCAACGTAATCATCCGATTTAGACCCATCAGTGTATATAGGAATTAAATTCCTGTCACGATGTCGAATTTCAGCAAAGTACTGTCTATACATGTAATCTGGGGTGGATTCCTTAGGAAATTGCTTTAAGCTAAGATCGACATTTATCACAGGAGTTGACCAAGGTGATATACTATAAAGCTCAGGCTGTGAAATGTTGCCCATATCCAGGTCGATCGTGCTGCTGACATTCTCCATTCTTATGCTGAATGTAGGGACACTACTTGGGCGGGCTGCAAATAATCTTATCAGCTGAGTATCTGATACTATACAATCAACTGAAGATTTAATCTGAGATTTCTGCTTAATATAATAGAACAGAGACAACTGCTCTCTCCTGAGAGATAGTGGAGGCTCATAAGCATCCACGTACAAACTTTGAACAGGAGAAGTTCGAAATGCACCAGTGCACAAACGCAATGCTTGATGGTGGATTGGATCCAGCATCCGAAGAGTAGATTCTCGCGTGGAGCCATAGACAATGCTTCCATAGTCCAGCTTAGAGCGAACGAGGGCTCTATATATCCTGAGCATAGAACATTTGTCTGCTCCCCAGGATGAGCAGCACAGTACCTTTAAAAGGTTCAGAGATTTTAAACATCTACTCTTCAAATTGCGCAAGTGTGATAAGAACGTCAATTTATGGTCAAACACGACACCCAAAAACTTTGCCTCATTGACCATTGGGATTTTAACCCCATTTAGGTGAATTTCAGGGTCCAGGTGCAAACCACGCCTTCGGCAAAAGTGGATGCACGAGGTCTTCTCTGCATTAAAAGTAAAACCATTGATCTTGGACCAATTGTCTATGCGGTTTAGCGAGGTTTGCAGCTGTCTCTCGATGAAACCCATGTTACTAGACTGGCAGGAGATCTGAAAGTCATCCACATACAGAGTGTGTTTCACACTGGGAGGAAGACACTTAGCTATGCTGTTAATTTTTACTAGGAACAGAGTCACACTCAAAATACAACCTTGAGGAACACCTTCTTCTTGTGTGAAAGGCCTAGAAAAAGTGTTGCCCATCCTGACTTGGAATCTACGATTCTGCAGGAAGTTTTTTATAAAAATTGGCAAATTACCCCGCAATCCGAATTTGTGCAGATCACGGAGTATACCGTATCGCCAGCAGCGATCATAGGCCTTCTCTATATCAAAAAACACAGACACTAAGTGCTGCCGTCTAACAAACGCTTCGCGTATAGATGTTTCAAGAATTACTAAATTGTCTGTGGTACTTCTGTTCCTACGAAATCCACTCTGATGTGGTGAAAAGTAGTTCTTTTCCTCTAAGAGGAACATCAGGCGTCTGTTTACCATTCTCTCGAAAAGTTTGCAGAGACAACTAGTCAGAGAAATTGGTCTATAATTAGAGGGATTCTTGTGGTCTTTACCTGGCTTGGGTATGGGAATGATGATAGATAGCCTCCAAGAGTCTGGAAAAGTATGTTCTGTCCATATTCTGTTAAACAGATTCAGAAGATTACTGAGGGAATTGTCTGATAGATTTTTAATCATGCTGTAGTGGATTTTATCCGGGCCTACAGCAGTATTCCCCGAGCGAGAGATTGCTGTACATAGTTCTATTCTGCTGAATGGCACATTATATTCCTCATTAGATGGGGAGTGGAAGTTTAGATATTGTTTTTCAGATCGCACTTTGTAAGCCTGAAAATCCTTTGTATACATAATATTGCTGGATGAGGACGAAAATGTTTCACCCAAACAATCAGCAATACCTTTTATGTCACTGATTATTGTGCCATTATTTTCCAGCATGGACAGAGAGTGAGAAGCATATTTCCCGTTAATTTTATGGATTTTATCCCAGACCGCTTTTGAGCTGGTGGAAGATGTTATGCTAGATACATACTTCCTCCAAGAATCCCTTTGGCTTTGCCTCCTTATTTTTCTGGCATTTGCCTTTGCTTTTTTAAAAGCTATCAAATTCTCAGCAGTGGGGTATCTTCTGAAGATCCCCCATGCTTTCTTTTGTTTTTTAAATGCTACCTCACAATTCTGATCCCACCATGGTTTCGGATGTTTTGGATATCTGGTTGACGTTTTCCCCATTGTTTTTTCGGCTGCCTGAATAATACTCGATGTGACAACTTCTACTGCATCATTGATATCGGCAGTATTGACCATTTCCTCAGTGATGTTAGCCAAAGAGGAAAATGTAGGCCAATCTGCCGTTTCAAATTTCCAGCGTGGTGGACGGGCTGTTTCACAGCTTTCTCTGCCTCGATATTCTAAAAATATTGGGAAGTGGTCGCTGGAAAGTGGATTACATCCAACCTTCCATGTAAACGCTGAAAACAGATTTGGACTAGCTAATGTCAAATCAATGGCAGTAAATGTTCTTGTTGGGGCGTGGAAGTATGTCACTTCTCCAGTATTAAATAAATAGAGTTGGTGATTGCCTATAAATCTCTCAATGGCCCTGCCTCGACGGTTTATGTCGGGACTGCCCCACATTGGGTTGTGGCCATTGAAATCACCGAGTAAAAGGAATGGAGTCGGCAGTTGTTCAACCAAGGCATCCAATTCATCTTCATCGATTCTGACATCTGGTGGCAAGTATATGGAACAAACTGTGACAGTAACGCCAATTGAAATTCTGACTGCCACAGCTTGCAGCTCTGTTGTTATTTGTACCGGTAAGGACGGGATGCGGTTTGAAACCAGTATAGCCACACCTCCGCTGGCACGGTTGTGGCTATCGTCATCCTTACGATAAAGATTGAATCCTTTTAAAGAAATATTTTCTCCAGGTTTCAGATGGGTTTCCTGGAGTGCCACACAGAGAGATGAGGTAGATAATGTCAAGTGTTTAATGTCAGAAAAGTTGTTGCGGAAACCACGACAGTTCCATTGGATTATTTTGTTATCCATTATGTGTTTGAGGTAGCATTCTTCGCAAAAGTGTCCCTCTTCAATTTCACAGAGGATTTTCCTTTTGGAGGTGAAATTGGTTGTGGCACCTCCATATTATTCTCTTCATCAGAGATATCAGAGAACTCACTCATAGATTGAGCCTCTGATTTTTTAGATTTAGAGAGAGCTGCTTTCACTCTCTGTTTGTTTAGTGGGTTCTTACTTGCCTTCTTAGAACCCAGGTTTCTTGTTGTGACCCCTGTTTTAGGTAGGGGTGCTTTTGCTTTTAGATTCTCTTTTTCTGGTGTTTCTTTTGATGGGATCAGTAGACATTTCGCATGGCAAGTGAGAGATTCTTTCGGAGAAACTGAAATATTCGTTTGAACTGCACATGTCTTTGTGGATTTCAAAACAGCTGCAAATGTCTTCTGTTTCAATGGTGCACTTGAAGTGACCATGCGCCGAGCCTCTGGGTAAGGTATGTTGCTAACTGTTTTCACTCGTTGGATTTCTTTCTCTCTCTGCCATGCAGGGCATTTCCGGGAGTAGGCAGGATGGGCGTCTTTGCAATTCACACAGCATGGAGTATTGGTACACTCAGCACTCTGGTGACCTTCACTTCCACACTGTGCACATACGCTCTTTCCTCTGCAGGATGTTTGAGAATGTCCAAACCGCTGGCATTTGAAGCAGCGCAGTGGGTTTGGAACATATGGTCGAACTGGACAGCGCAGATATCCTGCAGTAACAAATGATGGTAATGTTGGCTTTCCAAAAGTGAGAATGAGATGTTTAGTTGGTATCAACTTGCCATCACGACGAATGGAGATGCGTCGGACAGCAGTGACACCTTGATCTGAAAGACCGATCTGGATATCTGATTCATCTTCAGACATCAGATCGACCTCAGATATCACACCACGTGATGAGTTCAAACTTGCGTGTGGTGTGATGGTGACTGTTATGTCTCCTAGAGATGTCATTTTCAAAAGCTTTGCTGACTGTTGAGAGGAGGCTGCTTCTATCAGTAGGTCCCCTGACCTCAATTTTTGTATTTTCTTTAAATGTCCAATAGTTGATTCAAACAACTTTTGAATTAGGAAAGGGGAACACTTAGACATCGGTTTTTCAGTAGTACTATGTACTATGAGATAAATTGGTTGGTTGGAGGAACTGACCTCCTTTGGTTGTGATGCAATGGTGCTTGTGGTTTTTGAATTTGTTGAATCCATGTTTAAAAATAACTATTCAGCTCCTAGTGACCCCACCCACCATGGGGTCCAACAAGGGGATGCCGTCACATGGGAGACTCCCATAGACCGTCACACCAGGGTTTCCCAGGAGCTATACCCTCACAATGCAGTCAAGAAGAGCACATCTTGCCTGACGTGTCCGCCCGGTCTGCATCGATCGGTTGACTCCAAGCCGAGGTCAAGAATGACTCACCGACCAGCCGATTGACTCAAACGGAGCCTGATTTGAGCCTCCCGTTTATCCGAAGCAGGGGCCAAAGCAGTGTGTTGGGGACGGTATGTTGCCCCTCAACTACCAGGATCCCCCTTTCCGGCATACGGGCCACCACGCACGGCAAACACGTGGGTGGGCGTTCAGATCCCAGGGATGGTAAAGAAGAAATACCAAACCATCTCTGGGAGGTCCCCTCACCACGGACAGGAACCCACATCGAGGGGAATCCCGAGAGAGAGTACGGTAAATAACTTGTAAACCCATCCATACCTCCAACATGCCCGAGGGACAAAACTTTAATCTCTATACTCTAATTTAATATTACTTTTGTCCGTATAAGAACAGGACCAGCCATGGCCGACCGAAGAAGCCTCACCCGAAATCTACAAATCTTAACCCTCTATAACATTTGGTAGACTACAGGCAACAAAGTCAGTTCGCTTTTCTAATTTTCAACGGAATTTTTTTCATCCCTTTTTATGCATTGTAGTCTGTTGTCTACGTTCCAAGTTACAATATTAGTTTAAAATCTAAAATTTAGATGGCGCTACTTGTCACAATTTTGAATTTTTCGTTACTGATTTGAACATTTGAACAAGTTGGTGCACATCGCGAATATAAAAATCTAAAATTAGTAGTTTTAGAACTTGCTGATGTGTGTTTTTGTGAAATTCTGAAAGGTAAATATTTGAATTTTATTATCTAATGCTATCTTTGAGAATTTTATAGATTTTTATTGGATAATCTGGTATTTAGTGTTTGTATCTTTTGAGCTACGTCATGTGAAAAGGGTAGCTGTCTTGTATGAAGAGTGTAGTTAGTCACAAAGGCTATTTTCATGTTTTAGGATGGCTCACAAACATCGCCTTTATGAAAAAGATATTATTTCTGAACTCCGTGATGATTGTCCGAGTGAAGATGGCCTGGATTTTGACGACGACAGCCTCGCTGACCCTGATTTTGACCCCGAGTTTGGAGAGTTTGCTGAAGAAACTTTGATGGATGAAAGTGATATGGATGCTATAATGGAAAATCTAGAGGATGACGACATTGACCTTTCTCCTGACATAGAACCACTCCCTTCAACTTCAAGCGCTGCAGGTTCTTTAGTTTCCGTAGCAAAACGACAAAAACCCAAAAAACTAAACTTGCGCTGGAAAAAGAAGAATCTTGAATTGAATGCAGAGCAGCTGGCATTTATCGGCGATGAATCACTAGATTCTAACATTTTAGACCTTGAAAGTCCTGTCCAGTTCTTTCTTTACCTGTTTCCACCAGAACTTATCAAGAGAATATCGGAAGAGACTAACCTTTACCTGGTACAAAGGAATCCTAATGACACTTTTCGTGTATGTGAAACGGAAATCCGGCAATTCATTGGTGTGGTGTACCTCATGTCACTAATTCAACTGCCTAGAGTTACCAACCACTGGGGGCCTGTCCTTGGAACACCCCTTATTCAACAAACAATGGCATTGAACAAATTTGAAAAGATTAGACAGTTTCTGCATTTCAATGATAATAGCAAACTTCTTCCTCAGACTGACCCAAATGCCGACAGGATTTTCAAAATCCGACCAGTTATTGATGCTTTGAATACAACATCCAGCAAAGTTCCACTAGAAAAGAACCTATGTGTGGATGAGCAAATGTGCTCCACCAAAGCCCGAAATTTGCTGAAGAGATACAACGCCAAGAAACCGCACAAATGGGGATACAAAATCTATGTTTTGAGTGGCGTTTCCGGGTTTGCTTATAAGACAGAGGTTGAAACAGGCAAAGAAAATATTGTTATACAAGGAGAACCAGATTTGGGAGCCTCGTCCAATGTCGTAATGAGATTGTCACGTATGATCCCTAGGCATCAAAATTTTAGGTTGTACTTTGACAACTATTTTACTTCTCTGCGTCTCCTAGAGTATTTAGCCAAAGAAGGAATCCTCAGTCTTGGTACTATTAGAAGAAATAGAATTCCTGACTGCAAACTGTCATCAGAGAAGTTGATCATGAAGAAAGAACGAGGATATTCAGAAGAATACGTAGCCAGCATCAATGGCATAGACGTGTCAACAGTCGCGTGGAAGGATAATAGAATTGTCACCTTGGCTTCTACATTTGCTGGCCAAAAACCTAAAACTGAAGTCCAGAGATATGACAAAAAGAACTCAAGGTATGTAAACATCAAACGACCTAATGTAGTTGGCGAGTATAATCTTTTTATGGGTGGCGTAGACCTTATCGACAGCATTATGAGTAGATACAAGATTCGACTGCGGAGCAAACGTTGGCACATGCGCCTGTTCTATCATTACTTGGACCTCACGATGGCCAACGCATGGCTGCTTTATAAAAGGGTGTGCAAATACAAAAATATTTCTCAGAAGACCATCATGGCTTCAGCAGATTTCCGTCTGGAGGTTGCAGAGACACTGTGTAAAATGAGGACAAAATCAAGTTTTTCGACCGGTTGGTTGGTTGGTTGGTAATAGTTTTTTGGCACAAAGGCAACACAGGCCAAGCTGCGCCACAACACATGGTATAAATAAATACATAAATAAATAACAATAATACATAGAATAAAATAGAACAAAATAAAACCACAAAAAAAAACAAACAACATAGAACCAATAACAAAAATAAATAACAATTAAAATATATATAGTAACAAGGTGTAAATATAAAACAAACAAACAACTAAATCTGTTTATCAATATTTGTAACTTTTAAAAAGTTCAGTAATTTATCAACATTTGGCCTCTGGCCCAAAATCTCTTTAAAACTTGCATTTCCAAAATGCTGCCTACGAATCCTTTCAGAGGCAGTGCAATTGCTCAGTATGTGCTTAACGCTTACAGTACAATTGCAATACTGACACACAAACTGGTCATCACCCGTCAGAAGGTATTCATGAGTCAGTCGAGTGTGTCCAATTCTCAAACGAGTAAGAATGACCTCAGATCTCCTGTCATAAGGTTTCTTCTGTGTCCAATTTTCTATCACAGGTTTGATCTCGTGTAGTTTATTGTGGACTTGTGCGTTCCACACATTTTGCCATCTCTGCTCTAGTCGTTTTTTAACAACTAGCTTCAAGTCACCTCCTTCAATAAACATTGTATGCTGAGAAGGACTTGCTGACTTTGCAGCTGCATCAGCTTCTTCATTTCCTCTTATACCTACATGGCCTTGGTCCCAAGAAAATTTTATATACAGATTCCTCACAAGAAGATGGCAAATCAGATTATGGATTTTAATCACTATTGAGTGAGAACTAGGTTCAGATGAGATCAAAGCCTGAAGTGCACTAACTTAGTGTAAATCACACAGCGATGATGAACTTTCCTATTTATATAATTTGGGCTAAATAAATAGCCTGCAACTTTGCAGTAAAGATGGAAGAATTCGGTGCCATTTGTTCTGCCACGATTTCATCCTGGCAAACAAAGGCTAAGCCAACATACTTATACACCGATGGATCTAAATTTGATATCTGAATTAAATTCCTGTCATGATGTGGAATTTCTGCCCAGTGCTGTCTATAGACTGGTTGTATCACCTCCATATTATCATTTTCAGGAGTAGGAAGGGTAGACATCTTTCAGGTTCATACACCATAGGGTACTGGTACACTCAGTACTCTCGTGAGCTTCAGTTCCACAATGTGCACATTCACAGGCATCCTGCTGTGGCAAGAGTGTATGTCCAAACCGCTGGCATTTGGAGGAACAGAGAGGATTTGGAACATACAGACGAACTGGACAACGCAGATAACCTGCTATAATAAAAGATGGCAATGTCAGCTTGTTGAATGTGAAAATTAAATGCTTGGATGGTATCAACTTCCCAATCCAACAAATGGAAATGCATCGGACAGCAGCGACGCCTTGGTTTGAAAGACCAATCTGCATATCTGATTCATCTTCAGACATCAGATCGATCTCAGATATCACACCACGTGATGAGTTCAAACTTCCATGTGGTGTGACTGTGACTTCAATGTCTCCCAGGTTCTTTGTAGCTAAAAGTTTTGCTGACTGTTGAGGTGAGGCAGTTTCTACCAGTAGGTCACCTGACCTTAATTTCTGTTTTTTTCAGGTGCCCAATGGTTGATTCAAATAATTTCTGAATCAATAAAAGGAGAGCATTTCGACAGTGCATGCTACTGGAGAAAAACCTCTATCAGGTAGGATGGCTGACTGGCTGTGTTTTCATTGGTTTGTTTGGGCTTGTATGTATTTTTTTAAGTTTTAGAATCCATGATTGAGAAATAACATTTTGGCTCCTAGTGATCCCACCTATCATGGGGCCCAATGAATGGATGTCGTCACACAGGAGACTCCCATAGACCGTCGCACCAGGGTTTCCCAGGAGCTATACCCTCATAATGCAGTCAAAAAGAGCACATCTTGTCTGATGTGTCCACCCAGTCTGCATCAAACAGTTGATTCCAGGCCAAGGTCAAGAATGACTCAATGACCAGCCAATTGACTGAAATGAAGCCTGATTTAAGCCTCCCATTTAGCCAAAGTAGGGGCCAAAGCAGCGTGTTGAAGACGTTATGTTGCCCCTCAACTACCAGGATCCCCCTTTCTGGCGTACAGGACACCCCGCATGGCAAACACGTGGGTGGGCGTTCAGATCACAGGGATAGTAAAGAAGAGTTACTAAACCATCTCTGGGAGGTCCCCTCACCACGGAAAGGAACCCACATCAAGCGGTTCTCCCTGTCGGAAGTGACACCTTTCCCACTGACAAATAGTCAGTGGGACACATCTCTGAAATTTTCGCTGTTTTAATATAACAAGGAATAGCAGATTCCAATCAATCATCACTCATTCCTCCAACTGTTCAGATTAGTGTGTGTGTGTGTGTGTGTGTGTGTGTGTGTGTGTCTTCTTATGCAGCTCCTGAGATTACAATCATAATGAAATACCAACAATCACCTTAAAAATTGGGCTATTCGGCTTGGTGATGTATATTTATAATTGTGTACGTCATCTACATTTATGCTTGAGTACTATCTGATGATAACTGTCCAACTTCAAAAATCTACATACTATAACTGTCCCATGCTACTCATCATAGGATATTATTTGTCAGAATTCTTAAGGTACCAAAAGTTTGCAAACCCACTCGACTACTCTGGTTCCTTATTTGGTCACGTTATTTAATCGGGTTTATGACACTGCTAAAATTCCGGAATCGTGGTTGGAGGTAAAGATAAAAGTTATTCATAAAAAAAGGTCCAAGAGATGAGCCTGCAAATTTTCGACCAATATCGCTGTTACCTGTAGTTCGGAAAATTTTTACATATATTTTGTCTAAAAGATTAGGTAATTGGTTAAGAGAACGGAATTTGATTCAACCAGTGCAATTCGCTTTCCAACCTCGGAAGAGTACTTTGAGCAATATTCTAATTCTTGACTCCATTATTTGTAGACAACTTTCAAAGAAAAGACAACGTTTACTCGCAGCCTTTATAGACTACGAAAAAGCCTTTGACAGTGTTGTTTTGAAGATTCTGTTATCCAAATTAATAATGCTTGGGATTTCTGATAAGTTTATTGAAATAATTCATTGTTTATTTTCAGGACTGAAAGCAAGAATTTCCACTAGTGCTGGGCTTACTGATGTTTTTTCATTAGAAAAGGGTTTACCACAAGGTGATTCTTTAAGTCCAATATTGTTTAATTGCTACGTTAATGACATGGTACAAGTTTTTGATGATTTAAGTAAAGATTCCATTTCTCTGAGTGATTACGAAGTACATTTACTTCAATTTGCCGATGATACAGTAGTGTTATCCACTACCCCGATCTATTTACAAAAAAACTTGGACAGGTTATATAATTATTCTTCTACCTTGGGTTTACATATTAATTTATTCAAGTCGAAAATAATGATTTTTAGACACGGTGGAAGGTTGAGAAAGGCTGACAAGTTTTTCTTAAATGGAAGAGGAATAAGTATTGTTAATGAAGTTATATATTTGGGGATTCGTTTCTCAGCTACTGGCTCGTTCCAGAATTACATATCTTACGTGAAAGGTAAAGCATTCTCTAAAATAAATGTTGTAATAAATATTTTGAGACGGGTTAAGAACAGCCATATGGCTTTGTGTAAGAAACTTGCAGCTTCTCTATTTACTTCGAGTTGGTCTTATGGTCTGCCTTTTTGGGGGCCTTTTTGTTTTGATGACATTGACTCTATAGAACTGATGTTCTTTCGTCGTCTTTTTGGCCTTGAGAGATCGATCCCATCGTATGCAATTAGATCTGAATTGGGCCTAGAATTTCCCTGGAAACGTTTTGTTAAACTAACCTTAAATTTTCTGGGGAACATAATCTCTGACCCATCATCCCTGGAATGTAAGGCTTATTTTACCTTGAAGTTTTCATCGACCAGATCACTGAAATATAGCTGGTTCACTAAACTGGAGAGTCTATTTAATAGAATTGGTATCTCACTCTCCTTAATAGATTCATCCCCAGAAGTTTTGAAATATTATACAAATAAAATTTTACAAGAGTTTAACAATCTTTTCTTGACAGAAAAAGGTGACAGAATCCTTAAGGCTAAATACCATCCATGGTACTCAGAAATATTAGACAACCACCGATGTTTTTACATGTATTATCAGCAGTTACCGTTTATTATTAAAAAAATGATCATACAGATTTGGCTACATAAGTTCCTTTAACATGGAAACATTTGTGTATTGATCTACGTTCACCAGATATGTGCCCGTATTGTAAGAAAGGAAATGCGACCCTAAACCACTATATGTTTGATTGCGAGGATCTTTATTATTTGCGTTTATCAACACCTTCTAATAATGTTCTTTGTATTCATAATGGTATTTGTAAAGATCCAGCAGATAGAATTCATGGATTATTCTCCATCAACGATTCAGTTGAGTCCATTTGACGTAAATATAATTTATTAATTAAAGTAATTAATGTAACCCCTCCTCCTAAAAATTAATTTTATGTATGAAGTTTTTCTAATAAATAAATAAATAAATAAGTTTGCAAACCCACACACTCAGTCATGATAGTGTGCATAACCACAAATTCTACGTCTTACTGAACTATGTGACATATTGTATAGACTTTCGTGCCATCTAATGTTTTTGTGTACTAAACTGCATCAATTGACTCCTTGCCAACTGAATTCTGTCATTTCCTACTTCATCTTCTTAACCCTAGTCTCACATACAAGACCACATTACTGCCATCGAAATAAAGCGCAAATATTTGTAAAGTAGGCATATCCTATCTGGTGTCAGAATAAAACACCTAAATAGTGGTGCCTGAATGTCACCTTGCAACTTCTACAGTTTAATGGTAAATAAACAGTTGGTTGGTTGGTTAATGTTTTTTGGTGCAAGGGCCAGACTGGTCATGCTGCGCCATGTCAAAT
The DNA here is from genome assembly GCF_030686945.1 of Centruroides vittatus. Taxonomy (NCBI): domain Eukaryota; kingdom Metazoa; phylum Arthropoda; class Arachnida; order Scorpiones; family Buthidae; genus Centruroides; species Centruroides vittatus. The sequence continues at coordinate 652,904 of NW_027120695.1, read as the reverse complement.
GGTTCACTTGTTGAACTCAATGCATATAATATAAAATAACAATAACAACTCACAATAACAAAAATAATACAAACAAACAAAAAACAACACACACAGAAATGATATGTAAATAAATAGTTGAATATCTTTGTACAAATTAGTGACCTTTAGAAAGTCTTGCAGATTATAAAGATTTGGCCTCCGGCCCAGAATCTCAGTGAGGCTTTGATTTCCTAAATACTGTCTACGCCGAATCTCAAAACCAGAGCAATCGATTAGTATGTGTTTTACACTTACAGGACAATTGCAATATTGGCATACTGGCTGCTCGTCACCCTTCAAAAGGTATTGATGAGTCAACCGAGTATGTCTAATTCTCAATCGAGTAAGGATAACCTCAAATCTCCTGTCATACACTAAATTACGTGTCCAATTTTCTACTATTGGTTTGATCTCATGTAGTTTATTGTGGACTTGTGCGTTCCACATGTTTTGCCATCTCTCTGCAACATGTTTTTTAACGACCAGCTTCAAGTCGCTTCCTTCAATATTCATTCTATGCTGACGAGGGCTTGCTGACTTTGCAGCTGCGTCAGCTTCTTCATTTCCTCTGATACCCACGTGGCCTGGGACCCAACAAAATTTTATAGAGAAATTCCTCAAAAAAAGATGGCACAGTAGTTTATGGGTTTTAATCACTATAGAGTGAGAACTAGGTTCAGATAACATCAAAGCCTAAAGTGCACTAACTGAGTCAGTGTAAATCACGCAGCAACGATGACCTTTCCTATTTATATACTTTAGAGCTAAATAAATAGCCTGCAACTCGGCAGTGAAAATTGAGAAATTCAATGCAATTTGTTCTGCCACAATTTCATTCTGGCAGACAAAGGCTGAGCCAACGTAATCATCCGATTTAGACCCATCAGTGTATATAGGATTCCTGTCACGTTGTTGAATTTCAGCAAAGTACTGTCTATACATGTAATCTGGGGTGGATTCCTTAGGAAATTGCTTTAAGCTAAGGTCGACATTTATCACAGGAGTTGACCAAGGTGATATACTGTAAAGCTCAGGCTGTGAAATGTTGCCCATATCCAGGTCAACCATTAAACTTCAATTGATAATGACAATTGTTATCAGAATGATAATATATGTAACCATTCTAAGCTACTTCTGCTGGAAGAAGCTGATGTATCAACTACCTGAAGTTGGCCTTTCCAGCTTCCAGACAGATGTAGATGAATTGCAATATAGTATTCACTGATTACATAGTTAAGTACAGTAGAGTGTTGTTTATCTAAAAGCCAATCAACTGAAACGTCGGTTAACCGAAAGCATTCCAGTTGAACTGTGTCGTGCTGAATCAAACGTTTTTGATACTAGATTAACATCCTAAATATAATTGTTTTGTTTTTATATTTTTTATTATATTTATTTTGTTTGTACTAAATAAAGAAATAATTTTTAGCAATACAGTAGCCACAATTATTATTTCGAAAAAATTTACGTTAGGCTTAACGTCGACAAATATTCAACACAAAGCAATATGCAGTGGAGAAAAATTTCAACATGAAATAGGTTAATATATTTTTTCATACATAATCAGTTATCCAAAAGATAAGTTATCCGAACAACCCCAGTCCCCAATTGATTCGGATAAACGATGCTCTACTGTATCTATTTTTTGAGAACCAAAATTTTCAATTTCCTAGATAAATTTTAAATTCTTCAGCAAATGAAAATTCTAACATAGAAAAGTACAGTTCAACTGAGGGGAAAAAAAATGAAAAAAAATAGTACACACATCTGGGAGATTAATTTCTCTAATTTAATTTCACTTGACTTCATTCCTTCACTTAATAAAGACGGCATTGGAAAGGTGTATATTATATATAATTATATATATATATATATATATAATACAGAGTTTAACCCAATTATAACGTCATCCGTGGGACCAACAAATTTCCGACATCATATCCGAGTGTTGTTATCTGCAGAGTCATAATTTCAGTCCCATAAAAAGTACCAATTGTGTTCAAGAATCTATATATATATAATCGAGACGAGTTGATGATGATGAATGATGATGATAATAATAATAATAATAATAGTTTACATCACTGCACCAGGAACTAGCTAAACACCTAACACACACAATCATCAATCCACAAGACATGCCAAATTTTCTTACTCAGGGCATCACCTACATGAAACCTAAAAACAACAATACCACAGACCCCACACAATACAGACCAATTACATGTCTTCCAACACTCTACAAATTACTGACATCCTGTATCGCAAACAAAATATACAAACATATTGAAGAACACGACATTCTAACGGAACAAAAAAGGTTGCTGTAGAAATCACAGGGGATGCAAAGAACAGTTACTCATAGATTCAGTCATTCTACGGCAAGCACACAAACAACACAGAAACATACACATGGCATATATAGACTACAGAAAAGCATTCGACAGTGTTCCACACAGTTGGCTGGTACATATTCTACACATGTACAAAATACATCCATCACTCATTACATTCTTCCAAAACACTATGCAGCACTGGAGAACAACACTACATCTCAGGGTTCATAACACTTCCATACAAACAAACCAAATCTTTATTAGGCGAGGAATTTTTCAAGGAGATTCCTTGAGTCCTCTCTGGTTCTGCCTAGCCTTGAATCCATTATCCAACATGTTAAACAACACACAATATGGCTACAATATCAGGCATGAAAAAACAACACAGTATACACTGTCACATCTCATGTACATGGATGACATAAAACTTTATGCATCCACACAAAAACAACTTCATCAACTCCTACAAATCACACATTCATACACCAAGAACATACAAATGGAATTTGGCCTAGATAAATGCAAAACACTTCACATAGAAAAAGGAATCCTGAAGAAAGAAGATTTTGCACTTGGAAATGGAGATGTTATTGAATCCATGGAAGAGGGCGAGTTCTACAAGTATTTAGGATTCCAACAGGCCAAACTAACAGAACATGCACAAATAAAGCAAAGATTAATTAAAGAATACCAAAGTAGGTTAAATGCTATTCTCAGAACACAGTTAAATGCAAAACACACAGTTAAAGCAATAAACACATATGTCATCCCAGTACTCACATATTCTTTTGGAGTTATACATTGGACTCACACAGATCTTGAGCAACTCCAAAGGAAAACAAGAACAACACTTACTAAGCATAAACAACATCATCCTAAATCTGCCACAGAAAGATTAACCCTTCCACGTAAAGATGGCGGACGTTGCCTGATTGACATAGTTAACCTTCACTACAAACAAATACAGTCACTGCGAGAGTTTTTTATGAAAAACAAGAAATATCACAATTACATAAAGCAGTAACTCTAGCAGACTCGAATAACACACCATTAAACTTACACTCACATCATATGGACACAACACAACATAAAAAGCATAGACACCATTAAGCAATCGCGGGCTCGAAAGGCACTCCATGGCAGGCATCCTTATGATCTGGCCCAGGATTTTGTTGACAAAACTGCGTCAAACAGCTGGTTAGCTCGGGGATGCCTCTTTGGAGAGACAGAAGGATTCGTGATTGCCATACAGGATCAGGTCATAAATACTAAAAACTACAGAAAACACATACTCAAAGATGCAACACTCACAAATGACACATGCAGAAAATGTCACATCATGCCAGAAACTATACAACACATCACCTCTGGTTGCAAGCTCTTGGCACAAACAGATTATTTACACAGACATAATCAAGTAGCAAATATAATACACCAAGAGCTTGCAAGGAAACACAAATTAGTAGACATCCACGAACCATATTACAAATACATTCCGCAGACAGTATTGGAAAACAACACACACAAAATGTACTACGACAGAGCCATAATCACAGATAAAAAATTTACCACAACAGACCAGACATCACACTCATTGACAAACACAATAAAATCACATACATTATAGACATATCCATTCCAAACACTCACAATATACAAAACGCGTGCACTGAAAAAATTAGCAAGTACACAGAACTCGCCCAGGAAATAAGGCATCTGTGGAGGATGGATAGGGTGCTTATTGTACCTGTTGTTCTCTCCTCTACAGGTGTGATACCACACACACTACACAAAAGCCTGGGCACATTACAATTGAATAGAAACACATACATCACACTACAGAAGGCCACTATATTGAATACATGTCATATTGTGAGAAAATTCCTGAATACAGATACACACACTGATACACTTCTTTAACCACTTGCCGTCCGGACCCGAGTTAACTCGGGCAAGTTTCATAGCGTTACAAAAAAAACGGTACTTTTGGCCCGGAAAATTTTTTTTTTTTTTTTTGCATCTTTGGAATGTTTTCTGTCTCCAAATTTTTTGAAAAATTTTTACCCGCGCGAAAAAATTTTATTGCGATTTTAATTAACCTTTAATGACGCACGATTAACGCTCAATTGTTTTTTTATGGGATTTTTTTATAAAACTTCATTCATCCTTCTAAAGTTCTAGTGCGCCGATTTTACTTCGGTAAAGTTATTTAAAGCTATTTTCTGTTGTCAAAAACAACATCCAATAGTTTTTTAATTTTTTTAATTAATAGATTTTATTAATATATACGTTTAATTAAGTCGGGGGGTCGGAAATTTCAATTAAAATCGTAATTTTAAAAAAATATTTAGAAATATACCGCCATCTAGTATTCACCCTACTTTTTACCCTTCTCCTCCTGAGAGTTTCATGAGAATGTCCCGCGAAAGACGACACCAGCTGTTCTCAAGGTCATCCAGCTGTGTAAACAATGACTCATCGGTGTCAGATTTCGCGCTAAGGCGAGAAAAAGGAAATTGTACTTTGAAGCTTTTTCTTCAAAATTAACACATTTCTTTCGTTTTTATCAGTTTTAAGTATTTTTTATTGATTTTTATATAGAGTTCTAATTAATTAATACATCAAGAGGTTAATTTCTGTTTTGGTTACTATGCCTTGACTTTGGTCCGGCATGGTACACAACCACCGGTGTTAACCGAGTATATCTCACTTAACCCAACATAATAATAATAAGCGCAAAGCCCAAACGGTTAGGAGTTGAAAGTTGAAATTTGGTACACAGTTAGGGTACGTCACGAGAACGCACACTAAGAAGGGATTTTTCGAAATTCCTCCCCATAGGGGAGAGAGACAGGATTAAGGCTTAACACTTCCATCAACAATGGAAGTGTCAACAATGGAAGTGTTAAGAAAAAGCGACATGCAAGATGCAGATGCAGTTTTTTCGTTTTTGTGGGAAATCGAACATATTTTTAGACTTATCTAAAAATTCTGTAATTAGTCTGGAAACAGGGAGGGGCCCAATTCTTGCATTCTGGGAAAATGGGTAAGGTCGACTATAATGTAATAATCTTAATTTTTGCTAAAACAGTTAAGAGTTGAAAGTTGAAATTTGATACACAGGGTACCAAATTTAAGTACCAAAGTGTTAAGTAACAATGATAGTGTTAAGTAACAATGGAGAAAAAGAGAAAGCAATGTGCAAGATTTACGGGCACTGGAGGAAAAGAAAAAGAAAAAAGTAATATGTTAGAACATATTCGATTTTCAAATTTAAACAGATTAGTTTGGTTTTCTTCGATCTTTCTTCTTTAGAACATTTGATGAAAATTGAACAATATAATCAAAAGACGTCCTGGAAATCAAACAATATTAGAACATTCAATTTTTAATTTTCAAATTTGACTTTTCTTTAGAAATAATTAGTTTGTTGATGAAATTGCTCTTTTTATTTTGCGACTATAATGTAATAATCTTAATCTTGGCTATCATTACTTTTGCCCGAGCAACGCCAGGCCTACCTGCTAGTCTATTATAAAATCCATTCTAATTTAACATCATATATATTACCGTAAAATTATTTCTTAATGGTAATACAGTATACTGTATTTATTATGATGATGGTAATTTATTATCATATGTATAAAAATGCAATCTATTTGATTAAATCAACTTTATTTACATTATTATTATGTCTAAGCTTACATCAATGTAATTAAAAATTTCAAAATTACCTTTTATAAGAAATTTCTATTTGTCTTAAGTTTCAATAATGGCAGAACTTCCAGTTTTGAGAATAACATTGAATCAAAAAGCAACAAAAGATTAAACTAATGTAGGACAATTAAAAATAATTCAATTATTTCTTTATAAACTATTTAATATAATATGTTATATTAAAAATAATAGAATACTTAACAATTTATCATAAAGTAATTTAAAAATGAGTACATAATAACCAATCGTCGCGCCGTTTGAAAGTGTGGCAAACCTCACCCCTGAAATTAGGTAGTGAGAGTACCACCCACAGTCATTCTAGAAAGTGGACTCTGACCATAGGACTGAACATGTAGCATTTTCTTGGTTAAATAAAATTTGTAATCTAATTTTGTAAATTTGGGAGTGCTTCAAATATGATGTTAGAACAGGATTTTATGTCATTACGAGTAGGTTTTTTAACATTGTATTGTAAAATCATGGGACCAATAAAATTTTGACATTATATTAGGGTTGTCGTTACATCCAATGACATTATAATCAGGTTAAACTGTGTGTGTGTGTATATATACATGTATGTGTATATATATATATATAGAATTTTGATTATAATGTTACTTTTCAATCTAACAGAATAACAGCCTTATAATATTTATTTATAATAGAAGTATTTTCTGCAGAAGTATTTTGTTCCTGAAAGAATTTATCTGTAATACAACATTTATGAAAATTGACTGTTTCTCTTATATTAATAATAAAATAAAAATATATATTTAATTCAAATATGTTTAACTTTATTGTTTTAAAAGTACACACAGTAGAACCTCTATATTAGTAATATTTTGATGATATTTGTTTTCCTTCATATTCGTCAGTATTTGTTGTCATTTCCAACACCATCAGTGGCACTGCAATTGCATGCCTGCGCTGGTAAGCTAGCTGTGTTAGATTACTGTTGCCAATAGATAAATTTTTTTGCTAGGTTTAGTGGATTTATTAACAATCTACCTGTGTAAATTACCTAAATTATAATGGCCCTGCTTTTTTATAATGCTATCTAGCTATAAGAAAAACCAAACAATTTTACTCATCAATCGCACACCGCGCTGAATAAACAATAACTTCACACAAAAACCAAGAACGGTGCGTTATCACATATAATTACTATTTTCACAAACGTTTTCGAACATAAAAGTTCTTCATCAGGTGAAAAAACAGACAACTTATAAAAAACGTTCGATAAAACAGTTTTCGAAAGAGCCGTGCGCAAGATTCGAAATGTTACTCGTGCAGATTTAGAATCCCTACTTCAAGGCCTTTCGAATAGGACTAAAGAATACTACAGATGGATGGCAGTAAACAAGATTTTAAGGGCTAAAACCACGCTGGACTCAAAGCGTTTACAAACGAAAGTAACACGAGCCAGAAGGTGGATGAAGAACAATGGGATCACGCTCGTCAGGGCCGACAAGGCGAAAACTATGGTACTGATGAAACAGCATACTTATAACCAGTTATTAATGGAGTACATCAATCTTACCCAGTGTGAAAAGGTAGATACTAACACAGTAGAAAGACTACATGCAAGGCTAAAGAGGTTCTCCAACACTAAATTGGCTAAGAGGTTGGCAATTAAGAACATTGTAATGGACTCGCCTGACACACCCAGGCTATTCGGTTTTGCCAAAACACATAAACAAGACCAACAGATTCGCCCGGTAGTTGATAAAGTAAGAGCACCAACACGTAAATTAGAGGAATTCACGCACCGTCTGATCGCTCCACACTTAGAAGACTACCAGTTCACCGTAACCAATAGTCAATGCCTCATAGAGCTCCTCAAGCAGATTGACACCCCCCTGCAATTTATTACGGTGCTCGACTTTAAGTCATTATATCCGTTGATCCTTCTACCACCAGCATTTTGTGCCATCCGAGATCTACTATTTAAAATAGTCGCTGATGCTAACCTCCACCAGCAAATATTAGAGATGGCCCACCTGCTATGCTACAACTCATTCTTTCAATTTAGAGGTATGGTCTACAAACAAGGAAAGAGTGTACCAATGGGGAGCCCGGTAGCAGGAGATTTGTGCGAGCTGGTAATACGGCAACTCGAAGAGAAAATCCTTCCTAACCACCTCCACAACATACAGCTCTATAAGAGATACGTGGATGACATACTCATCTTGTGGAAGAGCAAGCCGGACATAGCGGCATTCGTCGACTCATTTAATAACAACAGCTACGGCGTAACTCTGGGCCTGGAACAGGCGAATGACACGCATGTTCATTTTCTTGATGTTAGTATCATGGTTAAAGGAACCTCCATCCTCACAGAAGTGTACAGGAAACCGCTTGCAGACCAATTGTACATCCCCATAGGCTCTTGTGACCCCATACCGTACAAACTAGCAGCATTCAACACCTTAGTCAAACGGGCGTACACCCATTCCTCAACAAGAGCACGCTCTGCAAAAAGAGATTAACAGGTTACGCAGTATTGCTCAAAGCCATGGGTACTACAACCTTATAAGTAAATTAACCAAAAAATGGAGGAATTACCAACTGTCAACGCAAACCAACCAGCATGAGCAAGTAACAACAGAGCATAAAGACAACATTCCGCTCACCTACAATCCATATTTAAGGAAGCTATATTTGGAGGTTGCCAAGAAGAAACAAGTCAGCATCACCTATAAAAGATGCCCGAATATATATCAGCTGCTACGGAATGCCAAAGATCCCCCCAACCAAGACAAGCTATCTGGAGTGTATGCCATCCCACTGAAAGACCACAGGTGTGACGAAGACTTATGGTACATCGGCTCCACTAAAAGATCGCTAGTAGCAAGAATTAAAGAGAATAAAGCAGACATCCATCATCAAAGATGTACAACTGCTTTGGCACGTTACGCCACAAAACCGGATATTCAGCCAAGGTTTGACGAGGCCAGGATCATCCACACCACACCCCTTATACACCATTTGAGATGAATGGAAGCAGTTCACATACACAAGACCGCCCGGGATAAAAAATGTATTAACAGCAAAGAGGAGTTATCGTTATCCGTTGCATGGCAAATGCTCATATATGACGGATGACATTACAGGAAAGTTTCCACTTCCACCCATGCGCAGCGATGACGACATCCGCACGAGTAACATTTCGAATCTTGCGCACGGCTCTTTCAAAAACTGTTCGATGGAACGTTTTTTATAAGTTGTTCTTTTTTTCACCTGATGAAGAACTTTTATGTTCGAAAACGTTTGTGAAAATCGTAATTATATGTGATAACGCACCGTTCTTGGTTTTTGTGTGAAGTTATTGACCAAACAATTTTAATGGAAACAATATGATTTGAATATTTTTATTAAAATGTCTATCCATAAATTTTAATTCTGAGTTGGCAAACGCTACATTAGCTAGCTGTAGTTAATTAGTCTGCTTTGTAGAGAAGTCATGTGTTCTTGGTTTCTAGGGTTGATTATTTTCAAAAACACAAGTTCCAATGGCTCCAACAAAACGCACTGAAAAAAAAAACAGCAAAAAGGAAAAGATGTTAGAACAACAATAAAGGTAAAAAGAAAATTATTGCTGTCTGAAAATAGACAATTTCAAACTTAGCCAAAGAAGTGATTAAAACAGCTGATGTAGCAAAAAGATGTCAAAATCCTTGCTGCTACGAGTTCACAAACAATTGAAAACATGGAAAAGTTCTTATTAATGTGGATTACTGAGAAGCAAATGGCTGGTGATAGATTTTTCACAGATGATTTCTTATGAAATACTGAGAAGTTATATTACGACCTACAGCAAAAGAATCCAGGAACCGATGGTCAATTCATTGCAAGTAGGGGCTGGTTCAAAAAATTTAAAAGACAAACAGGCATTCACTCTAATTAAGCATGGCAAGGCTTCAAGCTCAAATGCAGAAGTTGCTAACTTTGTTGAAAATTTCAGAAAGTATATATACACTGAGGGATTTAGTCCTCAACAAGTTTTTGTGATGAGACAGACAAAAATGTTTTAATGAAGATTGTTTTTCGATTCAATCATATCAGCAATTGTTACAAGATAAAACTGTAAATACAATATTTATTATAATTACTAAGATAAATGGTTAAAGGAATTTAATTTGTTTAGACTAAGATACTTTTTTTCAATAGTTTAACCACCAGGAGGTGTGAATGTAGTATATTACAGTGGTGCCTCATATAACATACGCCTTGAATAACGGACTGGCTGCGAACAACAGACTTTCCGGCATAATTGGTGACTGCTCCATGGGTACATTCTTTAATAGCAGTCACTCTGCGTCTCCACTACTACGGGAGTGCACTGCTGTTTGTAAGCGTTTAGGAATGACGGCGAAAGAAAGAAAGATGGCAGCGCCCGCAGTATCGATTGTATAGTGATGGAGGAATCTATAATTCTAAAAGATGAGCTTTAGAAGGCAAAAGAAGGGTCCCATTTGTAAAATTTAACCATAAAATGGATTATTTGTTGAAAGAGCTTCGAAATAGCCAAAAAAATTCATAAAGACACATCACCACGTGCACTAACTCGCACTTTCACAATTTCTAAATTCTCTCATAAAACCACATAATGGGCCCGGAAACGAAACTATCTGAGCCATGGAGGACGCCATGTTGCTTTCCACTGTAAACTACTGCCACAAGTGGCGTTTTTGCCGTTTGACAGTGTGCACACACACCAGAATTTAGGAACGCGTTCCACAGGAATTTTTAAACAGATGTCGTTCGCGCAGAGTTACGAGGAGGAATAAAAGAACGCACCCCATGTTCATTTTTTTTATGATACAGTATGGTTATTTTATGCTGCAGAACGATTTAGATGTTTTAACATGTATTTCTATGGGAAAATGCATTTCGTATAATTGATGTTTCACTTAACGGATGTGCACCTGGAACGGATTAAGTACGTTACATGAGGCACCACTGTAGTGGACAATTTTGTGTTTGACAGTTGGCAGTGTTTATGGTCGGCACTTTCGGGCATATTATTAATAATTTAATTATTTTCAAGTAACTGTTTAATTTTTTCTCTATCATTTTATAATATTTTGTTTTGTGTGCATTGATTATTCGCTGCCATTTTTGTGTGTATTTTTTCTTAGTGGATGTAACTATTATTATTGTTGCTTTTGTTTGTTATTGATATTAACTTTGTATTATTCCTTTTTTTCTTTTAACAGGCCAATTGTTACACGCTGTACTATTAATGATAGTGTATTTTGTACTGGAATTGATACTAATGATTGTAGTGTTTATTTTGTTCTGTTGTAATATGCCCAAACATATAGGGTTTCCCTTGTACTATTTAAATAAATGAACAATAAATAAAACATAAGAGAATTTCTATTCCTGATGATTAAAAAAACAAGGTAAGCATAGCTTATGTAAAAGCATCTAATGAAGGAAACAGTTATTTACAAAAAACAAAGAAATAATAAAACTTAAAGTTCTCGAACAATGAAACAGTTTAAAAAACTTAAGATTCTGTGATTAGTACATGGCCTTGCACATGTGTATCTGTTGAGTTAGGAAGCAACCATTGTTTATCATCCTTCCAGCTTAAAGATTTCTTATTTAATTCTTCTGTATAAATATCATGTTTATGGCTTCTAATTACTGCTTGTATATGAAAGAACTTTTTTTGATTGAATAAGCAAGGCTTATAATCTTCAAAACCTATTTCTTTAACACAGCTTTCTTGATTCCTTTTAATTTTTTACTTACTGAATCATCAAGGTCCTGCGACTCTATAGCTCAATGGTATCTTTTTGAAGTCAGGGAACACTAAACTTTCACATTTTTTTTCCACAGAACACTAAACTTTGACATATTTTTTTCTGCAGAGCAATTACATCAGCTTTAAAGCAGAGATGGCAAAACTTTTTGAAATCAAGTGCACTCGATCTAGTAGATGACAACATCGGTGTTTGCTAATTACATTCCCATACAAAATTTAGTTTACATTGTATTGATTTTTCTTTTGCAACAATTTTTAATTGTATATTTGTTCTTTCGCAGACACTTGAAGTGGTTTCATAGAGCACTTGTGTTCCGCGGACCACGGATTGAGAACCACTGCTAGAGCTATCTCAAACCAATAAAAACTTCTATTTTACTTCCATTCAATTCATCTTTAAATTTCCCAATTATTTTATTACTTTTATCAGTATAAAGCAGATGATCTTTTGGATAATCAGATGCATCAAACAAGTGTGGATTAGTTCTCAAACTGATAGAAATCAGCATTTTTGAACTTGTATATGTAACTATTGGTATCTTGATAAAGTAATTTAACATTTTCTTTAAATTCTTCCTTAATCATATTGTAATGGAAGTTATAAATCAATAGTTTTGGTAAATCAATATAGCTTGCCCAATATAAATTGGTTTATTGAACACTACTTTTGTTGTGTAGTTATGAACGGCCACTAAATGTTCACTGGATATTGTTCTCAACTTGAAATTTGGTTTGTTTATAGCTTTCTGAACCTTATCTTCATCACTATATTATTTTATGTTTGTTGTTTTCTCACAGATTGCATGGATTTTCCAAATACTGAATTTGACATTAATTTAAAAAATTCCTTTTTGCCTTTGCTCAGTATTAAACTTAATATATGGTGCTATGAAATCTGACTGTGTAAATTTTATACCTCTCTAGCCTTTGGTTATTTTCATTCTTAAGCTCTTGTAGAGATTTAATATTTTGTAATACATTATATAATTCTTTTTATCATAGAAATGACAGTAACTACTCAGTCTGTTCACCAGATGAACTACGTTCTAATGAAGCTGGAGAAATTTGATTTTCAGGAGCTAGTGGAAGATCATTAAATTTATTATGCAGTTTTAAATCTCTCGGAAATTCTAAACCAACTTCTAATACACAATTCCTTTCAGGGTCAGGTCCTTCGGACTCGTAGCCAGTGTGATTAACAGAAGTCAGAATGTCATTCATACTTTCTAACTCATAGAATCCATTCATTTAGTCTATTTGTGGTTATTTTTGACTTAAAGCCCAACCATAAAGATTATTAGCATGTAGATGTACCAGTTGATGATTCTCAGATGCTAACGAATATCTAATTCCAACTCTTATTCCATTTTCAAAGAACAAATACATCACGTAACCTGTTAATACCATATTTTCCGGTGTATAAGACGACCCCCGACTTTCGAGAAGATTTTCCTGGGTTAAAAAGTCGTCTTATACGCCAGAAAATACGGTAATTCTAAATTAACTCCTGTATGATTGTGTATTAGACACAAGATCATGTTATTAATCAAACACATGGCTTCCTTTTGATCTTTATTTAATACAATCCCAAGCTAACGCTGGTGTAGTATAATACCAAGCAGGATATAATCCATTGCTTTTATACAAACATAAATCTCTAAAATTCTCAAATACATCAGATAGTAAAACATCCAATTTTAAATACAAATCATGCAATTCACCTAGATTTTTTATTTTAAAATGGTTCCAGACTTTTCTAGCATGATCACACTCAGGTCAGTTTGTACTTTCTTTTGTTCAACACAAATAAAATTTTTCTATAGGAGGTAATCTTCTTTCATTAAATTTCTCAAAAGAAACCATGTATTCAAGTAGATAGATAGCTTTTCTAATTATTTTGGATCTTTGTTTTCTGAAGAATGTATTTAAATCAGAAGCTGCAATATACTTGTTTGTTTCTCTTAACTGTTCTGACTAGATTAGATGAAAGAGTATCTAGGCTACTTGCTAAGTATCTGAATGAATCTATAAATCGTCATTCTATATATTCTTTAGAATCTATTCTCAAAATCTTACTGAATGGTTTCTCTTCGTTATCTGGAATGAATTTTAAGTTTGATTTGTCCTTACCTAAATTCTTTACAAACATATGACAATCATAAAAACTCAGATTATGGAATAGTACAGGAACAAACACTGGTTGTTTGTATTTTGAATTGCATGAATTAAAAGCAGCTCCACAATATTCACCAGTGTAACGATCATGGTCTCTGTTAGTACTCAAAGACTTTGTCCATCTCTAACTTTAGGATTTTCCTTAGTAAATCCACTTTTAGAAAGAACAAATTGTTGCTTTCTCATGTTCTATTAATTCTGCATTTGTTATGGGTTTATTCTCTTTTAATAATTTATGAATCGTTTTTGCATGTTCAGTTATTCAATTTATAAAGTGTTTAGAAGTATTTTCACCTCTATAAATTTCTAATGGGTTTTCTACATTATTATAAACACTTTTAACATAAAGTCCATAACCACAAGGAATACAAAGTTCAGTTTTCTGAGAATACAAATTTTCTGGACTCAGTTGACATGTTTGAACTGGCTTTACAATAGACTCGAAATCACAATAAATTGCATATGGATGTCTCAGCATTCTTTGTATATTTTTAAATGATAAAGAAGGTGAAACTGTTATGGTTTCAACTTTGTTAGGATATAATCCTTTATCTTGTTTTATTATTTGGGGTAAAGGCATGATTGGAACACAAGGTTCATTAGTAAAGCATGTTTCTTGATGTTTCTTTACAGATTCTTGAATTCTAACTGAATAATTTAAACATCTTCTACAGAAGTCAATGTTTTTCTCATAAGTTTGTTTCTTATTAACAATTTTGCTGCTTGAACGCATAATGTTACTGTAGATGGAATGTTTTACCTTCAATTCCAAATACAATGATATTGAGTTTGTTATGGGATTCAATCTTGGGGATATCCTGAATTTTTTCTGGATATGTGATTCCCTCAAATTTTAATTCATCTTTAAATTATTATTTATTATAATTAAATAATTTATCAGCATGGTCTCTTGCCTGATGTAAACATATTACATATATCTAAAACATTCATTACACAGGTAAACAGTGATTTTGGTGCCGGGGTATTTTGAGCCGATTTCATATGAATTTGATGCCCCGAATTCAAATATGGCATTAGTTTTTGCCTAGGAGCTCTAATTTTTAAGATATATAGCATTTTAGCAAAATACACGTTTCAATATCTAAGTCAAATCCATGGATCAAATAAAAAAACTAAACATGGAATTGTTATTATTATATTATGCAAGTATTATTCTATACAAAGATAGAGAAAAAAGTCATCAATAAAACTAAATAGTTACACGTCGAGGATGATTCTTTTTCGTGACTATCGTGAATGTATTTTGGAGAAGTCCCTTTTTAAACTCCAGCAGTAATCTGCCATCATATGCATATCCCATCTTCCTTGGTAGCAGTCCTCCATAGTTTTAATATCCTGGTGAAATCTTTTACCTTGTTTTCACTAGTGTCTCCTAAATTTTCAGGAAAACGGTCTAAGTGACTGTGTAAACAGTGCACCTTAATACTAATATTACATCCAAAGGATTTGAAACTGTTAAGCATCTCGTTTACCAGTTCAACATAGTTTTCAGCTTTGTGTTTGTCTAGAAAATTTCTGACAACTGCAACAAATGAAGTCCAGGCTTTTCACTCGGCTTCATTCATCAAATTTACGAAGGCAGGATTGTTAATGAGTCGTCTTATTTGTGGGCCGTCAAATATTCCTGATTTAATTTTTTCCATACTCAACTGAGGCATTTTCCCCCCCCATATATGCAAAGCATGATCTGTTCTTATCAAGAGCCTTTGCAAACTGCTTCATTAGGCCTAGCTTGATATTCAGTGGAGAAAAGATGATATTCTCTCGTTCAATTAAAGGGTCGTTAATGACATTTTTTTCCTCCAACGTCCATGTTTTCTCTCTTAAGCCACTCTTTTCTAACTTAGTGGTGTGTTTTGTCTCTGCTATCCCAGAGGAACAAGAAGCAAGGATATTTGGTGTAGCCAATTTGCTGTCCAAGGAGAAATTTTACCATTTTAAGTCTACACAAATTACCCATTGATGTTTGTGATACTTTATCTTCTCCAAGACCAAAGCTATAGTGTTATATTTTTCTTTCATTTTTATCTATGTTGCATTCATTTAGCGTACAATTTACTGACACGGTTTCAAGATTATTAAAACAAGTCAAAAAGCAGAAATGGCAACATTCATTGAGAGAAGATGCATACGACTCAATATGAAGAAAACAGATACGTAAACAAAGCGCAAGATCAGATCAATAACAATTTAATAGACTTACATTACCTTAAAACACATCTCAGAGAAAAACTTCTTAAAACATTATCCCTACCAAAATCAATGACAGAAGCGATACCAACAAGAGATAGGGTTATATTAATTTTAAAATTTTAAGAGCAGCAATACAGTATAAATACATTAACCCTTAGCCTGCCGTTTGCCATGCCCCTTGTTTACGTTTATTTTGTAAAACGGCCAAGGGCAAAATAGGGAAATCAGGCAATATTATTTTAAAAATTCACCAAAAATTAAATTATTTTATTATTCATATGAAAAAAAATCACATATATTTATCAATATAGTTAGTTTTAAATACAACATTTTTCAATAAAGTTTGTTTGAAAAATTTATGAGAAAAAAATAATATATTATAACTGACATTCAGACTTGAAAATTTGTTACTTTTTGTCAAAATTAACATTGGGACTTCATTCTTATTGTCACTAAGACAGAACGACGTAGAATATTGTTCTGTACAATTCGAAATGACATTTATGCATGTACGTTTATTTGTTGTGAAATTGTCGCACATTATACCAAACATTTGTTTGAAATCTCAACTTTAATCTGCTTTCAACTAATATAATAAACTAACATACTTTATTCATTTCATATCAAACAAGATTACATATTTTTGTAATAAACATATGATTACCAGTAGCAATACATGTAACATTTGCTGATATTTTAAATTTAAAAAAAAAATTAAAAAAATATATAAAATATCAGGTCATAACTTGAATATTTATAAATGCATTAACATATTATAGCTGAATAAACTTATTATAACATTAATGCACTTATCATAGTAATATTATTGCATGAATATGCTGAAGATGAAATAAAAAATTATCAGAAAATGAAAAAAAGCGATAATTAAAATTTTTTAAGTGAACAAAACACCACCTGGACAAAAATATGTGAAACAGACGATAAACAAGACGCTGCCGTCAAGTGCTGACATCTGTTGTCGATAAATTTTATAAAAATTGATTGTTAACAGGGTAACGATCAATCGGTACCCTGGCCCGGGAAAGGGTTAAAATTTGAAGATTAAAGTGAAATTTACAGAAAATTGGGGTAAAAAAAGAATTAAGACATCCACAAATCACAAATGATCAAGTAGAAACCAACAGATAAGAAATAAACATAAAAGATTAGTCAAAAAATTTCAATACCCAACAATAGAGGAACTGATTGATAAGAGAAAGACCCTCCCTTATAGTAAATAAAACACAAGTTGAGATTCCAGAAAAAATTAAGGAAATACTATACAAAGGGCTAGACTTTAATGGCCCATATAAATGGAAAGTTTTAGACATAATACCGAACTTAGAGAAAATATGCATTGACCTTCAAATAGAACAAAAATGAAACTTAATAATAAAATTAAAAAATACATAACTACAGAGAAAGGAAGTGTAATCATAAGAGATAAAAACTTCTTTCAATAAAAAAATCAAATCAAGGTACTAAATAATTATTTAAAAGAATATGGATCATAAAAGCAGATAAATCAATCAAAACAAACTATATTAGATATCCAGGAATGGGTTAAAAAGAAAAAAAAACAAGAAACAGTAAATAATGTAAAGTTCCGCAAATTACAGATCCATCTTAGAAAATACAATAGAGCGTCGTTTATCCGAATCAATTGGGGACTTGGGGTTGTTCGGATAACCGATTATGTACGAAAAAATATATTAACCTATCCGATGTCGAAATTTTTCTCCGTTGCGTGTCGCTTCGTGTTGAATTTTCGTCGATTTTAAGCCTAACGAAAATTTTTATAACAATAATCGAGGCTATTGTATGGTTAAAAATTATTTCTTTATTTTGTACAAACAAAATAAATATATTGAAAAATATAAAAACAAAAAAATTATATTTTGGATGTTAATCTAGTATCAAAAACGTTCGATTCAGCAGGACACAGTCAGACTGGAAAGCTTTCGGTTGACTGGCTTTCAGATAAACAACGCTCTACTGCAGGGGTGGCCAACAAGTCGATCGCCAAGCCAATTTTGGTTGATCGCCAGCGATGTCTTGACTTAATGTATTATATTTGTAACCGAACACAACTGTATGCATGCAGTTATGACTTGACTCATAAGCAGTGAGTGCACTTCATACTGAAACACAGTGTATAAACGTAGTATGTATTTCACACTCCCCCTCCCCACTTAGACTATGCCTATGACAACAAGTCGATCGCAACACATTTTTACAATAAAAAGTAGATCTTATGTGCACAAAAGTTGGCCACCCCTGCTCTACTGTATATAACTTCTTATATATTTAGAATTCAAAAAACAGATTACCAAATTACAACAACTGAACAAAATCAACAAAACAGAAAAATGGTTTATTTTAAATGAAGAGAATGATCGCACTCCAAAGCTAAATATACAACTAAAAACCCACAAGATAGGAAAAAAGTTAGAGTATTTATTGGGTTGTTGAGAAAGTAATTTCGTTTTTTTTCCTGAAAAAGAAAACAACTTTCTTATAATATACAAATATTTTATTCAATTATATATTGACCATTTTGGTCCAATACCTTTTGCCATCTTTCTGGTAGTAGCATGATTCCATGCTCATAAAATTTCTGATCTTTGCTTGCAAAAAACTGATTCAAGTGATTTTTGACATCCTCATTTAAAGTAAATGTTTTACCATTAAAAAATTTTGTAATGATCATAATAAGTAATAATCCGAGAGTGCCAGATCTGGCGAATACGGTGGATGTGGTAGCACATCCCATCCAAGCTGTAACAGCTTCTGACAAGTTAGCAAACTTGTGTGAGGTCTGGCATTATCATGGTGAAACACTACACCTTTTCTATTGATCAATTCTGGCCTTTTCTGTTTGATAATATCACTCAATTTGTCCAGTTGACGGCAGTAGACATTCGAATCAATTGCCTTAAAATCCTACCAAACAGAGAGCATCACTTTTTTTGATGAATATTGGCTTTTGAAGTGCTTTGAGCTGGCTCATCTTTTCTACTCCATGATCGCTTGCGTTTGACATTGTTGTATACAATCCACTTCTCGTCGCCAGTTATGATTTGCTTCAAAAATGGATCATTTTCTTGACGTTTGAGGAGCAAATCACAGATGTTAATGCGATTGAGAAAATCTCTTTCTGTAAGATCACGTGGAATCCATATATCAAGCTCCGAAACAAAACCGAGATGTTTCAAGCGGTCATAAACAGGTTGAATTGGACATATTTAATCTGTTAGCGATTTCTCGTGTTGTTATTCGGCAGTTTGCTCCAATCGGTGCCTTTATTTTGTCTTCGTCAGCTTCAACTGGCCTTCCAGATCGTAGTGCATCTTCAATATCAAAATTGCCAGAACGAAATTTTGCAAACCAGTTTTGGCATTGTCGTTCTGTAAATACGTCTTCTCCATACACATCACACAATTTTTTTCTCGCTTGAACAGCATTCTTACCTTTTCGGTAATAAAAGAGCAAAATATGCCGAAAACGCTGCTTTTGATCTTCCATATCCGACGAGACACGCCAAAACAAGCAATTGCATAAAATAAATTTTTTTAAAAATAAGCCTTAAAATGCCACATATCAAAATATATAACGATAATACAGTTTAGAATGAAAATGGCGGGAAAAATACGACTAATCCGTCTAGTGGTAAAATAACGAAATTACTTTCCGAACAACCCAATAAAATCCACTGTTGGTCTGTTTTACAAATTAGAAAAGTTTTTCAAACAACAGCTCAAGCAATATCAAAATTTGCAATTTTCAATTAAGAATACAGACAACCTGATAGAAGAATTAAATAAAATTAATATTGAAGAAACACATAGGATAAATAGTTTAGATATAGTTGAAATGTATCCATCAATAACATGGCAAATAATAGAAAACAAATTACAACAACATAAAGTAAAACATAAAATAATAGACTTAATTATTTTGAAATTGAAGATTATTATATACAGAAGAAAGGAATAAGTATGGGTCTGTAATAGGACGGAAGTTAGCAGAATTAATAACGATAGATATACACAAACAAATCAACGAAATATAAGGGATATAGTTTTATTAAAAATACGTAGATGATATTTTGATAATATATAACAAAAGAAAAACTACAATAGAAGATATTAATAAACAAGTAAATACCATACATGAATCATTGAAATTTAAAACAGAAGATATAACTGATCAAAAACTAAGTTATCTAGATACTGCAATAAAGAGAATAAAAAACAGCTTACAATTTAAAACTTTCAGAAAGCCCGGTTCAGTAAAAACACTGTCAAATACCATTCTAATATACCATTACAAGTTAAAGAAAATACATTTAAAATGGAATATCATAAAATAAAAAATAAAACAAGCCAAGAGACGTATGTACATAAAGAATTAGCAGAGTTAAGAAAGAAATTTCTCCTAGATAGATACCCACAAAGATTACTAAATCCATGGAAAAGTAAAATAAACAGCCCAAAGAATCAAGATAAAGATAAGCAAAAAACAAACGTAAAGTATACCGCCTTTCCTCACGTTAAGGGTCTGTACGAAGAAATTAATAACGAAATAAAGAAAACAAATTTTAAGCTCGCACCAAAGTACGAAAAAATATCTACTAGGTTAAAACACCATAGTCCCTTATAAGATCAGCAAATATCATCTGAGATCAAAAACATAGTATATCAAATTCCTCATAATTGTAGTAATAAGAAATATTATATAGATGAAACCAAGAGAAAAATGAAAGTTAGATTAAAAGAACATATTGCGGACCTTAAATATCATAGAATTAACTCTGCTTTCCACGACCATTGTATGATAAATGATTGCAACCTAAGATAAGGTAAAAATCCTACATAGAGAAAAAGAAACATACAGGTAACCCCCGTATAACACAGCACTTCTATAACACGGATTCACTCTAACACGGTTCGGGAATTAGGTAAAACACTCATACAGTACAACACGAAATGTAATAAAAACTGTTACCAGTTGATGATGCTCATGCTGAGATCATCATATAGGATGAATAATCCTCTGGTAAAATATTTATTTAAATAATATTCAAAATTCATAAAATTAAACTTCAAATTAAGAGACAAAAATACCTTTTATGAACAAGTTGTTACTACAGACCTAGAGCCCTCTATAAACAGAGTATGGTCAACTGGGGGGGTCAAAATATGATTGGCTACTGCCGATTACGTGGTTTGTAGACACCGATATGAAGCCAGCTTCCGATCCGCTTATGACAAGTGAGTGTCAATCAGCTATTTATTACGATAAATAACAGGATTCGAAACTTTATATACCAGGTAGTTCCAATCTAAAATAGATTCTAAACATCAAGTTAGTTCTTACTTTGCTATACTGACGTTAGAAATCATTATTTTAGCCTTTAGATCTATCGATACATCTATATCGCTCTTAAAGCTACCACATAAAAATAGATCATGCCGGGTTGATCAGCCATTAATTGCTCAAAATAGAGCTCCTAAATTCAAACTGTGTTGATTTCCAAGTGATAAAGCTAGGAAAAAAAGCATTAGCGATTAAAGTAAACAGGCTGGATAAAAATAAGAAATTATGGATTCCTGGAAAACATGCATTACTTTGTCAGAATTTTTATGAGAAAGAATCAGAATTTTATGAGGTAAGAATCAGAATTTTTATGAGAAAGGACTTCTGCTTTGTCTACCTATTTAATTGTACATTGCACATTAATAAACTAAAGCTAAAGAGTATTAAGTCTGTTAATACATTTCAACCTTTATAAGTATATTGGTTTAGTGATGTGAATATTTACAATTAACTCTCATAGGTTCATTTTGAGAAAGATCAGTGTGAGAATCACAGGAAGGATGGAAGAAGATTGCCGAAGCTTGATGCCGTCCTACACTTTTTTCTCACAGACTTGCACCTAAGAGAAGATGCTCTGAATCAAAAACAAGGCATAGAAACGATTGTGAGCATATAGATCCGACCTTGGACTGCAGTTATGCTACAAATTATCTCCTATGACATCTATGCAG
Organism: Centruroides vittatus; assembly: GCF_030686945.1. Classification (NCBI taxonomy): domain Eukaryota; kingdom Metazoa; phylum Arthropoda; class Arachnida; order Scorpiones; family Buthidae; genus Centruroides; species Centruroides vittatus. The sequence continues at coordinate 630,615 of NW_027120695.1, read as the reverse complement.
CCCAGTACAGGTGTATTTATAATATAAATTTAAAATATTCTTACTAAATATTCTATTTTTTCTTTTATTGCATACTTCAATTCTTTTTGAAGAAAATGCTGAAGAATGTAAAAGCACGAATGAAGATGAAGACAATGAGACATCTGGTCCGGTATTTCAAGACTCCGGTAATCTTGTTAGCCAGCCACTGTCACCAAAATCAAAACAAATTAATGAATTGTAATCTCAATTGCATAATGCATTACATAGAATTAAAAGAGTGCAGAAAAGAATAAGAATCTGTATGAAGAGATAAGAAAATTAAAGTCTAGAGTCAACACACAGAGTACAAACATAAAATTAATTTTCAATACTAGTCAAATAACAGCCCTTGGAAACGTGTCAACACGGAAAATAAAATGGCAAAATAATACAATAAAAAAGGCTCTGCAGTTAAAATTTGCTTGTGGAAGATCAGGCTATGAAATGTTAATTGAACAAGGCTTCCCTCTTCCCTCTTTACGGACATTGTAAAGACGACTACAGAACACCCCCTGTAACGGGGAAATTACCCTTTTTATTAATAAATGATTGATATTTAGTAATTATCTGCATTCCTTGCAAACAATGCAGAGCATTACTATTTGTTACTATGTTACACTATGTTACTTGAGTTTTTCTTGTTGAAAAATAAACTTTATTGATTTTTTTTTTATAACTTTTGTCTTTAGTTATTATATTTTTAAATTTAAATACATATTTTTCAGATTATTTATATTGCAATAGTGCTGTCAATAAATGTGATCCACTAAATATAATTTTTTTATTATTTTCACTTTTTTGCTTCTAGCCCTGTTATTGTTATATATTTTGTCCATCACTTACACTCAAACGTGTTTTTGTGCAGTCTTTTTTTGTGCGATTTTTTATTTGTGCGATTTGTTTTGTGTGATTTTTGTGTGTGGTATATGAATTTCAATCAAATTGGTATACTGCACAAAAATAATTGCACAAAACACATTGCACATATAAAAAAATCGCACAAAAAAATACTGCACAAAAACAGGTTTGAGTGTATAAATTACAATTATTCCGAACATAATTAAAAATTATTTCTAAAAATGTTTAACTTAATCTAACTTCCTTCTGAATCTAATTCCTGTTTTTAACTAACATTGCTCATTTAAATGCTAAGCAGTACTGTGACACTGCAACTTTGGCCTCAAAATGGCATCCATACGTTAGAGTGGCCATACTCTGTTTATATAGGGCTCTATACAGACCCGGCTAAATAATAGTTAGTCACAAGGTGGCATATCTACAACAAAATAATCTTGAAATGAGTGAAGTTTTGTGCAATAAAATCAAAATTTAATATAGAGGAAAATAAGTAGTAGGAAACCTGTTTGTGTGATGGAACTTCTTGGATTTTAAAGTAAAAAAATAACAACTAGGTACGTTGTCACGAAACTATAGAACTTATTATTTCTACAATGAACAAACTTTTATATGTATCAGCAATACTGGTTCATAAAATTTATCAGGAAAATACTCTGGTACACAGTCTTCATGAGCTATCACAATCTCAAGAACTTGTTGGAGTTAAAAGAACAAATTAAATAATAAGGAAATAACAAGATATGTTGCATTATTTGCTCATAAATTATTACTCAATTTAATGCTGAAAAATAGGTTTACAACCTTAGTTATACCATTCTTGGAAAGAAAAAAATGGATGGACCAACACTACTTTGCGGGATAAAATAGATATCGCAGGTAAAAGTTCACTTCGAGTGAGCGGGATGCTAAAACCATAACCACGTGAAAGTATGGTCACATATGTGTAGAACAAACTTTAGTTTATTAGCAAGAAAACTAATAAATACTTTGTTAAATAAATAGGAAATGATTAGAGGTATATCACCTACCCATTAGGCAAAAATATGTAAAAAGATTTTTAAAAAAGAGAGCCTTTTAAGATTTTAGAAATTTGTTATCTCAAGGTATGTTAATTATAGAGAGATTTTTTTTTATATATGTATACATCAAAATCTGTAATCCATATGTATTCTGTAATTTTTAGTTGGCTGAAAAGGGGTGTTATAAAGCCCGAAACACATACAAACAATAGGTACTTGTATCAACTGAATTGAATAAACTCAAAAATGAAAACTGCCAAGTGTTTGTGTATTTGCATTATTTAGCGTTCAAGAGACAAAATTATATTATGTTTGATTCTATATACATTCAGTACGAACGATCGATTAAAATTCTCATCAACATATGAGATTTTATTTGCAATATGAATTAAATTCTCATTCTGAAGTGTCGAAATGCCAACAATCTCCAAGCTTGAATTGCTTAAGCTTTTGTTCCAACATTCATAGTTGCTCTTGCAAGGACTTTAATTCTACTTTTATATGTTTATTTTTTTCTTTTAATCATGAAATTTTATCACTCAGTGTTATGTAACTTTTTTCTAAAACATTTTCTCTTCCATTTTATCAAACTTGTTTGTTAAAAATTCTATCAATTTTTGGATTTCTACGTTCGTTTCCTTTATATTTCCCAATTCTAAAGGTATCAGTTTCATTTAGAAGCCTTTCAAAATTATTAGTATCGACGCGTCGAGGTGACGTTGGGATGAGAGTCAAATTATTTGGTGTTCTATCCGTGTTCTCGTTATATTTATGTAAAGACATTTATTTCCTCACACTCACCTAAATCTTTGTCGTCTTCTAAGTCCCATGTCAAATTCACATTATTCTTAACAGTCTGTCAATTTACAGTTCTCACATTTCCAAGTTCCTTTATACGACTTACTAATTTTGCGAAAGTTAACAGCGTAGATTCCAAAACAATAAAAATGAGCAAATTCAGAACATTTAGAACAGAATAACAAGTCATGTTCTCAGACTTTATGCTTACAGAAAACAACCATTAGTCTTGTTTTTCATAAATCGATTTACGCATATTGATACTTTCAGACACAGTAGATATAGTACAGAGGTGGGCAAGCAAGAGTTCGGTGGGAGCCAAAATGTAGGTTTTGCAAATGCGCGGGAGCCGCAGTTCTGTACAGTCGTGGCAGATAGTATTGTAAGGCAAGGAAGGATACAGCGTCCCCCCATTCGGTGTCGAGAACTTGTTTTAAAAGAATAGATTTGAAATATCAATTTAATTTATTGCACCAACTTGGAAATAAATTACTAAATATTACATATATATAATTACATATTTTCACATAATTGTGGAAATAAAATTGTAAAAATAATAATAATAATAATAGCAGAAATTAACACTTTCGGCAAGAGCCGCACGTAACTCAAAAAGAGCCGCATTTGCCCACGTCTGATATAGTATAAAAAACGTTAATACAATCAACAATTTAGAAGTTAAACAATTTTGTACTTTTATATATCTGTTCCATTTAAGAACAATTTTAGTAAAAAATTAATTGTTTTTTGTTCATATTAACAAAAATAAATTACTTAAATTACTTTTATTCACTATAAAACATTCCATTATGAAAAACTAAAGCATTTACAAATGATGTCATTAACACAAAGAAAAACTTACAACTGTGCAGGAACATCCGATGCAGGAAAACTCTCCCAACTGTTTACTGGTGCAAACATTCAATGAATAAATCACTTAAAATTCCATAAATCATTTAAACAGTAAACAAAATTCAGTATAGAAACACAATTATTATATATTATAACAAGTATAAAACATCATAATTGAAATAATAGAAATTTACTGAAAAATGTATTTTTTTCCTATATTCATTTGCTATTGAATTGACATCAATTTAGGTATTTCTCCCTAGATGTTGTCCCTAGTTTCCTGTATTATAATCAAAACTAAAGTGGTAGTTGAAATATAAAAAATAGCATTATGTAATTTATGCAGAATTCTACATTAATGACTTATACAATTCATAAAATTTATTTAAAAACAATTTTAACAAGAATTAGACCTATTTATCTTAAAAAACTTTAAGAATTGAATCAAAAAAATATTGTTTCATATACAATATGCAATTCTGAATAGAATTAATGCAGTATCACAAAGATTCCTGTTAACCTAGCCGGTTAATGTTACCTTAGGTAGCCAAGATGGCAGCTCGTCTCTAATTCCAGCAAGGAAACAGTGGGACGCACGTTCTAACCTAACCTATTCTAATAATTTGGTTGCTAATAATTATGGTAATTTATTAGAATAGGTTGGGTTAGGTTAGAACACGCGACCTACTGTTTCCTTGCTGGAATTAGAGACGAGCCACCATCTTGGCAACCTAAGGTAACATTAACCAAATAGCCAAATGTTCTGCCATACAACTAGGTATAATTAAGATATTTCAACATTTTATTTTTATATTACAAATACAGGCGCCCCCCTTATTTAGGAATGTTCAGACTTACAAATAATTGGCTAAAATTTAAATTTTACACAAATTCCGAAGTTCTCTTGACACGACGGGTAGTGTCAAAGTCCGCCTTTAGCAAGTAATAAACAATTTTTAATAATTAATTTGAATTTCTTTCTGTTGTGTATCATCACTTTTTTCATTTTCGTGTTTATTGTGACATTCCATCTCCACTTGTAAAGTGGTATCAAAATCTGTAACATTAAAATAATGGCATTTCTCACTATTGTTTGCAATTTTTATACAATTACTGCTTCAAAAATGCATCCAAAAACTATTAAATCTAGCAATGGAGATAAATGCAAGTCTGACTCTGTTACTGTAAAACTAAGCTAAATGCATTAGATAGGGGAAAAAAAAAATTTCAAAACACCCACTACTAAGCAGTAGAAAGCAGATAAATGAGTGTAATGTGTTCTATTAAGTACACTGAATAATCAAACACTAACAATAAGTGATACCACTGTGTACAAATGTACTTTCTAGGTTAGTTTTCAAGTTATGACAAGACCTCAAAAACTTAATCCGTTTGTAAGGGAGCATCTGTACACAAAATAAATATATGTTGCTTTAAAAATGTCCAAACAGCAAAACATACTTGCTGCTTCAAACATTAGAAAAGAGACTAATCTCAGTTATTGTTCCGAATTTCAAAATCTGTCGTCGTCATCCAAAAGTGAATCCAATTACAAAAGTCCAGGTTTTAGTTAAAAACACAAAAAACTATTGAAGTTTTAATGTCAATACAATGGTAACCCCTACCCAACTAGAAAATTACCTATTGTCTCCCATTCATTCATACATTTCTCACTCACTGTGAAATAATTGCATTTTCTCCATCAACAGAAACATTATGACTAACAAAATCTCTCTCTCTCTACGTACCATATCAAGGGCCATATTTTTGTAACCGTCTCTGGTCTCTCACAAGCCGGTCGCCGACTGACTAATCGTTCGAATTAGCCAATCGGCGACCAGCTTACGAGAGACGAGATCAGAGACGGGTGACCAGAATACAACCCCAGGACTCCCGATGTAGGTTAATAGATGGTTAGTAATGCACAGAGGTGTATCCTGGGGGAAATTACATCCAGAGTGGTTCCCCATTGCCTTCTCTGGGGTGCGATGTAACAACAAAATCAGAATGTGTAATTTTAAAGTTTACTAAGGTGGCATGTTTTGTAAAAGGTTAAATTTGTGGATCCAGTCCTACGATTTCGTTCTTAATTTATAATTAATGTTTTCGCCAACTTAAAAATGCAGTTCACAAATGACAAATAACAAATGTTGCACTTGCAGATGGAGCATTAAGTAATTTTCTAGGTATGGGACAGGGTAGTTACAGTTGAGGGTCGTTAATCCGAATCAATTGGGGACCGGGGTTGTTCGGATAACCATTAGGTACAAAAAAATATATTAACCTGTCCGACGTTCAAATTTTTCTCCGTTGCGTGTCGCTTCGTGTTGAATTTTTGTCGATTTTAAGCCTAACGAAAATTTTTATAATAATAATCGAGGCTATTGTCTCATTAAAAATTATTTCTTTACTTTGTACAAACAAAATAAATATATTAAAGAATATAAAAACATGAAAATTATACTTTAGAAGTAAATCTAGTATTAAAAACGTTCGATTCGGCACGACACGGTCCGACCGAAAATCATTCGGATAACCGGGGTTCGGATTAAGGACTCTTTACCGTATATAGATGAATGTCAACTAGAGTTTTTCATTTTCCAGTCTTTCACTTGTCCTGGGATTCCAGGGAAAAAGTAAACTGTTTCCCAGGAAATCCCAGGATATAATTAATTATTTTTAAGATAAATCTTAAAATCGAATGATATAATTCGTTCATTTTTAAGTAACTTGATGTCCTGCAATCTCCAAAATAATGAGTAAGTTATTCATTATTTGAATTTGAAGCAGTGATAAATGAATAAAAACCTCGTCTTACATTCAAGTAAATACGGTAATTTTGTTTAACAAACTGGCATGAAAATATGGAAAAAATTAAACTTTTCAGTAAATCTTTAATTGTGATACTCCATACTTATAATTATTTTATATTATATAATTTGAATTACACTTTCGTACCTATTACTCCTTTTTACCGTTTACAAAACAATTTTAAAGTGACGTCAAAATGACGTTTTCCTCTCCAAGTGGTTAGTTACTCTGCATCAACGACACCATTCTTAACAGTCCTTTTTTCTCGTAAACAAAATGAAATACGGCAAATCAAATTACTGCACTTCGCTACCGTCGAAGAACGCCAGTGTATTTTTTAATAAAGTCGCTCTTAAACGCAATAAATATACTCAAGTACGAAACAGTTAGTACGCATTTTTTATATATACCATTCGATTCTGCGTGCGAAATGACGTCAGAATACGTCTAAATACTCCCATTAATAAAGGATAAGACCCGTTTACGGAATGGAAAACGTTCGCTTCGGTCTAACCCGGAAACCGCTCTACAGACAACGACGAAGTAGTAAACAGCAAAATGGCGTCTGCAGTTTCTCTTTGACTACATTACAATGCGAAATGAATTTCAGAATTAAACTTTGATACTTACATTTACGTCAAATCCTCTTCAAAAGATAATAATATTGCTTAATTAACCACTTTAAAAAGTTTCTCTCCGACTGATTCGCGTATTTCTTAGATAATAAACGACACACTACGAACAATACGTTCTTCTGTCTCTACCGTTGTGATGACGTGTTTCTATAGTCCGTTTATTCTAACCTTGTTCTTCCGCGAGAAATAGTTCCCCCCTAAAACTTTAAATTCGTAAGAGAAAGTGAAGTGTTTCGAATTTATTTCATCTTTAGTAGTAGTATTTCGATTAACCATGTTTTCGATGATTGGTCTAATAGTAACACGCTCCGTCTTCTTCGTTTTTGACAGTTAATATGGCCGACTTAGCGATACGAGCGAAGGATTTAGTTGGAAACCGATTACACGAATTTAATTAATTGTTCGGGTGAATAAATATTATAATGTCTTAACGTAAAACGTCTTCGATGTTTACTTATTTTCACTAAGTTTTCGACCCGTCACAGTGGCGTGCCGCGACATTTGATGATAGGGAAGCTGTGTTTCTGTAAGAAGCCGACTTACAGGGGCAATCAATTAATTGCGCGTCAGGGCCCGTTCGTATTCGTTTGTTCGATAAGCCAATAAAAACCGTATACTTCTTTAAATGTATTTTTAATAGATTATCTGACGTACTTAATAAATAAGAAAGTTCAATATAATTACCTCCAGTAAAGTTCAAAACATCCGATGCGTACACTATTGGCGACCGACCCGGTGCGCCAATAACATCAGATGAAGTTCCGTAAGTTCGGTCAGAAAACACCGTTGATCAGGTTCGTCGGAAAGACACCTTGCGACGATTTAGGTACTTGATGGGTTCACTCGGGTCCAAAACCGATCGTTGAATCTTCTGCTGCTCACCAACCGTCCGAATAGCGTAACGTCCCGTAAGCGTAGCGTGGGCGAACTCCTTCACAACCCGCGTCTATCTGTCCTTTCTCTCACATTCCGAGAGTCAACTCCCCTCTTCCCGCCTCGACCTTTACCCTCTACACTCGTCGGCAACGGGTCGGATGACCAACCGGTGTTTACCCGTCCACATTCCATCAGTCTCTCCCTCAACCGTCTTCTTGTAACGATCATCGTTACCAGTCCAAAAGAAAAGGGCGGGAATCATGTCTACTCGATTCCACCCCGACACTTGGTAAAACAAAATGTGTGATGAATATACATACCTAGTACTTCTTCAATTGTATGAATATACTTTTAAAGAAACTTACAATTAAATATAACTTTGTGAAGAAACGTACATAAAAATAACAAAGTATTCTTTACTTTTTAAATCTTAAAACAATCCACTTAGTGAAATAGCTTCCTACGAGTGGCTAATGAATGGAATCAGAGACGTCCTGGTCAGTGGCGTAGCGAACATAACTGGCGCCCGGGGCACGACACTTTATTGGCGCTCCCTCCCCCTTCCAGAAAAAAGTATAGTTTGTCTTGGAGACCATTTGAGCGCCCCTCTGCGAGTGACGCCCGGAGCATGATATACCCCCTTGCACCCCGCTCGCTACGCTACTGGTCCTGGTAGGTGTGCGGCGCGTGCATGCAGGCAGGTTGCCAAATCCCGAGGGTGCCGGTACCGGTCGATGTCAAATGCCTCTTTTGTCACATCACTAGTATATCTCAAAGGACGCCACGGGACCGTTGTAAATTTTAAACGTTTCTCACCATAGCTGTAAAAATCTAAATATGTTAAAGTTAATAGTCATTTGTTTTCTAACTAATTCATTTTAATACCAGGCGTACACGAAAATCAGTTCCCCACTGTACTGAGCTAGTGATTGGTTCGGTTAAGCTTTTGTTTAAGTAAAATTCTGGCTCTCGGCAGGGTTTTATTTATGTCCCCATTCCCTAATCTCTTAATTATTTAACTACTTCTTAGTAGAAATAAGTCGAAACCGGTTACTTTGTACTCGAATATCTGTAGTCTTGGGAAAACATTGGAAAGACAAATTTTTATTACAACGAATATATAAATCGTAAATTTAAGGAAAATAAATTCTCGAGCTTTTTTTGTACCATTGTACTGTACGTCTCATTCATTAAATTTGGTTGTAAATGATGCTGCCAAAGTAACAGTTAATTTTTTTAACACTGTATTAGAATTGCACACGTTTTTTCTGCATCCCCTTACAGATGGGACATACTAAATCGTAATATCATCGGTTTAACATCGAAATCCGTAAGTAATATAAGATGGGAGAGCGGAATAAACGCGGAATAAATATATCAAATATTTTAATGGAGTTTTTTAAAACTCCTGTCAACTATACAGAACTATTCTAAAAACATGCCAGTAAACTCCTATCGGTTGGGTTAAGTTATAAATCTAGTCTACGGTGGGCAACCTTTTTTATAACACGGGCCAGAATAAATTTTACGTTTTTCCGCGGGCCGTAGTAGTAAATTGACGCCTTCTTGTGACTCGTAATTTTTTTAGTCTGCAAATACGAAATAAATAAATAAATAAATAATTACTACATTTATTTCTCTTATCGTTTTCGAAAATTACAAAGAATTGGAAAAATAACTATTAATTTGTTATTTTTTCAATTTAATAATCTATTAAAGATCTCGCGGGCCGGATAGAAACTTTTCGCGAGCCGGGGGTTGCCCGCCGTTGATCTAGTCTGCTCGTGATTCACATAATCGGGCGAGGGTGGCCGAATATCTAGCAGGCTAGCTGCTAACAGCTCAGAACCGGTCCGGGATATAAAATTGGATGCTATACGCGTGTGTTGCTTCTACCAGCTAAACCGGGTGAGGGTGGTGCATACCAACCTCACCCGGTAAACCGCATGTGCCTATATAACCTGGCTGATTGGAAACTGACCCAGTTTCGACATTCCTTCCGTCACCGAATTATTCGAATATATAATAGCAATCTTATCGTTTTTTTTCACATGTAGTGTAGAAATTTGTAAAAGATACATAATGCAGTTATAATAAAATATTAATTTTAATTAATTCAAAGTACAGTACGTTAAAATATGAAAATTTATATTTTATAAAATACAAGAGAAGGTCATTGGAAGGTGGAAGCGGCGCTTCCATCGCTTCCAATGACGGCACGCCACTGACCCGTCATGTTACAAGTATAAGAAACTGCGGAAGCGTACATTTTGCCCGGCGGAGAGAAAAGCAACCGAACACGTAATGCAAGTCTCGGCCAATCAGCAACGACACAATTGGACACGTGTACAGATACAATTGCGTATGCTTTATGACGTCACATACGAACAGAGAAACGCTAGCAAACAATGGTATTTAAACTTAATTGTTAAACATGTTTTAAAAAATATGTTAGGATATTTTTTATTATTAACTACATCCAACATTACGTTTAAAAAATGTGTTTATTTATTTTAAAAAGCCATCTTAATCACACATAATTTTTTGTACATAAAAAATCAAGTACAATTACGAATTAAAACTAATAGACAATTAAAAAAAGATGGTTTTCTTTCATTAACATTACATTAAAAAATACTAAGTATGTATTAATTTTATCATTTTTCTTTTGTATAGTTTTTGTTCGTGAATTTTTTAATGTGAGAAAATATAAAAATTAACCAAACTAACTAACCAAAACCGATTTTAATAGGCATGATAGTTGTACGACTGAGTGTTGTACTGTACGTGTGCGCTTGCCTTAAATATTATATATTATATATTATACAATGTTATATTATATACAGTGGGTGATCGGTTAACGAACAGTTCGGTTAAGATTAATTACTCTAAATGCCAGGCCATAGTTTTTCCGAAAAACAACCATCTGAAAAAACGCCCTTCAATCAAGATTAATAACAACAGGATCAAAAACAGTACTTTGGTGAAATATCTAAGTGTGATTCTTGACCAGAAGCTAAACTGGAATGAGCACGTGCACTACGTTCACGAGAAGGCTATCAAGATTGCACATGCCCTCAGGTCAATCTTAAGGAACCGCTTGGGTTATGGGCCTACTGCCAGCAGGACACTACATTGTAGCTATTCAGCCCATCATCACCTATGTGTCTGGGATCTGGGGCTCTTCTGTGGCTAAAGTACACATTAGGAGAAAATTGTTTTCCATTCAAAGGCTCTCGTCAATCATTACAGCCAAAGTCTACAAAACGGCTCCTACCGATCCCCTCTTTATTCATAACCAACACTCTCCCTATTGATCTTAGGATCAAGGAGATCTGGATTAATTACAACCTATACAAACTGGCCTACAATCACATTGATATGAACAGTTTCAAGATTCTCATTAACAAGGAGGACCTTCGGGAAGACACAGAGGATCTAGCTTTGGTTACTTAAGATGGGGAGACGGGCGTCACGTGATCGCTTACCTCGCATTTCACCACAGAAATTTCCTTAGCTTGAAAGTTTTATTTTTTTTCTAGATTTTAGTTATCATTAACTATCTTTTTTTCATGGATTCTCATATTTATGTGTGTTCTGAAGTTGCAGGTATTTTTTAAATTACGTTTTACGCTTTTATATGTTTTTCTTCGATTTTTATATATAGAATATAATAAAATTCAAAAATTAATTAAATGTTATCGAAAATGCTAAACTATGAGTACAGTTTGTTTTACAGCACTATTGCGAACAGATGTAGTCAATTATTTTGTAAACATACTTATTATTTTAATTTTTATAAACTATTTAAATTGATGCATCGCAACGCGCGCAGAATCGATTAATTACCGTCGCGCGTCATTTAAGATGGCGACGGGACTCGATTCAATTACTTCATCATTTCACATGTTAATTACACAGTGTTATTTTAATGTAATTTTAGACATAGTGTATGTTTATTATAATCAATAAGTCTATATAGGAGTAATACATATTACTGACTGTATTTAAAAACTAAAAAAACCGAACAAAAAGTATTTATTTACCCCTAATGATAGAAATAAACAATCTTTCATATACAACAATATTTCAGTTATTGAATAAAACACAGAAATTGCAAAAGTATAAAATATTTGATACATTTTAAACGGTAAGATTATATTTGATGTACTATTAATTAGAATAATACTTAGTAAATGAAAACAATTGTAAGTATTTTTTTACATCATAGTCTTTTACATTTTTCCATCAAAAATGAGATAACTGAGAGCATTACAGGAATAACAAATATAGCATGAAATGCCGTTTGTGCTGTAATTATAGCAACAATTATAACAAAAACTTTATTTATAAAGTAGTCGTAAGATAACACAATTACTAAACCAAAATCGGTCGATAGTGAACCCTGACACACCGGAAATCCCACGTGAAATAAACTGTCCTTTAATTTTCCTTTAGCGGTTGTCTTCTCGGATTTAACAAAAGAATAACACACGTGAGTAGGATAATTCACAGAGAATCCAATGCAGAGTATTAACGTTATCATAGATATAATGTCCAGGTTAATCCCCCACAGAGATATATACCCGATTGTTTGTACAGAAATGGACACGACGGAAACAGCAACGACACCAGCACAAATAAAATTTGATATAAAACAAATGAAAATTACAAATGTTAACAATGCAGTTATACAGATGAGTTGAAAAGTTTCTGTTTTGACGATAATTGCCTGTTCGATTAGAGGTGATGCTAACATGTGAACACTAACTTTAAATGGCGCTTCGTCGGCAATTTTCCACAAATCGTTCATTACATTAACTTCTGCGATTCTATCGGAGACATTTTTGGCAATTAATAAAAAGCGGCTGGAAATAATTTCAGTGCCATTGTGATTAAAATGTATATCGTTTTGGAACTGTTGTGCACCTTTGAAATTCAAAAAGACATTTCTGAGAGCATCCATAAAGTCTTTTTTCTGAGTAATGTCATATCCCATCAGAGAATATTTGGAGATTGGATGGTCTTGAAATATTTTAAAGTATTTTAACCAGAATATATCGAGTTCGGGTCCTGCAATGTTCGGAAGACTGTGAAAATTTTGTATGATTTTTTGTACTTTATTTTGTACCTGAGGATCAGAATAATCTAAAATTTCATTAATAACAACGTGCACTGTGTATGGATATTCTGTAAAATCATCGTAGTAAACTCGATAGGCTTGTGTAATTTTGTAATTATTATCGTGGAACTTAAAAACATCGAAGCCTTCGTCTATCACCAAAACCCTCCATATTCCAATTGACAATAATGTTAAGTAAACAAAAGTGATGATGATTTGAGTACGTGAATGCAAAATAAAAGTAGCAAATTTATTTCTGAAAAATGCCATAAGTGAGTCTTCTTTGGGTTCTTCGTCGTATTCTTCGTAAATTTCTGAAGATTCTATAAAAGGAAAATTATTTTATATAGGTATTACAATTAATATAAAAGTAATAAAACCAAGTGATAATAATATCTACTAAATTCATAGGTTAATTGATGTAAATGTTTACAATTTTGAAAATAAAGCAGAAAGCGGGAGAGTCTAATATGACTCTCCCGCTTCCAGCTTTCTCACTTCCGAAGTCTTTCTTATACGGATTGATCAAAGGCAAGCAAAAATTTTCGAAAAAATTGTACACTACACCGAATCGTCATTTCCATATTGAACTGTGTACATTTTTAAAAATTATTTATTAAAGTTTCCTGCAAGTTCATAGAAGGACGAAATGCACTAACAAAAAAATTGTCGACACGATGATAGTAAGACATTGGTTGGTGTTGCAGCTCGCCATCAAATCGAGAAGTTCAAAACAACTTGAACACAATACTTTCAAAATTAATGGTAATTGTAATTGTCAAACATAAGCGTTAATGTCAAAATAAACGTTTTAGACATACAGCAGGCACATAGGGGAGAGTAGAGAGTAGGATAATGCGGCCCACCTGTTGTTTAGCTAAACGGTTCAGAATTTTCAATCCCAACGGATGCTTGCATCTATCAGCTGCAGAACCAACTTCGAATTCTGAATATGGTGGCTGTTCTGTGCACACGCTTGATTGTGTGAGTAAAAAAACTATTTTGTGCATTTTTCTTCTAATTGGGACACTCGTTTTGTTCGACTGTATGTACCCTTGTTTATAACTTATTGTTTCAATAATATATATTAATGCCTACTATTCCCTTAACTATTATGTGAGAGATTGAATTCGACGAAATGTTCGAAAGAAAAATTATTTTTCACCTTAAAACGGAAATTTACTTAAATCTAAAAAAAAAAGACTTTTTCTGTTTTATTACCGGAGGATGAGTGTATTTCTCTACCCCGGAGTCATTTTTTCCCCAGGGAACTCAGAATGCGTCACTAGAAACTAAAACAAAAAAATTATCCATTGGTGAAAAGGGACAACGTGACTTGAAAAAAAAAAAAAAAAAAAGAGAACTCAAGGAACAGAGGTCGTCCAGAGTCCGCGAGAGTATCCCTTAGTGCCGACCGAAAAGGTTTATCGTCGTCGCCCGTCGCCGCCCGTCGCCGCCCGTTCCTCCCCGAATATCCTGTGTTTCTCCAGGGACACCTTCGAAGTACCGACGGATTTCAACTTCCGATGGACTTTAACCGCCGTTTAAGGCTACAGAGACATTTCCCAAAGGCCTTTCCGGGCTTCCCCTAGTGACTCCACCACCATTTGGAAACCCGAACACAGTGCATCAGGTATTTATAACGATACGCTGTCTCTCTCGATCGATTAGTGATGTATTCAAAACATTTCTAACGTTTCAGTCTTTTTTTGATGTTTTTATATGGTGGTTTCCATTACTCTACATGGTTGGGTAATGGCGCTCAATGTAATGTTTTTTGTTTTTTATAATTAAAACAGTATGGAGAAAAATACTCAAGTTTTGACACATGCACTTTATTTCTCAGAGTACACTGTTTGCACCATTAAAATAACTTCTCACAATATTGTTAAGTTTTCTTAAAAATTTGCAAAATACTTTAGGTGGGCCCCATTCCTCTACCCTCCCCTATATTACAGTCTTATTTCAAATTCATCACACTCCCTAATCCAGATTTTATTAAACAACCCGGTCCACGTAAATTTCGATACGCAAGAGTCTACTTTCTTTTCTGTCTTGCAATACATCGAGGTTTATAACACAATGCAGTAAAACAATCACTATAAGTTGTACTTAAGATTTACAATACTTCAAAATTGTAAGTCATTCTTACAAATAAAATGCTCAAATTCAAAATTAATTTATTGTTTTAAAATTTTTACGGAACTTTTTCTTACCCAAAGCTGGCCTACATGTGAACGAGTGAAGACCTTTCTCTTCTCTGTATCCGCTCAACGCCAAACATCCACCGAAGAAGCATAACTGAAACAAATAGTTGAAGAATACGCATATTGCAGCATACAGAGAAAATGTCCTTACTCCAGGAAAAGGTAAAGTCATGCCAATGCAGTAAGTAGAGAATTTCATCAGACTGGTTGTGGTAATCGACACAGCTGCATTCGAGTAAGTTTCTTCCATCCGTTTTACTACGCTGTCACAGAGATTCGTCTGCCTCCAGAAAGAAATTACTACGAAAGCATTGTCTACTTCTGTTGCTAAAATGAAAAGAAGAAAACATTTAAAGAATTACATAAAAGTTATTAAAAAATGTACAACCTTTCATTACCTAATATAATTAAAGGAATTCCAAAGTTGAAGCTAACATTTTCCACTCCGCAAGCACAAAGCAAACCAAACGAAGCTGCAGTAGCCATACCAGTTGAAACAACACTAGCCACACCCATCCAGGGTTTGGATCTCACCCAGCTGTTAGTCATGTACGTTATTACGCAAATAATTATTATTATTAACGCCGACGCATTTATCAAAGGTATCATTTTATAGGAAATTATTTTCATTTCTGACTCGGTAGCTTGAAATGGTTCCTGAAGTACTTCAACATAATCAGAAGAATAATCTTTCATCCGGTTGTACAGCGCTTCTGTCCATAATGTACTCAATTCTTTTTTTCTACTATTGAATTCGTCTACCGGATATATCAAGCGAATTGCTTTTGCATCTTTGATGTAGCTTTTATCATCCGTCTTCACTCCACCCAAATTAATGCAAAGGATTTTATGTACAAAAGTCAGAGGATCCAGATCTAACGGATACTTGTGTCGTAATATATTAGATTCGTCTGTATTATTGATTAGTGGGATGAGAAGATTTTCGAAACATTTTTCATCCACAATTCCACACACGTCCCGATAACGAATAATATTTCTATTAACCGAAATAGTAACATTTTTTGCGATTTTGTCTATTATTTTGATTTCTTCTAACACTTTCTTATGGAAAATGCTGTCTCCTTTCTTATTTCTCAAATAGATGATGGGTGAAAGGGGACGTTTGGACATTCTCAGGAAATCAAATGAACTCGAAGAATTCATGGGAAATGTCTTGTCAATAAACTGCATAACATCGAACACTCTCCCTCTGTCCGGAGTTAACAAATATTCGTTGTGGTATTTTGTTTTGATATTGATCATTCCAATAGAAAGTAGACCACTAAGAAGAACAGAAGAAAAGATAAAGTAAAACGGATGTGTTCCAATAATTTTTGCAAACTTCCCAATGTTAATAGTCAGGATTTCACTTAAACGAGTAAATTTCTCCTTTTTCTCCATCTTTCCTGCAAAAAATGAAATATTAGTTTTTGAGAATAAAATGTGAGAACCCGGGTTAAAATTCGTTAAAATTAATCTTTTAAGAAAAGTATTTTGTTAAATCAAGCTAACAAGGCTAGATTTTTGGGATGAAAAAACCTGGCAAAAAGTAACGAGTCATCATTTCCTTTCTAACTCTTTCTGAAATCGTAATCACCCCAGGAGGAAGAAGATAAAAATTTGGATCGGTTCCCAACAAAGTTTCTATCCGATTTTACTATTTTTGGAAACGTTCTAACTCAAGAAACAGCCAAAAAGATACAAAAGGCCAATTAAAGATCTAGAAGTGTTCCGGTTCGTGAGTGCAGACCAGGGGACCTATTCTGAGTAGTAACTTGCGATAACTAAGCTTTTGTTACCGGTCACTCTCGAGCTGCCGTTAGGAACGTAACGAAATTGAAAACAACATGGCATCTTTTCGTGTAAGAATGATTTTACTTCACGAGCAATTGGAGAGAGGGGACAGCAGTAACACCGATTAAATTTAATACTCTTTCTTCAACTTCAGTTAATTTTTGATTAACCGAAGGCCCACCTCCTGTTTGAAACATTGAATTTTTTTATTTGTGAGGCTTTACTTTTAATGTTTGCTTTCCAGTCACTCCGTGTCTATGCAAATAATATCTACATTTAATAAGACGTATTGCAATTGACATTTAATCATAATACTAATTCAGTTATAAGGTTTATAGAAGTAGAACTTGTGGCAAAATTAAGTTTGTCATTTTATTCTTAATGAATGAATTAAAAAATACATTAATTACATGAAGTTATATAGAAATATACAAAGAAACTTAGACATACTTTGTATAATTGTAAAATGTTAGCATTATGTAATAATAGAAATCTTTATTTTGTAGATTTTATCTAAGTTTAATGTCGGCTTTAATTCATTAGTTTTAGTTAAAAAAAAAAAAAAAAACATTCTATATACGTAACTTAACAGTAAACTATACACTATACATAAATGACTATCTATCACATAAATTATAATTTTTAAAAACAAATATTTGCTTAACGGATGGGCTGACAAAATAGACCCAGTAATAGACCCAGACATTTTAAAACTAAACAAAATTATATCACTAGCGTAAGTACACGACATTGCTAAAAGCACGTGCTTCGCTTAGAAAATGGCGGATCGCAGTCACGTGACAAAATACAATGTTAACTAAACTGTGATTGGTTAAAGCGTAATAGCTATCGATAGCGTGGAACCCAGACGCATCTCGACCGACTACCCGTAGAGAAACCCACTTAACGTGGAGCACAGAATAGCGATTTGTCTAAGGTTCGTTAACTGCCTTTCGCTAAGGGGACTTATCGAATGTCCCGTGTATTGCTCTCGTTCAGTTATCGGAAGAGCTCAGAATAGGTCCCCAGTTCCTGTTAGCAGGCCGATTCAGTCATCCTCCTAGCCATTCATCTGATAGTTCGTCAAATGCCAAGTCAAACCCGATTAATTGTTTTTCTTACATACTCGACTGGTCAAGCTGATCGTCGTTCCTCTCACCATTAGAATTGCGACCATTTACCCATTTTATTCTATAAGGATCTTCAGAAGACTCCACTTGTCAATGAGGTAAATACCCAAGGTCCTAGAATATAAGGTTAGCTCATAGAGAAGAAACGCTTCTCATTGGTTGCTTATTTGACGTCACTCCTAGTCGAAAACGAAATATCTTACTATGTCCTTATGGTAAAAACATTACCGATTAGAGGCTCGTAGCTTTAATTACACGCTAATATTTTATTAATTACGACTTATATATTATTAAATGTAAATAAAAATGGATTATAAATAAGAAAAATCCGGAATATTGAGCAAATCTTCGTAATTTTTACGTGTAAAGTTGAAATTAAAATGCGTTTTTCCACTTTGTAAATGAAGTCGATTCTATCTATTTTATGATATTATAACAACAATAGTTTCTTAAAAGATTAATTTTGGTAAATCATAAAAACCTACGTAGGTGATTTATATATAAATGAATTAATTTAATTTATATCGTCAAACAAGTTCTTTCTTAAAACTAAAAATTATATTGGTCTATTTTTTTGTTTAATTTTTAATATTCATGTACCAAAAACGATATTATTTACTCATACATATACAAAAATAACTTTGTCAAAAGTACAATTTTTTATGTTATAAACATATTTTTAATATCAATACTATATACAAATTAAGTGTTACATAGAAACAGAATTAAAAGAAATCAGGTGCATTTTCTATATTTCCTATATTTACCGTCGGTAGTAAAGTGTTCTTTAGTTTAAGTTTTGCTAACAAACATAATAACTCTGCTTTTAAATTTCTCTCACAATCATTTTCTGTGAAATGATCAGGGCGAACATGACAAGAATCGGGATTGAATTTGTCGACTCCGAAAAAGTCGACACCCGGACTTTTTCGGAGTCGGAGTTTTCGGAATAAATTTATACTACAGTCGACTCCGCGTAAGTCGACACCCGGATAACTGGACACCGTAGGTAGTGAGATTTCTGTGGTCCCGGCCGACGGACATAGCCGGACATAACTCGGTTTACTCGACATCGTTTAACTCGTCACCACTGGATAAATCAACACACTTTTTATAATTCTGATAAGTCGACTCCTCTCCTGAAAAAATGAGCTTACACCGTACAATAAACTGTGTGGTGTGAACTCATTTTTCAGGGGGGAGTCGAGTTATCAGAATTCTAAAATGTGTGAAACAGAAAAAGTATGTTGATTTATCCAGTGGTGACGAGTTAAGGTTCGTTCGCATCTACGGACACCGTACGTGGCAGACAGCACAGACAATAGTTTTCACATCTACAACCCAGCATGCACAGAAGCATTCAGACATACTAGGGTGTGAACGCACTTAAATCACAAAGAAATGTATATTCCCGAACTAATTCAATTAATTTTTCTTGATTTATCATTTTAACCAAGCACTGTCTGTGCGTTCGACGATGGCATTCATACTAACCGCGCCGACTCCCACAGAGTTGTACAGACGCGCGCCGGCAGACAAAACATTTTCGCAGACAATGCTGGCCGGTGCCGGCCCGTGTCCGTGCGGACACGATCCGCTCAGGCGCGGTATATGTAAATATGCCCATTGAAAATGTATGTAATAATATTTTTATGTCTCTGCTGTTACGTGTCTGCCACGTACGGTGTCTGTAGATGTGAACGAACCTTTAAACAATGTCGAGTAAAGTTATATTAATTAATAATAAACAATATTTTTCATTTTACATCTCAAGTTATCTTAAAAGTGTTACCATCCTGTTAAGGAACCCAGTTTATTATTTGTAGTCGTCATTTCATCTTGCAGATACTATTTTTATACACGCAAAAAACTATCCTTAGCATTTTAAAATATTTTAGTAAAAAATATATATTATCCGTAATCATATTCTGTAATTTCTACAAAACGAAGGTTAAAGACTACGACAGAATATCAAACGGTTCTAGGAAGATTTTTTTTACTTCCGTACAATTTTTATCGATATAATTTTCAACATAATTATGTTTAATAATAGTAATAACGATAGATATATTTAACTTTGAAAATTAAGAGTCTAAAAATTCTTAACAGAGTAACAAAAATAGTGAAATTCCAAAACTTTCTTCCCTCGCTAACTGTTGTGAAGCGGTCCCTCGACCACGGCTCGACTACAGATGACGTATATCCGGAATCTGGCAGGAAGTGGCTAAACCGGGTGTATGTGCTAACCTTATATTCTAGGACCTTGGTAAATACCTACTCGCTGTCCATTGTAAACTCTCTCGCAGTTACGACACTTTAATTATAAGACAGAAAAGTACCTGTAGTTGACTCAATTTCCATGGAATTTTTTAAAGCTGATGGTCAAGAGGTAATAAATTGATAACAGTATTATGCCTACAGATATGGAATAAAACCGTGTGGCCATTGAACTAGAAGAGTTCGGCGTAGTATCTATACTAAGCAAAGAGAATGCCAAAGATTGTACGGACTACAGTATTATAGTATTAATCCTTCACACTAATGAAATGATGTGAAAATAATACTAACATGGAATGAAGACAAAGAACCAGGTTCCGTGGAGGTATCCGAAATGACGTTGAAAGGGCTCGGGTAAATCAGAAGTGACAAAATGCTGACTTGTTAACACTTTACTATAAAAAATTTTTTAAGATATAACATTCTGAAGTAATTGTGTTTTAATATGCTCTGTAAATTTATATATGTAAATGAGGATAGTTGTTTGATCGTTTATTTGTTTGTTCGCTATACATTCCTAAACCGTTCGACAAATTGATACAAAAACTCAACAGAGACATTTACACGCTTATAATTTAGATAACGATGTACAGTACATTGCACATCAAAATATTAATTGGATTTCCGAAAATCGATTAATTTTTACTTACGTTCAATTTTCTGACTTATAATTTTAAAAAACATATCTATATATACTTTATTCACTTAAATATTGCGACAATGATATAGCGCGAAATAGACACGCTATAGCATTGCTGCAACAGGAAGTATACAGGGAGAGTCTATAGTAGTTATATAAGTAGGGAAAGGCAGTGCAAGGTGGGGCCATGGGGTAAGATGGGGACGTCCGTTTATTCGTGGTTAACGCGCTTTCATCTAGCTGTTATTTGGAAAACTAAATGTCAACCTCAAAAGGGATCACGGGATGAGAGAACGTCCGAATCGGAAGGAAGACAGTTTTCCACGTTTCAGCAATACTTCGTCTAATTTTACGCCCGCTACAAAGTTTCTACAAAATAAGTATTATTGTGAACTTTTACATTACCTTTTAGATAAAGATATTATGGTATTCAAAGTAACCTTTAAGACTGAAATTGTTTAGTTTTGAAATAAAGTTGACCCGTGTTTGCAGTCAGTATGAAAAGTGCACGTTGGAGCAAGATGGTAGGTACAAGATGGGGTACCCCCATCTTGCCCAAGATTGGCCACGAATTCTGCTGCTGGCTAGAGGCACTGCAATATAGTCCGATGAACTAGTTTTAAATTCGTTGTCATTGATAATTCTATATTACCTTTTCGAATATATAAAATAATAATTTTAAAAATGATCTTTTTACAGAAAATGAAATATTCCACATTTAAATCATATCTAACTGTAATATATTTATACAGTATATACTGTATTACTTTATTATTTATGTTTTTAAGTTCCATTTTATTTATGAAAACATTTTTTTAATTTAAATACTATCTTAACAAGAAATAAAATGCGAGATAACAATCGAAATAAAAATTTTTTCCACAGAAAATATCGTCTGTTTACAAAATAGCGAAACCGAGCATGCGCAAAGTTACAGTGTCGTCTGGTAAAGTAAATACGAGTAAGTTAAAACTTTTATATTTATTAAAATTATTTTCCGAATAGGAAAATAATAATAAATGTAGCCGTTGCGATAAATGGGCACACTGTTCTTGTGTGAATATTGAAGAAAACGACAGCTTAACCATTTTAATTTGTCCTTCTTATATATAAAAATAATATCCCCATCTTACCCTGTGGGCGGGGCAAGATGGTGCATTTACATATAATTTTAAAATATTAAATTTTCTTGTTTTTAAAAACGTTTTTTAAAAATTAAATTTTCTATTATGTATAACCAAATATTGTAGTTGCTGAGAATAAAAAAATTATTGTTCTCATTAAAGTGGTTGCCATATTACGACTTTTCAAACCTTAACAACCTCATCCTGCCCCATCCTTTTCTACTAGCAGGTAGGCCCGGTGTTGCTCGGGAAAAGTAACGATAGCGAAGATTATTACGTTATAGTCAACCTTACCCGTTTTCACAGAATGCAAGAATTGGGTCCTCCTGTTTCTAGACTAATTACAGAATTTTTAGATGGTCTAAAAATATGTTCGATTTCCCGCAAAAACGAAAAAAACTGCATCTGCGTCTTTCACGACGCTTTCTCTTAACACTTCCGTTGTTACGTAACACTTCCATTGTTGACACTTCCATTGTTACTTAACACTTCCATCAACAATGAAAGTGTTAAGATTTAATCCTGTCTTTCTCCCCCGTGGAGAGGAATTTCGAAAAATCCCGTCTTAGTGTGCGTTCTCGTGACTTGCCCTAACTGTGTACCAAATTTCAACTTTCAACTCCTAACCGTTTGGGCTCTGCGCTGATTATAATTATTACTATCAACTCGTCTCAATTATATATATACTAGCGGGTGGGTCCGGCGTTGCTCGGGCGAAAGTAACAATACCACCGAAGATTAAGATTATTACGTTACTCGTTTTCACAGAACTCAACAATTGGGTCCCCCTGTTTCCAGATTAATTAGAGAATTTTTAGTTGAATCTAAAAATATGTTTGATTTCCCGCAAAAACGAAAAAAACTGCATCTGCGTCTTTCACGTCGCTTTCTCTTAACACTTCCGTTGTTACGTAACACTTCCATTGTTGACACTTCCATTGTTACTTAACACTTCCATCAACAATGAAAGTGTTAAGATTTAATCCTGTCTTTCTCCACCGTGGAGAGGAATTTCGAAAAATCCCGTCTTAGTGTGCGTTCTCGTGACTTGCCCTAACTGTGTACCAAATTTCAACTTTCAACTCCTAACCGTTTGGGCTCTGCGCTGATTATAATTATTACTATCAACTCGTCTCAATTATATATATACTAGCGGGTGGGTCCGGCGTTGCTCGGGCGAAAGTAACAATACCACCGAAGATTAAGATTATTACGTTACTCGTTTTCACAGAACTCAACAATTGGGTCCCCCTGTTTCCAGATTAATTAGAGAATTTTTAGTTGAATCTAAAAATATGTTTGATTTCCCGCAAAAACGAAAAAAACTGCATCTGCGTCTTTCACGTCGCTTTCTCTTAACACTTCCGTTGTTACGTAACACTTCCATTGTTGACACTTCCATTGTTACTTAACACTTCCATCAACAATGAAAGTGTTAAGATTTAATCCTGTCTTTCTCCACCGTGGAGAGGAATTTCGAAAAATCCCGTCTTAGTGTGCGTTCTCGTGACTTGCCCTAACTGTGTACCAAATTTCAACTTTCAACTCCTAACCGTTTGGGCTCTGCGCTGATTATAATTATTACTATCAACTCGTCTCAATTATATATATACTAGCGGGTGGGTCCGGCGTTGCTCGGGCGAAAGTAACAATACCACCGAAGATTAAGATTATTACGTTACTCGTTTTCACAGAACTCAACAATTGGGTCCCCCTGTTTCCAGATTAATTAGAGAATTTTTAGTTGAATCTAAAAATATGTTTGATTTCCCGCAAAAACGAAAAAAACTGCATCTGCGTCTTTCACGACGCTTTCTCTTAACACTTCCGTTGTTACGTAACACTTCCATTGTTGACACTTCCATTGTTACTTAACACTTCCATCAACAATGAAAGTGTTAAGATTTAATCCTGTCTTTCTCCCCCGTGGAGAGGAATTTCGAAAAATCCCGTCTTAGTGTGCGTTCTCGTGACTTGCCCTAACTGTGTACCAAATTTCAACTTTCAACTCCTAACCGTTTGGGCTCTGCGCTGATTATAATTATTACTATCAACTCGTCTCAATTATATATATACTAGCGGGTGGGTCCGGCGTTACTCGGGCGAAAGTAACAATACCACCGAAGATTAAGATTATTACGTTACTCGTTTTCACAGAACTCAACAATTGGGTCCCCCTGTTTCCAGATTAATTAGAGAATTTTTAGTTGAATCTAAAAATATGTTTGATTTCCCGCAAAAACGAAAAAAACTGCATCTGCGTCTTTCACGTCGCTTTCTCTTAACACTTCCGTTGTTACGTAACACTTCCATTGTTGACACTTCCATTGTTACTTAACACTTCCATCAACAATGAAAGTGTTAAGATTTAATCCTGTCTTTCTCCCCCGTGGAGAGGAATTTCGAAAAATCCCGTCTTAGTGTGCGTTCTCGTGACTTGCCCTAACTGTGTACCAAATTTCAACTTTCAACTCCTAACCGTTTGGGCTCTGCGCTGATTATAATTATTACTATCAACTCGTCTCAATTATATATATACTAGCGGGTGGGTCCGGCGTTGCTCGGGCGAAAGTAACAATACCACCGAAGATTAAGATTATTACGTTACTCGTTTTCACAGAACTCAACAATTGGGTCCCCCTGTTTCCAGATTAATTAGAGAATTTTTAGTTGAATCTAAAAATATGTTTGATTTCCCGCAAAAACGAAAAAAACTGCATCTGCGTCTTTCACGACGCTTTCTCTTAACACTTCCGTTGTTACGTAACACTTCCATTGTTGACACTTCCATTGTTACTTAACACTTCCATCAACAATGAAAGTGTTAAGATTTAATCCTGTCTTTCTCCCCCGTGGAGAGGAATTTCGAAAAATCCCGTCTTAGTGTGCGTTCTCGTGACTTGCCCTAACTGTGTACCAAATTTCAACTTTCAACTCCTAACCGTTTGGGCTCTGCGCTGATTATAATTATTACTATCAACTCGTCTCAATTATATATATACTAGCGGGTGGGTCCGGCGTTACTCGGGCGAAAGTAACAATACCACCGAAGATTAAGATTATTACGTTACTCGTTTTCACAGAACTCAACAATTGGGTCCCCCTGTTTCCAGATTAATTAGAGAATTTTTAGTTGAATCTAAAAATATGTTTGATTTCCCGCAAAAACGAAAAAAACTGCATCTGCGTCTTTCACGACGCTTTCTCTTAACACTTCCGTTGTTACGTAACACTTCCATTGTTGACACTTCCATTGTTACTTAACACTTCCATCAACAATGAAAGTGTTAAGATTTAATCCTGTCTTTCTCCCCCGTGGAGAGGAATTTCGAAAAATCCCGTCTTAGTGTGCGTTCTCGTGACTTGCCCTAACTGTGTACCAAATTTCAACTTTCAACTCCTAACCGTTTGGGCTCTGCGCTGATTATAATTATTACTATCAACTCGTCTCAATTATATATATACTAGCGGGTGGGTCCGGCGTTACTCGGGCGAAAGTAACAATACCACCGAAGATTAAGATTATTACGTTACTCGTTTTCACAGAACTCAACAATTGGGTCCCCCTGTTTCCAGATTAATTAGAGAATTTTTAGTTGAATCTAAAAATATGTTTGATTTCCCGCAAAAACGAAAAAAACTGCATCTGCGTCTTTCACGACGCTTTCTCTTAACACTTCCGTTGTTACGTAACACTTCCATTGTTGACACTTCCATTGTTACTTAACACTTCCATCAACAATGAAAGTGTTAAGATTTAATCCTGTCTTTCTCCCCCGTGGAGAGGAATTTCGAAAAATCCCGTCTTAGTGTGCGTTCTCGTGACTTGCCCTAACTGTGTACCAAATTTCAACTTTCAACTCCTAACCGTTTGGGCTCTGCGCTGATTATAATTATTACTATCAACTCGTCTCAATTATATATATACTAGCGGGTGGGTCCGGCGTTACTCGGGCGAAAGTAACAATACCACCGAAGATTAAGATTATTACGTTACTCGTTTTCACAGAACTCAACAATTGGGTCCCCCTGTTTCCAGATTAATTAGAGAATTTTTAGTTGAATCTAAAAATATGTTTGATTTCCCGCAAAAACGAAAAAAACTGCATCTGCGTCTTTCACGACGCTTTCTCTTAACACTTCCGTTGTTACGTAACACTTCCATTGTTGACACTTCCATTGTTACTTAACACTTCCATCAACAATGAAAGTGTTAAGATTTAATCCTGTCTTTCTCCACCGTGGAGAGGAATTTCGAAAAATCCCGTCTTAGTGTGCGTTCTCGTGACTTGCCCTAACTGTGTACCAAATTTCAACTTTCAACTCCTAACCGTTTGGGCTCTGCGCTGATTATAATTATTACTATCAACTCGTCTCAATTATATATATACTAGCGGGTGGGTCCGGCGTTGCTCGGGCGAAAGTAACAATACCACCGAAGATTAAGATTATTACGTTACTCGTTTTCACAGAACTCAACAATTGGGTCCCCCTGTTTCCAGATTAATTAGAGAATTTTTAGTTGAATCTAAAAATATGTTTGATTTCCCGCAAAAACGAAAAAAACTGCATCTGCGTCTTTCACGACGCTTTCTCTTAACACTTCCGTTGTTACGTAACACTTCCATTGTTGACACTTCCATTGTTACTTAACACTTCCATCAACAATGAAAGTGTTAAGATTTAATCCTGTCTTTCTCCCCCGTGGAGAGGAATTTCGAAAAATCCCGTCTTAGTGTGCGTTCTCGTGACTTGCCCTAACTGTGTACCAAATTTCAACTTTCAACTCCTAACCGTTTGGGCTCTGCGCTGATTATAATTATTACTATCAACTCGTCTCAATTATATATATACTAGCGGGTGGGTCCGGCGTTACTCGGGCGAAAGTAACAATACCACCGAAGATTAAGATTATTACGTTACTCGTTTTCACAGAACTCAACAATTGGGTCCCCCTGTTTCCAGATTAATTAGAGAATTTTTAGTTGAATCTAAAAATATGTTTGATTTCCCGCAAAAACGAAAAAAACTGCATCTGCGTCTTTCACGACGCTTTCTCTTAACACTTCCGTTGTTACGTAACACTTCCATTGTTGACACTTCCATTGTTACTTAACACTTCCATCAACAATGAAAGTGTTAAGATTTAATCCTGTCTTTCTCCCCCGTGGAGAGGAATTTCGAAAAATCCCGTCTTAGTGTGCGTTCTCGTGACTTGCCCTAACTGTGTACCAAATTTCAACTTTCAACTCCTAACCGTTTGGGCTCTGCGCTGATTATAATTATTACTATCAACTCGTCTCAATTATATATATACTAGCGGGTGGGTCCGGCGTTACTCGGGCGAAAGTAACAATACCACCGAAGATTAAGATTATTACGTTACTCGTTTTCACAGAACTCAACAATTGGGTCCCCCTGTTTCCAGATTAATTAGAGAATTTTTAGTTGAATCTAAAAATATGTTTGATTTCCCGCAAAAACGAAAAAAACTGCATCTGCGTCTTTCACGACGCTTTCTCTTAACACTTCCGTTGTTACGTAACACTTCCATTGTTGACACTTCCATTGTTACTTAACACTTCCATCAACAATGAAAGTGTTAAGATTTAATCCTGTCTTTCTCCCCCGTGGAGAGGAATTTCGAAAAATCCCGTCTTAGTGTGCGTTCTCGTGACTTGCCCTAACTGTGTACCAAATTTCAACTTTCAACTCCTAACCGTTTGGGCTCTGCGCTGATTATAATTATTACTATCAACTCGTCTCAATTATATATATACTAGCGGGTGGGTCCGGCGTTACTCGGGCGAAAGTAACAATACCACCGAAGATTAAGATTATTACGTTACTCGTTTTCACAGAACTCAACAATTGGGTCCCCCTGTTTCCAGATTAATTAGAGAATTTTTAGTTGAATCTAAAAATATGTTTGATTTCCCGCAAAAACGAAAAAAACTGCATCTGCGTCTTTCACGACGCTTTCTCTTAACACTTCCGTTGTTACGTAACACTTCCATTGTTGACACTTCCATTGTTACTTAACACTTCCATCAACAATGAAAGTGTTAAGATTTAATCCTGTCTTTCTCCACCGTGGAGAGGAATTTCGAAAAATCCCGTCTTAGTGTGCGTTCTCGTGACTTGCCCTAACTGTGTACCAAATTTCAACTTTCAACTCCTAACCGTTTGGGCTCTGCGCTGATTATAATTATTACTATCAACTCGTCTCAATTATATATATACTAGCGGGTGGGTCCGGCGTTGCTCGGGCGAAAGTAACAATACCACCGAAGATTAAGATTATTACGTTACTCGTTTTCACAGAACTCAACAATTGGGTCCCCCTGTTTCCAGATTAATTAGAGAATTTTTAGTTGAATCTAAAAATATGTTTGATTTCCCGCAAAAACGAAAAAAACTGTATCTGCGTCTTTCACGACGCTTTCTCTTAACACTTCCGTTGTTACGTAACACTTCCATTGTTGACACTTCCATTGTTACTTAACACTTCCATCAACAATGAAAGTGTTAAGATTTAATCCTGTCTTTCTCCCCCGTGGAGAGGAATTTCGAAAAATCCCGTCTTAGTGTGCGTTCTCGTGACTTGCCCTAACTGTGTACCAAATTTCAACTTTCAACTCCTAACCGTTTGGGCTCTGCGCTGATTATAATTATTACTATCAACTCGTCTCAATTATATATATACTAGCGGGTGGGTCCGGCGTTACTCGGGCGAAAGTAACAATACCACCGAAGATTAAGATTATTACGTTACTCGTTTTCACAGAACTCAACAATTGGGTCCCCCTGTTTCCAGATTAATTAGAGAATTTTTAGTTGAATCTAAAAATATGTTTGATTTCCCGCAAAAACGAAAAAAACTGCATCTGCGTCTTGCACGTCGCTTTCTCTTAACACTTCCATTGTTACTTAACATTTCCCTTGTTGATGTATTATTATTATTATTATCAATTCGTCTCGATTATATATATAGATATAGATGTAATTTACCTAATCTATCGACTCGTGTTTTCTCATTTCTAAATGGTACTTTCTTAATTAATTGTAATAAACGCCCTACACTTGCCGAGTGCATAAAACCACTGAATTCTCGTAGTTACCTAATCGTGGGGGGCGGCCACGTGGGTTTTTACGGGTTTTTTTCATGTTAGTAACATCAATAGATAGGCAAGTTCCTATAGAAGGGTCGGTTTTCCATATAAAGTTTTTCTTAAAAACACACCTTTATTTCCCGTGTCTGCGCACGAGTTACAGAAAACCCACTGAACCATAATAAATTAAAATGTTCAAATTTTATCAACTAACTTCAAGTACAAATCATGCAGTTTTTATAAAGAAACTAATTTACATCTCTTAAAGAAGGACATTTTGTCGTTTAAAATAAATTACGATAAATAATGTTTTTTAAAACCAATTACTATTAAAATATTTAAATGCATACAGTAATTAAGTACCTGTAATTTTTTCCAACACATATAATAAATTAACACGTACTTATAGCGTAATAAAAAACTTAAATCATAACACAAATTATTATTCTAATTAATTAATCGATAATTATAAAATTTTATATATAAATAAATACTTTCAGATTATGTGAAAATTTACAATTAATCACTAAGGATTAAAAAATTACATACGAATTTATCATTTGTTTTTTACCTATTTCTGGTGAGAAACGGAACGCCTCACTCTTTATCCATACAAATATCACAATAAAATAACTTTTTCCTGAATTCGTCACGTGCTAAAATCATTAAATTCAGAACCTGTTTGAAACGAGAATAGTCAAACAAGTACATGGTAACAACGTAAGCATTTATCTGATCTTAATTATGTTGCATTTCCCAACTCTGAATTTGCATAGTCACAGGAAAAAAATTGCACTACTCCAAGCTTGATTTAATGGAAATTTAACAAATATTTTATATATTATCATCGCTTTTTAGTCGCAATAATATGGAAACGTCTGTGATCATTTACATTCTTATTGAAGAGGAAATAAATCTTATCTTAAGCTATCGAAGGGCAGTTAAAATCATAATATAATAGGTAAATATACAAGATGTTAAAAAATAACTTGTATAAGATAAAACCAAACGTATTATATAAACTATATAATAATTAAAATTTAATATCTCTCGTGGAAATGAATTGTAGACATAAACCGATACAAATGTATTCCCTATACTATAAAATTAATATAAAATACGTAGCCTTTCCATCTTGTATTCAAACATATTCAGTTCATGCTCACTAATGGTTTCAGCAACCAACCTCCAATTAGTAACAGCTACATAATAAATAGATGTTACTAATGGATGTTGTCAAATCGATATAAGAGCACCTTTATCGGATACAAAGTCGGACTTGCATCCGGATCATTTAAGACCACTTCGCAATGGTTTCGAGAACCCAATTTTCTCTATCAACTAGACAGCTTGTTTTTCGGTATCAATCGTAACGATCGCCATTGAAAACAAAGCTTTCGATATAAAAAAAATTAGAAGCAATCAACCTTAAAAGTTTACCCGAAGCGATAGATTTGATTTCTAAAACAATGAATCATTTATTAACATCAAGGTTGTAGATCTGAATGGTAAACTTCTGAGAATTAATCGGCTATTTAATACTCAAAATTGCTGATAATGAAAGTATTTGCCAGAAAAAAAACCATTAAAAAACTACATTTTTATTCTTAAATTTTTAAAACTATAATTTTTGTAATTAATAGACAATTCGAATTTATCAGTAAGTTTTTGTTTAATATCTGTAGATTAAAATTTAAAAATTAAATCGGTGTTAAATATACTGTAGTAGTTCTGTTCATATAAAATGAAGTAGAATCACACTGTATAAGGAGTGTTTTGGAATTATTAAATTTAATCCTTGTCGAATCTGATTAATTAGAAAGTAACAATTCTTCCAGTTATTTTTTACGAAATTTGCGTTTGAATTAGTTAATTCTAGCGTATTTGAAAGCAAATAATCACACATAATCTTGCAAGTAAAACACTAATACGATGGTTGGGTTTTCGAAATTTACCCAAACCTGCATAGAATTAAATCAATAAATGTCATGCTACCTCGCTTAGAAAAACATTTTTCGGGGAATCCCCGATAGAACACGTTTAGCGACAGTAAAGTCAAAAAAGTTGAGTTGTTTAGCAGGATATAATAAACTGTCAGGAGGGAACTCACGCAAGATCTATTATTAAAATAGAGAAGAAGGAAAAGTGAAGAAAATGTTAATAATGAAGTAAAATTAAAGTTAAAAAAGTATAAGGCAAAGTGCAGAGAGAAACACTTTGTATATCCCGTAAATGCATTTCGCCAGTAAACTCGGCCTCATCAGTTGGATTATTTCGTACACAGCTGAAATTCCGACAATTACCCATCATGGGTTTCCATTTTAATTTACTGCTTATATATACCCCAAAGAATTCTCAATAACTGGTATAATTATTTCGTATTAAATAGATTTAAGGTGAAAGAAAAACAAGAAATTAAAAAGCACGTAGCATTTCCTTACATAAAAGGTCTATTTGAAAAATATAACAATATCCTTAATCAAGCTTTAATTAAACTGGCTCCAACTCAAAATAATAGGATATCGGAACTTATGGTAATAGAAGGTATTAAAAAGGACCCATTAGAAAAAGGAGTAGTCTACGAACTACAGTGTACGTGTACTGATCGAAGTTTCTACATTAAGGAAACGAAGCGGAAATTGAAGATTAGATTATCGTAACATCTAGCAGCGGTAAGATTCAAAGTTAATACTTTGTCTATATTCCAACATTGTTGTATTGTCAGAATAACGTTAATAATGCAAAAAATGTTTGAAAAGAGAAAAATATTGTAAAAAGAAATTTCAAAGAAAACTTTGCTATAATTATGAAAAAAAATATTGCTAATTTAAATACGAGCGCGATAACCCTACTGAAGAGGCCGAGTTTACTGGCGAAATGCATTTATGTGATATACCAAAATAATTAAAGTATTTCTCTCTGCACAGTTGGTTTGCTTTTTAACTTTAATTTTATTTCATTATTAACGTAATGCTTTAAATATTGGAAGTTGCTTATCCTCCTTAAGTCTGAAAATAAAGGAAATTTGAATTTTCGTGTATTTTTCTATAATACAATTACGTAAGATTGGAACGTTGTAACCTCTTATAAAATATTTGGCAACTGAATTTTTCAGAAATTCTTTGAATAACACATTACTCTCACTTTGTGATGTGAATAGATAGTCACTTCTCTCTTCGTATGCAACTGAACCCATCGTCGTTTTAGCTTCGAATGGCAATTATTAGTTATTTCCGGATGGATTATGGCACGATATCTCTTCACCAAACGCTACTGTTCTGCACAACAAGACCGATTGCCTAATCTCATAATATGCAGTAATTTGCGTCAGATCCTGGACAGAAAAGTCATCGGTCATGTTTATTGCCATTGCGCGTGCAGCCTCTCTTTTTCATTATCCACAAAAGTGAATCAGGAAATATAGAATTCTTTTATTTGCTGCACATCGAAGCACAAACGTTATTATAATTGTTTAAATTTACAAAATATATAGCAATTTCTCAATGACTCGTTTCCACAAATATATCATATATATTTGTAGAAACGATGTATACAAATATTGATTAGTAATATACTTATTATTGATTCAAGACTCTGTTCATATAAGTTATTTGTTTAACAGCAATTCTGAAACAAGACTACTGATTACATTTAGTGCATTACGAACTATTTCAGTAATAAGTTGTAAATAACGTGTTTTAATATAGATATAACAGTGTAATCTGATACAAAGTGAACAACATCTGTGTACAATATTAAGTATGTATATTTTACATAATTATTGATTATACTCTATACTTAACAATAATAATATCTAACATCTGCAATCAGAGTTTCGGAACTGCAGCTAGAGTGAAGAATTTTTTAAGGAATATATAGTTCTATCTCCAAATCCAAACTTTGAGTATTCAGCATAAACTTCTATAACAAATTATATTTCTTATGTACTATCATTAGTTAATAAAGGTGTTTATTTTTCCATTTCACAATGAATATCTTACATCCATATTGCATATCTAACAATTCTTCACCTATAGAAACGAATCAAAATTAGAGATTACAGGTAAATTCAAGTTGTCTTTCAATCTCTTGCAATCTGGTCCATCTTAGATTAATTTTTTTAAAATATTCTTTTTACTTGTCATGTATTTAGGGATATTTTTCAATTCTATCGTATCGGCTTCTACATCTTTACACTATTTAAAAGAAAAGAATATTTATCTGTCCGTCACTTTTTAGATTCCTCTTTCGGAACATACTGTACTCGACAAACTTTACAACTTCTCTACGAACACCACATTTTTATTTCATTACAGTTTTGATATTCTAATACTTCAATATTTACAGACGTGTTGTGCATGGCATATTTCTGCTTATAATTTGAATAACTTCTCCACTACAATGTACTTACTAAAGAACTTTTATTGCTTTCTAATTTTACACCTGTATATACTTCATTGTTCTCTCAGTCTCTGCGCTACACATAAATTAAAAATTGTTGTAAAATTTTATATTTTTCTGCAATTTCCTGATCGAAACAGGGATTACTAGTGCAGATACAGAAGTACAAGTTATAGAGAATGCAGACACAAATTTCCTGTGCTGTATAATGTAGCGAAGTAAACAGTCATAAAGTACAAGATTAATTAATAATTTCATATAGGAAAAAAAACATTCTAATATTAATTTTCTCTTTTTTCTTTTTGGTGTTTTAAAAAGGACTTTTTAGCTTTTTTCGACGGCTCGTATCCTAAAGGTCGGTCGCCGAAAATGTATCGTCTAGAACACAAACTAATAAATGGTGATCGCTACTTGGGCGAATTTATCTGTAAATATTTAAAATTAATTTTCTCATTCGTGTTTTAATGCAGTTCTCGTGAGATGTTTTTAAATATTATACACGACGTACACTCGGGTGAAGAAATAAGCAATCATCTGTAAAGGAATAAGATTAATATAATTTTTTATTTAATTATCTATAATTATTGTAACCAGTTAAGTGAATTTATATGCTTATTATTGTGTAAGGTTAGAGCACATAAATGAATGAAATATTAAATTATTTAATAATTCAAAACTTTGCATGCAATTCAAAGTTAATATACAATTTAAATTCCTAACATAAGCTACATGAGAAATATTGATATTTCGTTTTTTTCCTGGTAGATAAAGTATGTAGCCGTTGGCGGTTCCAGAAGTAAACAAAGAAAGGAATAAGTAGAAAAATTTAAAATATTTTAATAACGAGAAATTATTTTATTGTGACATAGTAACAGTGCCGAGCTGCGATTTTTAATTATATTTTTTATTTATTTTATTTAAAATGTATGCTGCCTAACTCAAATTAGTAGTGGGTTGTCCCTGTACGTAATGCTTTTCCTTTAACTGTAGAATCGTGCCGATCATCTTTTAATTGCTTTTAGCAATAATATTTTAAATCGAAATAACGGAACCTCCGTTCTGTATCCGTTTTACAGAGTTAATCGTAACCACTGATTCTACTCTCTGTACGTCTAGTCTTGACGCTCATGAATCTAACGTCCTTCTCGAAATTAAGGACGGACAAACGACAGTAGGGATTCATAGGTCTAGAATTTTTTTAAATTGTAATCTAATTATTGAGTTCCAATTATTATCACGCAAGCGAAGATACTACTGAGATTAGTATAAACATAATTTGCTATCATATATGTCTTTTAAAACAACGTTTGAAGTAGAAACAATTACATGTTCATTTTATTTTTTGTTTGGTGAGTGAAAAAATTAAAGCCCGTATATACCGGTAACTTTTCTGTTTTAACTTTCGATGCACGCTATCTACATAATTACTTCACCATCAAACGTGCTTTACTTATTATTCTTTTTTTTCTGCCAGATAACTCGAGAATACAGTGTGTTTCACGTGATGATGTGTTGCCTTGGCGCAAAAAAAAGGCTTAAATTGATTCCACTTTCAAAACAATGATCACGATAACAGTAGTTTTGAACCTATACGTTAATTCGTGTTTTAGGCATGTTAATTCTGATAACAGTAACCGACCGATAAGAAAATGCACTTATAACTGTATTTTCAAATCTTACCTATATTGTAGTTATCCTAGTTATAGTAAAACATCCTAGAAAATTGATGCTCAATTCAGAAATTTCGCACATGGGCAAAAGATTGTATATCTGAAAGTTAATATAAAATATTTTAATTACTAGAAGTTACGAATATTAGTGCAAATTATATAATATTGGATTTAATTACCGTGAGTAAATTTTCATCGTCTTCTCTTTCGAAATAAATATCATATATTTCAGAAGAAAGATCTTCATGCTGTTAGAGGAAATAACACGTTGAATATACAAGTAAATATATGATGTTTATTATAATAAATTTAATTTGATAACTATATTACATTGTATATTAAGCCCTAAGTATTTATTTTTTATCTTACAAAATTGCTGCAAGTATATAAATGCAATTGATTGATTAGTATGTACTAATTATCATATAATTCGAGTTATATATTTTTATTTTAAATCTATAGGGATGTTTAGTCAGGTAAACATGCAATGTTATCTTAACAGTGATTACAAAGCTGATCTGCGAGCAGCTGATGCAGTCTGTCAGAGAACTAGGTTTGTACCATGATACAAAACATAATTGTAAGAAATGCATTAAAATCAAATGCCGTATCAAACCTGTTGTATTTGCGCAAAAGTCAAGTCATTAAGCCATTCGTTTACTCTAATGTTCAAAGTGTTTAGCTATCGGATATTGTTCGTGGAGCCGTCAGTTAATACGCGGTCAAAACAATGTTTACTTAAAATTCCACACTAGACGTTTAAGGTAAAACACATTTCATGTCGTGTACGTCGCGTACATTGTGGCGCACGGTCTGCACAGTAGATTATATTCTGATTATTCGAAACCCCATTCTAAGAAAAAGTGCCTCGTCAGTCCATTAAATATTCTGAAAAAGTTATGTTACGTAATCCTTGTAATTTAACATCGCTGTGAAGCATCCTTTGCATTTAGCGCTCTAAGCAGATAGCAGCGAAATGGATGCTTGCAATGATAACGAAATATCCGAAGTACTCGTGCTCACTGTTGTACGCATTCTAACCTAACCAATGCTAAGAAACTTTTCTTGACTCTGAACTGGACACCGTGTATATTACACGTGTAGAAAATGAAAAATTACAAACGAAATTTATATTATCGAAGTAAAATTCGTTGTATTCTTTTCCTATAAACATTTTATTTTCATTTTAATGGCACAAGAATTAAATTCAGAACGACATCTCGCCACCTCAGTTATCTTCGCTATAGCCAAGTCTAAAAATTTGATTTTTAAGCATGTAACACAAAACTAAGAATTTTTAAACTGTTTTGAGTACCTCTCTTTTATCATAAAATCTGTTTCATGTTACATAATTGTGAAATTATTTAAATTCCTTTCGTTTTCTATCCTACAAACACAAAATCTTGTCAATCTTACTATCAAAGCGCGTCTTTTCCTACTGACCGAAATTTGTTAACATATGGAATAAAACAAATAGATTGTGAACATCTCAATTAATTTATGTGTGAACTCATACAACAGATATATTCTGACGAATATGTGCTCTACTTTATCAAACATATTTAATAACATATTTAACACTAATCTGTCAATTACCATAAAACAGATATGGAATGTTCTTGGTACATTATAAACAGAAAATTCTAACAATAAAATAGTGATTTTCTCAACGTGTATTAAATAATTTTATGTTTTACAGTGTAGAAAATATAAAATATAAACTTACCTGTACTAACGTTGACAAACTTGATAGGTAATATATATATGTAAATATTATCATAATAATCAAAATAAGATAAATCATGATAACATAGTGTACTATCTTCTGTAACTTGTGATCGGAGAGTAAAATTCTCCCCAAAGTGAACTCCACTACTACATCAATTGTGAAAAGTAGTAATAGAAATATATTTTGACTTAATGTACACAATTTCAAATTGTCATTCATTTTAAACAAAATATGAAGAAAATGTTTAGGATGAATTCGAAAATACTGCTGTTTTATCATTGATCCGATGATAATTAATGCAACTTTTTGTAATTCGCACAACATGATGAGAAAAGACGCATAACCTATATATATAATTATTAGATATATATCGTGCGTACATGATGTAAACAAACAAATTGTTTTTTTAATTGACCATTGATGTTTACTAAGGATTAAATATGTACTCTGATACATTACTAAAACACCTACACCTGACGTTGTAACAACGAACATCCAAATGCGAACAAGTCGATCTTGCAGTTTGAGAACTTCATTATTAAAAGATTCCCCGAAAATTGGCAAGTTTATAATTAATACCCACGATAATCTGCAATTTTGATATAAATGTCTGTGTTTTTTCGATGCCCACATAAAAAGAATTATTAAGACCGAAAGATTCAAAACTAGCATCATTATTCTGTTATTATTCGCAAGTTCTTTGAAAAGTTCAGAATGATCATATATAAAGAATTTTTTTATGATCCAAATTGTATAATAACGGTACCAGATATTCTATACTTCTAAAAACAAACAATGATTTTAGAAATAGGCTGTATAAATGCAATAAATAATTTTTTTTCCTGTTTCTCCAGTAATATCTTCACCACCCATCTTCATCACGATGAATATTAAAAAGAATAAAAGACCAGGAGACAAGTTTGATTCAGTCATTCTGTGTGATCGGTTTGGCACAACAAATTAATTGTCTTAATAAAAAAGTACCAGT
This sequence comes from Centruroides vittatus, assembly GCF_030686945.1. Lineage (NCBI taxonomy): Eukaryota > Metazoa > Arthropoda > Arachnida > Scorpiones > Buthidae > Centruroides > Centruroides vittatus. The sequence goes on along the minus strand of NW_027120695.1, from coordinate 592,551 downwards.
GACGTCATAAACAGGAAGTAATTTGTTGAAAAATTAAAAAATATTTGAATTTTGAATATTAACAAATTTGCTCATGAACCTTAATTCAAACTACAATATTCTTGTATTTTTTAAATATATATATAATTTTAACAAGTTCTCTGAAGTTCGAACAACTAAATTTAAAATCTAAAAATATCAGTTTGAGTTTCTATTCCTTTAAGGGCAGCAGCACTAAATGGCAAATCGATTGTTTGTGCTTCATTAACATTTATATCTCCAATTCGCATACAGTCAAACCTGTTTTTATGCGGGGGATAGGGACCGCATTAAAAAAAACGCATTAAAAAAAATCTCACGAAACTTCACGAATGGCTGTAAATAATAGTTTTCGCAACACAATTAAAAAAATAATTTTTTTATGCGGTCAATAGGGACCGCATAAAAGAAGTCTCACGTAGAAAATAACTCAAAACCGTACGAAATAAAATTTATTGACAACAGATGTCAGCACTTGAATGCATCGTCTGGTCTATCGTCTGTTTTACATATTTTTGTCCAGGTGGTGTTTTGTTGACTTAAAAAGTAAATTATTTCATTTTTCGCATATTCATGCAATAATATTACTATAATAAGTGCATTTATGCTACAATAAGTTTATTTAGCTATAATAAGTCAACGTGAGACATGACGAATCGCACGAGACTAGTCGCCAACTATACCGCACAAATTAAAAATTCGCATTAAAAAAATCGCACAAATAAAAATCGCACATAAAAAGAGCGCATAAACAGTTTATATCTCCAATTCGCATATTTCGTTTACCAATGCCAAAACAAAATTCTTTATACAGAAACATCAATTTATCGAATATCCATATTGTACATTACGTAAATCTTCAACGTCGAGTTCGTGTAGTAGAGAATATATTATTGATGTATTACAATTAGTAAATTTCTATAGAAACATATTACTTTTAATGGAAATCATTATTAAATCAAAATTGCTGAACTACATGAGCAACAGTGAATCGATTTTATGAAATGGATAGATAATAAAAGTTATATTATATAATTACGTAATATTAAGATTTCAATATGAAATCGATAGTGAATAAATTATTGAAATAAACAACAAATTTGCAGCATTTCTTACTGAATACATATAAAATAATAATTGACAGAATAGATAATAATTAAGGCAGATAGGGCCTATATTTATAATTAAATATTTACTTTCTGTGATTATAGGCATATGATTATTTCGCTCTTTGAATACATCTCTTTTGTTCTGAATGCTGTATTGTGTTCTGACAATTCGAAAAGCGTTGTTTGCACAACAGTGAATGAAGGTATTAAATTAGAAATGAATAGTAATTATAGTACATAACATTTTTCTTACCTACTTTCTATATCTATATTACATAACATCTTTCTACCTCGTTGCATCAACTCTTAATGTTATATAATTACATAATTTTATTGATTCCTGGTGATTTGACATGACGAAAATCAAGACAGTTTAGAGCTTAACCTTTAACCCGTGAGGTGGGGTCACTGTGACCCCAGCAAAACTTTGACTGGCTTTTACTAGTCTGTCAGCCAGTGTTAGTGGTGGAGACTCCTAGTACCTTCAAGTTAGTTGACCTTGAACCGTTGGAACATAAGTTTGTTTCACTGTCAGTCCGTACTTTTTTGCTTTGGGGTCTACCTAACCCCACCTCACGGGTTATGTAAAAATATTTTTCAATCCAATTGTAATGTTAAAAAAATGTTGGATAAAAACGTTTTTCCTTGTTTTATTACTTATTAGTAATGTTAAGTTCCCAAATATATAGGAATGGCGGCAATGCAGGTGTAGATGTATTAATTAATCGCCAAACTTTTTGAAGTGTTATTAGTACTCTAAAAGTTAAAGATTTTTTAAAATTATTATTGATTATTACAAATTCTATTTTATATTTCTGATGTGTTAAATAAAGTGTAAAAAGTATTTTATGATTATATTTTTCCTTATCTTCCTTTTCTGAATTACAAAAACTGTAACAAAAGTTCTGGAGTCACAGAGACCCCACCTCACGGGTTATGTATTTTTTTTCACTTCACGGGTTAAGGGTTAATACGTACTTTTTAATGTGGTAATTCACCAACCATTTCTAAAAAATAATAGTGTATTATTTTAAATCGTTCTGCTTAACACCTGTAAACTTTTTGGATTGTTTTGCACGTTTTCACAGGGTGTAGTCTTTTATAAAAGGTCGTCACTGTAATGGAAGGCTATTGTTCTTGGTCATTCGACATGACGAAAATCAAAACATTTTCGTTATTTATAGGTAGTTTTTGAAGTAATTTTCGTATATTTATGTTAGTTTGGGGTTTAAGTTTGCAAATAGTCCACAGAAGTACGACCAAAGAAACGGTTGCATTTAATTATGACAATAATAACAAATAGTTATTACTCAATCCTCAAATAGTAAGGTCACATAAGTAGCGTTTACGACCTTTGTTTTTTATATAGTCAAATATTTTATAACTTAAAAGCGAAGTTTGCGTAATTACACATATATTCACGTTAAGAATTGTAAATTAATAATAATTTCCATTAAAAGGAATATATTGAAATTTATTAATTGTAATGTATGAATTATGTCTTCTGCTGTATGAAAGCTTACATCGAAGATGTACTGTACGTAACGTATAATATGGATATTCCATAAGTTGGTATTTCTCTGTATGTGCAATTATGCTTTACCTTTAGAACGGAAAATATGCTAAAATTTAAAAACAAAATTAACTAATTTCCAATTTGTCAATTTATCAAATAAAAGTCCCCGCTTAATCTGGAGATTTGAGAGAAAAAATAAAATAAAATTTTAGACGAATTTAATTTTACAGATGCAGCATGAAAATAAAATCAAAGATATACAAGACAAAAATAAGAAAGCAATGGGAATTCTCAAGTAAATACTTCGGAGTGAAGTTAATAAAATAATAAGTAAAATGGAGGATAAGTATGACACATGAACGTAAATAGAAGAAAATAAGATGTAAAATAAATTCATGAAATAAAAATGTAGTTTTGATGGATAGTGTTTTTGTTTATATACGCAACGAAATTCTCTGTCATATTACGACGCTGCCTCCAGGGACAATATCAGCTATTGGTCCAGATTCGACCAATTCGGTTGCGACAGGAGTCGGCGATGACGATTTACCGTGTTATACGAACAGGATCACAATTTTTTTTTGCCATGTTATACGAATTTGTGTTATATGAACTCGTGTTATAGGGGATATACTGTACTAGTCTATTAAATACACAACGTCGCAAAATGTGGCTAAATTTACTTGTCATATAGGAGGAAATCCAGCCATAGTACAGATAGATGTCAGAGCTAAAATGTCACTTTTATCAAAAGCTTTTTCTGACACTATGAAATAAAAAGTACTCGTTGATCATAACAAAGAAACAGGTCTAAGAAGCGCCATGGAAAATCTTATCCAAACGTATTCCATCATAAGTTCTACCTTTCAGATCGGTGGCTTACGATTTCCATTTGCACGTTATCTAGTAGACATAGCCGTCACATATCCATGCGACGGTATAATTGGCACGGATATAATAACAAAACAGGGATTCCTCATTTTGTAAAGGGTGAAGAAATGTCCATGTCTTCCGCGAACTCTTCCGTTTTTAAACTCAGCAAACGCTATCAGACGAGTCAGGAAAGACGAAACAGCAGAGGCCAGGATAGGACACCAGAAATAGAAGTTAACCAAAAAAGAAATGGAAAGAGGCAAATCAATTATTAAAAAAGGCTTATCCTTGCAGTAAGGTTGCAGGACCTAGAAAAAAAAAACCACATTTACAAGTAGGAACGAAAGAGGAAAACGATGTAGACTTAGTAGAAACCTGTGAACTTCCCCCTTTGACAGAAAAGATTGTAACTGCAAAATTTTTCGGGGTCAAGCAAAAATAACAAAATAGGCATAATAGAAGCACTTTCGTTAGCACAGAAAGGAGTAACAGGAACCAATCTGTTAATTGCACCAGTCAAAAAAAGACAAGTTCCAGTCCACTTCCTCAACCTCACACGTAAGACAATTAAATTAGATAAGGGCGCAAAAGTAGGTACCCTTTGGAGACGATAAAACAGGATACTCCTGTTGATATTATCAAAGAGGGTGTGGCCGCGAAACTATCTAAGGCAGAGTTCAGTCAACTTTTTGACTGGACCAGAATTAGCAAAGACGAGAAACAAGCCCTTTTAGCTCTGTTATATAAATATTGGCATATCTTTGCCTTAAATGATTACAACTTAGGCTATTGCGATAGAGTGCAACACAAAATCAATTCAGGCGATGACGCGCCTATTTACTCTCCTTCCCAAGGAATTCCTTATGCACAGCGACAGCGAATGAACGATATAGTAGATGGTCTATTAGCCCATAATATTATCGAACATTCTACATCCCCTTAGAGTTCTGCAGCACTCTTAATTAAGAAACAAGATGAAAGTCAAAGAATATGATCGTGATAGAATATGAAAAGTTAAATAAAATTACAAAAGTAGACCCCAATCCACTCCCTTTAGTGACATCCTCGAAAACAAAAATATTTCCTCGTTGAGAATTTATTATATACTTAATATACATTGACTTATTTATTTAATTATTGTGTTTTAGTGGTTTGTAGTAGTACTGCTGAAAACGGGCATGTTAGCTGAAATACATGTAAAATGTGTACAAGGAAAATTACTACAGGCGATATAATAAAGAAATTTCGTTTTTTCTCAACTAATTCTCATCCTTGTGTCAATATAAAGCAGATATGTACTCAGCAAATAATTAGTTTAATTCACCACACTATACCTTCATTTGTTGCTGAGATAGTTTTATTGAAAGAACTATTCAATAGGTCATCCTCAGGCTTAACTTTCAAAAACTGAACATTGGCGTTCCATTAAAAGAATACATTTGTTTAAAAATTCAAAGCATCAATAACAGAAAACACGAATAACAAGATAATATATACAAATATAAATATACAATAAAATCAAACTAGTGAAAATAAAAAGTAAAAAATAAAAATAAAAATAAATCTAATGGTAATACTTTATATAAACATAGTAGCAAATTGTTAACCACTTCTTCCCATTTAACTACTGACCCTTGAGTCTGCGCGAACTGCGAAAAAGTACCGTTGCGTTGGAGCCCTTTCTGACGTCATAATTGTGTTTTATAAGTCTTATTCCTAAGTTTCTTGTTGTGACTCCAATGTAGTTGAACTCCAATGCGACTCCTATTGAGTAAGCCGAAAACGTCAGTTCTTTCAATAAAACTATCTCAGCAACAAATAAAGGTGTAGTGTGGTGAATTAAACTTGTGCCAATATTTAAACACCAGTATAAAGTGCTAGTAGTGAGCAATATCCAAGTAGACAATTAAAAATAAATTTGAAGTAAGAACTGTAAGGCAAGTACAATTATTTTACTCTTCTCGAAATTTCTGAAAGCATTTCACAAATAACAGACGTATTAAGAGATTATTTGACAATATCAAATAATTTTATAGATTTAGTCGTAATCTTTTAATAACAGACGGCGGATGTTGTTAGAATTAAACAGGTGTTTCGTTATTAGAAAGAAACCATCTGTCAAATACGACGCGTATGTGTCGAGATTAGCGAATTTCAAAAGTTCAATTTTTATACTTATCTGTCAGGTCTTTCAACACGCACCAACCACATTCAAAGCTTAGCCAAATCCACAGATGGGTCATGAAATACTTCAATGCTCACAGGACAGCATTGCTACATTCAAAAATTATTTTTAAATAAAAATAACGGAAAAATAATTATAACTTCTGCTCACCATCAAACTAAAATGTTTCTAATTATTCCAAACTTCAATTGTAACTTTTGCGAAACTAAATTGCATGCCTGTTTAGATTAAAATTTTATAATGTTTACTTTTCAGTTGACATTTAAGAAATCAAACAGAAAACTCAATTTACTCGCCACAATTTCCATAAAACGTAATTAAATTTTTATAGAAAATCAATATAACCACACCCAACGTAATATTTCTTCATTCCACTCGATTTAATGCTGTTAAAAGGACTGCATTTCTTACACGAGGCAATCAAACAAAGGAAAAAGTTTCAATGTGTAAGTTCATTCATTTTGTTATTTAATTTATTTTAATAATAACTTTTGACAAATTATTGTAGAAATTATGAAAACTACAAAGATAATAGAAATTTATACAGATTCGGAGAAGGAAAATAATGAAATATCTCAATATGTTCCAAAACTTCTTTCATTCAGCATGAAGTTATATGGATGGAAATTATCAAAGAACTCTTTCTCTGTTTTCAATATTATTGTTATCATCCTAACTAATTTATATATTCTGTTCAACGTGTTCGATTTCGTAATTAGTATAAAAAACAATTCATCATTGTTGCAATCCTTAAAATATTCAGAAATCCTTTTATACTCAGTCATGTGTTCTTATAGTTTCTATAGTTTTTCAAGAAATAGAAAAAATATTTGCGATAAATTAAGTAAATTAATCGATATATCAAAATCAGCAAAATTAAATATACCTAATTCGAATAAAATGATTTCGTTTTTGTTCATATTAATTTGGCTTCATGGCGGAGTTCTTGAATTTGTCTCAATTTATTCTTTGAATCGACAGGATGTATGTATAATTCTAAAAAGCATAGAACTTCTTGTCATTCATTTGAGTGAAAATAGTTGTATAATCATTCACATACTTAGAGTAACAATGTACAATTTTCTTATTTGTGTTCCATTACATCTTCTGTTCTTCTTCTTCGTATCAATATGTAAAGAGTTAGAAAATGCACTCACACAATTATCAATAAAGTTAAATGATGACGAATTAGTTTCAAAAGACATAGATATTCTATCGAATACATTCACAGAAATCAAGAAAATCGTTTATAACTTCAATGACTTATACTCGTCGATGTTGTTTGCTTGGACACTTGCAATGGGCATGAAACTCACCTTTAACTTATGTTACTTTCTTTCCAAACGTAATTTTGAATTTATGTCTTATTTGAGAATGTTCGTGTGGACTGTAGTTCCGTTCATCTCCTATTCTTATGCTTGCTTGTCTGCAGCTCGTGTTGCTGACGCAGCTGCTAAAATACGGAATATTTTAGAATTTAAAGATGGATCGACGTCTGCTATTTCCGTGCAGAAATCTGTATCAAAATTTTCTGGAAAATTCTTGTACGAATGGGTTTCGTTTTCGGGTTGTAATGTGTTTTCTATAAAGCGTGAATTAATTTTCACAATAGTCGGTGTTGCTTTTACATATACAGTGATTGTGACTGAGTTATACAGACCACGGTAAATATAACGATCGTATAGTCATTTATAGCGCGTGTATTCAATCCATATATAATCCGAATAATATGTATTTGAAATACAGGCTTGCGATTATACGTTCGCAACATATACATATAACCAGCTGTGTAGCTAGAACCGATATTAAGAATGCCCGAAGTAAAAAGTGCAAGCCTATGTTTACCTATGTATCGCTTAGATAAAAGTAAACTCCTATATATTGTAAATGCACGTGTATAAGAAAAAATACTTGGAATCTTATTTTGTTAATATTTGATGTTTACTTCGTTTATTTATTTAATTAAAGGGTCCTGCATAGTACACTGCATTAATACAGTTTATATTCTACGAATGCTGAACCAATTTTACATATACAGTCAAACCTGTTTTTATGCGGGGGATAGGGACCGCATTAAAAAAGACGCATTAAAAAAAATAGCACGAAACTTCACGAATGGCTGTAAAAAATAGTTTTCGCAACACAATTAAAAAATATTTTTTTATGCGGTCAACAGGGACCGCATAAAAAAAAGTCTCACATAGAAAATAACTCAAAACCGTACGAAATAGAATTTATTGACAACAGATGTCAGCACTTGACTGCATCGTCTGGTCTATCGTCTGTTTTACATATTTTTGTCCAGGTGGTGTTTTGTTGACTTAAAAAGTAAATTATTTCATTTTTCACATATTCATGCAATAATATTACTATAATAAGTGCATTTATGCTATAATAAGTTTATTTAGCTATAATAAGTCAACGTGAGGCATGACGAATCGCACGAGACTAGTCGCCAACTATACCGCACAAATAAAAAATCGCACAAAAAAAAACCGCATAAATTAAAAATTCGCATTAAAAAAATCGCACAAATAAAAATCGCACATAAAAAGAGCGCATAAAAACAGGTTTGACTGTATTCTATTTTCACCTATTCGATTATATGTTTAGAACATATAGATACCTTCAACGAATAGTGTTACTAAAACCAATATTAGGACTGCCGAAATTCGAAAGTGCAAGCTTATATTTGTAAACATACCACTGTAGATAGAAGTAAAATCTTATATATTGTAAATACACGTGTATAAGTGCACATATATCAACTTTTTTGTTTACGCATTTGATAGTTTTTCATTTATTTATTTACTGCGGTCAGCGATCCTTCGCATCTGGGTGTCTTACTGAATATGCTACATAATATAACCGTTGTAAAGAGAAATAATGTTAGTTTTGTTTGTAAAAAACATTTGCCAACCACTGTTTACAAGCATTAGAGATCTTAGTAATTCTTTTAACTATTGTACACCATTCAATATTTTCAATAAATTAAGTTAATAAACTTAAATATTTACAGTTTTTCTGAAATTTTTCTATTGCCACGTTTTGTATATCAGCAAACAATTATGTCCATACGAGTGAAGCTGTCTTGAAAATATTACGTAATTAACTATTTAAATTGTCTTATGCATGTGTGAGAGTAGACGGGGCGTAAGTTTTAGCTAAAATTAATATATTTAATTTTAATTATAAAAGTTTACTTTATTTAAATTATTATTTGGAATATTTTCTTGCCAAAACGTGTTCAAATCACGAAGGAAGTGTTGACAGAAATTGACTGATTCGGCATGAGGTCATTTTGCCCTCCTTTGCATAGCAACTGTTAAAATTGAGCATAAAAGGTCCTAATTTTTATACAAATTATTATTAGGTTATATTCCTAACCAAACTGTTATGTTTATTTTATTGTAAGAGGACCATAAATATATTAATATTGTAAATTAAGAAAGGAGAGGATTTTATCCTTCTACCGTTAGAAAGAAAGTTAAGTTCCGTTTTTAAGATCGTTATCGTAGATTTAACTTCGTGACGTCAAGTGTTTTACCCCTTGGTTTTATCCCTGAATGATGTAAGATTGTAATGTTTTGATTGGGTAAAGCAGAAGAATATTATCGAAATTCGCACCCAAATCGAGGAGTCCGCTATAAGTCCTCGTTGTAAGACACATCGAGAAAGAGGTCTCCAATATAGACCAAGAGCTCATCGATAGTTCCGCATGAAATTAATTTTGGAATAAGTCTCAATCTAAATAATTTACCAGTCTTTAAGTGAAGACAAAGATTTAATATTGTGCCATAGAAAACATCTAGATTCATCAGTAATGAGGTATATGAACATAGAATTTTATTGTAAACTCACTCTCTCTCTCGTGTAATTGGAATAGACATAAGTTATTTAGAGATTAGTTAAATAGTACATTAAGATCCAACTATAATTATGTTATATTATCCTTTGTATTCCATTCTTATTTCGTTAAATTAAATGTATATTTGTTGTCGTTATAAATTGATTCATCTCTGACTCAAATTCATCAGCACCTTCCAAACTTACCCATCGCCCCTTCCACTCGTTATTCCGCGAGATAGATTTGAATACGCGTGGTTATCCGCGTATAATAAAACTGATATCCTGGTGTTAGGAAAAAACGTCATTCAGGGGTTTTTGCGAATTCCTGACAGAAAGTATAAGTCTAGAAAGCCGTCCTGTACTTAGAGAAACTGTTAAGACAACAAAGTCCAGTAAGTGGTATAAGAAATAATTTCATATTCCCTTTACCCCGGCAAAACTCACATACGTATTTGAATGTATAAATGTATGTATTTGAATTATAATATTTTATATCATTTTAACAACAATGGTTATGTGTCTTGACATTAAAATCTAGCAGTGTTCTTTGTATTCTCTCTAAGTGCAAATGCATATGTGAATTATTAATAGTTTATAAAGAATTTTTACTATTAGGAAGTTTCGTGGAATATTCTTTAAATATTCAATATAAATATATATTTTTTTCTCCAGAATTTTTCATTATATAAGTTAGATTCTTGTATATAATTAAATACCATAGTCTGGCATATATCGTCACACTATAAAAACATTGCAAATATTTGATTATATAATAAACTTATTGCACAAAGTAAAGTTTGTATAGAATTTAATAGCATTTAGGTAATTTTATTTGTAAAATTTCCATACTTAATGAAAATTCTTTTTGAATGACTTTTAATTAAGTGTTTGGATTGGAAAATTTCTATAAAGATATGATTAAATAATATTTATTGTTACTTTACAGTTACTTAGTATGTCAAAAGAGCTTTGACATAAACAAGAGATAGAGTATCGTAACTTAATATAGTGAAAAATATTTAAATATTTTTAGTTGGCCCCTTTACTTTCTAAATCTAACCTCATTGAATACCTTTAAATATAATGGAAGAAGGACTCTTAAATTGGAAAAAAGTTGCTTTTTTATAGAGAAAAACTTCTTGATCGAGAAAAATATATTATTGAAAATTATTAAACCGAAGTTTATTGAGTTCATGAAATTAGCTTTTGAATTTACATGTTATCAAGGATACTCTTTTAACGCTATTTTTTACGTATAACTAGTGCATAAGTATAATCGCAAGTATGCATTTCAAAAGTTTAACGGTGGCAATTTAAAATTTTGCAAACGTTAAGTTAGTCACGCTGTGTCCTTGCCATAGTTAATACAAAGAGGTTACTGTTCAGTATGACAAACAAAAACTTATTACATTTACAAATATATATAACTACATTATTCTCTCTTAATCAAATGGCAATTCTGTTCATCGAATACCCCCCGTGTTCTCATTATGAAACAGAAGACATAACCAGAAACGTTATTCCTCGTAGTCATATAGACTTCAGTCATAACTGCATTACGTCATACAATTTAAAATAAAATAACTGAATAACAAAAAAAAAACATAAGTATATGTTAAGAAAATAAATAAATTACTCAGTTAATAAACGCTGTTAAATATTGCGTGTAAGTAATTAATATTAATATTCAGAGACAAATACTATCTATAAGATTATTCGTAAGTGAAAACATCACAAATAGTTACATCACAATAGTTGCGTAATACAGAATACAGTACACATCGAAATGGACATCTCACACAGGTGGTCACGTTAGGTTTTACTGTATGCGAACTATAATGAAGATCCGTGATTGAATATAAGTGTAGGATTTCAATCGAAATGTAAATTTATTATTTCTATCAAGAATGTATGTTTATGATATCATTTAAACTAGTGAATGTTGTTGTATTAGTTAAATTTTATATGAAAATATTTATTATAAACGCATGGAATGTGTAAAACTAAATATCACTGTAAACAACAATGGATAATATTTAATAAATGACTGTAATTCTACAATATTACCTAGATAATACGATGATTATTGAATTCTTTTTCAGAATAAATATTTAGATATTTGCTGTAATATGTAACATATTATTGGCATACTTACTTTAGTATCGACTGTCTTGTAAGAAGAAAACAGCCCAAACAGTTAAAGGTTGATTCTGATTCATTGCATTTATTCATCATGTTATATAACTGAAATAATATAAATAATTAAGATCTTTTTCACAAATTACTACTGTATATAAAATAAATTCGAGAAATTTCAATTTTGTAAAATTACAATAATAGTACCTTTTTAATTGTCGTATTTAAAATGTATTGTGTACAAATTCAAACAGATGTTCGTGGCCTTGTAAGAATAAAATAATTAAACTATTCTCTCTTATACTATAAAAAATAAGACTTAAGTTAATTTCAAATATAAATACATTTATTTATAAATAAAAATGATTAATTTAACAATACATTGTAATAATTTACTTCTTAACGTTACATTAATTTAAATGAAACAATTATCAAACTGAATTACAGGTAGTCCCCGAGTCGCAAAATGGCTAAAATCCTTAAATAGTAGTGTAAGGATTTTGATGATGTTTCTATATAAAATCTCGTAATAAAAGGATGAGTTTAAAAATTTTCTTTTTTAACCGTCTGTTTCCCATTGGACATAACTCTCATTAAGTCACACTGACCCGCGAATTATTGTAGATACGTGAGAAAGTTGACACTTAACCTTCCTCCAAGAAGGAAATACGAAACCTTCGATTTCACTTTGTTTAGTGTTAATCGACCAGCTATACACTTTTGATATGTCATCGCTACCAGGTCACCTGATCAGATTTCCACACTCAGTGGACATATTACGCGAGCACCCTCCGCGACGTTAAGGGCAAACATGATGAGAAGCTGACAACAGAAGCTCGTTCCAACATAATCGAGAGTAGACATACCTATAGTTCTATTTATAACCGCCATAATTAGAGTTCCAAAGGATTATTTATATTGTTGTGGAGATCTGTGCTTATGTCGATTATCACAGTCCTCTACGAATAATATTCCAACAAGAGGCATGATAAAATAGTTGTATAATCTTACTCGTTTTGGTAACCAGTCATTTTAAAGCACCAGTTATTAGATAGTTGATATCAAGCAGATCTTAACTGTATTGTCAACCGAAGATTAATAGTGTATTTGTATATAGACTTAGTACTGTAGCTTCTATGTACTCTTTGCTTTAACTCATTAAATTGTTTTACTAGTTAAAACGGACCTTGTTGGACTTCTGACAATCCAAGACACCCTATCGACTTGACCACGGCACCTCCCCACTTAACAATCAAACCAGCCCTTCTACTCAACATTTATTCACGATTGGCGAGTTATAAGGTAAACCTTTACCATCCCAACTGGTGTCACGTTCGTACGTTGGAAAGATCGTACAATATCGATGAATATGTATGGAATAGCCATCCACTGACAACGTAACCGGGTTTTACCGACTCGTCGCCGAATAAGCGGTCTATAGAGAACTCCCTTGTCCCCGTTTTCTCACATTAGTGGTCCCTGCTTCGCATCTGATAAATGATCTATCAATGTGAGATTTTTTTTGATTTTCTTCGTGACTTACCTAAATAAGTGATAACATTCGACAGAATGTCCGTTTAGGAGACACACTCTCCCTTGGCAGACCATTTGTGTGATGCATTGTTTTATTTTCCTGTTCCTAATACCATCCATTTTCGACCGATACGGGCATTTACAAATAGATGTCAACGACCGGTAGCCATAAAAAGCATTCTCTTTTCAAAAGCAAAAATGGCAAACATCTTAACTGTTACTGACTTCAATAATGAATTCGAGAGACGACCTCTGTCAGATACACTCCAAACTTGAGGCTGGTTTAATGTTAAACTTTCGGAAGTTTTTAGTTTCAATTGAGTTCATGTCGAAGAATTGTGAAAAATTTCGAGGTAATAGTGAGGTTGAGGCTGAAGTTTACATGCGAAAACGTGTACGTCGAACGTTCGGCGCCGCTTTCCTGTAAGCCTAGAAGTTTGACACTAGCGTTTGGAACGCCAGTGGAATCATGCTCAACGTTTCAAACTCTAGTGTCAAACTGCTAGACTTACAGGAAGGCGGCACCGAACGTCCGACGTACACGTTTTTGCATTGAAAACTTCGGCCTCAACCTCGCTATTAGCTTCGAGAACTGACATCTTCGTAGTACATCAGCTTTCTTCTTTTGCCATTGGTGTGAGAACTTTTTATGCTTCTATCTCCCCAGTGAAGTTTGCAATTTTTCTGGAAACAAAAGATCAGGGGTTTGGCATGGAGACACCTGTGCAATAATGACCTTTTCAAACACATAACTTCGCGCTAATCCATGCGTTTCGGGCATAAGAAATTAAGATATTGCAGGGTAGGGTATTTAGTTCCACCAATATATAATATTTTCTTAGAAGAAACTCCATACTTTCCAAGATTCATCTTTGCAGTCGTTAATTTAATACTGTGAAAGGCATTCTTTCGAAATAAAACACTGACGTCTGCTATTTGCAATGCACTTTTTTTATCATAAAGTTCTATGATCTGTGGACAGAAAAAGGACTTGGTTAGAAGTAGTAGTGACAGACTTGCCCCTAACTATGCTCAGATGGCTTTTTTCTTTCATAATAGCAACATATTTTTTATTCAAAAACCTCTGAAAATTTTGGAGAGAAAACATTCCTGTGTTGTAAATACGGAAAATCACCAATATTGATATAGGTATCTTTTGGATAAGTTCGACTGCGTATGATTAAAGTTCATTGAACATATAGAAATTTACTCTCAGTGGCACAAATATAATCTTTACATTTATTGGCTAGCGATCTGTCATTCTTTAGCAGCGGCCATATGAGCCACAACAGTAAGCACTGTCACTGATACTACTACAATACCAAAAAGTGATATTTAAACGTTTTCGAAGTCTTATGTCAGCACATTTCATTGTCACGCAATTACTTGGGTGTGATGGACAACTTTAACTCGAACCTAGCGAATACGAACCATTCAAATCTTATGGCTGTCAAAGTTGATAAACACTTTCACCTAAACGACACCTAACACTATTGTACGAAAGAACTTGTATAAAATAGTCATTAAATTAAAAGCAATATACAAAGAAATAGAATACGCTAATAAAACCAACAATTAAATACAAAAATCTATTGCATTTATTTCAAACTGTTTTCATAATTTCGATCGGAAAATTCAAAACCTGACAACTAAGCCAGCACATTTAATAATAGTGAACTTTGTACAGTGGAACCTCGCTTAGCGAGCCTAATTCGTTTCAGAGTCTTACTCGTAATGCGAAAAACTCGTTAAGCAAAACAATTTTTCCATAGAAATTAATGTAAAATACGATAATGCGTTCTACGCCGAAGAAATGCTCAAATGTTTTATGCATAATGTTTATTCAAAAAAAATTATACAATATACATTGTTAAGGAGCGTGAATCATCATCTTTTCTTCTAGCGCGGAATGAACCATCCTGGAATGAGAATTCGATTTGCAGAAACAAAAAAAATCACATCTAATATGTTTGATAGAAACTCCACACGATATGCCAAATTCTTGGGTTATGTAAAGATTATAATTAAATATTACAAATTAATTAATCTGACTAGAGGTAGGCAGTTATGTTTCCATCTCGTATTAAATTTAATAATTTTAATACGAGATGGAAACATCTCGTATTAAATGTCTGAATTAATGTCTGAATTAAAAATTAACTATTGTATTAAATTTAATAATTATAAATAGTTAATTTTTAATTCAGACATTGCTAAAATTTAATTTGGAATCGGTCATTAAATTTAATGACCCAAGAATTTGGCATATCGTTTGGCGTGTTTATTATATACACGGGCTATGGTGTTGATGTTTATAAGTAATATGTGTGAACACAAGTTTGGAAAAATATGTGATCACAAGCGACACTAAGATGCTAGCGGAACGAGTGCTAAACACACTGATGGAGCATGCCGCATGCGCACAATTCGGGACTTTCCCTCTCTTCATCACGCGTTATACGAAATATCGTTCGTTAAGCGAGGCAAATTTTTACAACTTGTTTTGCTCGTTATGCGAAATACTCACTGTGCGAGGCGCTTGTTAAGCGAGTATTTCGCACTGGAATGGCAGGGAAAAACGATCAGACCTTTTGTTCGACTGTAAACTCTACCATAAAACAAAAATTTATTAAACTTATCAAAAAAAGGAACTATGTATTACTGCAAAAAAGTGTCGTATAGTAAATGAAAAACACAACATTTATATTATCGAACATTTATAACCTGATAACAGAAACTTTTTTACAATACAAAACTACAGAACTACACTCTTGAAAAAGTAATAAATACATGGACTAGCGATCGCTATATACATATATATTCTATGTATACGTATATATATATATATACATTTACATATACATAAGATATTGATTCTTCATCGATCCGCATACAAACCATACAACAAATTGTCAGCTTATACACGTAATGAAAGATTTGTTTAGACATAACAAGGTAACAAATTTCACAAAAACGGTCTGATCGTTTTTCCCTGCCATTTCAAAACTTGAAATAATAAATATTCAGAAATTACGAACATAATATAAAAATACAATTATAACTTCGGATACTAACAATGACAAAAAATGGACTGATGAACGAAACCCTTCACCAAAGATGAACGACTACCAACAAAAGAAAAATAAGAAAAGAAAAATTTCAACTATTCCCAAATGAACAAGGAGGAATCGTCTATCAAGGAATATATCAACAAAGTTATAAATTACAGACTAATATCGGATTAAACTTTCACGAAAACTATGTAGACATTATAACGATAACCTTTAACAAATACTTGGTGATTCTATACCGCTCTCCTGGAACAAACTTCAACCACCTTTCCAACCTTCAACAAACGCTGATCTCGTATAAAAATAAGAGCAAATAGAAAAAACTGTAACGATCTGAATCATTAGCCTACAACTTATTCCGCGTTATATCATGACATCATAGTTTGTCGCCTTTTTGTCAACTACCTATCGACTAACTGTCAACTTTTGTGCCTGAGAGAGAAACATCTGTTCGGTTCTCAGCCAAGCGACAATAAAGAAGAATGTAATACCATAAGTCAAACCTGGTTAGAGGAAACTTTGGCGAACATTACAGAGCTATTAAAACAATTAGGAGCCTTAGAAAGTGGTCGACATAGATCCTCGCCATTTTGGTGTTCTCGAAATTATCTAGATTCCCGATAACAATTTCAACCACAAGGAAGACGGAGCGGCGACCCCCGAAGACCTCGGGATATTTATTTCGGTAGCTCTAGATGAAAAGCGAAAGCGAAGCCACACCGATAGACCTTTAGACCAAACAATCAGGCAAATACAAGAGCAATTAGAGGAACTAAGTCCGCAGGGAAGTCAAGTAGAATTCCCCAATGCTCGAAACAAATATCGGGATTCATTCGATAACCCAAGAACCATAATAGGGGGCGTGCGAACTCAAAAATGTAATTCTCCGTATCGACCCAGACGACACAAAGCGAGGAATAACTGGCGAACCCGGATAACTCAACACCGACCCAGACACAGCAATACGGGAGTACAGCCAACAGAACCCGCCGAAATTTTAGAGGCAATTTTAGACCAGAGAGACAAAATACGTGCAGGGTCAGAATATCTACATTCAGGGACCCAACAACTCATTGTAATTTCAGAGCGCACGATGCGGAGCCAATATTACATTGCCTCATCGATGACGTAGCGACGCGACTAGTTATTGACACAGGCTCCAAAGTGACGCTGTTGTCGACATCACTGGCGCACAGATTAGGCATCCCGATATAAAAAAATAACAGGAACGAGATACCATTCCGAAGCATCACCGGGCATAGAATCGACATCTACGGTAAACCCGACTTTCAATTCGAAATCGGCCCTTTACAATTCTCCTACCCATGCTATATAGTGGACGATGAAATTACGCAGCCATTTGACAGACGGATTGGAAAGAGACATAATAACAGACCAAGGGTTAGGATAGATATGGCGGCAGAGACGATAAAACTTCCAGACGGAAGAGTTTTAAGCTTCCACGACCCAGCCACTATCAAAGGAACTACGAAACGAATCCAACCCAAAAAGACTAATACAAAAATCACCGTTCGAGGAGTTCGAACAAGGAAAAGCATCTCAGAACCATATAACATGGAAGCAACCGGAGAGAAAAACCTAATAAATAAACACCGAACACTTATCGTAGACAAACTGTCGACTCCGGAAATTCAAAGGTGCACAGAAAGAAACATTAAGAATTTGGTCCGTCCGAAGAACAATGTGATCAAATTTATCTCTTCTAACGAAAAGCGGGGAAAATTATCAGGTGAACAAATCCCGAAGACACAGCGTACATCGATACACGTGGAGACGAAAAATAACCAGAGCCAAAGTCTACCGGAAGTAGATAGTCGGCGAGAACAACAAATGGAGTCTGATCATCAAACACTGCAATCAGCAAGTCCCCCTACTTCAATTACAGTAACTGTAATCCTCCTCGCCATGTTGCTCACAATTTTATGTTTCCCATTTTTTCCGATATTCGTACGCTCCCAGAAGTCAACGTCCCCGTCGAGTCAGAGAACTTTAGATGCAACGACCATAACAAACTTACATTCGCCGCGAAGCCGCATACCAGTAAAAATACCCTCTTCCGCCTATAAGAAAAAGAAAAAATGTATCCGACTGAAGATCGCCCCGACAACAACCGAAAACGCGACAATTAGTTCGAATAACCATAAAACCCTTTAAAGAACCGTCGGAGCCAATACACGTTTATGTTTACTTAAACATATTTGCATCTTGTGGTTTATTTTAAGCGGTGTTATCTTAACAGCGATAACAAAACAGAGAGAGTCAAATATCCTATCTGTAAACAATACGCGACCAGCAACACCCTATTGTACGCGGTATAGCCTGTCATGTGTTAAATATATCTAGTCACATGTTAAATCTTCTGTCGTATATTAATATCTTTTATCATGTATTAAAATATTATTTGTAATATTCTTAAAGGAGAGAGAGTAATCTAATTTATTAAAATCGATCTTGCCCATTAAGAACAAGCACGATTTTGGAAAGGCCGGGGTGATGTAAAGATCTGAATTATTAGCCTACAACTTATTCCGCGTTATATCATGATATCATAGTTTGTCGCCTTTTTGTCAACTACCTATCGACTAACTGTCAACTTTTGCGCCTGAGAGAGAAACACCCGTTCGGTTCTCAGACACTAAAGGAACACTTTCCCTACCACATCTTAACCTATTGTTCGGTACCTCAGAAAAACGTTACATCAAATTCGTCAGTTGTGGCACGGAGCTAGCCTTCTCAAGAGTTCTTCCGCTCAGTGTTCCTCAATTCCCGTTAGTGCGAAACTCATCGCCATTGAATTAACCTCGTCTGTAGGACTAAACTCATCGCCTCGTCTATAGGATTAACCGTCAGGAAACAGCCAACATCAGGTACTTATCGCCACGCGAACCTATGTACACACACTCTCTCGAAATATCGCAATATTAGGCCTTTCCTCTTTCCTTTGTTAATGTAGATCTATTATGTTCTGTGTCAATAAACGTGTTTTAGTAAAATGAAGTCTTTGCAAACTGACTTTCGGAGTGTTGTCTCTCTCTCCATCCCGAATCCGATCGCTCCGTAACGCGACCGCTCGCGTGACCGGTCTTTAAACCGCTACGGCTTCCATGTCGGTTACGACACGGTGGTGTCAGTCATGACAGGGCATCAAAGAAGTCACGAAACCACAAACTGTTAAAAATTGTAGATCTCAATACTTATTTACTCAAAGACGAATCGATCAGTACCAGTGATTTAATTAATTTTTGTCTAGCAAAAAATTTTACAATTTTAACTGATTTATCACAGCTGAGTACATTTAACAGTCAAACTCACTCGTTATTAGATATAGAGCTACCTAACATTTGTGAAGCCAAATTCTTGATTTACCAATACCTATTCACAAACCATCTTGTTTTACTTTTATTATTCCCGATAAAGACACAGAAAGGTGAGAAAGTAACTATAAAACGACGTAAAATAAATAATTTCTAAATCCAATTTCTGCGAAATGCTTTATTTTCCTGTTTCTGCTTGAATTGCTATTACACAAATTATTATTCCGTGGATGAACTAGTTGATTATTTGCTATCTATGTAGTTGATTTTCACTGATAAATACTTCTCAAAAAACAACTGAAAATAAATACATTTCAAAGGAAAAGTTTTTTAGAGGAAATCATGAAAATGAAACTTAAAAATCATTAAACGAAAAAAAATCTCAACATGGACTGTGAGAATCTTAAATTCTTCTGTCTTGGAAGCCACTACTGCAAACGAAGTACAGTCAAACCTGTTTTTATGCGGTGGATAGGGACCGCATAAAAAAAAACACATAAAAAAATCGCACGAAACTTCATGAGTGACTATAAAAAATTGTTTTCGCAACACAATTAAAAAATTATTTTTTATGCGGTCAATAGAAACCGCATAAAAAAGTCTCACATAGAAAATAACTCAAATCCGTACGAAATAGAATTTATTGACAACAGATGTCAGCACTTGACTGCATCGTCTCATCGATCGTCTGTTTTACATATTTTTGTCCAGGTGGTGTTTTGTTGTCTTAAAAAATAAATTATTTCATTTTTCGCGTATTCATGCAATAATATTACTATATAATAAGTTTATTTAGCTATAATAAGTCAATGTGAGACATGACAAATCGCACGAGACTAGTCGCTGACTATACCGCACAAATAAAAAATCGCACAAAAAAGACAGCATAAAAACAGGTTTGACTGTATATAACACAATTATGTAATTAAAGATTAGTACACCTGATATAGACAATATAAATGCGGTTCTAATTAAATCAATAGCAGAGATTACTGCTACATCTTTCTCCTTCCTAATAAATAAATGTTTTGAGAAAAGAACATTTTCAAATAAACTAACTTGTAGCATGGTAACACCTGTATAAAAAAAATTAAGAGTCTAAAAGTTACAGAGAAAACTATCGACCGATAATTATCATCCCTGTGTTGATAGAAATCGGAAAGAAATTATCCACAAAAACTGTGAAAATATATCTTAAATTTATCAATATCAATATGCCTACAAAAAACTTTTCAAAAAAAAATGCATTGCTATATTTTAAACACGTAGCCACAAATCAATTAGATAACTTTTTTTCAGTTATAGCATTATTGTTAGATTTATCCAAAGGATTTGACTGTGTGGACCACCGGATTCTTGAAAGAAAACTCTTTAACATTGGTTTAAGATGAGCTCTTTTACAATGGATAATGTCATATTTATCAAACTGTAAGTATTTAAAAGCCAATAATGTACAATTATGTACAATACAGGTAAATTTTGTTCGAACCACTGATGTATAGAATCTCATAATTCACAGCGTCCATGATCGAATTTATAGGTAGTATGAGGACTTTTTTAGTTTTCGTTTCTGGTCCAAGAGTAGGAAAAGTAACCGAAAGGAGGGGGAAAAGTAAGTAGCAAATTTACGTTTTAACAATTTTTTAGTTTTAAAAACGATTAAATACAGGCGCGTTTAGGTTATTTTCGATGGCGGCAATTCCGGCCGTCATTTTGTATATCTAAGCTCACATTAACCCACTTTTCGATTGTTCGATATTCTGAGTATGATCTCCTGTTTGGGGGTCGACGAAATTTTTCGAATGGTTGACTGTTCTATGTTTGACCGCTACTCCTTCTATGTCGTCAATGTGCATATATCTTTCCATTAGTCCGTTATTATCGTACTGCCGGAATTCACGTATTTACAAACGATCCAATTCACAGTGTTTTCTGATCTGTCGTTCACCTGACATATGAAGCATTTCTTATCTTCATCGCAATGAATGCAAACGGACTCGGTCGGCTGTATGCTTAATTTTACAGCAAAATTCGATGCGTTATCGATACGGGGAGGCAAACCTAGCTCCGAAAAGTCGTCTTCCATTAACTTGTAGAAATCACGAGAAGTGCATCTCGACCAAAATTCGTCGTTGCAACTCAAATCGGCGAAAAGCTAGTCATTATCGGACAATTGGCAATAAACTAAACGCAGGGAGGTAAGGAGAGGAAAAAAAACACAGTCTTTCCTTAATTTCTGATTACTTGGTTCTCTAACTTTTAGGATTAAATTGTAATAAAAGAAATAACAATACTTACTAATACTGGAGGAATTAATAATAATAAATATTTACCGATAGCAATTTGTGTGCAAATGAAATATCGTTACCAAAAAAAACACAGCAATTAATCCAATACGCAATTCGTCGCAACACAGCAGTAAACGATTCCAACAGGAAACTAGTCAATTTGCATAAAATTGCCCAGAAATGAACGGAAATCACGTCGCAGATCATGCATTTCCATATTCGTTCGTAACACCCCTACGAATTTCCCGCCGATTTTACTCTCGCACGACGTCACGAAAAGGCTCCCTCTACCGTCGGAAATTTACACACTACCGTCTCCGTTTCCAGGTTACAGGATACTCGGCAACGTCGAACGCAGGGTAGAAACCGAACGGGGAAAAAATCCCCACGTCGTCGACGTCTCGACTCTAAGGGAAAATTTTTTCCCCGTCGCAGTCTCCGAAGTAGGGAAAAATTTCCCCGGCCGCCATTTTGGATCCTAAGGTAACATTAACCATTTTATCATTACTTAAGCCACCGAACCGAAGTTTGTCGAGTTCCGAAAGAGAACAGATGACCCGGAAATCATCCAGACGAAACGGAGCCGTTGAATCCGAAGTGCTTACCGGTTATGGAAAGAATACGCTCTCCAACAAAGAATGAACCACAAAAAAAGGCGAAAAGTAGGATTCCGGAAGGCTGTAAACGCCAGAAAAACTAACCTCGGGAACAAATCTGTCGAGAGCCAGTGAGGTTCGAAAGACTGCGAATACCGCAGCCACACGAGAGGGTCTGGAGAAACACGGAAACTCCTCTTCTTTCTTCTTTAAGTAAAGTAAAAATTAATATTCCAAATGTATGAGACAGAACAATTATATTGATACATTGCGACTTGTACATGGTGACTATTTTATTTATCAGAACATATTTAAAATAGTAAATGTAACACTTTTAAGTGGTTATTCTGGTTTTAAATACTGTGTCCCAGGATACCAGGGAAATTATACGAATGAAGAAAAGGTACACGTGTTCAAGTTTCTTACAGACGAAGAGATAAAATGGCTTTATGCTGTACCTAGACATAATTTTATTCCAACGAATAATTCTGCTGTAGGTACTGGATTTTCATTTGAATAATATTTTTATTTTGTATGTTTTACGCACAAACATACTAAGTTTAAATATAAAATGTACAAAAAGATATAAAAAAACATTTGAAAGATTTCAGAATCCATTAATTTAATTTTACAAATATTTCTCGTTGCTCCGTTTAAAAATATACAGATAAAACTTAGATATTCCAAATTGACAGAGCATTCACTTATTACAAACACATGAATGAAATAATAACTCTTGGCAGTCTTGGTCATAATAATTAAATGAATAAAACTTTTTAAATGAAGTATACTATGATTTTAATCCAGAGTTTTCTTCTAAGAAAATATTTTAAACTATGCCTAAAGAATTTTTATGTTAAAACTATATATGTTAATTTATTTTAAAAAAAAGTTATTATAGGGTTGCTTACTGAGCTGCAATTCGAAAAATCGTACATTTATCAATTCCTACTGTCGTCCGTCTGGCTGCTTATCTGCCTATCAATCCGTAATCTCGTAATCGCGTAAGATAGATAAAAATGGAGACCAGATATGGAAACCTTAGAGGCAGAAAACACTGATTAACTATATACGAACTTCCGCTTTGGGCCGAAACTCACATTATTTCAAATCAAAATTTGCTTCCGAACGGAGTTAGATACGTAACCGGAACGAGTTCGTTGTCAACTAAAACACGGACAAGACACTACTAAACTTAAGTGCATTGTGACGAATCACAGCAGCCCGACGTTGCTACTTATTAAGCCCGTATTATGATTTCAAATTCTATATTAAACTATAAATAAACTTCAATTTGTAAAATGTTTTTCTAAAATTTATTTAATCAAAACTAATTTTATTTCTTAAATATTTAGTAATATAAACTTATATATTTCATATAATTTATTACAATTTTTTAAACAGTTTACTTTCTGTTACTGATTACACAAGGAGAATGTAAATACAATATTGTAAGGTATTTAATAACAGTTTAGTAGTAAATTAAATGTAAATTGTCAAATAAATATAAAAATTCCTCATATAAAAGTAGGCTCAATTCATACCCTTACATTTACAGTCAAACCTGTTTTTATGCGGGGGATAGGGACCGCATAAAAAAATGCATTAAAAAAATCGCGCGAAACTTCACGAGTGGCTATAAAAAATAGTTTTTCGCAACACAATTAAAAAAATATTTTTTTATGCGGTGAATAGGGACCGAATATAAAAAAAGTCTCACGTAGAAAATAACTCCAAACCGTACGAAATAACTAGGAATTGCTTTTTTAACTCCTTGGGCCTTTTTCTGCAACACCTAATGGGGAAAAAATCCTCTAAGAATTTTAATTTTTATATTAATTAATTATTTGCACTTAAATACGAATCTAACATTAAAAAGTTAAAAATAATCGTTAAATAATGAATTTATTTCATAAATATAGCTGCAGGAAGTGTTATTTCATTTAACAAGGCGTGAAATTTCACACCCGCAGTCTAAAGCTGGAGAGGAGCTAACTTACCGCATCTGTTCAAATATAACATAATATTTATGGTTTTTATGCTATTAAAATAAGAGGGGACCGAAATAAACGTATGAGAAAAAAATTTTACTGAATAAAAAATGAAAAAACCTGCTGATGTCATAGAAAACAACCAATAGAGTTTTTAAAAATTTTACAGGAGTCAATTATGTTCCAATTTGATTGAAATTTTCATATACCGCACAAAAAAAATCGCACAAAACAAATTGCACAAATAAAAATCGCACAGAAAAAGACCGCACAAAAACAGGTTTGACTGTATATTTATAAAATTTATGAAGGTAATATTGTCAGTTGTCCTACCCAAATCAACTTAACACTTTATTTTCAGTTATGTTTATGATAAGCTTATTATTATTATTATTATTATTAGCAAAGATTTTTAACTGTACAACTCTAATCACCATGCACAGTATGTCTACACTTCTGTAATGTGTCAACATTTATCTTGGCATGGTTTGTTTATATAAATGTTTTAAGTAAAGAAATTAAACTTATTAAGTAAATTATGAAATGATGAAGTTAACATAAACTTATTTCATTAACACATATTCTATCTGGAAGTATTAACAAATTTCACTTTTTGACATTAAAAATATTCTAATCAGTATAATTTCAAGTCTTTTTTTTTAACTTCACACACAAGCTGAGCGGGATAAAATCTATATAATGATTTATTCATGATATTCGGTACTGTTAGCTTCGAAAAGTATTATGTTTCCTAAAACTATTCTTCTTCTTGACTGGCTCCATTATTTTCATTACTATTACAATCCTTTTAAGTTTCGTATGCGTCGCGTGCGTCTGGTGCTTTTTTTTTAGTGTACGGTCAACCGTAAAACTAAATTGTTTTTTTTAAATTTCTAATGCGAAATTAATAAATTTGTAATAAAAACGAAGTGAGCCATCTACATCCAGTAAATCAGTTAGTAAAAAGACAAGGTTGTACAATGACAGTTATTTAATTATGGTTTCACCTCATTGGATGGAAAGCAACAACGCGTTGTTTGCTCTCAAGTTCTCTCCGATGAAAGCGTGAAGCCATCAAAATTAGTTCGACAATTGAAAACTAAACATCCGGCTGATAAAAACAAATCGTTGGAATTTTTCGAAAAAAAATTACATACTTTGAGAAATCAACAAACTTCTAGAAGTTTGTTGATTTGTAAGTTAAGCCATACTGATAAAAGTGTACTCGAAGCATCTTATCTCGTAGCATTAAGAATAGCTAAGATGTCCAAACCCCATACAATCGCTGAAAACCTCATATTTCCTGCTGCAATTGACATGGTCAGTGTTTTAATAGGTGTGGAAGAGGCAAAAAAAATTGAAAAACCTTCCGCTTTCTAACGACACAATATCAAGGCGAATCTATGACATGGATGTTCGCGATCAGATAATTTAGCAAGTGAGTTTGAGTGAATTTCTTAGTGTTCAATTTGATGAATCAACAGATGTAGCAAACATGTCTCAGTTCTAATGTTTTGTGAGGTATGAATGCGATAGGGACAAATCAATACAGGAAATATGTTGTTTTACAAAACAGTACCGGGTCATGCAACAGGACAATGTCTTTTTGATGTTTTTTATGAAGCTACGAGAAACTATACTCACATAGTTTGGACAAAATGTATTGCAGTATGTAGTGATGGTGCAAAGGCGATAACAGGGAAGAACAGTGGATTAATGAAAATATTAAGAGATCGTCTTATATCAAGGGCGGAATGGACGCACTGCTTCCTTTCACAGACACGCTCTTGTCACAAAAAAATATGCCGGAAAATTTCAATCAAATTCTTTGTGAAGCTGTAAAGTTGGTTAATTTTATTAAAAGCCGACCGTTACAGAACAGGCTGTTTGCTAAACTACGCAATAAAATGGGCGAAAAAGGAAAAATTTCTTCTTTTCCATACAGAAGTTAGATGGTTATCGCGAGGGAAAGTGTTAACCCGGGTATTGGAATTGCGAGATGAATAAATAATATTTTTCTTGGATAAACAAACGCCACTATCATTGTTTTTACAGAATAATTAGTGTATGTTGTTGGCGTACTTAGCTGACGTATTTTCGCATTTAAACGACTCGAATGTGAATTTACAAGGACGTGATAAAAACATTTTATTAATGACAGATAAATTTCATGCGTTCGTTAAGAAACTTGATGTCTGGATTATTCGCCTTGAAAGCAAAAATTTGAACATGTTCCCACTCGCTTCGGATCTAATTAAGAAAAATTTGAATAAACAAGACACTATCTATCTACTATCTCCTTCTCAGCACTATTTAAATTAATAAATAAATACACACACCTGTTTTATATTTGCTGAGCTTATTGTTTTATTCCGAACGTTTTCAGCCTACTATAATAGGCCATCTTCAGGCTTTTCATTTTTTGATCGAAACGGTAACATTCGAATTTATTTGAATTTGCATTTTAAGTTAACGGATTAACATACTCTCAAAACGCGTTGCAAACTAACCAAAAACTTAAAGTAAAAAATATAAATAATAAAATACAAAATAACTGAATAATAACAAAAATAATAAAATACAATAACTGAATAATAACGATGAATTTTACATCTAGATTAATTAATTGTAAATACTAATTCCTATACAATCCAGCCCATATTTTTATGGATTATTAAATCCCATACTCTTTTCAATTTTGTACTTCCAAGCCGATGGTAATGTATTTGCATCTTTTGAGTTTAAGCATCTGTCCCTCATTTTACTTTTGTAAATTTCTATTTTTTCCATTTCTATTGCGATGGACGGTGAATGTCCTGTTTAACTATCTTTGCCTCATTCCATTTGACTACCGCTCCATCCGCCTGCGCCATATTCGCCAAAATCGTGCTGTTTAGTCCCGTACTCACATTATATTTATGTTCCTTTACTCTTACTTTGAGGCTTCTTCTTGTCACTCCTATATATTCTTTATCAATTCCTAATTGTTGGTTCTCATATGATAAGGACACGATTGGAATGGATGAACAAGCGGGTGTATACAGTATAACATATGAGATAGGTCTACCTTTTTTATAGATTGCAGCCCAACAATGCCAGTTAGAGTAATTATTCAACTTTGAATATTGTCTATTAATTATAAATAAAAGCCCTTATTATTTTTATGAATTCGAATTTCTCATTTCGTGACAATATATCCTGTACAAAATTGTGAAAATTTATTTATATTTGTATATTTTTGTTATTTTTTGATAAAATTACTGTTATATAATATTATAGCAATCAGCTACTTTTTATTGTTTTGTAATGAATTTATTATTTTTTTTTATTAGGTGGTTGCTGTAGTTGACGAGATGATGGCCTCACATCTGGATGTTTAATTGTTTATTAGCGCGTATTTGGGGTATGATAATAGAAATCAGTATCCTCTCCTCTGGTTTTACACTCCCTTAAAAAGTATGTAAGAAACATCACACCACCGATGTATTTTCGTGTCAAACTGACACAGAAACTTATACGTCACGAGTCTGTTGAAAAGTGGCTCTTGGGTGCCCTACCATGAAAGGTAACATATGTAGCTACAAGATGTCGCTAAAATACTGTTGGGCTGTCATGGTCTCTTGAATCAATACTACAGGTGAACGGCTGTAGTGTGTGATGACACTCCAGACTATCACCTCGTCAATGGGTGCGCCGCCCATTGACGATGTGCGCTCCAAAATGTAGGCAGGATTGTAACGCTCTTCACGGGCCTCTAGACAGGAAGACGGCAGTTGTCACTGCCCAAACGATCTGAATTCGTAGCTGTAAACCTCCCGGATCCATTATGTTGCGATCCAACCCCGTCAGGAGCGACACTTCTCCAATTGAAGGCGACGGGGAGTATAATGTTCAGTGTGTGCAAACGAAACTGATATAACAGGATTTTGAGACATGAATATCAGAAATGTAACAGTGCACTTTGCATGTTACATGCCAGTTTTCGTCTGTGATTCATGCTACAATTTTACCGATAAAAATACCTACTCTAAATCAATTACGATGAATTATTACTGTACTAACAATTTTTGTGTTCTATGAAGACTTTAAAATTACTTTCTTTCTGGATTGTGTAATATAAACATGAAAAGTAAAAGAAGTAGCAATTATGTGAATTGGATGTTTTTTGCCAATAAACCATACGTGGTAAATTTAAAAAATCATTTTGAAATATTCTATACATTAAATAAAAGATAAGTGATTGAAATTTCAAAAAACGTTATTTTTAATGTGGCTCACTGTGCTTTTTCACTATGCACATAGAATTGAATCCGTCTGAAAGTTATACGTTATTTCACGTTCTTGTCGGTTATATCGTCAGACATACGCTTCCTCCCCTGATCTTGCGGGTATTAAACTCTTTTAGAGAGAACGTTAGAAGCGTGTCACCATATTTATGTTTTCGAGTAAAACCGAAACAGACAAACCTACACCACAAAACTTAGTTTCGTTTTTCTATAAAATACCTAGCTGCTTTGAAAGAAATGCCATTATGTTGTTATGTAGATAAAAAAAGATTGTTTATATCCATATCTTTTTATTAATGATTTACCACTGTTAACCCCGAAGTGTACTTGTTTCTAAATGTAAAAAATACTAAAATTACAGGTTATCTTATAAAAAATAAACGTAACAATAAATTTATTACACTGATCGGGTAACAATTTAGTAACTCTGGTCTTTATAGAAAAACAATAAAACAATTACGCAATTGTTGAAATTACCATCTTAACTGCATAAACGGTGAACGCTGCATCACCTGAACGCTAGAAAAAGTATCTAATAATTTTATCGGAGTAAAATTATAGGTTGTGGATCAAATCGACAAAGAATATGCATGTTATTGAATTGAAAAGTTTGCTGATAAAGACATATAGATGCGACCGATGCGGTGAAATGTTTGGTACGAGAAAAGAGTTACGAGATCATATGTATTTAGTGCATGGAGAAAGAATTGAATCTACTCGTTCAGGTCTTCTTGAAATCAGAAGTTTGAAGAATCTACCTTACAGATGCGAGTATGGCGAAAGAACGTTTAATACGAAATCAGCGTTACAACAACATGTCAATAAAGAACATAGTGGAGGAAATAACCAAACTCGTTCAGGTGGATTCTTTAAGTACGAAGAATGCGAATTAATGTGCGAAGAACGCTTTATATTAGACCAGAGCATTATTCTGCCTGATTCATCTTTTGAAGTACGTACTGAAATATTCATTTTATTTTTTTTCAATACTGAAAAGTTATATCGTTACTTTTATTAGTGAATGTTGTGTTTATTTTTATTATTCCCATCACTCCCGATTTATTGGAGTTCAGACTGTTTACGAAACACAGTGTTACGAATTCGATAGTAAATCTGAGGAAAGTCACTTGAAAATAACTATATACACAGTAATAGGAATGTTACTAATATTCGATATATCGTAATAAATGTAAGCGATATAAATAACCAATACAATATGCAAAATTTAATTCATTACCGATCACTAAGACTTTATTCGTTTAAAAACTACACAATAGCAATTAAAATAAATTAAATTACGAAGTTATTAATCATATATAAATTATGTATAATGCTATGAAAATTATAAAATATATTAACCTAAACGTCTATACTACTAAATTTAACGAGTAAAAAGAACGATCGAGAACACTTCCACGACTCTTTTGCATATGTGTATATGGGCTATATTCAGGAGTTGACTGTATATTTTTAAAATTTTTGAAAACGTAATCACTGTCAAACTATTATATTTTCTTGTGTAATAGAATTAAATATCTTGAATACAAGTAAAATCTTTCTTAGTATTAACTAAATAATTAAATTTGAAATTAATTAAACAGGATTATATTTTTCGAGTTTATAGCTTTCTGCAATACGGAAATATTAGAAATTTTCACATAATTATAAAATATATTAAGCTATCCCATGTTATCACAGTGGTACTATATTGTCAGAAGTTTTTTCGCTGCTTTTTTACATTATATACAGTGGTTTGGCAATATAAATTATCGAAATGTGGGCGGTCAAATTTTATACATAGGAGACTTTTAAATATTTTAAACTGTTGTTTTTGTTTTTCTTGTTTTTTTAATATATGTATCAAGCGTTGATCTGGTCTAAATTTCATCTGAAATTCAACAATATAAACATACGTGCACAGTTATCAAGTTGATTAGTGTTTTACAGGTAAACTCTAATGAACGAGTGGCTAATACCACTGAATACTAGTTAAATTTTGATACTTGACCGAGGAATTTGATTTTTTACCGAATAGTTGAAATCATGCACTTTTTCCCCTATTTTTCAAATAGAAAGTATTCCCTCCCATGGCCTATGAATTGCATTGTCTTATTATATCAATTTAATTTAATAGGATTTTCGAGTTAATTATCAAATATGTTTGTAACCTTAAAATATATTTTACTTAACTACAAAACCTTTTTTACAGTCAGTTTTTTCAGCAATTGCAAAATTCGAGGCAACAATTTCAGAAAATAATACAAAAGCAAAAAGTTTTATAGCTTCAACTAAAATTAAAGATAAAAATGAAATAAAAGTTAAAGGTCCCAGAAACAATCAGGATACTCCAGCGGGAAAAACTCAAGATCCACAAGAAGCTCATCAGGAATTCATTCCTAAAGGTGCAGATGATAATTCTGACATCGGAAATTCCTCTGCCCAGTAAAAATATTTAAATGCTGTTTTTGGCGAAAAAATTCATTACTCAAAATTATGAAATTACTTCTGTTGCGTAAACATGATTTACATCAAGTCCCATGAAAAATTGTATGAATTAATTCAAAATTTAACATATATTTAAAAGGCATTTAGATACAGTAATAAAATGATTTGAATTATAATAAAAATAATTATTTTTTCTATAATTTTTTTGTATTTGTATAATGAATAAGAGTTTCAGTTGTAAGTAGCAAACAATTTAAGAATATTTTGTAAAAATAATTTAAAATTCAAGATAAATTACAAATATTTAATGTCGTTTTTCGCATTAAATCAATGAATATGCTTTTACTTCAACAATATTGTTATTTGTCACGTAAAAATGGATCGCGTACAAAATAAATGAACTGTACGCATTACAATGAAGGCCGATAGGCTCCAGAGCAGCATTTAATATATAATTGCTTACTCCAAGGAATCGAATCCCGGCTATTTTGATCAGAATTCAATGTGTCAGTTAGTATTCAGTTTACATAGGTAAGTTTTCTTATGTACAGTATACAAAAGAAGCAACAGATCTACAGTCGGGTTAACATTCATACAATTATAATATTTTCTATTGTTACCAGAGACACTAATAGTATGATATATGTTCATTTATAAGAAGAATGGCAAATACAAGTGTACTTGATAGGAATATAACCAGTGGCTGTCAGTATCCTATGAAATACAAGTCTCACATAGTTTACTTTTAACAAACTATATTATCTAATAATGCATTTAAAGATGTAAAATAGTGGACCAATGCCGAGTCGGCTTAAATAGCAAAAAAGGATGAATCTTATGGTGGAATTATCAGTCATTTAGCTAACAAGGTGATGAATGAATAAATAATTTCTATATCACTGAAATAATATAGAATAACAAATGTTTCTAATAATATTATTTTAAAAATAGAATATTAAGAAATCTCAAGTTATGCGAAATCATAAATTAAATTTAGTTCAGCCTTTCAGAAATTATATAAAATTTTATTGTACATAGATAATACATTCATTTTTACTGTTCTGCTCTTTTATATGTAACAGAAAAAGTATGGCCATATGTCAAAAAATGACTTCTTTCTCAAGATTCTTGCACTTTTTAGACTCATGGAACGCATACAAGGCTATGCAGACAACACAAGTATCTTAGATTCACACAGGAAACTAAACACTTACAGGATATGACATTCTCAATGACATTTATCAGTGGAGTATTAAGCATAAGAGTGTGGAGCATAGTGTCGCTTAATACTTTACTGATAAATGGTGTATGCGGGAACCAGGAGGCAGGGTTTCACTTAAGTGCAGGTAGAGTTATAGGCTATGTTTTAGAGACCGAGACCACACCTCGATCCCTGAGAACAATTCTGGATGATGGGTATGATTATGTTATTTTGTATTGTATAAACACCTGCACTTCTGTTGCCAAGGTAGGATTGAAGAAGTTTGTAAAAATTTTGAGGGCAGTGATGAGTGTGTGATGTGGTCAAGATAGAAGGCCATGAAATGTGATCAAAGGCGCTTATAAAGTTAATAGTAATTATTGACCTTAAGAACAGCTGTTGGACGACTTTCGTGGAACTTTTTCGTAAACGGGGAAGTCGGGATTGTAGCAGAATTTGTAGTACTTAACGTAAACACTCAAATATATCACGAGATTGTCGGTAATTTCAATGATTTATATATGAGAGAACGAAAAATAAAGCCCAAAACTAAAACTTCTATTAGTATAGAATTACGGAATTTGCTGAGACAACGTTTAATAAAAAATAAATAAATTTTACTCGATTCGAATCTATGCATAGAAAGTTTATTAATTAGTTTTGATATTTTTGATACTCGAGTAACCTATTAATCACAGTTTTTGTACATTAAAAGTAAATTTATCGGATATATAAACTCAACCATAAACGAGAAATTATTTATTGTGACTTGGTCTCAATGCGGTTGCAATTTTAAATTATATTTTAAAAATGTATTTAATGTAAAATATATTCTCTTCACCTCAAATTAGTAGTGTCTTGCCCTTGTACGTCATGCTTTACCTGTTAGCAATAGAGTGTCAGTCATCTATCTAATTCCTTTCAGGGAAAATTTTGAATCGAAATAACACGACCTCTGGTTCGCATCGGATGTGTTCGTATATAGTAATTGGGACTTCCAGTCACGAATCTTTCTATCTGGTCTGGTCTTTCATCTATCTAACTCTGTTCTCGAGATTAAAAGCGGACAGAGAGACAGACGACAGTGGGACTTCATACGTCTACAAGTTTTTCAAATTGCATTCCAATAACACTACAAAGGAAATGACAAAAGTGGAGCTGAACAACGTCTTTTCGGCTTTTCTTGACGTTTATAACACCCAAATTGAGATCAATTTGCCATAAAAGTCTTTCCCGGGAGGACTTTTTATGGGACATTTCCTCTGCTGATCACCCACATGTGACATACGAACAAAAAAAATTTAAAGTAATTTTATTAACATGAATTACAAATTTGAATGCACAAAATAAATCTTGGAATAAGGTTATGATTTTACTTTTATCAATTACGTATTAATATTATCAAAGCATTATTGTGCAACAACCGACTTTCATTGTTTCAACTTTAACAAAAGTCTTCAGCAAATTGTTGCAATTCGAGCTCCTTCTTCTGAAACGAAACGAAAATGTGGAAAAGGAAAGAAAGAGTGAGTCGAAATCATCAATTATGATAAAGGATTTTATATTCTGTAACGTAATTGACAGTGCATTCAACAACCATGATACATTTTCATTTGATAAATCACTTTCCTTTATAGAAATTGCCAAAGCCGTCGGTTCCCGAGCTCTCTGTTACTCTAAACAGATTTTTGGAAAGAATAAAAGCAATTGTCCCTAGTAACAAATACGAGGAAGCTCGAAGATTGGTCGAAGAATATCAAAAGTCGGAGGAAATTGAAAAGCTGCAGGAATTGTTGAAGAAATATGCAGAAATCAATGAAAATTACGTGAGTTCGACAAGCTGTTTCGCTAGAAATAATAATAAACGCCTTTGCAGGTGACCGAATTCTGGCTGAACGATATGTATTTGAAAAATCCTTTGCCTCTCCCAATCAACTCCAATCCGTTCTTCCTGCTGCCGAAACGGGAATTCAAAACGGATGACGAAAGATTTCGGCAATGGTTTCTCGTAAAATAAACATTTTTAAGAAATTTGTCTTATTAATGACTTTGTACTATTTCTCAGATTAGTGGCAAAATTTATTCTCTTCTCGCTTAATTTCAACAAAAAACTCGACAGGTAATGGAAATCACAAATAAGAGACAAATTATTTACACGAAGGAAACAGTTACTAAAATAGTTCATTTGAATTATTGTAGAGTTGAATTAAAAGAGGAATTTGCTGGAGGACAAGAAAAAGGGAATGCACTTTCCATTGCCACGTATTATCAGTTCTTCACGGCGTACAGGAGACCAGGCGCGATTAAAGACGAGCACATTTTTAGTGAAGGCAGCAGATATTTCATTGTGGTGTGCAACAACTAGGTAATAAGGAAGAAAACAATGCTTTTGATCGTCTTTATAACTTTCCGATATTTTGAAGTTGCCTCTTATAAAAATAATGGAAAAAAGTACAATTGATTGATGAGTACAGGGTAGTGGTAATCAATAATATAAATCACCTCAGCAGAACAAAATATATCACTAAACATCTTTTTGGCTGTTGATTCGTTCTATTTGCAAACGTTTTTAACCTATTAAATAGGCCATCCTCAGGCTACATTTTTCTATTGAATCCCATTATATTGACGTTCTTTAAGTCTAATTCTCAAGTTTCGTGTGGAGACACTGATGTAATCTTTGTCTA
Organism: Centruroides vittatus; assembly: GCF_030686945.1. Classification (NCBI taxonomy): domain Eukaryota; kingdom Metazoa; phylum Arthropoda; class Arachnida; order Scorpiones; family Buthidae; genus Centruroides; species Centruroides vittatus. The sequence goes on along the minus strand of NW_027120695.1, from coordinate 557,432 downwards.
TCCCGCAACTGCATGTTTTCATATGATAGTGTATATTGTAGTAAATACGTACCGTATTAAATTTATCTGTAGTAATTAGTAAATGTATCTTCTCGAAGACGTTTTCATTTGCATTATTTATATTACCACAGAACCATTCCAGTGTTGAGAAAGTACTTTCTCTATTTCATTTGCATTTTGTACTTGATTAATTCTAATTACATGCGTTTATTAGATATTAGATTGATATATGCTGATGTTTTCACAATTATATGTTTAAATATTCAACAGTTATTTAAAATGCGGGTGACTCCTTTTATGGATAGTTATCCAACTGTAAACACTCTCACAGAAGAGCTCAAGAAAATCGAAGCGTTAAGTAAGCTGAAACCACACTATCCACCAGTGGGGATTCTCACAGCTCTCAATCGGAAAGAATGGGCAAGGATACGAGAAGGAATGATCGAAAGTGAGAGATGAAAGCCAAAGCCATTTCTTTGATATTAGAGAGGTTGCGGCCGACGTTTTCAACGCGAAAACGTGAACGTCGAACATTCAGCGCTGCCTTCCTGTAATCTTAGAAGTATGACAATGGCATTTAGAACGTCCAGCATGATTCCTTTGACGTTCCAAACACCATTGTCAAACTTCTAGACTTACAGGAAGGCAGCGCTGAATGTCCGACGTACACGTTTTCGCGTTTAAAACTTCGACCGCATCCTCTCTATTAAAAATCCTTGATCGTTAACTAAAATGTACGATTACGCAGATGAAATCAATAAAGAATCCATTCGGATTATTGAAAATTCTATGTTTGTGGTGTGCATGGATGAATCGAACAAAGGGGTAAGGAAACAAACCAGATCGAAGAGCTTTTCGAACGAGAGGTTGGAAGAAATGGCCCACCACATCCTTCACGGTAATAGAACTGAACATTCCACCGGTAACAGATGGTTCGATAAATTTATTCAGGTAAAATTTATTCATTGCTGACAAGTAACAGAAAAAGTGTCGGTAATTTTCAATCGTATAAAATCGTACATAAACCGATACCAGATTATTTACTCTTGCCGTTCCGTAGTTTATCGTGACCAAAAATGGTGTAAATGGAATTGTAATCGAACATTCGGTGTCGGAAGGGATTACCGTTCTAAGATTCTGTGAAGAATTTCTGGATTTCTTGTAAGATATTGTTATCTCTTGAATTAAATATAAAAAAACAGAAGTGAAGTGATTGATGTACTTACAGGGAAAATGATCAGCATCTACACTTAGCGGTTAGCTATCGAAAATCAGACGATGAGATGAGAGCTGAAAGACTTACGTGGAATATCAGTGAATCACTTGCAGAAGAGATTAAAAATGCATCCGCCGTCACAGACACGTAAGATTCTGTAATTTTGACTTTCCGCCAATAATAATTATCATTGACAGGCAGAAAACAAGAAAAAATGTCAGTTTGCGCTTTGCCTATCTTTAGTATCATAACTGTTAGAAGTTATGATACGTAAAGCAACACGTAAAATCACTAAGTTTGTGGTGTTTAGATTTGAAAAGACTTTTACTTTTATTAACCGACAATTGGCTATAGCACATATTGATCCACCATTTAGTAGATTTTTTGATTCTATCAATCGATTTATTATTATTTCTCGAGTGAAATTTATTGTAATTACAAATAAACATTGTGGCAATCTCAGCTCAATATTCTGTTATTTTTAAGAAGTCCTTCGACAAATGTAACATCTGAAAACATTTATTATTTAATTTATTTAAGAGCCTAAAATAATTTCCTGTTATTTGTGCATCATAGCCAATCATATAACGAGTTTTTTCATGCGCCATGTATAAGATTTTAGTTTTGACTAACCATTTTTGGAAGAAAAAATACGTACGATAGAAAGGGTTGGCCATTTTGAAATATTAGTCAAAACATTACGAAATTGGACCGCACACAGCAAAGTTTAATATTTGAAAATAAATCTTTTTTCTTCATTTCAGGAGCTTCTTTATATCTGTGCACCCGTTGCACCTACGTAGTTATGGCACTCATTATAGCTTTACAGCTGTGTTTTATTTGATCTTTAAAGACAATTATTGTTCGAAAACGTATAAATACTCTCTGTAAATATTATTTTCAGGTTAATCGACACGCTCGAACTCAACGTTTTTATATTTAAGAATTACGGCAAAGGATTTCCGAAGAAACAAAATATCAGTCCAGATGTGTTCATTCAGTTGTGTTTGCAGTTGACATACTTCAGGTTTATTTGAACGATGTTTCTCTTTCTTTTAATGCATATTTGAATGTAGTTAAACGTTAATCAATGTTATTATTATTATCAGAATGCATAACAAAGTGACGGCCACTTACGAAAGTGCCGCTTTAAGAAAATTCAGATTCGGTCGCATCGACAACATCCGCGCTTCTAGCCAAGAGGCTTTGGAATTCTCAAAGTCTATGTTAGATCCTTCTCTGAGTCAGGTCAGTTGAATGGAATCTTCTCAATTGTTATAAAATACGATTCAAATTGACTCGTTCGATATCTTTAGACAGAAAAATGGGATAAATTCCAAAAAGCCGTGAAAAAACAAACCGAAATTCTCCGTTACGTAAGTAGGAAAGAGCTATAAATTAACCGAGTAAAGTAATTAACAATTCCGTAATTGTCATAATATCTGTCATTACGCAGACAATCAACGGAGAAGGACCGGATAACCATCTTTTGTGTTTAAAGGAAATGGCTGCTATGTATGGTTTAGAAGAACCGGCACTTTATAATACTGATTATTACAAAGAGTTCCTGAATTTCCGCTTATCCACCAGTCAAGTAAGGCATCTTTCTATGCATTGACTAAGTGTTAGCGAGTGGAAGAGAATTAAATGAATGGATTTTTGTAGCTTCCAACGACCTACGACATTAAAGTTGGATACGGTCCTGTGGTGCCCGACGGATACGGATGCTCATACAATCCAGAAGAGAATCGTATCGTCTTTTGCATTTCTTCGTTCAAAAACGACCCCTCGACGGACACGGAGAAGTTTGCACAGAATCTGCATGCGAGTTTGATGGAGTTGAAGGAGCTTTGTGAGAGTGCTAAGGCTACTGCTTCTATCAGGTTGTTTTCTGTTGTATAACAATTCATTCGTGTTCTAGACAATTGCATTACTCACATGGTGTTGTTTTAGTTCACCGACAAAGGCTGCAGTTAAAGCTGAAGCAAAGTAATGGAACGAAGAAAAATTTATGCTATTCGGAAGTTTTCGGTTTATGCCGCAGAAATTCGGCTTCAAAATTATTGAACTGAGCAAAATTCTTTAATAATGATTAAAAATTTATTTAATAAATTTCACGAAAACATTCGTTGTTCTTCTTATTCATTTAGTCATAATTGATTGAATATAAAGTAAGTTCGACGTAAGAAAAAGTGATATTTAAGGTTTTTGTTATTTTTATTCAACAGTATTAAAATGTTTCGTAATTAACATGAAAGTACACGGACAATTAATATCTTCTACGTGAGTTATAATAGAATATCAAAATTAAATTCCATTATTATTTAAATGTACTGTACTATACATCCTGTCGTTTTGGAAATTCCGAACACGATGTAGGTTATTGCTCAGATGTCATCAACATTGGCTCAATTCAATTATTTACGATGTTATTTCATACATATGAATAATAGGCTTATTCGAATAAAATCGCTTTGATAGGACGAACATGTGTTTTATGAACCTTATTTTCTCTTGTCAGTTGATACAATGACGGTGTACGAACGTTTTGTCTGGTGTTATCGTTAGTTTCATTTTCGGAATGTACAGGTACACTTTGAGTACTACGTAGTACAAATTAGTTTGTTCTCATTTTAATCCACCACATCTTACTATACATGCGCCTTCTCATTGTTGTGTATGTCGTCGCTATTATATATCACTTTTCTCGCTTTCCATGGAGTTCGGTGTTAAGTTTTTCAAGCTTGTGATTTCCACTTTTACAGTAGAGTTAATTATACTGTTTATTTTTATCCCTTTTCAACCTTAACACAAAATTTAAAAAAATAAGTGAACTATTAAGAAATTTGCCAGATTTTCCGGAATGAAAAAATTTCCGGGGATATTTCCTTGGTTAAAAATAGCCAAGGTCCCGTTACAAAAACCCCAATTTAAATCATTACGATATTAAACACTACTGCAGAGTAGATATCACGCGACTTTTTAATTGCCGATGACATTGTAACGCTGTCCTTGCCGGGAATTACGTTAAATGGTGTCAGATTTACGTTACATTCACTCCCATTACGATTCCGAATGCCGTATTTATTATTGTATAACCTAATTACTATAGTAAAATGAAAAATATTATTAATAATTCTATAAACGGAATAAAAGTACAAAAGCAGACTTACGCGTTGTCAGTCTACACCGGAACAAAGCAACAATTCTTCAGACCTCAACGATAATTACGTGAGATTAAATGTAAAGGTTGTGTGTCCTGTGAAACGCTTACATCTTACGTCACATGTCTACAGCAGAAGAAAAGTGAAATAAATAAACTATGACCTTTAGAAACAAAATATATCGATGTTCGTAAAGAAAAAAATATTGGTTAGCAGGTTCAATTTTTGTGGACGTGCTTCCTGTAATCTTTCATATTAATATTAGTGAAATCTACCAACCATTACTACCAAAATAAAAAGAGTCTATATTAAGATGTTTCTCGTTCTTTGCCCTTTTTAACACACTGTATCGTACAAGGTGTAAGACTTCTAGATACACATACAGTTAAAGCTGTAACATCTTTATATCATCCTTATTTTTAACAACATTTTATTACATTTATTTATTTTCTTATTTTATAATTTATTTCAGTTTTAGTTATTATACCCCAAAGTTTTGATAATTATTTATTCCAGCTATCACTATAATTAAGTAATTATATATTAAAAATTTTTGTACGGGCATGATAAATATAATTTTACACAATAGTTTTTACCAATCTATATATATAACCATTCAACAGGTGTCCGTCCGTCCTTCCGTCTGTCCCGTAACCGTTTTGATAACCGACACTAGAGGCGCCCCTATCGTGTGTCATATTTCAAACATTCAAATTAAATTAACAATTTTAATTATTATTTAAATTAACAATATAAATTATTATTTTTCATTTGGCCAATACATTATTATTTGGTCAATATAACAATATAAATAATTCAGTATATTTGTAATAGGAATTTATTACTGTCACGGAATGCCTGTAATGTTCACTAGGGGGCGAATAACGAAAAACCGGATAGATTTGAACCGCTACGATAAAACAATAAGTGAAATAGTTAAGCTAATATTTTAATATAATAATAGAAACCTTTCATGGCACGAACGGACGGACGGAGGAAGGAAGGACGGACACCTGTTGAATGGGTTATATATATAGAAGATTAAGTGCATCAAACTTTTAAAAATTAAGCGCGCACAACTTTCATATATTAAGTGCATTAAACATGCCTCATAGAAATTTGTAATACTGCTAAAACGCCCACTAGGGGGCGTCCCGGGCTACTAGTATACATAATATAATAAGTACAGAAGAGGGCCATAGAGCCGGAAATGCATATCCGTTTTAAATTACAGAAAAAAAAAATCAGCTTTTTTATCAAAAGTGTGTTCCTGTATGATTTGTTCTGAATATTTATAAAAGTTACATGAAATAAGAAATTCACTATTAGCTAATTCGGTTTACTGACAAATTAACTTAAAGAATAATATTTAGTTTTTAAAAATGAATAATTTAAAATTTAGTGTCTTCTCTCAAAAATGCTATGAAAGCTTCTGGATTGTCAGAATGGCATTTAAATTTTTCTTCGAATATTTCTTTAAATTTTAAATCTTTTTCTCTTCTGGATCCTCGCCAATGTATCTGAAACGCCCCTGTAAAATTACTATCTACTTGTTCTTACAATTTCACGTATGTTTCGTTTCTTATAAACAACTCTTCGTTAGCTTTAATCATATTATTTAATTTCGTTTATATTTTTGTAAATTAATTTAATGAAATACAGCAATGAAACACACGGGCTTTATGTTAAGTGATCAAACACCTGAAAAACTCCTTGCAGCATACCCGTTGAACAACTGCCAGTTTCAAATCGTGCAATTCCGTTTTACGCAGGTTTTACTGTAAAATGTTATTAAATTGTATTGTACATTACAAGCAATAAAATTCAATTCGCTTGCTTACCATCATAAAACAGACGATAACGTATCTACACTGAAATTTATGGCTTAATTTATTTTCCAGATACTCGTATGCAAGAGTAAAAAGAAAACGTGTATAATAGTATCAAAATGTAATATTATATAAAGACATTAGTCCTCGTTACTTCACGTGTGTTGGGATATAACGATATTGTGCGGTATAACGAGGTGCTACTGTTGTAATACATGTAAAGTTGTTTTTGAAGGTGCTATTCCTTAAATATTAATTTAACGCAGTGTCAGAGTTGTAAAAATATGTTTATAACACTGGATGAAGTGCAACGGTTCAACTAATGTTATTTGTACTCGATTTTGTAAACTTTTTCACACGCATCAGTTGTTTCAATTGATATGTATACTTCTATTTCATTCTGCATATATAAAGAACAATTAGAAATAATTTGATTTTTTTATTTCAAACTAGAAAAATAAATTAAACTGAAATTACAGTGTATATTCCGGTGTGTATTTTACTGACCCTCGCATCGTCTTACGCCATATTATAGCAAAAGGTCGGAAGAATTACGAGTTCATATCTGTGAAGATCGTCACGTAGGTAAGTCAGTGGATAGAGAAGAAAGATTAATTAAATATTAATAAACTGTGATCTTTAGAAACGTAAAGTATATCGAAGTCCGTAAATAAATAAATAAGTATATATTTGAAATTTTAAAATTACGTTTGGCAGCCATTACAGATATATTTAGAGTATTCTTTAGAATGCTTCCTGTACTCCGCAGATTGGAAAAAGGAAGCTTTAGCGTACGCGATCCACCGGTTGGGAATCTCTTTTCAAGAAAACTAATTTTGTAGTTTACGAAATTAATGTTCACTTTTTCTTGTTTACAGGTATTTCTATTTTTTAGTGTATTTTAAAGTTTCAATTAAAATAACACAATCGCAGATGTAAATAACAAGGAAAATCCATCTAATTCATAAGTATATCATTAGTCTCGTCTTTAGCGGTCACTGATTTGACAAAGTAAATTTTACATTTTTTTAAAATAACGTAATCTTCACGCCTACTTACATCAAAATATTAATTGTTCTCCGTCTTCTCAGTTTCTGCAATGATTGTAATCTTACTTTAAACTACGATTACAGACAAAACACTTTCTGATTTGGTGGCGTCGTATGTTATTATATTGTTTTAAAAAATTTGTATTTTTAACTATTTTAAAATGAAAAAAACCTTTAATTTTAAGGATAGGGATGGGTTTCATAAATAATTGTAAATGCTAGTAACAAGTAAAATAGACAATAGCGAGGTTGAAGCCGAAGTTTTCAACGCGAAAACGATTACGTTGGTCGTTCAGCGCCGCTTTCCTGTAAGCCTAGAAATTTGACAATGGCGTTTGGAATGTCGAGCATGATTCCACTGACTTTTCAAACGCCATTGTCAAACTTCTACGCTTACAGGAAACCGGCGCTGAACGACCGACGTACACGTTTTGGCGTTGAAAACTTCGGCCTTAACTTCGCTGTTAAGTCTGACCCCACTGGAGATACGTACGACCTTCGTTATCTTTCCACCCCCTAGACGTTTAACAACCAAAATTTAACAGCATCAATCTTCCTAAAATATAAACCTCTTTGCAAAATTTCAAAAATTTTCGACAGAAAAGCACAGGAGTCATAAAGCTTTGAAGAGTTTGAACATTAACATCCATAAATACAGAAAAAAACAATCGAATTTTTTCACATTTCTCAACGTTGTAACGTTGAGAAGTGTGTGCGTCAACGTTCCCCGAGTCCAAAAAGTGCAAGAATCTTGAGAAAGAAGTCATTTTTTGACATATGGCCATACTTTTTCTGTTACATATAAAAGAGCAGAACAGTAAAAATGAATGTATTATCTATGTACAATAAAATTTTATATAATTTCTGAAAGGCTGAACTAAATTTAATTTATGATTTCGCATAACTTGAGATTTCTTAATATTCTATTTTTAAAATAATATTGTTAGAAACATTTGTTATTCTATATTATTTCAGTGATATAGAAATTATTTATTCATTCATCACCTTGTTAGCTAAATGACTAATAATTCCACCATAAGATTCATCGTTTTTTGCTATTTAAGCCGACTCAGCATTGGTCCACTATTTTACATCTTTAAATGCATTATTAGATAATATAGTTTGTTAAAAGTAAACTATGTGAGACTTGTATTTCATAGGATACTGACAGCCACTGGTTATATTCCTATCAAGTACACTTGTATCTGCCATTCTTTTTATAAATGAACATATATCATACTATTAGTGTCTCTGGTAACAATAGAAAATATTATAATTGTATGAATGTTAACCCGACTGTAGATCTGTTGCTTCTTTTGTATACTGTGCATAAGAAAACTTACCTATGTAAACTGAATACTAACTGACACATTGAATTCTGATCAAAATAGCCGGGATTCGATTCCTTGGAGTAAGCAATTATATATTAAATGCTGCTCTGGAGCCTATCGGCCTTCATTGTAATGCGTACAGTTCATTTATTTTGTACGCGATCCATTTTTACGTAACAAATAACAGTATTGTTGAAGTAAAAGCATATTCATTGATTTAATGCGAAAAACGACATTAAATATTTGTAATTTATCTTGAATTTTAAATTATTTTTACAAAATATTCTTAAATTGTTTGCTACTTACAACTGAACTCTTATTCATTATACAAATACAAAAAAATTATAGAAAAAATAATTATTTTTATTATGATTCAAATCATTTTATTACTGTATCTAAATGCCTTTTAAATATATGTTAAATTTTGAATTAATTCATACAATTTTTCATGGGACTTGATGTAAATTATGTTTACGCAACAGAAGTAATTTCATAATTTTGAGTAATGAATTTTTTCGCCAAAAACAGCATTTAAATATTTTTACTGGGCAGAGGAATTTCCGATGTCAGAATTATCATCTGCATTTTTAGGAATGAATTCCTGATGAGCTTCTTGTGGATCTTGATTTTTTCCTGCTGGAGTATCCTGATTGTTTCTGGGACCTTTAACTTTTATTTCATTTTTATCTTTAATTTTAGTTGAAGCTATAAAACTTTTTGCTTTTGTATTATTTTCTGAAATTGTTGCCTCGAATTTTGCAATTGCTGAAAAAACTGACTGTAAAAAAGGTTTTGTAGTTAAGTAAAATATATTTTAAGGTTACAAACATATTTGATAATTAACTCGAAAATCCTATTAAATTAAATTGATATAATAAGACAATGCAATTCATAGGCCATGGGAGGGAATACTTTCTATTTGAAAAATAGGGGAAAAAGTGCATGATTTCAACTATTCGGTAAAAAATCAAATTCCTCGGTCAAGTATCAAAATTTAACTAGTATTCAGTGGTATTAGCCACTCGTTCATTAGAGTTTACCTGTAAAACACTAATCAACTTGATAACTGTGCACGTATGTTTATATTGTTGAATTTCAGATGAAATTTAGACCAGATCAACGCTTGATACATATATTAAAAAAACAAGAAAAACAAAAACAACAGTTTAAAATATTTAAAAGTCTCCTATGTATAAAATTTGACCGCCCACATTTCGATAATTTATATTGCCAAACCACTGTATATAATGCAAAAAAGCAGCGAAAAAACTTCTGACAATATAGTACCACTGTGATAACATGGGATAGCTTAATATATTTTATAATTATGTGAAAATTTCTAATATTTCCGTATTGCAGAAAGCTATAAACTCGAAAAATATAATCCTGTTTAATTAATTTTCAAATTTAATTATTTAGTTAATACTAAGAAAGATTTTACTTGTATTCAAGATATTTAATTCTATTACACAAGAAAATATAATAGTTTGACAGTGATTACGTTCTCAAAAATTTTAAAATTATACAGCCAACTTTTGATTTAGGGTAACTGATTTACTCTAGCAGGTAACAGCAGGAACACATATGCAAAAGAGTGGTGGAAGTGTTTTCGATCGTAACTTTCTACTAGTTAAATTTAGTAGTATAGATGTTTAGGTTAATATATTTTATAATTTTCATAGCATTATACATAATTTATATATGATTAATAACTTCGTAATTTAATTTATTTTAATTGCTATTGTGTAGTTTTTAAACGAATAAAGTCTTAGTGATCGGTAATGAATTAAATTTTGCATATTGTATTGGTTATTTATATCGCTTACATTTATTACGATATATCGAATATTAGTAACATTCCTATTACTGTGTATATAGTTATTTTCAAGTGACTTTCCTCAGATTTACTATCGAATTCGTAACACTGTGTTTCGTAAACAGTCTGAACTCCAATAAATCGGGAGTGATGGGAATAATAAAAATAAACACAACATTCACTAATAAAAGTAACGATATAACTTTTCAGTATTGAAAAAAATAAAATGAATATTTCAGTACGTACTTCAAAAGATGAATCAGGCAGAATAATGCTCTGGTCTAATATAAAGCGTTCTTCGCACATTAATTCGCATTCTTCGTACTTAATGAATCCACCTGAACGAGTTTGGTTATTTCCTCCACTATGTTCTTTATTGACATGTTGTTGTAACGCTGATTTCGTATTAAACGGTTTTTCGCCATACTCGCATCTGTATGGCAGATTCTTTAAACTTCTGATCGCAAGAAGACCAGAACGAGTAGATTGAAGTATTTTTCTATGCACTTGTAATAAATGATCTCGTAACGCTTGTTTCGTATTAAACACTGCACCGCAATACTCGCATCTATATGGCAAGTTCTTCAAACTTCTCAATTCAATAACATGCATATTCTTTCTCGATTTAATCCACAACCTATAATTTTACTCCGATAAAATTATTAGATACTTTTCCCAGCGTTCAGATGATGCAGCGTTCACCGTTTATGCAGTTAAGATGGTAATTTCAACAATTGCGTAATTGTTTTATTGTTTTTCTATAGAGACCAGAGTTACTAAATTGTTACCCGATCAGTGTAATAAATTTATTGTTACGTTTATTTTTTATAAGATAACCTGTAATTTTAGTATTTTTTACATTTAGAAACAAGTACACTTCAGGGTTAATAGTGGTAAATCATTAATAAAAAGATATGGATATAAACAATCTTTTTTTATCTACATAACAACATAATGGCATTTCTTTCAAAGCAGCTAGGTATTTTATAGAAGAACGAAACTAAGTTTTGTGGTGTAGGTTTGTCTGTTTCGGTTTTACTCGAAAACATAAATATGGTGACACGCTTCTAACGTTCTCTCTAAAAGAGTTTAATACCCGCAAGATCAGGAGAGGAAGCGTATGTCTGACGATATAACCGACAAGAATGTGAAATAACGTATAACTTTCAGACGGATTCAATTCTATATGCATAGTGAAAAAGCACAGTGAGCCACATTAAAAATAACGTTTTCTGAAATTTCATCACTTATCTTTTATTTAATGTATAGAATATTTCAAAATGATTTTTTAAATTTACCACGTATGGTTTATTGGCAAAAAACATCCAATTCACATAATTGCTACTCCTTTTTACTTTTCGTGTTTATATTACTCAATTAAAAAAAAAGTAATTTTAAAGTCTTCATAGAACACAAAAATTGTTAGTACAGTAATATTTCATCGTAATTGATTTAGAGTAGGTATTTTCATCGGTAAAATTGTAGCATAAATCACACAGTAATTACATTAGTTGAAAGAGAGGGTCTCCTAGTATCACTCAGAGGTATGACCAGGAGGGAAAAGGAGATGAAAGAAGAAAGAAAAGTAAGAAGATTAGGAGATGAAAGTGGATCAGCATAAAGATTAGAACTCGAGCGCCTGCATTGCAATAATTGAAATAAACAGTATACAAAACATCGAAAAACATACATGAGAATAATACAAAATATATACAATTCGGTGGCACGATAATTAAGTTGTTAACAAAAGCAAAGTGATTACATAAAATAAACTATAGGATAACATACAAAAACAGGGCAACATGAAGAAAAGTACATTGCAGATATTGAAAATCGCAACAAACATGGAGGACAAAGTATACTCATGTACAACAGTGAAATAATAATACAAATGTAACATAATGCTGTGAAAACTGAACACTAAGAACAACAGGTGAAAGTAACATTAAGCACCAATTGATGGTAAAGTGAGCACATACAAATGCGGACTATTAACACTAAGCGAAACAAAGGTGTGACGCGTGGAGAGAAGTTGGCAAACAAGTGATACAGAGACAAAACAGTACCTGTAGGTGATGAAAAGCGATAAATAGGCCAAAAAGTGAAGAAAAGTCCGTTTACGTTGAACCATGGTTGTCATTAGCGCTGGTGCATGGACCGCGTGGTAGATCTAGAGCCTTAGTCGTCTGCAGGTACATCTTTAGCCAGTTCAAGATGTCTTTATTCTCTATAAGGTTGTCTAAGGGGCAAGGCCAATTATAGCCTGCGTGGAGCACACTGCTGATAAGATTGTCTCTGTTTCTCTTGAAGAGTTCACAGTCCATGAGGAAATGCAGGCTGTTTTGGTTCGAGATTCCATCACAGTGGCAGACGTTAGAGTCCTTAAGGCAGAAGCGCTTCAGGTAAGCATTGAGGTTGCCATGGCCCATGAGAAGTTGGGTCATGGCAAAGGTAGGAGTAAATTGTTCCAATCCAGGCGTCGATAGACACTAGGAATAAATTTGTAAGTTAACTTGCCAGTCTCACTGCTATCTCACTCAGTTTGCCATTCTTGAAGAGCTAATTGACGGTACCAGTTCTTAAACAATGAGATTGGAATCTTGTTGTAGCTTGAGAGGAGAGAAGAAGCGGCAGCCTCTTTGGCTAGATGATCTGCGGCCTCATTGCCGGTAACCCCCGAGTGTCCACGAACCCAGTTAATAGAAATGTTGTGCCTATGATAGTTGTTAGATAGGAGTTGGTGAATCCTGATAACGTTGTCACCTCTTTGTCGCAGGCCAGTGATGGAGTGGATTGCCGTTACACTATCCGAATAGATAGCTATAGACTTATTGGGGGGAACCAGTCCTCTTAGATGTGTTCTAATGCTTTCGTAATGGCGAGTATTTCTGCCTGAGGAACGGAGCAGTGAGGCCCCAGCTTGTAGGCTGACCTATGGGTTTTGCCATTCCGATGGTTATAGAGGACGAAAGCTGCCCCTACATTAGTACCATCTTTGCTACCGTCTGTATAAATAGAGAAATCTTTGAGTCCATTCGTAGTCAGTGGATTATTGACCACCCTAGGGTAGTCTTGAATTCGATCGGTATGAGTGTCTTTCAATTCTACACCAAAGGTAAGAATATCCGTTTTTAACTGGGTGGGGAAATCCAAGATAATGTTGTTGTTTTTGTTGTTGTTGGTGTGACGTTCATCATTGGTGAAGAGATTCTTAACTTTCCATAGTCTGGAAGCCATTCTGGCCTGAATGTGGACTGCGAGCAGTATACTCTGTCAACCGAGTTTTTAGCTCACGCAAGTGCATCTTCATGCAATCAAAACTGTGGTGAATAATAGTGTCTTGTTCATTCAAATTTTTCTTAATTAGATTCTCTTGTGATTTCCTCTTTTACAGTAGAGTTAATTATACTGTTTACTTTTATCCCTTTTCAACCTCAACACTAAATTTTAAAAAAGTGAATTATTAAGAAATTTGCCAGATTTTCCGCGATAAAAAAAATTTCTGGAGATATTTCCTTGGTTAAAAATAGCCAAAGTCCCGTTACAAAAACCCCAATTTAAATCATTACGATATTAAACACTACTGCAGAGTGGATATCACGCGACTTTTTGATCGCCGATGACATTGTAACGCTGTCCTTGCCGGGAATTACGTTAAATGGTGTCAGATTTACGTTACATTCACTCCCATTACGATTCCGAATGCCGTATTTATTATTGTATAACCTAATTACTATAGTAAAATGAAAAATATTATTAATAATTCTATAAACGGAATAAAAGTACAAAAGCAGACTTACGCGTTGTCAGTCTACACCGGAACAAAGCAACAATTCTTCAGACCTCAACGATAATTACGTGAGATTAAATGTAAAGGTTGTGTGTCCTGTGAAACGCTTACATCTTACGTCACATGTCTACAGCAGAAGAAAAGTGAAATAAATAAACTATGACCTTTAGAAACAAAATATATCGATGTTCGTAAAGAAAAAAATATTGGTTAGCAGGTTCAATTTTTGTGGACGTGCTTCCTGTAATCTTTCATATTAATATTAGTGAAATCTACCAACCATTACTACCAAAATAAAAAGAGTCTATATTAAGATGTTTCTCGTTCTTTGCCCTTTTTAACACACTGTATCGTACAAGGTGTAAGACTTCTAGATACACATACAGTTAAAGCTGTAACACCTTGATTTTAAGCAGTTTTTGTTGATTTTAAGGATTTTATGTTTTTACTACCTTTATTAGACGATTTTTTTTATATATTTAATGAAAATATTTTTATTCCTACAGCAGTGGCGTGCCGTCATTGGAAGCGATAAAAGCGCCGATTCCACCTTCCAATGACCTTCCCCTGTATTTTATAAAATATAAATTTTCATATTTTAACGTACTTTGCATTAATTAAAATTAATATTTTATTATAACTGCATTATGTATCTTTTACAAATTTCTATACTACGTGTAAAAAAAAGATAAGATTGCTATTGTATATTCGAATAATTCAGTAGCGGAAGAAGTGTCGAAACCGGGTCAGTTTCCAATCAGCCAGATTATATAGGCATTGTCACATGCGGTTTACAGAGCACCAACCTCATTCGGTTTAGCTAGCAGAAGCGACACACGCATAAAAAGTCCTACTTTATATCTCGGAGCGGTTGTGGGCTGTTAGCCGCCTGCTAGATATTCGGCCACCCTCGCCCAATTATGTGAATCATGAGCAGACTAGATCAACGGCAGACAATCCCCGGCCCGCGGGCCAGCTACGGCTGGCGAAAAGTTTCTATCCGGCCCGCGAGATCTTTAATAGATTATTAAATTGGAAAAATAACTAATTAATAGTTATTTTTCCAATTCTTTGTAATTTTCGAAAACGATAAGAGAAATAAATGTAGTAATTAACTTTTTATTTATTTATTTCGTATTTGCAGACTAAAAAAAATTACGAGTCACAAGAAAGCGTCAATTTACTACTACGGCCCGCGGAAAAAACGTAAAATTTATTCTGGCCCACGTTATAAAAAAGGTTGCCCACCGTAGACTAGATTTATAACTTAACCCAACCGATAGGAATTTAATGGCATGTTTTTATGATAGTTTTGTATAGTTGACAGGAGTTTAAAAAAACTCCATTAAAATATTTGATACATTTATTCCGCGTTTATTCCGCTCTCCCATCTTATATTACTTACGGATTCCAATGTTAAACCGGTGATATTACGATTTAGTATGTCCCATCTGTAAGGGGATGCAGAAAATACGTGTACAATTCTAGTACATTGATAAAAAATTAACTGTTACTTTGGCAGCATCATTTACAACCAAATTTAATGAATGAGATGTACAATGATACAAAAAAAGTTCTAGAATTTTTTTTCTTTAAATGTACGATTTATGTATCGGTTGTCATAAAAATTTCTTTTCACTTCTTTCCCAAGACTACAGATATTCGAGTACAAAGTAACCGGTTTCGACTTATTTCTATTTAAGAAGTAGTTAAATAATTAAGCGATTAGGGAATTAGAAACATAAATAAAACCCCGATGAAAGAGCCGACATTTTACTTAAACAGAAGTTTAACCGAACCAATCTCTTGCCGAGTACAGTGAAGTCTGATCTCTTCGTAATATTAGATGTAATAAAGACAGAAATTTCTCCAGTTCAATGAGAGTGACCGAAAAGTTGTAAATTTTGGAAATTTCCGTGAACACTCGGTCCTAAAACGAATCAGTTAGAAAACGAACGACGGACAATCTGTTAAGTTTAACATATTTAGATTTTTACAGCTATGGTGAGAAACGTTTAAAATCTACAACAACCCCCGTCGCGTCCTTTGATACAGTCAAACCTGTTTTTATGCGGAGGATAGGGACCGCATTAAAAAAGACGCATTAAAAAAAATCGCACGAAACTTCACGAATGGTGGTAAAAAATAGTTTTCGCAACACAATTTAAAAATATTTTTTTTATGCGGTCAACAGGGACCGCATAAAAAAAGTCTCACATAGAAAATAACTCAAAACCGTACGAAATAAAATTTATTGACAACAGATGTCAGCACTTGACTGCATCGTCTGGTCTATCGTCTGTTTTACATATTTTTGTCCAGGTGGTGTTTTGTTGACTTAAAAAGTAAATTATTTCATTTTTCGCATATTTCATGCAATAATATTACTATAATAAGTGCATTTATGCTATAATAAGTTTATTTAGCTATAATAAGTCAACGTGAGACATGACGAATCGCACGAAACTAGTCGCCAACTATACCACACAAATACAAAATCGCACAAAAACAACCGCATAAATTAAAAATTCGCATTAAAAAAATCGCACAAATAAAAATCGCACATAAAACAGAGCGCATAAAAACAGGTTTGACTGTATATACTAGTGACGCGACAAAAGAGGCATTTGACATTGACGGTATCGGCACCCTCGGGATTTGGCACGCACACACCTACCTGGACCGTCTCTGATTCCATTCATTAGCCACTCGTAGGGAGCTACAGTATTTCACTAAGTGGATTGTTTTAAGGTTTAAAAAGTAAAGAATATTTTATTTTTATGTACGTTTTTTCACAAAGTTATATTTAATTATAAGTTTCTTTAAAAGTATATTTGTACAATTGAAGAATTTTTTTTACTAAGAATGTATATTCATTACACGTTTTGTTTTACCAAGTAAGTTCTTTTTTATAATTTTAATTTTAGCTCTTATATCGTGGCCGGTAATTCAAAAATTTATTTTAAAAAAGTTTTGGTTCGAAACCGTATAATGAAAAAGAAAACGTTATTAAAAGAGAAAGACCAATGCTTAAATTAAATATAAATACGTCGACAAAAAGATTTCGACATTTTGACGATAAAGTTTATGACGAATGACGACTCTTTCGTAAAATTGAAGCAATTTGGAATTCAAAGCGGAATAGAATTTAACTTTGGTAGACAATATAAAATAAATATTGAAAATTATAACGAGATAATTACGATTAATAGATATATCTAAATTAATAGAAGTTATATGTTTTTTCTTATAGCAAGAATTGGCATTTAGAGGGCGTAGGGAATTTATTGAATCTAGTAACGGAGGTAATTATATTGAACTTTCTTATTTATTAAGTACGTCGGATAATCTATTAAAAATACGTTTAAAGAAGTATACGATTTTTACTGGCTTATCGAACAAACGAATACGAACGGGCCCTGACGCGCAATTAATTGATTGCCCCTGTAAGTCGGCTTCTTACAGAAACACAGCTTCCCTATCATCAAATGTCACGGCACGCCACTGCAAAATTGGCAGACATATAAGGCTTCTCAGATACGGAATGGAAGAACTTTTTTTGTAAATACTGGTCTATTAAATATACGACGTCGCAAAGTGTGGCTATATTTACTTGTCATATTGGTGGAAACTGGCTATAGTACAGTACGTAGCCGTTGGCGGTTCCAGAAATAAACAAAGGACTAAGTCCAAAATTAAAAATATTACAATAACGAAAAATTATTTTATTGTGACATAGTAATTGTGCCGAGCTGCGATTTTTAATTATACTTTTTATCCATTTTATTTAAAGTGTATGCTGCCACACTCATATTAGTATTGGCTTGCCTCTGTACATTATACTTTTCCATTAACTGTAGAATCGTGCCGATCATCTTTTAACTGCTTTTAGCAAAAATACTTTGAATCGAAATAACGAAACCTCCGGTCTATATCGAAGATTTTACAGAGTTAATCGTAACCACCTGATTCTACTCTCTGTACGTCTAGTCTTGACGCTCATGAATCTAACGTCCTTCTCGAAATTAAGGACGGACAAACGACAGTAGAGATTCATAGGCCTACAATTTTTTAAAATTGCAATCTAATTATTGAGTACCAATTATCATCACGCAAGCGAAGATATTACTGAGATTAGTATAAACATAATTTGCCATCATATATGTCTTTTAAAACAACGTTCGAAGTAGAAACAATTACATGTTCATTTTATTTTTTGTTTGGTGAATGAAAAGCCCGTATATACCGGTAACCTTTTCACTCACAAAACAAAAGATAATTACGTTATCATCAAACATGTTTTACTTATTATTCTTTTTTTCTGCCAGATAACTCGACAATAGAGTGTGTTTCACGTGATGATGTGTTGCCTTGGCGCAAAAAAAGGCTTAAGTTGATTCCCACTTTCAAAACAATGATTACGATAACAGTAGTTTTGAACCTATACGTTAACTCGTGTTTTTGGCATGTTAATTCTGATAACAGTAACCGACCGATAAGAAAATTCACTTATAACTGTATTTCCAAATCTTACTCATATGCTATTTGCCCTAGTCATATTAAAATATCCTAGAAAATTGATGCTCAATTCGGTGATTTCGCACATGGGCAAAAGATTGTATATCTGAAAGAATATAAAATATTTTAATTACTAGAAGTTACGTATATTAGTGCAAATTACATAATATTGGATTTAATTACCATGGGTAAATTTTCATCGTCTTCACTTTCGAGACAAATATCATATATTTGAGAATATGGATCTGTATGCTGTTAGAGGAAATAACACATTAAATATACAAGTAAATATATGATGTTTATTATAATAAATTTAATTTGATAACTATATTACATTATATATTAAGCCCTAAGTATTTATTTTTTTATCTTACAAAATTGCTGCAAGTATATAAATGCAATTGATTGATTAGCATGTACTAATTATCATATAATTTCAATTATATTTTTTTCATTTTAAATCTATAAGGGGGTTTACTCAGGCATTTGATAACATTTCTCTTTTATCATAAAATCTATTTTCTATTATATAGTTATAAAACAATTTAAATTCTTATCGTTTCTATCCTACAAACACAAAATCCTTTCAATTTTACTATCAAACCTCGTCTCTTCCTACTAACCGAAATTTGTTAATATATGGAATAAAACGGATGGATTGTGAACATCCCAATTAATTTATATGTTTACTCTTACAAGAGATATATTCTGATGAATATGAGCTCTGATTTATTAAACAAATTTAATAATATATTCAGCATTAATCTATTAATTACTATAAAACCGATATGGAATGTTCTTGGTACATAAAAAACAAAAAATTCTAAAAATAAAAAAGTGATTTTCTAAACATATATTAAAGAATTTTATGTTGTACACTGTAGAAAAATATTAAATATAAACTTACTTGTACTAACGTTGTCAAAGTAGATAGGTAATATATATAAGTGAAGATTATCAAAATAAGAAAAATTAAACAAATCATAAAAACATAGTGTACTATCTTCTGTAACTGCTGATCGGAGAGTAAAATTTTCCCCAAAGTAAATTCCACTACTACACCAATCGTGAAAAGTAGTGATAGATATATATTTTGACTTAATGTACAGTCTAGGCCACTGACGTTGACGCCAGGTAGATCGATTGCGCAGCTCAGGCAGTTGATCGCTTAATATGCCTGGACGTCCTATCTGTTAGCATAGGCGTTTCAGGTGGACTGACCCGATTTCCGCCATAATAGGGGCGAGGAAATCGAGCTGGAGGGACTTACCTGTGCAGTCAAGCGTGCTACAGGTTGACAAGACTAATCGCTCATCGCTTGCCTAGCACTGGGATCGAGGCATCGGTCGTTTGTTTTTTTTTAATTGTAAATTTCCGTCACTGATCATCAGAAATATAATTTTAGCTGTTATTTTCATACGTTTCTTTCCTTATAACGTTTTATTCGCGTTTATTTTCCTGTAATTTGAGACGATACAGCTTTAAAATAAACAGATCAGGTCTCACTTGCCAATAGACTATCTCAACTTTCACAGATTGTCGTCGGTTCCTTTGTAATCGGAGAGGAAAAGATCGTGTGTCCGTGTTAAGTGTTTATTGCTTTTGCGGTAATCTGAGTAGAGCTGGAGAGGTCACTTAATAAACCGCCAAGTGTTTTATTATCCTTTAAACAACTCCTCCCCATTTGTTATTTTTAGTAATCAGAGAAGGGTAGATCGTGGGTCAAGGTCGGTGAAAGTTTATTGCTTTAGCAACAGGGTGTCATATGAGCTGCCACCCACTCCCACCCTTAATGACAACAACGCCTAAGTGTTTCATTACTAAGTAAACAAAAGCTCCTTTCTCTGTCAGAAATGGGTCAAATGTCAAGGTTACTGTTTGATTGTATTGAAAACAATGTTGTCCTTGATATTAAGAATCAGTTTTGTCAGAACTGTTCACTTTTAATACCTTTTTTTATAATTTATTTCTGCCTCGGTTATAAAATTGTTTTTATCATGTTTTAAATCCGCGCGTTTTATAATACACTTGTATAAAGTTACGAATTAAAATTGAAATGCACATTTCATTGTTTCATAAAATATTTATTGATTATACAGAGTTGAAGGTTGCAAAAATGTTTCCATATCTCTACATCTTCGTTATTACATATATATGAATAAAATATATTGCCATTTTATAAACAGATCTTATTGAATTCAATTTGTTTTATTTTCTTGTATTTATATTCGTATTGTATTCGAATTCGCCATTTTATAATTTGTAAATATGCACGTATCACATTATATTTCATTCGTTTAATTCTATACTACTTATGTAAAAACTATTTTTATATCATTTAATTTCCTTTTATATGTTTTAATTAGTTTTTTAAGCTAATGCGACCTAATCTACGAATGGCAGCTTCCCACGCATCACATAGAATTCTACGGGGAAGCCATCATTGCAGGCGTAAAGTTGCCTCTGTAAAGTTGTTTATCTGGGTAACATACCGATCAGGAATCCTTTTCGACATTTTAAAAGAAAATAAATATACACACTTGTTTAAATTTTTAATGAATACTTTTTTATTTTAACAAAGCTATACATTTTTCTGAGCACGATTTCGATAGAAGCCTTCTAATGAAGAAGTTAACATATTGGAAACAATCTGAAGATGTTTTGAACTACAATGACAATATTTATTCTAAATGGCATAATTGAGAGCGATACATCGCATTATCGTCATCATCAATTTTCGGGTTCTGAGTTGACTCGACAAACACACGATTTGTAATGCTACGAATGTCAAACCAGGTAATGAAACTTTTATTCTTACAATTCGGTTGATGAATATCGAACATTGTTCTTTCTCTACAACTGATCTAGTCTGCCGTTACCTGGATATAGAAAAGAAATTAATTGGAGAGCAACGACAGGAAATTGGGACTCATGTGTTGCTTCGAAGACCCACTCTTTAAGATTCCAATTTGTTTTTCTAAGTAAACAGGTTCAACTATAAAGGTGACATGCTTTTGTTTTTTTCCACATCTACGTTTCTTTCCTAATCGCTTTTTCTTTCTGAATTTTATTTCCCCTCCCCTTTTCGCAAACACACCACTGTATTGCTTACTGATTAAGTTTTGAAAGTTGACAGACAAAACACGAAGTTTATTGGTTTGTTATTATCCAATAAAACATTGGAAAATTTCCTTGAACATGATTTGTTAAATGGTTTTAGCCACACCTTCTTCTAATTGCTTGATTGGTCATTATTGTTGGTCACACCCTGCATAAAGCGTATTGGCCGTAAATCATTACCGACCTATATCAGAATCGCCAATCAGAGGTCACAAATATATATAAGCGACCAATCTGCCAGCAATGCACATTAATATCAAGTAACAGTTATAATAAGTATTATAACATTTAATTCTGCAACGATTTTATGACTTCTTTGCAAAACAATCAGATTAGAAATGAGTAAATACATTTATTAACTCTAGTTACAAACAACTCGTTAACAAAACTCGCTCTTAATTACGCCATTTAGAATAAATATTGTCATTGTAGTTCAAAACATCTTCAGATTGTTTCCAATATGTTAACTTCTTCATTAGAAGGCTTCTATCGAAATCGTGCTCAGAAAAATGTATAGCTTTGTTAAAATAAAAAAGTATTCATTAAAAATTTAAACAAGTGTGTATATTTATTTTCTTTTAAAATGTCGAAAAGGATTCCTGATCGGTATGTTACCCAGATAAACAACTTTACAGAGGCAACTTTACGCCTGCAATGATGGCTTCCCCGTAGAATTCTATGTGATGCGTGGGAAGCTGCCATTCGTAGATTAGGTCGCATTAGCTTAAAAAACTAATTAAAACATATAAAAGGAAATTAAATGATATAAAAATAGTTTTTACATAAGTAGTATAGAATTAAACGAATGAAATATAATGTGATACGTGCATATTTACAAATTATAAAATGGCGAATTCGAATACAATACGAATATAAATACAAGAAAATAAAACAAATTGAATTCAATAAGATCTGTTTATAAAATGGCAATATATTTTATTCATATATATGTAATAACGAAGATGTAGAGATATGGAAACATTTTTGCAACCTTCAACTCTGTATAATCAATAAATATTTTATGAAACAATGAAATGTGCATTTCAATTTTAATTCGTTACTTTATACAAGTGTATTATAAAACGCGCGGATTTAAAACATGATAAAAACAATTTTATAACCGAGGCAGAAATAAATTATAAAAAAAGGTATTAAAAGTGAACAGTTCTGACAAAACTGATTCTTAATATCAAGGACAACATTGTTTTCAATACAATCAAACAGTAACCTTGACATTTGACCCATTTCTGACAGAGAAAGGAGCTTTTGTTTACTTAGTAATGAAACACTTAGGCGTTGTTGTCATTAAGGGTGGGAGTGGGTGGCAGCTCATATGACACCCTGTTGCTAAAGCAATAAACTTTCACCGACCTTGACCCACGATCTACCCTTCTCTGATTACTAAAAATAACAAATGGGGAGGAGTTGTTTAAAGGATAATAAAACACTTGGCGGTTTATTAAGTGACCTCTCCAGCTCTACTCAGATTACCGCAAAAGCAATAAACACTTAACACGGACACACGATCTTTTCCTCTCCGATTACAAAGGAACCGACGACAATCTGTGAAAGTTGAGATAGTCTATTGGCAAGTGAGACCTGATCTGTTTATTTTAAAGCTGTATCGTCTCAAATTACAGGAAAATAAACGCGAATAAAACGTTATAAGGAAAGAAACGTATGAAAATAACAGCTAAAATTATATTTCTGATGATCAGTGACGGAAATTTACAATTAAAAAAAAACAAACGACCGATGCCTCGATCCCAGTGCTAGGCAAGCGATGAGCGATTAGTCTTGTCAACCTGTAGCACGCTTGACTGCACAGGTAAGTCCCTCCAGCTCGATTTCCTCGCCCCTATTATGGCGGAAATCGGGTCAGTCCACCTGAAACGCCTATGCTAACAGATAGGACGTCCAGGCATATTAAGCGATCAACTGCCTGAGCTGCGCAATCGATCTACCTGGCGTCAACGTCAGTGGCCTAGACTGTACAGAATTTCAAATTGTCTTTCATTTTAAGCAAAATATAAAGAAAATGTTTAGGACGAATTCGAAAATACTGCTGTTTCATCATTAATCCTAGAATAATTACTGCAACTTTTTGTACTTTGCACAAGATGATGAGAAAACTTATATAACCTGTTAATATAATTAATAGATATATACCGTGCGTACATGATATAAACAAACAAACTGTTTCTTTAATTGACCATTGATATTTACTAAGGATTAAATATATACTTTGATACATTACTAAATAACCCACACCTGACGTTGTAACAACGAACACCCAAATGCGAACAAGTCGATCTTGCAGTTTGAGAACTTCATTAATAAAAGATTCCCCGAAAATTGGCAAGTTTATAATGAATACCCACGATAATCTGCAATTTTTATATAAATGTCTGTATTTTTTTGATGCACGTATAAAAAGAATTATTAAGACCGAAAGATTCAAGACTAGCAACATTGTTCTGTTATATTTCGTAAGTTCTTTGTAATATTCAGAATGATCACATATAAAGAATTTTGTATGATCCAAATTGTATAATGACGATACCAGAAATTTTATACTTCTTAAAACAAACAATGATTTTAGAAATAGGCTGTATAAATGCAATAAATTATTTTTCTTTCCTGTTTCTCCAGCAATATCTACACCACCTCATCTTCATCACAAACAATATCGGAGAGAATAGAAGATCAGGAGACAAGTTTGTTTCAGTCATTCTGTATGATCGGTTTGGCACAACAAATTAATTGTCTTAATAAAAAAACTAGTAACGTCATAAACAAGATGTAATTTGTTGAAAAATTAAAAAATATTTAAATTTGGAATATTACCAAATTTGCTCAGGAACCTTAATTCAAACTACAACATTCTTGTCTTTTTAAATGAATATATATATATGATTTGAACAAGTTCTGTGAAGTCCGAACAACTAAATTTAAAATTTGAAAATATCAGTTTGCTTTTATATTTTTCTAAGGGCAGCTTTAAATAGAAAATCGATTGTTTGTGTTACATAAACCTCAGTGCTTCATTAAAATTTGCATGTCCAATTCGCGTATTTCGTTTACCAATGCAAAAACAGAATTCCACATACAGAAAGATATCGATTTATCGAATATCCGTATTACACGTTACGTAAATCTTCAACGTACGAATTCGTGTAGTAGAAAAGATATTATTCATGCATTACAATTAGTAAATTAGGATATAAACGTATTATTTTTAATAGAAATTACTATGAATTCAAAATTCTTCAACTACACGAGATTATACATAAGTTCAACGTTGAATCGATTTTATGAAATATTCAAATGAATAGATAATGAAAGTTATATTATATAATTACGTAATATCAAGATTTCAATATGAAATCGATACTGAATAAATTATTGGGATCAAAAAACAAATTCGCTGCATTTGTTATTGAATATATATCAAGTCAAAATTGACGCAATAGATAATAATTAAGGCATATATATTTATAATTAAATATCCACTTTCTCTGATTATAGGCATATGATGATTTTGCCCTTTGAACACATTTCTTTTGGTTGCGAATGCTGTATTGTGTACTGACAATTCGGAGAGCGTTGTTTGCACAACAGTGAATGAAGGTATTAAATTAGAGATGAGTAGTAATTATAGTACATAACATTTTTTCAACCTACTTTCTATATCTATATTAAATAACATCTGTCTACCTCATCGCATCAACTCTTGATGTTATATAATTACATAATTTTATTGATTCCCGGTGATTTGACAACACATCAGGAAAATCAAGACATTTTAAAGTTTAATATGTATTTTTGAATGTGTTAATTCATTAGCCATTTCTTAAAAATGATTATGTATTATTTTTAAATTGTTTTGCTTGACACTTGTAAACTTTTTAGATGGTTTTGTACGTTTTCACAGGGGTGTAGTCTTTAATAAAAGGTCGTCACTGTAATGGAAGGCTATTGTTCTTGGTCACTCGACATGACGAAAATAAAAACATTTTAGTCTTTTATACGTAGTTTTTGAAGTAATGTTCGTATATTTATGTTAGTTTGGGGTTTAAGTTTGCAAATAGTCCACAGAAGTACGATCAAAGAAACGGTTGTATTTAATTATGACAATAATAACAAATAGTTATTACTCAATCCTCAAATAGTAAGGTCACATAAGTAGCGTTTACGACCTTTGTTTTTTATATAGTCAAATATTTTATAACTTAAAAGCGAAGTTTGCGTAATTACACATATATTCACGTTAAGAATTGTAAATTAATAATAATTTCCATTAAAAGGAATATATTGAAATTTATTAATTGTAATGTATGAATTATGTCTTCTGCTGTATGAAAACTTATATTTAAGATTTACGTAACGTATAATATAGATATCCGATAAATTGATATTTTTCTGTACGTGCAATGGTGCTTTTACCCTTAGAACGCAAAATATGCGACAAGTTTAAAATATAAAATCAATCAATTTCCTATTTATCAATTTATAGAATAGAAATCCCCGCTTAATCTGGAGATTAGAGAGAAAAAATAAAATAAAATTTTAGACGAATTTAATTTTACAGATGTAGCATGAAAATAAAATAAAAGGTATACAAGACGAAAATAAGAAAGCAATGGAAATTTTCAAGTAAATATTCTGAAGTGACGTTAATAAAATAATAAGTAAAATGGAGGATAAGTATGACACGTGGACGTGAATAGTAGAAAATGAGATGTAAAGTAAATTTATGAAATAAAAATGTAGTTTTGATGGAGAGTGTTTTTGTTTATATACGCAACGAAATTCTCTGTCATATTACCATACTGCCTCCAGGGAGTACTTTCTATGGCAAAGTAGTTTTTGTTTAGGTGTTACAAACCGAAACCTCCACGTGGCTAGCTCGTTTGCAAGGTGGGAACCCACGATCAACTACCAGTAAAATCGTCGGATCCATTAGGATGTAGGGCTTGCAAATGTATCTTTGCTGAAATACTGTCCTGTGACTACTGTAGAGGCCGAGAGAAATTTTTCGTTGTATAAAATCATTTACACTAACCGTCGACACAGTCTGACAAAAAATAATATTAATAGATTTTTTAAATGTGAATAGTCATACTCTAACAGTTTATAATATTGTATACTACATAAATCAATAAACAGATAACCGAAGATAATTAAATAATTTTGTTTTATTTTTATTATTTCTTTTGTTTCGAGATTAAATCCGAAAACCTAATCTTTTCGATCCCATTCAGGATCCGAAACTCTATTTTTATCGATCCGAAAAATCCGGGGCTTCGTGATGTGCTTTAATGAAGAATTTGTAAAAACTTGAGGTTCGTAAATCATCTGCCAAAAATGAAAATTTTAAAGTAATTAAACAGCTGGATATTTCTTTCGATACAGAAAAAAAAGCTTAGATTATGTAACGACGTATAAAGAAACAGAATATAATTCCAAAAATTTTTTTAAATACATGCATATATGCATGTATATGTATGATATGCTAATGATGCTAATGCTATGATATGCTAATGCTATGCTAATGCTATGATATGCTATGTATATGCTAATGACGAGTAGAATCATCATTAAGTTTGGCCATATTGGAGACACACACGACTATTACAGCATTATCTCCCTACACCTTTGACTTTATATCAGCAAAATTTGATATTCTTAATCCCCCTAATATAAAAACCTTCCTGAAAAATTTCAGGAAGGTGTTCGACAAAAAGTATAGGAGTTATTAATCTTCAAACAGAGTGAACAAAATCGTGCCCCACGCACACATGCACGCTTATCATTCATATATAGAGAAATTCCCTCCGTTTCAAGGTGTCCTGAGCCTAAATATGTAAAAATTTCGGGGAGGCGTAAATTTTTTACCCATCGACATACTTTCCCTTATTATATATAACATAGGAAAGTATTGTAGTGTAATAAGGTAAATTCGACTCTAGAAACATTGTTATTTTCTCATATTTAAAAATATATTTATACTATTAGTATTAGTGCGAGTGGACTTCGACTCCGCTCATAATGGCGATGACCAAGGACGACGCCAGCCAATGGATAAGGGGGGGCAAGATAATGTAAATTGATAGAGGATATCAATTGTATGTAGGTAAAATAGAAACGATTCATAAAGTTTTAATCATTTACTATGTACCGGAAAAGAAATATCTCAAATAAAACGTTTTCTTTAACTTACAAGAAGCCTAAAAAGATTATTTTAGTTAAAACTTAGCATTTAAATAACTTTTTCGAATTTCTAGGGGAGGGCAACTGCCCCTCTGCCCCTTTCCCTGGCGACGCCCTTGGCGGTGACCAGACCCTAAACACCGGAGTTCGATCGAGGGTTCGCGCCGCACTCGGACGAACTGGCAGCGGGAGTTTTCTCCGGGTTTTCCTCCTTGCCAATGACGCTTGGATAGGGCCCAGCTTTCCCTGAGCGATCTCTCTCCTGTTTCTTCTGGAGTAAAAGCCACATATGAGCTACACACTCCTCTAGCCTACCAGATTAGTATTAGTGAATTTCACTTGAACAAATTAAATTTTAGTCTACAATGACAATAAATTTTACAAGATTATAAACATTTATGTATTATTATTAATATACAGGGTTTCCGAACAGGAGACCAGATCGTAGCTCTAGCTATGCTCGATGCGAATTTGTTGGCTCCAGCCTTATCCAAATATTTTAAGCGCAGATGTTCGAGAATTCAAACTACTTAATGTTTTTAATTTACGTTTACATGTAGAAATCGGGATGTTTGCTTGTTTGTTCGCTATGCACTTCTATGCTGTTTGAAGAATTGCTAAGAAATTAGCAGTTGCATTGACATTCTTCAAAGTTAGATAAGTATAATTATTCACACAAAAAACCTATTAAAAAAACAAATCTGTTCAATTCATTACTTCGACAATGATATAGCGCGTCTACGTTGCGCTATGTAATTACTGCGAAGATGTAACAAAATGTAATTTTAGCGTTATTCTCAGATATATCAATCTACAAATAAAGAACATAAAATCAGAAAAAAAGAATGAGACCCAATAAATAATTAAATGATAATAACTTCACCATTTATTTCTATCACCATTTTCTGCATCTGAGAGAAACATGGTACAGTCTGTTTTTCAATGGCCAGCGTATATTAGAAACTTTATAATGGTAAACGAGCAATTATTTATAGTGACATCGTCACAATGCCGGCCTGCAATTTTTAATCGTATTTTATATTTTATTTAATAAAAAATATATACTCTTTATTTCAAATCAGTAGCGGCTTGACCCTGTGCATCATACTTTTAACAATAGAGTACGTTAATTTTGTTTAATTCTGAAAAAGTAAACGGGATATATCAGGAATATCCTTGCTATATGTTTGAAATATAAGCTGTTACACGAATTTTTGAAACATTTGCAAAATTTAACGCTTAGTACTTTGTAATGTATAGCTGAGGAAATTAATCCTTAATTGATATTGACTAACACAAGATTATTATTCCATATATACCTACGAGGCATTTAATAATGTTTAAAACGAGTGAAGAATCTGAAATGTCAGAGAATTAATCTATATACACAGTCGACACCCGGATAAACGACACTCGTCGATTACGTAGTCAGTTTTTTGTGGTTTCGGCCGAAATTAACAAATTATTCGTAATTTATTAGAATAGGTTAGGTTAGGTTAGGTTAGAACGTGGGTCCCCACTGTGCGGCCATGACAGTATACGTATCTGAAATTTAACCAAAAACTGTAATACAAAAAAATCAAACGGTTTAAAATATTATTACAATTAGGGAAATGTATTTGCAAAACATATGGTAACATTTTGCTTACTTATTAGTGCAATGTAAAGATTGGTGACACTTTGAATTGCATAGCAATTGTGTTCCAGCAAAGATCTTATTTTCACTTTACCGAGTGCCTGGTACGTAATGCGCGGATTACCTAAATACTCTGCACATTACCTAGGTAATTTGAGAAATGGAACAATTTTTGCAACTTTAACGGATCACCCTAGTTAATCTAGAGATTAGCTAGGTAATGTACACATTAACGGCTTTCGAGCTTTAGCGGTAACATATGTATAAAATTACATGTCCTGACTGATTGATTCAACATCGCCCATAGCAAACCGCTGAATCTAAAGAGGTGAAAATTGGTACACAATTAGGGAACGTCATGAAAATTCACACCAAGAAGGGATTTTTGGAAATTCCCCACGGGAGGAGAAGGAGAATATTAACGCTTAAAAAGTCTTAGCCCCGAAAGGCACAAACGTAGTTTAAAAAAAGGTACTGGGGTAACTAAATCTCTATTTTTCTGTAAGTATTTATATTTTAGAAATTTTCAAATAACATCATTTTTGTTTCGAATAAAAAATTAAACTCAGATTGATCGTATCTCGGAATCCCATAATATTTGAAACTTGAATTTAGGTGTATTAGCAGTCCATTGTGTGAAACAAACAGAAACCAGTAATTTTACCAAATTAGTAAGAACTAATGATTGAGAATTTCGTTGAAGTACCGAGGGAGGGTTACTTTTTATCAAATTGCAAAATCCGCGTGGGCGAAGTTGCGGGTTATAAACATAATATAATATATACATTGTTATAAACATAATATATACATTATTTTTCACTTTTTTGTGTTAAGAGCCTAAAACTACTAACTTTCTTGAGTGCCATACTTGGACCATTAATTACAAATATGTGCATTTATTGACCTGAGTATTCAGTACTTTATTCTACTTATATATTATTATATGTATTTTATTATACTCACCCTGTAGATTTAATAGTAGAAATTTAATATGTTATAAATAGAATAATTCATTACAGATATTCTATTAAACCAACATTTTTATTTAAGTAGTTACAACCCGTTCAATGTCTTTATAACAACGAGTATATTTTACATAATTAGTGATTACATACGCTACGATGATTATAAATAACGTATTCTATTAGTTATTAACATATTTTTAAAACTTTCTTCGCATCAGCGCTACACCAGTATTTTGTTTTGGAGTTATTAACCCATTCAACACATTTGTAATACACAAAAAATTGATGCTAAGACAGTTAACAATTCATCTGCCCATGCCATCTGTTGATTTCACAAAAAACCATTGTAGTCATCTTAGATACACAGCACCCTTGTGCGTCAATTCTTTTATTTTATGGGAGATGATAATGTGAGAATCTTGAGATAAGGTAGGTATTTTAACGAAGTTGTTGAAACAATATTTTATAATTGTTTTTGATAGAAAAATTATCCATCAATGTTAAAGAAAGCATTTTTTTTTGACTCACAGAGAAAAACAGTTTAGTTTCTTCTAAAGCGATAATTTCAGCGCGATGTCTAACTCGTATATCCGCAAGACCGCTCGACTTCCGTCAGACGTCAGTGATATTCTAAAGATTTCATTGGATGGGATTTAGCATAAAAAGTTAAAGGTTACCTTCCAACTTGGTCTCGTTTCTATATTCTCATTGAATGTTGAAGGCTTTAGCCAACACACTCATTTTAACGCTCCTGCTGAACGCCCAATGGTTTAGTCATCTGTCTCCCAGTTCTCCAACATCTATCTATTTCCAAGGATTCTCAACTCTTCACCTTAGATGTATGTGAACGTCAGGTAGTTAATATTATTGTTATGGAAATTCCAGTCTAGTTTAAGGGATAGATTAGAAGTCCTCTCATTTGTATTCGTATCGAAACTGCTTGTCCTTATTTTAATTTAAGAAATGATTACGTTATCCATGTTATAGAAATATCAGAGACTTATTACAATGTTTCTGAAAACATCAAATGATACTTCTACCATTAGAAAACAGCTTTATTTCTGGTAGCCTACACAATCAATATTTCAATATGACAATTTTCCTTATGCGGATGTGTTTGTAATATATTCATCTACAGTAACACAAAGCTTAACGTAATATTGCACTTTATAATTCGGGTATTCCTAATATCAGTTCTAGTTACACTACTGATTATATTGCGAACGTAAAATTGAACAAATGCATATAGAATGTATTTAAAATACATTTAAACTGAATTAAAACAATTCATAGAATATACACTTTATTGATAAATATATGTTCGTAATATTTATTGTTGTCAAAAAAAACTGAGCTTCCATCATTGTATACGTGAAAGCAACACTGACAATTGTACAAATTAATTCACGCATCATAAAAAATGCATTAAAACCCGAAAACGAGATCATTTTATGCAAAAATTTTGATACAAATTTCTGTAATGAAATATCAGACGTCGATTCACCTTTAAAATTAACTGGAATATATTTTATTGGCCGCAAAAGCATGTGGATTTAATAATGTACAGTACATATTACATAGTAAAATTAAGTATCCTTAAACAAAATTGTACAGTTGTAATTTCTTGTCTACACATATACAGGGTGTTTTTTTTAAACTGACGGTACTCAGAGACCTCTGTAGAGCAATCTAACAGCCGGACTGTCGCCAAATTTGAGAGAGTGACTAAGGACGACGTGGGAAAGAGATTCCGCAAAGATAAAAGTAGTACCCAAATTCGCCGGTAGGGTGGATTTGGCGCTGTTGTAGCGCAACAGCTAAGAATTTGTTGAAGGTTAACACTGTACTTGTTGAAGGTTCACGGAGGACTGTTGCTGGTAGTTAGCAGCGTTTGGGACACGTTAGCAGCACGACAATTGGAAATGACGCCTTCGATGGTATGGCAAGTTCTGCAAAAAGTTCTCAAGTTCTATCCATACAAGATAAGCCACCTGCAAGAATTAAAACCAAACGACCATGCTACACGTTGACATTTGCTCTGACATTTTACCTAAATTCAGGTAAAAGTGACCCTCATCTCCCCAGAGAATTATCCACGGCCAAGCATCGTCCACCTCTATCCTGGCAAGAAATGTCAGAGCAAATGTCAACCGTATAGCAGGGTCGTTTGATTTTAATTCTTGCAGATGGCTTATCTTGTATGGATAGAACTTGAGAACTTTTCGCAGAACTTGCCATACCGTCGAAGGCGTCATTTCCAATTGTCGTGCCACTCCCCAGGCGCTGCTAACTACCAGCAACGGTCCCCTGTGAACCTTCAACAAATTCTTAGCTGTTTCGCTACAACAGCGCCAAATCCACCCTTACCGGCGAATTTGGGTACTACTTTTTTTCTTCGCGGAATCTCTTTCCCATGTCGTCCTTAGTCACTCTCTCAAATTTGACGACAGTCCGGCTGTTAGATTGCTGTACAAATGTCTCTGAGTACCGTCAGTTTAAAAAAACACCCTGTATAACATCAATTATGTCTATATGACTTTTTATAGAAACATATTGACATAATGCATTTGCGTAAAGTATTTACGATAAAATTCACTTCTGGGAAGAAAATCTACTTTGATTTCGCAATGAATGGATACAAACTTAAAGATACTCATTAACACAGCAATCTTAATCTTATCATTTCAACTTTTACTTTCAAATACTTCCGTTTACAATAACAGTCACCATGTGCCAACTATTGGCCATGCAAACATGCACTAAGCTTTCACTAGATGTCATTTAGGGTCTAACTTGGAGTTGCCACCAGAAAGTGTCTAATATAGAAAAGTAAAAAGAAATAGCTGTAAGAGGTGTCCAGTATAAAGATACAAAAATACATTATAATGCCTATAATTTTGTCTGCTGCAAGAAAAAAGAGTTCTAGCTACCGGGTGCCAAACAGTGATTTTAATTTTCAGGTATTTATCTATTTATTGAGGCAGTGTAAATTACCCATTTTTTGCAAATTTTATAGATATAAATAATTGCGATTAGTAAAACACAGAAAGTAGTTACTGATTACTACAGAAAAATATTTATATTTTATCCGAAAAAGTTTTTAATATACAGCGAATTAAACGATGTCGCGTATTAATTTGATAAATTGTTTTAATTATACTAAACTGATATACGACAATAATATACATAAGTAACACGCTCAAACAATTTAGTATAAGATTTTTATCTACAGGAAACATTTCCCAGGCAGAAAATAATGGTAATTCATGCATTATTTTAACATAGAATCGAAAAACATATTCTTGAATTTTTTCGTCATAATTCATTGATTGATAAAATAATTCAGAAATAAATTCCTTTGCTACTGCTGTAACTCGAGAAGTTGAAAAACAGACAATCATAAAAAAATACAAAGGAAAGAAACAAAGAGCTATTACCATTAAATAACGGGTCAAGGTATAGCTGTGTATATTAAAAAAAAAAACTTGAATTGGTACAATAGTACTAACCCCTACATCGAGTGTACAAAGAAACAGAAGAAAAGAGTAAATTCCCTGAAGAGCATTCAAATTTTTCATCAAAAGCATAACCGTCTTAACATAATAATTAATATTTTCTGGTTTCTCGCATTTTTTAACCATAGATTCTCGCAACATTCTAAAAGCATTTTCTAATTCTTTGCATATAGTTGCAAAATACAGAAAAAGAATACTCTGTGGCATACAAAAGAATATCGTTAACATAAACATCATTAGAATTGTAAGTACTGTACATCTGCTATTATGACATCAGTATTTGGTTCGAACAAGTATAACTAAAGTAGTAATTATCAATCCTGTTGTTTATATTATACACGTTGCAAACGTTGAGAATCACAAATTGAAGCCATACAAAAGCAACATTACAATATAATTTCTTTCTTCTAACTCCACTGTTACAAGATATTCTAAGAATATTTTCTGAAAGTTTAAGCATTTTTTCTTTACTGAAGTGAAAATTATAAAATGTTATCGTTGCTACAAGTTGATTGAATGGCAAAACTGCTGCAAAGCATGCATTCAACAAACTATGATTTTTCTTAATGCTAAAGATAACTTTGTACATCGATAATGCTATAAGTATTTTGCAAATAAACATATTTACAATAGCTTGAAGATGAAATTTTCGTTTATATAAGTTGAATCCACAAAGACACATATTCCAGTGAAGTATATTCCAGTTCTTCACACTAGATTTCATTATGTTTTAAATATAGTGAGATCTCATAATGACACAGATAAGTCTTAGACTTCAAATAGTCTCTTCCAAATTAAAAGACCTTCACCAAACATTTTATTAATTCTCAGAACATTTTCGAGTTACGTCAACTTTTTCTCGATTCACGCAATGTTTACAAAGAGAGTTTTTTCATTTTCTAATGTAGAATTGTTCTGAAATCTCATTAATTGTGTTTACATTATTAAATATTGTGGAAAACAGTAACGCCTATTGTTGACCTACATCAAGTTACAATGAGAGAAAGTTTTAAAGGAAACACTAAATAGTAATGAAACAATTGATAAAGATTAAATTCTTAAATTAAGATAAGGTGATCCTATCAACCATTTTTTCCCTTCGTTTTTTGTAAACATCATCAAGTTGATGTTCCAGGATTGGTGGATTATTCTACGTAAACTATTATTTATTATATTTCTTTCTTTCGTTATATTTATATGTTCGTATAATTGTCTTCTGTAATTATTAAATTCTTTCTTCTTAATTTTTATTGTATTTATATTTATTTGGCATCCATAATCATTACAGTGTTCTGCGACTGCAGAATTGCATAATTACCTTTCATTGCGCGTATGTGCTCTTTTATTCTTGTTCTTAATTTCCTTTTGGTTAATACTATATAAGTTTTGGCTGGATCACAATTACAATTAAATAAATAAACTATTACTTTTTCTTCCATTAAATTACAGGACAGCAACATTCAAAAATTATTGAAAAAAACTAACAGAAAAAATAATTAAAACTTCTGTTTATCATCAAACTAAAATGTTTCTAATTATTCCAAACTTCAATTGTAACTTTTGTGAAACTAAATTGCATCCCTGTTTAGAATAATATTTTATAATGTTTACTTTTCAGTTGACATTTAAGAAAACAAACAGAAACTCAATTTACTCGCCACAATTTCCAAGAAACGAAATAAAATTTTTATCGAAAATCAATCTAACAACACCTAAACGTAATATTTCTTCATTCCATTCGGTATAACGCTGTTAAAAAGACTGCATTTTTTACACAAGGCAATCAAACAAAGAAAAAAAGTTTCAACACGTAAGTCCACTTATTATCTAACTTCTTTTATTTTAATAATAACTCTTGACAAATCATTATAGAAATTATGAAAACTACAAGGATAATAGAAATTCATTCAAATTCGAAAGGAAAAGATAATGAAATATTTCAATATGTTCCAAAACTACTTTCATTCAGCATGAAGTTATATGGGTGGAAATTATCAAACAACTCTTTTTCTGTTATCAATATTATTGTTATCATCCTGACTAATTTATATATTCTGTTCAACGTGTTCGATTTCGTGATTAGTATAAAAAACAATTCATCATTACTGCAATCCTTAAAATATTCAGAAATCCTTTTATATTCATTCACGTGTTCTTTCAGTTTCTATAGTTTTTCAAGAAATAAAAAAAATATCTGCGTTAACTTAAGTCAACTAATTAATATATCAAAATCAACAAAACTAAATATACTTAATACAAATAAAATGATTTTGTTTCTATTCGTACTAGTTTGGCTTTATGGCGGAGTTCTTGAATTCGTCTCAATTTATTCTTTGAATCGACAAGATGTATGTATAATTCTAAAAAGCATAGAACTTCTTAGCATATATTTGAGTGAAAATACTTGTATAATCATTGACATACTTAGAGTAACAATGTACAATTTTCTTATTTGTGTTCCGTTACATCTTCTGTTCTTTTTCTTCGTATCAATATGTAAAGAGTTAGAAAATGAACTCACACAATTATCAATAAAGTTAAATGATGACGAATTAGTTTCAAAAGACATAGATATTCTATCGAATACATTCACAGAAATCAAGAAAATTGTTTATAACTTCAATGACTTATACTCGCCGACGTTGTTTGCTTGGACACTTGCAATGGGCATGAAACTCACCTTTAACTTATGTTACTTTCTTTCGAAACGAAATTATGAATTTATGTCTTATTTGAGAATATTCGTGTGGACTGTAGTTCCGTTCATTTTCTTTTCTTATGCTTGCTTGTCTGCAGCTCGTGTATCTGACGCAGCTGGTAAAATAGGGAATATTTTAGAATTTAAAGGTGAATCGACTTCTGCTATTTCGGTGCAGAAATCTGTATCAAAATTTTCTGGAAAATTCTTGTACGAATGGATCTCGTTTTCGGGTTGTAATGTATTTTCTATGAAGCGTGAATTAATTTTCACAATAGTCGGTGTTGCTTTCACATATACAGTGATTGTGACTGAGTTATACAGACCACGGTAAATATAATGATCGTATATTAATTTGTAGCGTGTATATTCTATCGATTGTATAATCCGAATTAAATGTATTTGAAATACAGGCTTGCGATTATACGTTTGCAACATATAGCCTACATATAAACAGTTGTGTAGCTAGAGCCGATATTAAGAATGCCCAAAGTAAAAAGTGCAAGCCTACGTTTACCCATGTATCGCTTAGATAAAAGTAAATCCTTATATATTGTAAATTCACGTGTATAAGAAAAAATACGCGGATTGTTATTGTGTGTGTATTTGATATATATATTTTTTTATTTGTGTATTTAAAAG
This sequence comes from Centruroides vittatus, assembly GCF_030686945.1. NCBI lineage: Eukaryota > Metazoa > Arthropoda > Arachnida > Scorpiones > Buthidae > Centruroides > Centruroides vittatus. Next base: position 519,930 of record NW_027120695.1, on the reverse strand, counting down.
GTCCTTTACTCCTGGCCCTCGCGCTGGATATGCTACATAATAAATGTATTGTATGTGAATTTATGCGTTATTTTACTCTATAAAAAATATTTCAAACATCAGTAATTATTTTAAGTATTGTATACCATTCGCTATATCTATATATACTTTTAATAATATACAAACTTTCTAAAATTTGAATTTTGTCATATTTTGTTTTAATTAAAATATCATTCGTACGTGTGCAGCTACTTTAAAATCATTAGCATAATAAAAGCTGTGTAAAAAACTATTTGAATTATCAATTACATGAGTATGTGTTTAAACATATTTAGTTATATATTCATATATTCATTTTGTAATATTTTATATCAAGTTAATAAAACTGCTTACTCTTTTTACAAGAAATTCCAGCATTTTTCTTTTTATTTTCTACAATTGCAAATGAATATGTGAATTCTTAATTGTGTATAAGTACCTTTCAATATCAGAAAATGTCATGTTATATATTCTAAATAACAAAAATAATATGCTTTCTTTGAGATTTTTATACCTTTCAGATTGTTGTATATAATAAAATGTTGTGGTCAGACATATATCAAGTCACACTATAAATATCTGATATATCAATATGTATAGTTTGTTCAATGAATAAATTCATAGAACAAACTAAATAACAATGAGTAATATTTTTAAAATGACGGTTATCACACAATATTTTGTAAACATTGCACGTGGTAATTTCATGACCTGAAAGTTTTTTTGTTTAGTTATGGCAATGCAACGCTTGGGCGATCTGCCTAGGGAGGATGCCTTCCAAAAGGTCTTTTTAAGGGAAACCGGCCCTTATTTAGGAATTACAGACGTGGACTAAACCCGGAAAACTCCACGTGGCCAGCCCGTCCGTGATGATACACAATTTTTGGTGTATTTAATCGATATTGATATCGATTAAATAAGTTCGAGTCCTTATTTCTTTATTTTCTTCCCTTTATTCCGATCAGGAACCACCATGCAATTTGCAACTTGAAGTCAAAAAAACTTCTAAAACTTCTTTTAGAAGTTTTTTTGACTTCAAGTTGCAAATTGCATGGTGGTTCCTGATCGGAATAAAGGGAAGAAAATAAAGAAATAAGGACTCGAACTTATGTTTGTATAACCTTTGTAATTCAAATTTGAATCCTTTGTGTTATTTTGCATATTACAGTAAACCCCCCTATAACACGGCTTCACATAACAGTTTCCTATAACGGCGAAAAAATTGCGATCGGGTTCGTATAACACGCTAAAAGAGACTCGTATAATGCGGTAACATGTCATCGCCGACTCGTGTCGAAACAGGATTGGTCGATTCTTAACCAATAGTGGACGAGCAGCCAAACTACTTGCTGCTGTCCAGCGCCAGGCGTATATACGGAGAGTTTAGATGAGAAAGTATTGATAAATTTTAATATAGTTCTTGTGAAAAAAAAACATTTACAGTATTATTCAACACCCATAAAAATTATATTTCTATTAATGATGTCTCCAAAGTTCAGCGAATTCTTCGCAGAAAGAATAACTTATCAGGACGCATCCGCCGTTCGATGATTCGCTCCGCGACAAAAACAAGCTTAGGCAATTGCGTCTTCAAACGGTGCACGCTCAGTAAGTAATCCAACAATTTTTTGTTTATAGCATAATTTATATGGATTATTCCCAAAAAGTTTTACGTGATTTAAAAATTTTGAGTCAAATTATTCTAGAATCGATTAATTTTATGGAAGAAAACCTTTCCAACAGCCGTAGCCCCTAAACTGCGCACGTACCAAGCTGTGATTGGCTCATATATTTAAGGTCTCGTACAACACGGATTCATATAACGCGGAACGTTATAGGGGGTCTACTGTATTTGCAATTTAACTGCTGAAGCGAATATATTTCTATTGATATTAGAAAAGTATATCCTATACATGTGAAAATTCATTTATATTTTTATTTTATTACTGGTTTTTGACATAATTATTATTACATATCACAATAAACAAATAGTCAATTTTTTTCCTATTGTTTTGTAATGTTAACAAATACAAAAATGCAAGAAATGACTGTTCATTTCAGAATTGAAAACGAGTTAGGGAATTTACACCAATGGGTGACTGATTACATGCTAATTATGATGCTCAAAATTCTCTCACTAGTTGCATTAAAACAAGTAGAGTCTTCATGAAAATCAATTACACGATGTGCGTCTTGTAACGTTATTAATTTCATTATTTTACTAAGACTATGTCATTTCGTAACATACTATGTTTGCAAAATCTAATGTTAAGAGGTCGTGCAAATGGTTTAGTCTTACAAATGGCATCAGCCCGTAGACATGGAGAATTTTGGTCACAAATATCTCAGTCCATAAATGAAATTTAAAAATTTCTCCTACGTCACGACATCTGCCTTAAGATATTTACAAATAAACCGTATTTAACTATGGAGCAGTTGGTTTAAATTGCAATTACAGTCAAAACACTTTTTGACTTATGAAGAGCATCTCTCAATAATTCTTTATGTTTATTATAATTAAAGTTTCCGTGTTGAATGAAGTCCTTACGTGTAACTATTAAGCAAATTGAAAGCAAATTGTACATGTACTCAGAAAGAGATAAAGAAAAGGATTTTCCAAAAATCTTGACTGAAGAACTTTCTCTGAATAATCTTTATAGGAAACTACACTAATAAACCACAAAGTAACCACAGAAATTCTTTTTAAACTCCAATTTTTTGTACAAAAGCAGTTTATTGATGTGAAGAATCTTGCTCACTGATTTTTTAGTTTTCAGGGGTAAAATTTGACTACGAATAACTGAATGTTATAAAATTAACAATTCACTACTTTTCCAATAATACTGAATGTTAATTTCAAAATATTTTCTAATTTTCGACTGTGATTCTTTTTTCACAAATAGTGTATGAAATTGTGTTATCTGTGTCTAAAAAAATATAAATAAAACCACTGTTACAAACACTGATATAAAGAGTTTCGTAGACAATTTTAACTAAATTTTGAATAAGAGAATATATGAAAAAACACTAATTTTTACAGAAAAACTGTACACAAGAAAGAAATTGCACGAAAATGAAAAAAAAACAGTTTCGAAAAAAAACGGTCAATTTACCCGAAAAATAATTTTGGTATAATAAAAAAATAACCGACATTGATATGTTTAATATTTCTTGCTATTTAAGTAAAGTATCACGCTTATCATATCATCAACGACTGAGAATATTTGACAACATAAAATATTTTTATAGAATGAATCGTAACACTTTCAGAAAAAACGGCGCACATTGTGAAATATAAACCTACATTTTCGTTATTAGACAAAACATTCCGTCAACTATAACCCGAACGTCGAGATTATCGAATATCAAAATTATTAATTTCTTTTCTTGTCTGTCTGTTTCGGATATGTCGGGCTTCACACAACAACTCCCATTATTAGACTAGCCGAACTCTGAAGAAATACAGAGAAATTACAATGCGACACGACAGTAACATTCAAAGATTAAAAATACTAACAGAAAAATAATTAAAACTTTTGTTTACCATCAAACTAAAATGTTTCTAATTATTCCAAACTTCAATTGTAACTTTTGTGAAACTAAATTGCATGCCTGTTTACATTAATATTTTATAATGTTTACTTTTGACTTGACATTTAAGAAATCAAACAGAAACTCAATTTACTCGCCACAATTTCCGAAAAACGTAATGAAATTTTTATAGAAAATCAATTGAACAACACCTCAACGTAATGTTTCTTCATTTCATTCCATTTAACGCTGTTAAAAGGACTGCATTTCTTACACAAGGCAATCAAACAAAGAAAAACGTTTCAACGTGTAAGTCCATTTGTTTTCTTATTTAATTTATTTTAATAATAACTTTTGACAAATTATTGTAGAAATTATGAAAACTACAAAGATAATAGAAATTCATACAAATTCAGAGGAGGAAGATAATGAAATATCTCAATATGTTCCAAAACTACTTTTATTCAGCATGAAGTTATATGGATGGAAATTATCAAAGAACTCTTTCTCTGTTATCAATATTATTGTTATCATCCTGACTAATTTATATATTCTGTTCAACGTGTTTCATTTCGTAATTAGTATAAAAAACAATTCATCATTACTGCAATTCTTAAAATATTCAGAATATCTTTTATATTCATTCACGTGTTCTTTCAGTTTCTATAGTTTTTCAAGAAATAAAAAAAATATCTGCGTTAACTTAAGTCAACTAATTAATATATCAAAATCAACAAAACTAAATATACTTAATACAAATAAAATGATTTTGTTTCTATTCGTACTAGTTTGGCTTTATGGCGGAGTTCTTGAATTCGTCTCAATTTATTCTTTGAATCGACAAGATGTATGTATAATTCTAAAAAGCATAGAACTTCTTAGCATATATTTGAGTGAAAATACTTGTATAATCATTAACATACTTAGAGTAACAATGTACAATTTTCTTATTTGTGTTCCGTTACATCTTCTGTTCTTTTTCTTCGTATCAATATGTAAAGAGTTAGAAAATGAACTCACACAATTATCAATAAAGTTAAATGATGACGAATTAGTTTCAAAAGACATAGATATTCTATCGAATACATTCACAGAAATCAAGAAAATTGTTTATAACTTCAATGACTTATACTCGCCGACGTTGTTTGCTTGGACACTTGCAATGGGCATGAAACTCACCTTTAACTTATGTTACTTTCTTTCGAAACGAAATTTTGATTTTATGTCTTATTCGAGAATGTTCGTGTGGACTGTAGTTCCGTTCATCTCCTATTCTTATGCATGCTTGTCTGCAGCTCGTGTATCTGACGCAGCTGGTAAAATAGGGAATATTTTAGAATTTAAAGGTGAATCGACTTCTGCTATTTCGGTGCAGAAATCTGTATCAAAATTTTCTGGAAAATTCTTGTACGAATGGATCTCGTTTTCGGGTTGTAATGTGTTTTCTATGAAACGTGAACTAATTTTCACAATTGTCGGTGTTGCTTTCACTTATTCAGTGATTGTGACTGAGTTGTACAGACCACGGTAAATGTAACGATCATGCATTTACTTATAGAGTGTAGATTCTATCAATTGTAATAATGCGAATTAAACGTATTTGAAATACAGACTTGCGATTATACGTTTCAAATATATATGTTACAGTAAAAACTCGTTTTAACTAGTTGAAACTAGTTTTTAGTGGATGTCATTGTTATAACTAGAATTTACTGCTAGTCAAAAATGAATTTAAGTTAAGACTAGTTTTAACTAGACAAAATGGGTTTTACCAAAATGGCTTAGTAAAAACTGTTTCGACCAAGGTTATTCAGCTAACACGTTCCTATAGAGTATGCTGAATTTCATATCGCTTTAACCCTTTTCCCCCGACATCTTGTTTATGCTTATTTTGCGATTTCTTCAAGGCAATATAGGTCAGTCGGGCGATATTATTTTAAAAATTTACCAAAAATCAAATTATCATTATATCTATATGAAAAAATCAATTACATTTATTAATATCTTTAGTTTTATATACGATATTTTTCAATGCACTTTATTAGAAACATTTACAAGAAAAAAAATAATATATTTCAGAACTGACACACAAACTTGATAATTTGTAACATTTTGTGAAAATTAACATCGTCTACTTACATAGTTGTTTCCTGGCACGGAGCCAGAAAGACGTAGAATATTGTTTTGTGCAATTCGATATAACACTTATGCGTGTACGTTTATTCGTTGTGAAATTATCGCGCATTATATCAAACATTTGTTTGAAATCAAAATTTTATACCGCTATCAACTATATCGAATTATTATACTTTATTCACTTCGTATCGAACGAGATTATATCTCTTGTTAATAAATTTTAAAAAATCGATATTTACCAAAGTAACGATGAATCGGTACCCTCGAAGTTTTGCTTAAAAAGCAAGGGTACCGATCGATCGGTGTTTTCGGGCACAAAGGGTTGATTAATATTAATAACACAGATGTGTGACCAATATTTTCAATAAATATTGTATTAAATAATACAAATGTTTTAATCCCAATCATCACGTTATTTCCCCCCAAACATATTTATGTAGCTAAAAATAGTTTTAACTAATGTTAAAAGTTAAAACTAGTTTTATCTAAAATCAAAACTTGTACAGCAGTAAATTTTAGTTTTAACTAGACAAAACGGGTTTTAACAATGACATCCAGTAAAAACTAGTTTCAACTAGTTAAAACGCGTTTTAACTAAAAACGGGTTTTTACTGTAACATATACATATAACGAATAGTATAACTAGAACCGATATTAATTAAGAATGCCCACAGTAAAAAGTGCAAGCCTATGTTTACCTATGTATCTCTTAGATAAAAGTAAATCCTTATGTATTGTAAGTACACGTGTATAAGTGCACATATATCGACTTTTTTTATGTACACATTTGATAGTTTTTCATTTATTTATTTACTACGGTAAGGGGTTTTGGGACTGTTGGTTTTTTGCTGGATACGCTACATTATATAACAGTCGTGAAGAGAAATTATATGTTAGTTTTGTTCGTAGAAAAAATTACTCAACCGCTGTTTACATGCATTAGAGATCTTAGTAATTCTTTTAACTATTTTACACCATTCGATGTTTTCGATAGGTTATACTAAATTAATAAACTTAAATATTTAGAGATGTTCTGAAATTTTTATATTGCCACGTCTTGTATATCAGTAAACAATATCGTACATACAAGTGAAGCTACCTTAAAAATATTATGTAATTAACTATTTAAATTGTCTGATGTATGTATTTAAATGTATAAATGTATGTATTCGAATTGTAATATTTTATTTCATTTTAACAACAATGGTTATTTGTTTTGACATTAAAATCTAGCAGTGTTCTTTGTATTCTCTCTAAGTGCAAATGCATATGTGAATTATTAATAGTTTGTAAAGAATTTTTACTATCGTGAAGTTTCTTGGAATATTCGTAAAATATTGAATATAAATATATAACTTTTTCTCCAGAATTTTTTTATTATGTAAGTTAGATTGTTGTATATAATTAAATACTATAGTCTGGCATATATCGTCACATTATAAAAACATTGTAAATATTCGATTATATAATAAACTTATTGCACAAAGTAAAGTGTGTATAGAATTTAATGGCATTTAGGTAATTTTATTTGTAAAATTTCCATACTTAATGAAAATTCTTTTTGAATGACTTTTAATTAAGTGTTTGGATTGGAAAATTTCTATAAAGATATGATTAAATAATATTTATTGTTACTTTACAGTTACTTAGTATGTCAAAAGAGCTTTGGCATAAACAAGAGGTAGAGTATCGTAACTTAATATAGTGAAAAATATTTAAATATTTTTAGTTGGCCCCTTTACTATCTAAATCTAATCTCATTGAATACCTTTAAATTTAATGTAAGAAGGACTCTTAAATTAGAAAAAGTTGCTTTTTTATAGAGAAAAACTTCTTGATCGAGAAAAATATATTATTGAAAAATATTAAACCGAAGTTTATTGAGTTCATGAAATTATCTTTTGAATTTACATGTTATAGAGGATACTCTTTTTACGCTATTTTTTATATACAACTAGTGTATAAGTATAATCGCAAGTATGCATTTCAAAAGTTTAACGGTGGCAATTTAAAATTTTGAAAACGTTAAGTTAGTGACACTGTGTCCTTGCCATAGTTAATACAAAGAGGTTTCTGTTTAGTATGACAAACAACTTATTAGGCCTACATCTATAAATAAATAAAACTACGTTACACTCTTTTGATCAAATAACAATTCTGTTCATCAAATACCTCCTGTGTTCTCATTATGAAACAGGAGACATAACCAGAAACGTTATTCCTTGTAGTCATACAGACTTCAGTCGTAACTGCATTACGTCATACAATTTAAAATGAAATAACTGAATAACAAAGTAAAAAATACATAATTATATGTTAACAAAATAAATAAATAAATTTGTTATTAAACACTGTTAAATATTACGTGTAAGTAATTAATATTAATATTCAAAGACAAATACTATCTATAAGATTATTTGTAAGTGAAAACATCACAAATAGTTACAATAGAATAGTTGAATAATACAGAATACAGTACACATCGAAATGGACATCTCACACAGGTGGTCACGTTAGGTTTTACTGTATGCGAACTATAATGAAGATCCGTGATTGAATATAAGTGTAGGATTTCAATCAAAAAGTAAATTTATTATTTCTACTAAGAATGTATGTTTATGTCATCATTTAATTTAGTTAATGTTATTGTATTTGTTAAATTTTATATGAAAATATTTCTATTATAAGCACATGCAATGTGTAAAACTGAATACAACTCTAAACAACAACGAATAATATTTCATAAATGACTGTAATTCTACAATATTACCTAGATAATACAATGATTATTGAATGCTTTTGCAGAATAAATATTTAGACATTTGCTGTAATATGTAACATATTATTGGCATACTTACTTTTAGTATGGACTGTCTTGTAAGAGGGAAACAGCCCAGACCAGTGATGGGCAAACTACGGCCCGCGAGCCAGATGCGGCTCCCCGAAATGTTTTATCCGGCCCGCGTGACATTATTCCTAATCTGACGAATAAAAAAGAATACAGGCTATAAGAAAAATAAATATTTTCCTCTTTTCTCCTCTCTTTCGTTTTATATCAGTGTCGACATACAAATTTATTGACTTATCCTAGATATTGGAATGTTATGTTGAGAGTGAGAGGCAACGGCTGCTGGCAACTTTGTAGCGAAGATTAAAACTGGCAACGTGGCTAGATATCGAAACACGTTTCTTGATTCAGACCTGTCTTAGCGTTGTGGTTTGCTAGTTTTTCTCTGCATATGGTAAAAAATTTTAGCCCTAAGACGTTATCTAAGAAACGTAAAGTTGATTCTGAGTGTCGTGTTTTCAAACATAAATGGACTTGAAAGTACTTTTTCACAGTTTTCAGGGATAAACCACTATGTCTCATCTGCAACGAAACTGTAGCAGTCTACAAAGAATATAACATTTCACGACACTTCAACTCTAAGCACAACGATGTCAAGGTTGGAGCCATGACCGAAGAAGAAAGGAAACAAAAAGCAGAAGATTTACGCAAAAAAACTATCAGGTCAGCAAAGTATTTTTAAGAAAGGAAATAGTTCTCAGCAAGCAGCTACACATGCAAGTTATGTTGTAGCATACAATATTGCTAAAAGTAACAAAGCTCTCTCTGATGGAGAGTTTGTTAAACACTGCATGCTCAAAGTTTGCGATATTTTATGTGCTGACAAAAGAAAAGATTTTGAAACAATAAGCTTATCTCCGAAAACAGTGACTTCTAGAATCGAAGCAATAGATAAAAACATATTATCACAGTTGGAATCAAAGATTGGCCAATTTAAATTCTGCTCAATTACTATGGATGAAAGCTCTGATATAAATGATACTGCACAGTTGCTAATATTTATAAGAGGTGTTGACGAAAACTTTTGTATTACAGAGGATTACAAGGAACTAGCATGCATGAGGTCGTTGAAAGGAACTACAACAGGGTCAGATATTTTTCATAAATTTATGGAAGGAATTTCAACTTTGATAGAGCGAAAAATTAAGATATTGCAGGGTGGGGTATTTAGTTCCACCAATATATAATATTTTCTTGGAAGGAACTCCATACATTCCAAGATTTACCATGCAGTGGTTAATTCAGTACTGTGAAATGCATTCTTTCTAAATAAAACACTGACATCTGTTATTTGCAATGCACTTTTTTGATCATAAAAATCTATATATGACCTGTAGACAGGACTTGATTAAAAGTACTGACTTGCTCCTAACTATGGTCAGATGGCTTTTTTCATTCATAATAGCAACATATTCATTTTATCCAAAAACCCCTGAAAATTTTGGAGAGAGAACATTCCTGTGTTGTAAATACGGAAAATCACCAATATTGATATAGGTATCTTTTGGATAAGTTCGACTGCGTATGATTAAAGTTCATTGAACATATAGAAATTTACTCTCAGTGGCACAAATATAATCTTTACATTTCTTGGCTAGCGATCTGTCATTGCTCAGCTGCGGCCATAAGAGCCACAACAGTAAAGACTGTCATTGATACTACTACAGTACTAGAAAATGATATTTAAACGTTTTCGAAGTCTTATGTCAGCACATTTTATTGTTACGCAAAACTACTCGGTTGAGCTGGATAACTTTAACTCAAACCTAGCAAATACGAACTGTTTAAATCTTCTGGCTGTGAAAGTTGATAAAACACTTTCACCTCAACGACACCTGACACTATTGTACAAGAAAAGTTCTATGAAATTTTCTTTGAATTAAAAGCGATATACAAAGAAATAGAATCTATATATATAATCGAGACGAGTTGATGATGATAATAATAATAATAATCCTTATCATCATCAGCGCAGAGCCCAAATGGTTAGGAGTTGAAGATTGAAATTTGGTACACAGTTAGGGTACATCACGAAAACGCACACTAAGAAGGAATTTTTTTCGAAATTCCTCCCAACGGGGAAGAGGGACACGATTAAGTCTTAACACTTCCATCAACAATGGAAGTGTAAAGTCGCAATGAAAGTGTTACGTAACAATCGAATTGTTAAGAGAAAGCGACGTGCAAAACGCAGATGCAGTTTTTCTCGTTTTTGCGGAAAATCGAACATATTTTCAGACCCATCTAAAAATTCTCTAATTATTCTGGAAACAGGGGGGCCAAATTGGTCCCCCTGTTTCCAGAATAATTAGAGAATCCCTGCACTGAATCCTTGCATTCTGGGAAAACGGGTAAGGTTGACTATAACGTAATAATCGTAATCTTCGCTATCGTTACTTTTGCCCGAGCAACGCCCGGCCTATCTGCTAGTACACTAATAAAATCAATAATGAAATACAAAAGTCTATTGCATTTTTTTCGAACAGTTTTCATAATTTAGATCGGAAAAATCAAATCGCCACAACTAAGCCGGCACATCCAATAATAGTGGACTTTGTAAACTCTACCATAAAACAAAACAAGAAAGAAAAAAAAGAAAGAAACTATGTATTACTGCAAAAAAGTGTGGTATAGTAAATGAAAAACACAACATTTACATTATCGAACATTTGTATCCTGATAACAGAAAGTTTTTTACAATACAAAACTACAGAACTACATTCTTGAATAAGAGAATAAAAGTAATAAATACATGGACTAGCGATTGCTATATATGTATATATATCGATATTGATTCTTCATCAATCCGCATAAAAACCATACAACAAATGGTCAGTTTATACACATAATGAAAAATTTGTTTGGACATGACAAGGTAACAAATTTCACAAAAACAATCTGATCGTTTTTCACTGCCATTTCAGAACTCGATATAATAATTATTTAGAAATTACGAACATAATATAAAATTACAATTGTAACTTTGGATACTAACAATGATCGAAAAATGGATTGATGAACGAAATCCTTCACCGAAGATGCACGATTACCAACAGAAAAAAAAAATCGAATTACCCCCAAATGAACAAAGAGGAATCGTCTTATATATCAACAGAATTATAAATTATAGGCTAATTTCAAATTAAACTTTCACGAAAACTATGTAGACATTATAACGATAACCTCTAACAAATACTTGGTGATTCTATACCGCTCACAGGGAACAAACTTCAACTGGCTTTTCAACCTTCAACAAACGGTGATCTCGTATAAAAATAACTGCAAATAAAAATCACCACAAACTGTTAATAATTGTAGATCTCAATATTTATTTACTCAAAGACGACTCAATCAGTACCAGTGATTTAATTAATTTTTGTCTGGCAGAAAATCTTACAATTTTAACTGATTTATCACAGCTCAGTACATTTAAGTCAAACTCACTCGTTATTAGATATAGGGCTACCTAACGTTTGTGAAGCCAAATTCTTGATTTACCAATACCTATTCTCAGACCATCTTGTTTTACTTTTATTAGTCCCGATAGAGACACAGAAAGGTGAGAAAGTAACTATAAAACGACGTAAAATAAATAATTTCTCAATCGAATTATTACGAAATGCTTTATTTTCCTGTATCACCTGGAATTGCTATTACACAAATGATTTTTCCGTGTGTGAATTGGTTGATTATTTGCTATGTATGTTGTTAATTTTCACTGATAAATATTTCTCAGCAAAACAACTGAAAATATAAAATACATTTAAAAGAAAAACTTTCTTAAAGGAAACGATTTACGTTCACGTTGATTTTCAATATTTACTTGAACGACCTATCTGAAGTTATGCCCAACGACAATATGATTGCATACGCAGATGACATTGTTCTGATACATTCCAACGATTATCTCCAGACAGCGTGACATGAATTGAATTACGTTCTATGCAGATTAACTGATTATATGAGTTTAATGTCTCGAAAGTAAATAAAAATAAAACGAAATACTTCTGTTCGTAAATAAAAATTCAAATAGAAATAGATGAGATCAAGATAGAGTAAACAATATAAGATATCTCGAAATATGGGTAGATGACAATCTCACATAGAATTATTAAGTAAGACTGTCGTGAAGTTTACAAAAATAATAAGGAGAATTCAGGACTTTTTATAGACGTTTCACAGTATTAATATTATACATGTCTTCAACCAAAAAACCAATATAACATTGTCATCCGATTAACCATATATAAATTTTTGATGTAAACTGAAAGTCGCATTATTTCAATTCAAATGTTTTCTCCTGAAAGGAGTTTGTGAGAATCTGCGGTGAGGAAGTTATTACCCATATCACATATTTGTGTGCCGTCTAAACAGTTACCCCAGTTCACGTTGTCACTGAATGGGTGTATATTGTTATTTGTATCGTATATATTAATTGACAACAAATTATAAGCTCTGTTCTGGGGATGTAAGCTTGTTTGTCCCCATCTTTGATATAATTTGTTTTTTTTTTTCTGTATTTTCACTCAATTTACGTAAAAATTATTCTATTGTCCTGTTTATAATTAATAGCTTGTCTTTGTTTCTGTTTACTAAATGGAATTTCACAGTAAAATATTCGGAAACTAAATTATAAAAGCCAAACAAATTAAATAGCTTAATTTTTACAATATCCACTTAAAATGGATAAAAGCATTATTGTATATTTATTATTTATTCGTGCATATCGACGTCTTTCGAAGAAATAATCATTTATTGTAGAGTTTTTATAAGCTGAAAATTATTCTGTTGTCTGTGATGAAATTTGTTACAATTTAGTAATTTTTACAGGGACATTAAATTTTAAACCATGACATTAGTTAAAATGTATTAATTTGTACACAAACATTAAATTTAAGGCATATTTCTTCGTATTTCTTGGTGATCACGTGACCGAAAGCTATTTTTATCTTGGCGGGAATTTTTCCACAGTGATCTTTGTCATATCTAATTTGCATATTAATGATAGTACATTACTAATCTTTATTAAACAAATCTAGACATTTTATATTATTTAAATTTGGCTGGATTAGTAAAATAATTATATAAAAATTTTCACTATTTTGCAGGAAACTTCAATCCAGATGACGTAAGAGTCATCCATGGTTCGCGGGAGAATTTGCGCGATGATCTTTTTTATATCTAATTTGCATAATTATAATGGAAAATTATTAACCTTTATTAAGCAGATTTAGTTATTGTGTATTAATTAAATTCATCGGTTTTTGTGAAAGAATTTTTAAAAACTTTTAGCTTTTATTCAAAAACTTTTCGTCATGTGATGAAATTATTCACAGGTGCATTAAAATATGAATCAGTTCGTGGCAAAATTTTGTACAGTGCAGTCTGGTGTATCTGTGTTTCTGGTTTTTTCGAAGTTCACTGCGATAATTTTTTATTACGTGGATCCATACATTTTGCGTTGTTTTTAACGGATAAAAGGTGGAAATTTTACGCTGAATATAGAACTTGTTTTTTAGAATATGCTACTTTACAAATAGAAAAGTTGAAAATAATTTATTCTTCGACAATTTGGGAGAACTGACTTTTGGATATAACATATGGATATAAATGAAAGTATGTATTATTGAGCTACTAATTTATTTGTGTTTATGTGTATTGTTGTACTGCAACTTACTTTGTTTTACTACGTTAGAGAAAATAGGTCACACATTGGATCGCTGACATTTATACAGAAAAATTTATACTTGAAGAATTTTGTTTTGATAATTATTGCCTAGGGTTTATGTCGAAAATATTTTTCATTTATATTTGTAATTACAGTTAATTCGAATAGTAATGGCGCTTAAATATTTATAGGATTAATTGAAGTTTTCGAATTTTGTTTGAGGAAACTGAGGAAGGCAAGAGTATCGACAGTTGTATAATGAACTGAATTTAAGTAAATTAGGTGACTTTGTATGTTTCGATGTAGTTTTTTATAATATTACGATATACGAACTTTCGATTTTGTAAATTGTATTATACTAAAAAATAAGTTTTTTTCGTTATTCTCCTACTTAATGATGTATTTATAATGTTTCTGAATTAAATAATACTTATTAAATTGAAATCCAAGCTTTACAAAGTACTATGAATATTAGAGAAGACCGTTTTACTATAAACTACTACGTTTTACTACAGCTTACTCTAATGTTGATTCTACGAAAATTAGGTCAGACAAGGACCGTTAGACTAATGACGTAGGCTGTTTACTTTTTCCGGTTGCATCGGTGCTCTCCCCATAGCGTCATTTACAGAAGTCACACCTACTTTTTTCTGACGCGAGCCAATTAGGAATATTAATTTTTTTAACCAATCGGATGACGGCGGGAAATTTAAATTCGATTTATGTCGATAGATGGCCGTCTAAAATTTCATATTTATTTTAATTTTCTCTCTTTTATTGTAATTTTTCGAGAACTAAAGGATATTCCAAAACAAAGTTGGAGAACCCAACTACTCGTGAAAATTCTACGACTTCACGAAATGGTCCAGGTATTTTATAAGAATTTTTTAACGACTATAGTCGTCCTTCACCATTGCCACTCGATCGTCTTGGACGACTATTCTCGTCCTTCACTGTTAAGAGGTTAATATACGGGTCAAAAAACACATATCTGATTTAAAGTGCCGTCGAATAAATTTTGTGCTCATGATCATTGTGTACTAAATAACTGCAACATTGATAAATCTAATAGAAAGATCTTACATAAAAAAGGACATACCACAGAAAATTAAAAATAGAGCGTAGAAATTAAAAATAAAAATTGTATAAATAAAATTTCAAGTGTTAAAACCATTGAAAATTGGATGCAGATGTTATAGATATGTTAGCGAATATTAAACACCATCGTAATATTAATCATCCACGTTCAAAGATGTACATTTGCATAATGATTGTAAAAATTGGAATGTACTATTAACTAATATTAATAAGTTTTATGTTTCGTAGTCGCAGTTTATACAGTTTTTATAGATTACTGAAAAATATTTTTAAAATAGTTTATTGGTATATATGCAAATTTGTAAACCAGATTACGTGGTTGTGCTGGTAGTGCATGAGACCTATCTGTAACAGTTGTAGCATCTTCAATGATACGCCAAGATACAAATTACAGGTATAACAGATGTTAATATACCTTTCTGTAAAGTTCATTTATTTAGACGAATGGTAAAAAATCTTGTAGGAAGCTGTTGGTCTGTTTGTTCTTTGTCCGACCTAAAAACGAGATAAGATCCACTACGTATGCTGTTTGTATATATATAATTGCTGCATCTCAACCTTTTGAGGTACGTTTTCAATGTGTTATATGTACATAGTGCATAGTTCCTTGTGCATTATTGAATTTTAATTCGCGTGTTTGTATGTACAAATTTTTTATGTTTGATTTTATTGTTTACTTGGCTGAAAAGGGGCTAAAGCCCGAAACGCATCTTGTAATTAGCATCCCAACTAAATAAAAGGTGAATAATCTGCCCAGTGTTTTGGAAAGTGTCACTACATTGTGTTTATAGAGAGCAAACCGAATAAAATTCATTTAACTATCTAATATTATTGATAATAAGTATATAACTTTTAAAACTATAATCCTGTAAAGTTACATCACAAATAGATTAAATATTAAATAATTCAATACTTCAACTTTCTACGTGCAATTCAGAGTATATATACAATTCAAATTCCGGTTGATGTTACCTTAGGTAACCGAGATGGCGGTTTGTCTCTGATTCCAGCAAGGAAACAGTGGGACGCACGTTTTGACCTAACCTAATCTAATGAATTACCATAAATTATTAGCAACCAAATTATTAGAATAGGTTAGGTTAGGTTAGAACGTGCGTCTCACTGTTTCCTTGCTGGAATCAGAGACAAACCGCCATTTTCGCTACCTAAGATAACATTAACCCAAATTCCTAACTTAGGCTATATTAAATAATATGTGAGATCTGGAAATCCCCTTTGACGTAAAATTATAATAAATTATATCCGAATTAATAATTACCACTTTCTTATATCCGGATATAATCCGAATTATAATAAATTGTTCTCTATATTGAATCGAAAATTTTCCTATTATGAACATCCTGCCTAAAAACGGTCCTGGACGAGAAAATATGCGTCCCCGGCCGTATAACTGTCAACTATCCATTGTTCTTACGCTGAGTACGGATTATCTTGCAACTTAAGTTTATAGTTAGCGCCCGAATTCGTCATATTGTTTCCAATCCCGGGAACACCTGTGGCCTAAGCACATGCACGTGACCAACTTTCCCAGCAAAAAGCTATATAAGATGCTTCCTTCCCCCCTCAGGGGAGTCAATCATGGATTTAGATCGAGTCGCGATCATACCTTTTGTGCCTACGGAATATATTTGACTTTTGTGCCTCAAGTGCCACCGACCCTTCCCTTTAAACGGAATATTCGATCATCGTGATGAACAGCATATTTGAATTACTGATTGTCCAAGAGGTATGGAACCCACTTATGTGAACTCTCTCTCTCCGCGCGTGATAGGGATATATAGCTTTTTATATGTGACATATAAAAAGCTTTTATGTCAGATTTTTGTAACGTATATTTTGTTTTCCATTAAATCGTTGTTATCCTGTTAAATGGTGTCTTGTTTGCTCGAATATTCGCTTATTGCCTTACCACGACTCCACCTTCCCTCTTACACTCGACCGGATGAAAAAGTAGTCCCGTCCGTACGGGATCCCTACCGACAAATAAGCCATCTCTGACACGTGGGCAAGTCCCTCCGACTTGTTAGCCGAAATTCGACAGAGGTGTGACCTCGTCGTCCCTCCTCGGTACCCACAAATATAAAAATATGTAAATGTGTGTATATATGAGCGATTTTGCTGCGCGATATAAACAATTTCAACACTATGCATGCGCGACATAAACTGTGCGATTAGAAGCGAATCAAAAATATAAATCTAAGTTACCTCATATACGTTTTTTAAAACAACGTTTAAAGAAATAACAAATACATTTTCATTTTATATTTCTGTATGGTATGTGAGATGGTTTAAGCCCGTGTATAACTCCTCGATGTACGCAGTCTAGATAATTACGTCATCATCAAACATGTTTTACTTACTCTCCTTTCTGCCAGATAACCTGACAATAAGGGGTGTTTCGCGTGATGATGTGTTGCCTTAGCGCAATAAAAAGCTCAAGTTGATTTGCACATTCAAAACAATCATTATGATAACATATAGGTTCAAAACTACTGTTAACTCGTGTTTTAGGCATGTTGATTCTGATAACAGTAACGTGCGTCCCACTAGATAAGATTTGGACAGTTATTAGTGAATTTTCTTACCCATATGCTACTTGCCCTAGTTATAGTAAAACATCCTAGACAATTGATGCTCATGTGAGAGAGTTCACACATGGGCAAAAGATTATATATCTGAAAGAACAAACTATTTTAATTACTAGAATTTACGTATATTAGTGCAAATTATATAATATGAAATTTAATTACCGTAAGTAAATTTTCATCGTCTTCACTTTCCAAATAAATATCATATATTTTAGAATATGGATCTGTATGCTGTTAAAGTAAATAACACATTAAATATACAACTAAATATATGATGTTTATTATAATAAAAGTAGTAGAGAAATGCCGGTTCTGCCCCAAAAATTTAAATCTTAAAAATTATATGAATTTAATCAAAATCAATACTAAAATTCATTGAATTTATACAAAAATTCATTAAATTTAAAAATCTTAAAATTTAACAAAATCAACAAATGTAAACAAAATTAATTTATTTGTTATAAAAAGAAAATATAAAAAAAGTCAAACAAACTCAATAATATGAGCTTTATATTTATTCCCACAATCTCTCATACCCTTGTATACAAATTTAAAATTACTCATCTCATCTAAATCTTCATTCTCTAATTTTTTATTAAAACGATCAGGAAGAAAAACTTGAAATTCATCCAATTCTCTATCTCTAAGAACTACTAAATTTTTCTCACCAAAGCGAGTGCATATTGTTTTAATATATTCAATTGGATATTCGTAATCAATTTCCAATTCATATAATTTCTTTGTTGGAATATTTTGAAGTTTTCTAATATTGTTTAGTTTCTTCAATGTCTCCATTTATATAGGAAAAAAATTATTTAAAAAAAAATTAAATATAGGAAATTATCTATCAATATGCATAAATTTACCTCTTTCATCCTTCCAAATATAATAAAACATTTCTCTCCCACCATATTGAATTAATACCAATATTAGATTATTTACTACAAATTCTTGCTAACAATGAAACAACTATATTTTTATAATTATTTTCAATAAATTCGTTTGAGAATCTTTTCTTTAAAATCACATCACACCAATCAATTTTATTTTTATGTTTTATGATAAAATCTTCCGATAATTCTTGATATTTAACAACTGTTTTCCAGTCTAATACATTTAATCGATCTAAATCATCGAGTAATTGTTCCGATATGGTTTGATATCTTAAAAGTGATTTTAAATTTAATTTTAGAGCATTTTTCCTAATAAAGTCATTATCTAAATTTTGAAATCGTGATATCGCATCCCAATCTACTTTATCTGCATATTCTATGATAAATTTCGAAGATAATGATTGATGTATAGAAATGAGTTGCCAATTAACTTTTTCAGCATGTTGTTTTATAAAATTTTCAGAGAGAATTTGATGTTCTGATATTTTTATCCAATTAACTCTATCTTTAAATTCATTAATAAAAAATTCAGATAATTTTGTGTTTGTGATATTGAATCCCAATTAACTCTATCTTGAAATTCTCTTATAAAACGTTCTGATAACTTTTGAAATATTGAAATCAAATCCCAATTAACTTCATCTTTTAACTCTCTTATTAAATCTTCTGATAAATTCTCTCGTTTTGAAAAATTATCCCAATCAATAGCCCTCTTTATTCTTTTGTCCATTTATTTAAAAAAAAATTTATGTCCTAATGCTAATGTATTAATTCCATCCTCCAATATATATCTCTTATCATCATGTAGTGATAACGCCTTCTTATTTACTTTTATTGAATAAAGTTCATGTTTCTTGCTTCTAATTAGATTCATTGTTCTAGAATGTTCTGTTTTATTAAACAAACAGTCTTTATAATCATCAAATAATATCCTATTTTTAACAACACATTTCTTTACTCCTTTTGATTTCTTTGTAACCTGATCTACTTTTAAAGCATACATCTTTGCTCTTAAACCAACAAATTCTCTCATTATTTTTCCATTATTTTCATCCTTCATTTTTCCTAACACCTTCTTATTAACTCTTGGTATACCATATTGATTATTCTCAGGATAATCGGATGTATCAAAGTAATCAATCATTCCCTTCATATCCTGATAGAAATCATCAGTTTTTATATCATAAATGTAAGAATCAGTGTCTTGATATAACAGTTTTATATTATCACCATATTTAGGTTTCATTATATTATAATGAAAATCATACATCAAATGCTTTGAAAGATCTAATATACTCATTCCCACATAGATAGGTTTATTAAAGACTATATTTATCTTATACATGTGAATAGCACATAGGTTTTCAGTAAAAATGGTTCGATGTTTAAAGTTTGGCTTAGCAATTAATTTTTCTACTTGTTTAGCCTTACAACATAATCTTATGTCAACACGATTTCTTATATTTTCCATTGTCTTTCCAAACACAGAGTTGTTCATTAGCTTAAAAAAGTCCTTTTCAAAATCATTAGTTGCTTTAGTTCTCATTTCTGTATTCAGATCTATGTATTTCTTTAACCAATCTGATTGTTCGAATTCTAATACTCTATGTATTTTTTGAGTTTCATCCCCATTTTTAAATATTGTTTAAGATTTCTATAATGAAGCACATACTTCTTTTTATCATATAATGTGGTTAATAATTTGGATTGTTTTGATCCATCTGGTATTCTGTTCTCTGGAGCTAAAGGTAGATCAGAATGATAATCATGTAATTCTTTTGGATATTCCAGATCAACTTCTAAAATGTAACCAGACTTTGAGTCATCTTGTATTTGTGTTACATCTATATTTGTATCAGACCATCTAAATCCTCCATATGGTAAATATTGACTCATAGCCCATCCATATAAGTTATTAGCATCTAAATACATCAAATAATTAGATTCTTTGTTTTTATCATAATCTTTCATATACTTATTATTTGCCTTTCTGTATCTATTACAACATTGAGAGATTCCACCTCTTATTCCTTTTTCTATCATCAAAATCATATCATAATCAAATATTAGACCTAATTTAACTTTTGTTGTTTTTAACATCGCGTCCCATGATAATCCTGGTGCTGTGTAATACCATGCTGGGTCTAATTTATATGTTTTAATGCAAACATCTCTAAAATTCTCAAATATATCAGACAATATTAGAACGTCTGTTTTCACATATAAATCAGAATATTCACCCATATTCCTAATCTTAAATGCTTTCCAAACGTTTTGAGCATGTTCATAATCTTTATTCGTTATACCACATTCATTTAATATACTATAGAACTCTTGTTTTGGAGGGAGTTTATCCATTTCACATTTCTCCCACGAATCCATATAGTCATAAGGAAAAACACCTTTTCTTATAACTAAATCTAATAGGTGATTAGGAAAAAACTTAGATGTTTCTCTAAACTGTTCTTTTTTCAAATTACTAGAGAGTTTATCAATACTACTTGCCATAAATCTAAATGAATCTATAAACGTAAGTTTCATTTTTCCAATTTTCTTACTAAATGACAAATATCTCTCCTCATTGTTCGGTATCAAATCAATTGACTCTTCATCATATCCAAGTTCTTTAACAAATAAATGAGCGTCATATCCAGTTAGATTATGAATGAATACTGGTATAAAGTTAGGGTTTTGATATTTTAAATTACATAGATTATGGGCTGGTCCCCTGTATTTAGATGTTAAGTGATCATGGTCTCTAACTTTATCTTTATCTCCGTATATCTCTCCATCACATATATGACAGATATTTGTATTTTGAAAATGTTTTTCATCTTTCGCAGTCATATTTATTGGTTTAATGTCTTTATATATCTTTTCGATTTCCTCAACTTCTTTTTTCAACATCTCTACGAACTTTTTTACTGCATCAGGCCCTCTATATACAACTGGTTCCTTATATTCTCCATGTACTGTACATACTTTATGTAATAAGAAAAACTCATTGGTTCATGATGTTGATATTTCATTGTAAAAGACTTAGAGGGATCTGGTTGACATGTTTCCATTTTCTTAGTTAAACACTCAAAATCAGCATATATCACAAATGGAATCCTCATTGATTTTTTAAAGTTTTCAAATAAAATAGTTCCTCCCATCATTTTAATCTTTCCCATCTTTTTTTCTTTACAATCCATCTCATGATTTGTTAATTGTTCAGCAGAATTGTAGTACGTTAGACATCTTTCACATATATAAATCTTTTTTTCACTCTTTGTGATTTGTGATCCGACTAATCTAGATAGACTATTAATCAAACAGTAATGTGATTTTTCTTTATTTTTTTTATATAACAGATTTACATGCTTATCTAATTTATTTTTTGTTAATCTTAGAGGATATATTTCATAGCTCTTATTTTTTTCTTCTTCTTCTTTGTTCTTTTCTTTTCCTTTGTTCTTTTTTTCTTCTCCTTCTTTCTTTATACAGTGCTCTTCATAAGTATAAACATTCACTGATATATTCAAATTTTTTTAATTATAATGATCCCAAATATCCCTTCGTTATATTCTCCAAAAGGATCAAAGAATTCAAGTTAAAAAATGTAAGATTGAAAAGAGAGATAATTCCGAAAGAAATCATAAAATATTTAAAAACATCTAAAAAAGAAATAAGATATAACTCTAGTTTTCTTCAGAATCCTACATCTGTTAGATGTGGTTACTATTGCATGAAATATATAGTAGAAAGAAATAAAGGTAAATCTCCCATTGAAGTTCTATACTCATTTACACAAGAACCGAGCGAGTTTAATGAGAATTTTGTTTTATATAAATGAAACTAATAGTCTTAGATTCGAAAAATGCTGATAAATCAGAAGACTTTACAATCGAGTTTAAAACTCCAATACCTGTAAATAATTCAAAATTAGCTCTGAAATCAATGTCTATGTGGGTTTCTTGGCATAATATCGATGAAAAATTTAATAACAACACCTTTAGATATTTTGATAAAACAAAGTGGTATGATGTAACGATAGAAAATGGAAATTACACTCTTCGAGAACTAAATAACTTTTTAGTAAAATTCTTTGGAATTGCTCCTCCTATAAAGTTTGGAATTCATTTTGCAACAACGAGATTTATAATTCATTTAGAACCTGGATATAAAATTGATCTGAGTAAAGGAAAACTCCACGAGATATTAGGTTTCGAACCAAAGATATATGAAGAAGAAGAACAGAAAGGAAAATACATAGCAAATATTTCAAAAGGAATCGATGATATTCATATTCATTGCGATGTAATCAGTGGAGTAGAGTACAACGATTTCACGAGTGATATTCTTTATTCTTTCACACCCTCTCATCCACCTGGAAGTTTGATAAAAATTGAAGAGATTAATCCCATATTTGCTGACATTAATAGAAATCATTATATTTATAGAATTCGAATGTGGATAACCGATCAGGATGATAATTTAATTGACCTTAATAAACAGAGAGTTGTTTTTCGTTTAATTTTAGACTAAATAAATGAATTATAATAAACATAGACTGTTAGTTCGAAGTAAAAAATATTATGGTGGAAATATATTTATCGATGCAATTAAAACGGCTGGTAAGAAGTTATTGCAAATATTAGGAAGTCAGGCTAAATCTGTTGTTGAGGATAAGACGAAGCAGTTTAAAAATAAACTTGAGAGTATTTTATCTAAAAAATCTCCAACTGTGGAAGATAGAGTAAGAAATATTTTAACTAAACAAAGATTATATGGAACAGGATTCAAGAAATTTTTATACTAATAAATGGAAAAGATTTGGGATTTAACTCTTCCTAATTATTACAACAATGAAATCGAAAGTTTTGAGTACAAACAGTATAGAGAAGATAAAGTTACTGTTGATGAAAAGGAATCAGCGAAATATGAATTTAATATTAAAGATGTAAATGATATGATTTTATATTCCAGTGGATATATCTGCCCAGAACTAAAAATTATAAAACAGGATGGTTCTTCGATTAGTAGTGATAACGTAACTTTGGTAAATACTGGAAATTTATTCTCGAGATCTGAATTACACATTGGTAAGACACTAATTGAAGAAATTGAATTACCCTCTTTAGTTCATCACATTAATGGTCTTATAAACTTTACAAAAGATTATTCTACTTCCGAAGCAACCAATATGCTGTTTTTCATTGACACCTCAGAATCACCAGATAAGCAAGTTTTGATATTTGATGGACCTGATGATCAATCTCTCGGAACTAAAGAAAAAATGGATACCTTTCTAAAAGGATTAAAGAAAAATGCAAATTATAACGAAGGATTTACAGAAAGATGGATATTAACTAAAAACAGTAACAAGATCAAACTGTGGATACCAATTAAACAGATGTTTGGATTTTTCAATGACTTTAGGAAAATAATATCAAACATTGATGCTAGATTTGTGTTCTGGAGAAATTCAAATAATGATATGATCTATACCGATGTTATCAATCCGAATTATAAAGTTATAATATCTGATATTTCACTTTGGTTACCACATATTAAACTATACCCAGAACCTCAAGTTAATTTTAATAGTGTATCTCTAAATCCCTCATCTGATATAGAAATTAATTGGTGTTCTGTTAGATTAATTAAAAGTAATGTTCAAAATGGTTCTAGTGGAACAATAATTGTAAATACAACCACAGATGAAATCAGAAATATTTTTGTAATCCCACAATATCAAGAAAAAGAAAACGATCAGAATCAAAATAATATGATATTTGATAACTTAGATATGATGAGATGTTGGTTAAGAATTAATAATGATAAATATCCAACAGAAGATTATAATGTTAGCTTTAAACCGGGAGAATTAGATTATTCGAGATATTATTCTGATTTCTTAGCGGGAGGATTAAATACTAATAACACAGAGTCTGGTTGTTTAGTAAGTTATACAAACTATGGGAGACTGTATCCAATAATTCATTTCGATGTTTCTAATCACCCCTCTTATAATAATGTAGATAATTTGAAAGTTGAATTCTTTTGGCAATTGAGAGAAACACCTGCTAAACCGTATAGATTTTATTTCGTTTTAGTTGAAAAAAGAGAAGGAATTATGAATATGTACAACAGGACTTTTAAAACTATTAAAACTTTAAAGTAATTAAATGGCGTGGTTTCCTTTTGGTCATTATTATGATGAAGTAAAAGAAGGTCCTCCTGGTCTTCCAGGTAATGGTTTCAAATTAACGTATGATGGAAATTATGATATGCAAAATAAGATCTTAAAATATTGCGAACATCCAATAGATAAAAAAAAAAGCTACAACCAAGGAATATATTGATAATAAGTTAAAAATTATCAAAGAATTAAATAATAATTTTACTAATAAATTAAAAATATTAGAAGATCACATAACAGATAAAACTAATTCAGAAAAAAATATTGAAGAATTAAATAATGATTTTCAAACTTTTGCAAAAGAAATTGCTAATAAATTTAAAATATTAGAAGAAGATCATATAACTGATAAAACTAATTTACAAAAAAATATTAATGATTTAAATTTAAGTATTAATAATTACATAACAGAAACAAGTAAAAGAATTCAGGAATTAACTAGTAAATCTCTGCAAATGTTTAATGGCGCATTCAATGCAAGAAACAAAAGAATTGGTAATGTTGATGATCCAACGGAAGACAAAAATGTTGTGAATAAACGATATTTTGAAAATAATGCAATCGTTTTAAAAAATGACGTGTTTGATGTTAATAATAAGAAAGTAATAAACGTTTCAGAACCTACTTATGAATTTGAAGTTGTTAATAAATATTACGTTGATACTAAAATAACGAATGAAATAAATAAAGTGCCCCATACAAGTATTATTGAATTTAAATTTTTGTTAGAGAGGGGAAGGGCTTATCTCCCGCTAGAAAAATTTAAAGGAAAAATTAATGAATATCTGTAACCAGAAAATGGATACATTAGAAAAATAAATCATTTTACGGAAAAAGGGGAGCGCTGGTTTAGATTTTGGAATATTTTTAAATAATACATTAGCAGAAGAAGAAGGTAATGTCATTCCATTTAAAGCACGAGATTTGTTGACAGTTGGAACCCTCAGTAGATATCCAGCCAATGGAAACCGCATTCTTGTGGAAGAACTACATTTAATATATTTATTTGTTGTATATGATATGTAGTTTTTATTTTATTTTATTTTTTCACATGATGACGTTTTAATATTGATTATTTTTTTCCTATATAAATGGAGACATTGAAGAAACTAAACAATATTGGAAAACTTCAAAATATTCCAACAAAGAAATTATATGAATTGGAAATTGATTACGAATATCCAATTGAATATATTAAAACAATATGCACTCGCTTTGGTGAGAAAAATTTAGTAGTTCTTAGAGATAGAAAATTGGATGAATTTCAAGTTTTTCTTCCTGATCGTTTTAATAAAAAATTAGAGAATGAAGATTTAGATGAGATGAGTAATTTTAAATTTGTATACAGGGGTATGAGAGATTGTGGGAATAAATATAAAGCTCATATTATTGAGTTTGTTTGACCTTTTTTTTATATTTTCTTTTTATAACAAATAAATTAATTTCGTTTACATTTGTTGATTTTGTTAAATTTTAAGATTTTTAAATTTAATGAATTTTTGTATAAATTTAATGAATTTTAGTATTGATTTTGATTAAATTCATATAATTTTTAAGATTTAAATTTTTGGGGCAGAACCGGCATTTCTCTACTACTAATAAATTTAATTTAATAACTATATTACATTATATATATTTTTATTTGTAGCATCCATTGTGGATGCATACTATTGTATGATTGTGGATTCATACTATTTACTTTTTTATCTTACAAAATTGCTGCAAGTATATAAATGCAACTGATTGATTAATACGTACTAATTATCATATAAAATTCAATTATATTGTTTTCATTTTAAAGTTATAGGGGGGGTTTAGCCAGGTAAACATGCTATGTTATCTTAACAGTGACTGCAAAGCTGATCTGCGAGCAACTGATGCAGTCTGTCAGAGAAGTAGGCTTGTACTATGGTACGAAACATAATTGTAAGAAATGCATTAATATCAAATGCGGTATCAAACCTGTTGTATTTTCACAAATGTCAAGTCATCAAGCCATTCGTTTACTGTAGTGTTCAAAGTGTTTAGCTATCGGTTAGTGTTCGTGTAGCCGTTCGTTAATATGAGGCCAAAACAATGTTTACTTAAAATTCCAGACTAAGCATTTAGGTAAAACGCATTTCATGTCGTGTATGTCGCGTACATTGTGGAGCACGGTCTGCACAGTACATTATATTGTGATTATCGGGCTCTCATGTGGCTTTGAAATTTGGAGCGCAGAAGAAAGGAGAAACAAATCCTTTTGTTATTCATCTTGATACTTTACTGCTAAAATTTTACAAAAACGATTCAAACCGCCCGGATTATATAGCTGTGTCTTTTAAAATTATAGAGAAATAAAGTGCCGTGAAAAACTCATACTGTTCACCGTAATAATAAATCTGTTCTCTTCTAATATCGATAACTATTATGATTGTGCCTTTTGTTTGCACTTTGTAATAGATCTGTGTTTTTAATTGTTACTGAAAATATTGTATTAATAGCGCTTTTGTTCTTACGCTTGATGCTTGCACGTTAATTGTAGCAGTTAAACGGTAAACAAACTTCTCTTTCAATATAGTTTTAAGTTAAATCATTTATTAGATCGTATGTATCGCTAATATAATCGTTTCATAGAATTACATCATAAGAAATTTATAATAAATAGAATTCGTTAGACATCCATTGTAATATACTAAGATGAATCTATGTGAATGTGAATGTGACTTAAAATTACATTTTAAAGCAAATTGAAACTATAATTTAAAAATAAAATTCCATCGAATTGGTACAAGTACCGTTCATTGGCTGAGCCAAAAGCATCCAAAGGAAGGGGCTAACTCAAAAAATTAAGTCTATCAATAAAGAAGTTATAATATCAAAGATTTAGAAATAATGTACTTAAGAATAAAAATTACATTTATTAACGTGTGTACAAGTGCATTGCGATGATCCGATAAACCATATTTCTCATCAAATATATTTTAAAAAATAACGTTTAGAAATTCAAACAGATAAATTTTAATTAACTTTTTTTTCGTCCTTTTGATGTCAGTGGGCAGGATTCAGCACCTGTCGCCCACCCATTGTATCAAACAGTGAAATCGTCCATATACTTATCCAAAAATTGCTTTAATATCTTAAATGGTAAACTGTACAAAAAATATAACATTCATTATAAATTTTACTTGATAAAATTATTATAGGAATTAAGATGGGAAATAAAATACAGTAGAGCGTCGTTTATCCGAAAGCCGGTCAACTGAAAGCTTTCCAGTCGGACTGTGTCGTGCTGAATTAAACGTTTTTGATACTAGATTAACTTCTAAAGTATATTTTTTTTTGTTTTTATATTTTTCAATATATTTATTTTGTTTGTACAAAATAAAGAAATAATTTTTTATGATACAATAGCCTCGATTATTATTATAAAAATTTTCGTTAGGCTTAAAATCGACGGAAATTCAACACGAAGCGACACGCAACGAAAAAAATTTCAACATCGGACAGATTAAAATGTTTTTCGTACATAATCGGTTCGGTTATCCGAAAAATCAGTTATCCGAACAACCACAGTCTCTAATTGATTCGGATAAACGACGCTCTACTTTAGTTATTTTATTCCGGAATCATAATGTTCAAAGCTAGCCATTTTGCCACAATAAATTTCGTAACTTCATGGCAAAAAGCTAATACAAGTTTATATGAAAATATTTATTATCCATTTCATAATGCATTAAGTTTGCAAATATAACATTTTAGTAAATGAATAAATACATATACAGTAGAGCATCGATTATCCGACTTAATTGGGGACTGGGGTTGGTCGGATAACTGAAAAGTCTGATAATCGAAAAGTGTGAAAAAATGCATTATTAGTATAGTGTATTAGGCCTGGTTTAATTACTAGACTCCCTTCATGGTCGAGCCAGTGCTGCCAGCTAAAACATGCAAAAATTTAACAAAAATAATATTAAAGTAGCCAAGACATAACCAAATATTGTAGCGTCACATCACTAGCAGACATTTGAATTTGCCGACTACAACGCGGTCGGTTAACCGATAAGTCGGTTAATCGGGGGTCGGATCATCGATGCTCTACTGTATCTTTATAACCATTTGCAAGAAGAATGAAACAATTTGATGTTTGAGATTGAATTGACTCTAAATTTCTGTAACAGATAAAGTAAAGAAGCAGATTCAAACATCGTACCTTAATACATATGACATAAAACAAATTCCCAATATAATATCGATTCTAGTGAAAGAATTTCTCTTTACGTTTGTTTCTTATACAATATCGTAAATTAAAATTAGAATAGGATATGCATGATATATCAGAAACAATAATATACGCTACTATATGTCGTTCTGTTTATACTTCTCTACAATCAGCCAGAGTATATCAATCCAATTTGCAGAAAAACAATTACTTGAGTAATTAAAAATAGACACATCTGTGAAATAAAAAAAATAATAATAAAATTCTTTACTAAATGTGATGAAACAATAATACAAAATTTAAAATTTTATAAATTTTCTTCGATTATAACAGAATCTAAGTTAACTAGCAGTATACATCTCATACTATACCATATCATAACTTTGTAATTACTTTATATTAATATTGAAATACAGCAAGTAATTAGCTAGTATATTTCCGAACATGGAATTTTGTAAATAAGTATATGATAATGGACTCACCTGCATCATATTTACTTTTGTGACAGGTAAAGTGCCAAAAAACGTCAAGTTCATTTCGGACTCTTGGCACTGGCTTAACGCATTATATATCTGAAAAAAACGTTTAACTAATACATTCACAGTAATTAAAAACTTACAGAAGTGAAAATTCGATATTCTTACCAAATTAATGTCTTCTATATTTTCACACTCGAAACTAATATTATATGTGTTTTTATATAAATTTTTAACCTGTAAATTTAAAATACAGCTTGTTAACCTACTTTATATAGTTTTCTGTTAGCATAAAAATTGTAAATACAAATTACTTTATTATAAAAACAGAATATTTTAATATTATATTATTGAAAACGGAACATGGCATATTTTCAGGTGAGAATACATCTATAAAAAAATTAGTAAGTGCAAAACAACCATATCATGCAAATCAACACATTCGCATTTTAAAAGATTACAGTGAATCGTGATCATGATATGCAATCGATAATCAATTAATACTAATTCAATTGTAAGTGCTGTAATCAGCAAAGGAAATGACTAATTATAAAAATAATAATATCTTGTGAAAAATTATATAAAAACGAATTTTGGAAGTACAGTAGATGTATATTAAGACTATTATATTTGAATTAATTCAAGAATTTAACTTACGTGTACAGAAATATTTGACAAGTAATAAAAATACAGTATCAACGTTGTAAGCGGTAATAGTATATAGGTCTCATAAAGGTATTTCAAAGTTTTGTTCATCTCATTACTAAACAATAAGATTCTTCCAACACACAATTCAACACAAATTACAAGTACAGCTAAAGTAAATGAAAAATCAATATGAATCGTGTTACAAAAGTTCAAACAGTCTTTACAGTCGTACAAACGCCTGCACAGATACTTAATTGATATTTCCCGATTTTCTTTTTCACACAATTCAATAATAACGGAAAATTGCATCTTCTGTAACTCGCATAAGAGAATCAAAAATATAATTTGAATCACAGTGGACATTGCAACATACATATAGAAATATGTAGAAGGAACTAAACAAATTCCTAATCCTATTGCCCATTTATAATCGATAAACGGTAGAAATGCCCTCCAAGTTGTGGCAAGAACATTAATGCCTACCATTGATAATGCAATAATCCACAAACGTATTAAAATATCTTGCATTCTTATGAACTTTCCCAGAAATCTTGTTTTAAAAATTGGATCGTTTATGACGTGATCCAACACCAGTTTATTTTTTCTAAGTAAGAGTTTATACTTCGAAGAATTCCAAGTGATTAACTGTTTCAAATTCAGTAAACTTAATACTAATTTCATGCATCTTACATAAAGTGAATTCTGCTTGAACATTCCTGAATTATCGCATAATTTCAATGCCAATTTTTCGTCATTAGATATAAGAATTATAGAATAACTCGCAATTATAGAAATGAAATATATGTTCATGAATAATACAAAATTTTTCATCCGTGCATCGTTTTTACCTTTCGAAAAAACAATATTTGCACCAATAATTTTCAGTATTTTGAAAGTTGGTTGAAAAAGAATTTCTAAAGATATTTCACGTTCGACCATAATTTTAATTAGGAATGTCAATTTTTATAAACTGTTAATTTGTTCTAATTCTTCACTATCGAATTGGCACGGCTTCTCTTCATATACAAATCGCTTTCAGTTATGAATCGATCTGTTTACATTAGCAGTCGAGTAATATAGGATCAATATGGATCTATCCATATACATTATTATGTAAGTCATAAAATTTATTGATATATATATGGGTTTCATAATCTTTATGAGCTATTTCGTAACAAATTTTATACTATATTAGAATTATCCCATTTAATAGAAGACCTTAAGGGCTTCCATTAAAACGCCATGCGACAGCATATTTTATAATGACGATACTAGATACTGTAATCTTCTTAATGCAAAGAATGATTTGAGAAACACGCTGCATGAATGTAATAGATTTATTTTTTCTGTTCCTCCAGAAGGAGCTGAACCATTTCATCACTAGAAACGTTGGAAAAAAAAGGAATATCTGGAGATAAGTTTGTTTCCATTATTCTGTGTAATTGGTTTAGCAAACGAATATCAATATTTTAATTCTAGTAACCTCATAAAAATGAATAAATTTACACGAAAAATTAAGAATTATTTCAATTTTCTAAACCTCCAAGTGTGATCCACGAGCCTTAATCTATCCTTTTATGACCGTACTTGCATAAATCAATGTACCGGTAATACGATTAGACACATTAAATCTCTAATAATTATAATTAAAATTTCGAAGAACAGGAATTGAAATTTATTTTAGAATACTTTTATATATTTAAAATTTGATAATCGATTGTTTCTCTGATATAAAACCTTTCTGCTATATTAAAATCTATATCTATTATTAGGATATTTCGTTTTCCAATGCCAAAGCAAACTTCCATATACAAAGACATATCAATTTATCGAATATCAGTATTGTTATTCGATAAATTGATCTCTCTGATACATTATGTAAATTTTTAATGTACGAGTTTATGTAACAGATGAGATATTATCCACGCATTAGAATTAGAAAACTTCTATATATTATTTCTAATAGAAATAATTAATAATTCACAATTGGATAACTACAAGTAATTATAAGTGCAATTACACAAACATCGTATCGATGTTATGAAACATTCAAGCCGCATTCCATACTTACGTAATCTTAGGATTTCAGTATGAAGACCATATTAAACATGTTATCGAGATAAACAATCGACATATAATATTCCTTTCTAAATATATATTAATGCTTATTAATACTCGGTAGCCAGTTAATAGCGAGGTTTGAGGCCGAAGATTTAGCGTTGCAAACTTCGGCCTTGACCTCGTTAATTAAAACTCTGGTTTTTACACTGAAACTGAAAATAAAATTTAAACAAAAACTATTGCAACATAATCTTTCAGGTTGTGTGAATAAAGTACTTGTCATTTGTTTTGATTGACTTAGTTATATTTCATTTTGACACAGGCGAGTCCCTATTTATAGCACTTTTTGTAATGTGATGATTTCGGTTTCGGTTGGAAGTGACAGAACATTTTCCAGTTAATATATAATTATATAAAATGGATATAGATAATATTATATTATATTGCATTTGTCGGCATTTTTATGCTTAAAATTCAGGTACAAAAGTAAAAAAAAGGGGGCTGTTTTGGGGACTGGAAACGAATTAATCCATTTTATAATGGTTTGTTACGGGAAAATTTTTTTGGATTCAAAACAAATCGGTTTTCCAACGACTTTTGAGAACGAATTAAGTTCGAAGCCAGAGGTTTAAATGTATATATATTTTTCTGGGTTTAAGTTTTCAGTTTGTATCTTTATTGGCAGAGTTATATAGTGGTTCGAACGTTAGGATTAAATGGAGGAATTGTTGTTCTCAGCCTTTCTTTTCTGATAAGGGTGTTACACAGGGTTGTATTCTAAGCCCTATTCTGGTTAGTTTATTTTTAAATGATTTATTGACTCGTGTTGATGATTCCCGCGGAGATGGAATAATTGTTGGTGGTGTTTCTGTTAAGATATTAGCGTACGCGGATGACGTGGTCATGGTGGCAGATTCTCCGCGGTCGTTAGAGAGGTCGATTGGCCTTCGGGATAAATATTTAAAGGATAACAGTCTACAATTGTATCTTGCAAAATCTAAAATTATGGTGTTTCGAAATGGTGGTAAGGTTTCTAAGGCTGACAAATGATGGTTCCCAGATGTTCCAATTTCGGTTGTATCACAGTATAAGTATTTAGGTGTAATTTTAAAAAGTAATGGTTATTTTAATACTCATGTGAGGTCTTGTTAAGTTAATGCCGAGATAAAAATGGAGAAAGTTATTCACATGTGTCAATCTTCTAAGTTGTGTAATTTGAAGGATCGGTTAAGGTTATTTATTGCCGTGGTGGGCCCATCTCTCCTTTAGGCTTCCGAGGTGTGGGGGTTTCAGGCGGAGAGATTCGATACAGTATTAGTTACTTTTGTTAAGAGAATGTACGGGCTTCCAAAGTGTACTCCTGGTTTTCTAGTGTCTATGGAGTGTTCATTGATTCCTTTATCTTTCTCAATCTTGAACGAATGTGTTAATTGGTATTTTAGAACGTTGAGTTTAAACAAAGAACGCCTTAGTAAGATTTGTTTGCGTTCTGTTTCGAAACAAGTTGAATTTCCTTGGTCGAAGTATTGGTTGGTAATTGTTCAAGGAACGGAATCGATGTTGATAATTTGTTACAAGATGTTAACAGTGTTTATTTATTAAAGTTAAGTAATTTTGATAATTATATTTTGAAGTTGAATCATGGAATATTAAGTTCTTATTGTGAGTGGTATAAAGGTTTGAATAAATCCTTTTTTGATTGTTCTATTTATAATAGTTATTTTTCTTCTAATGTTATCGCCGTATTAATGCAAGTAAGATGTAATTCCTTAAGTTTTTTTCAATCTAATTACAGAAGGGACATTTGCATATGTGGTACGGCTGACGCGCCATTGGCTGCGTTTCATATTATCGCTGTTTGTACTTTATTGTTAAAATTACGTGAGAAGACTTTTGGGGTTCCCTGGTTTTCATTTAATCAGTTTAAAAAAGTTGTTTCTGATTTTGATTTATATTCCAAGGTATTTATTTTTATAAAGATGGTTAGATTGTTCATTTTTATAATGTTTATGGTTTATTTTATGTTGATTTTTTCTTTTTTATTGTTTTTAGGCTTAAAGCGAAAGATCTTTTTGCTGTTAATTAGCTTTAAAATTTTTGTTTCTACGCCTATTACGCTCTAATTGGTAATTTATATTATGACTGAATCAACTTCAACTAATAAGAGATTTTCAGAACCATCTGGTCAAGATTTTTCCATGAAGAACCAATCTAAGTGATTGGAGTCAGAAATAATGTAAACAAACGTTAAAAAAGTAACTATATTCTTTATTTTAGAGCATAATTCTACTAGTTTTTATGTTATTTGACTCTATTTTGACAGGAATATTTCTTATCAAAAGCATCCAGCTGAAAAGTTTTTTGGAAAACTCATTACTTCCGGATATTGCGTAATCGCAGGAAAAATTAACGAATCATTTATTATAGTCTACTATTGTATAAAGCATTCAAAAAATATATAAAAAGTATCAAATATTCACTATTATAAAAGTATGTTGACAAACTTTGACCTAAAATTACCCGGTTCACTCCAGCTCTCGCAGTTAGTCAGGAAGAGAGACAGAGTAGATTGTAAACAAGGACATTACTCAGAACTGTTTTTGTATGTAACAGCCAAGTCAAACTTTCGTCGTTAGATAATAAGAGAAAATACATAAATAATTGCTTGCAAATTTGCATTGTATATTTAATTACTTTAATAATCATCAAAATAATATAGAAATGATATTTACTATACATTGTGTAGAAAAGAACTTGTCTTGACCTTGATTCACTGAAAACCCACCACTCCCGCGAAACTCAGTCCTACCTATTGTTACTTTATAGAAGATAATTTAGAAGCAGTTTTTTCTAAGATGATTTTTATAAACGCCTTATTAAGTTGTGGTTAAATTATTTTTACTTTGACTAACTACTACTATTTTGTAGAGTAAACAAATCACAGCTTTTTAACCCTGTAAGTTTATTTTCCAGGTGCTCACAAAAATGTCATAAACAGATGACAATGGAGGTGTCGATTAGTTTGTAATTCATGTTTTGATTTTATTTTTTTAAAAATAAGTAAACAGTAATTTGACGTATTAATTGACAAAAATAATAAAAAATTCAAAATATAATGAGAAAAATTATATACAAGATACTTCGTACTAAATTGTATTTCAAATATGACGTTTTGTCCCCAAGCAGTCTGCCAGATGTCTCTGCTTCTATTTACCCTCCCCTTTGTTTCCCCGATTCCGACGCTCGTACGCGAGCACCTGCACAAAGCTCATCTCTCGGTTGACATCTCGGTGATTCGTCATCGAGTCGCGTTTGCTTCAGGATAAGTTTCATCAGGAAGGTTTCTTTCGTGTCTGGTTTACATCACCAACACGTGTTCCTGACCTGAGTTGACCCTTGAAATTTCGATTTTAGAATTTTATAATTATTCACCATTTCTGCGCGTTTTTGCGACTCATACAATCAACAAACAACCAAACACCTTAAGTTGCTGAGAAAAATTTTAATAAATAACAAACGTTTTCAGCCAAATCTGTTGGCCATCATCAGGTTAAACAAATTCGAATGCAAACACAAAATGGAACAAAAAATTTAAATACAAATAAATAAAATAACGGATAAAATATACATATAAGAAAGTAAAAATTAAATATAAATAACAAAAATATATAAAAAATATGTATAGGTTAAATAATTTCCATGCCGAAGGCAACCCTTCGCATGGAAATATTTAATTAAGAGGTTTGATACCTCTTAATTTAATGCCTTGATTTTGTTATCACTGCATATCTTGTATATGTCAGAATTTCATATAATTTATTGATAAATGCACTTCTTGCATTTATTAGAGTTTCGTGTAGTTTATTATTTAACCTATACATATTTTTTTATATATTTTTGTTATTTATATTTAATTTTTACTTTCTTATATGTATATTTTTATCCGTTATTTTATTTATTTGTATTTAAATTTTTTGTTCCATTTTATGTTTGCATTCGCATTCGAATTTGTTTAACCTGATGATGGCCAACAGATTTGGCTGAAAACGTTTGTTGTTTATTAAATTTTTTCTCAGCAACTTAAGGTGTTTGGTTGTTTGTGATTTAATTTTTGCTGAGTGGGTTCACTTCAATGTTAAAATGGCGGCACCGGTGGATTATTACAAGAAATATAGGAAGATTGCGTTAAAACTTGTCAAGGCAGAATGCAAATTTACGTTTTTGAAAGAATGTTTGAAAAGCAGGGTATTTCCGATGTCGATTTATAGGATCAGCATCCCTAAGGAATGTGCTTCATTGAAATTTAAGTTTTGTCTTATGTGCCTTCGTAAGTCCATTAGAATTGCTAGGAATAAGAAATATGGTGTCCTGCATGAGCTCATCAATCTAGAAAATGTTATATACAATGAGGATCCTGAAATGTTGGTAGATATCAACCGAGGAATAGTTAAGTTAACGGATGCGGTACATGTGAATTTAAGGAACAAGTACATTAAGAAAATGAAATGGATCCTTAGAAAACAGGCATCAAGAGTAGCTAAGGATAATCCTTCGACATTCGTATTATGGGACAAGGTAGAAGTCCCGATGAAGATCATGGAGTTTCTAAAGTGGGGACCGAACTATGTCCCTGAAAGTTCAAACTCATGGGACGCGTCAATTCAGGAAATAGAAAGAGGAATATCTGGGCTAGATCCTTTAGAAAAAGAATACCTCCGATGGAAAACTGTCATTAAAGACCGGATGGCTTGGAGGAAAGGATGTGATGCCGGTAAATACATCAAACTTACTAAATGCTGGCTTAGAGAAAACGATTTGGTTACTACTAGAGCGGACAAGAGCAAGACATTAGTCATCATGAAAAGGCAAACGTATAATGACGCTTTGGATGATTATATTAAGAAAACCGAATGCGAGCGTGTTGACGAAAAGATTATCGATAGCGTCGACAGAAGAGTTAAGAAACTTGAAAAAGCTAAAATCACTAATTTATTACCTTTTCTCAAAAATTGTCGGAATCCTAGGCCAGGTATGCCGAGATTATTTGCGTTTGCCAAAACCCATAAAGAGGGCAAGGAAGTAAGACCCATAGTTGAAAGATGCAGAGGACCAACCTTTTTTCTTGAAAAGAGATTACATAGGTTTCTCACCTCTCAGCTCGAGAATAACGTATATGTGGCAAAGGATCCTAGGGATGTGGTTAATGAGATACAAGATCTAATTTTAATGGATAATGAGGTTGGAACCGTAATGGACTACGAGAGCTTATACCCCTCTATAAAAATTGAGTCATGCAAGGTAGCGCTTTTGGATTTCATGCACAGCAAAAGCCCAGGTTTGGCAAATTACAGTAATGATTTGATAGAGCTAGCTAACCTTGTCTGCTATGAATCTTTTTTCGCTTTTAATGGCCGTCAATACAAACAAAAAAGGGGAGTCCCAATGGGAAGTCCTATGTCAGGATTGTTGTGTGAACTTGTATTGAGAAGGTTAGAAAAGAGTGTTATTTGTGGCTTCATGAATGACATTATGTATTTTAAAAGATACGTAGACGATGTCCTTGTAATATGGAAAAATGACCGGAAAATCGAGGAATTTATTAATAGAATCAACAACAACGATGACGGCCTCATGCTAAAGATTGAACAGACGTGTTCCTCACGGATACATTTTTTAGACATTGACATCGAATTCAAGGAAGGTTGGTTGGTTAAAGTTTATTGGCACAAGGGCCACATAGGCCAAGCTGCGCCACAACACACGGTATATATAGGTACATAAATAACAATAAAAATGAACAAAACAAAAAACCAATAACAAAAATATACAACAGTTAAACTGTGCATAACAACAACATGTATATGGATATAAATAAATAAATAATTAAATTTCTTTATAAATATTTGTAACTTTTAGAAAGTTCAATAATTTATCAACATTTGGCCTCTGGCCCAAAATCTCTTTAAAACTTGCATTTCCAAAATGCTGCCTACGAATCCGTTCAGAGGCGATGCAATTGCTCAGTATGTGCTTAACACTTACATTACAGTTGCAATACTGACATACAGGCTGGTCATCACCCTTCAAAAGGTATTGATGAGTCAGTCGAGTATGTCCAATTCTCAAACGAGTAAGAATGACCTCAGATCTCCTGTCATAAGGTTTCTTCTGTGTCCAATTTTCTATCACAGGTTTGATCTCGTGTAGTTTATTGTGGACTTGTGCGTTCCACACATTTTGCCATCTCTCCTCTAGTCGTTTTTTAACAACTAGCTTCAAGTCACCTCCTTCAATATGCATTGTATGCTGAGAAGGACTTGCTGACTTTGCAGCTGCGTCAGCTTCTTCATTCCCTCTTATACCTACATGGCCTGGGACCCAACAAAATTTTATAGAGAAATTCCTCGCAAAAAGATGGCAAATCAGCTTACGAATTTTAATCACTATGGAGTGAAAACTAGTTTCATACGAGATCAAAGCCTGAAGTGCACTAACTGAGTCAGTGTAAATCACGCAGCAACGATGACCTTTCCTATTTATATACTTTAGGGCTAAATAAATAGCCTGCAACTCCGCAGTAAAAATGGAAGACTTCGGTGCTATTTGCTCTGCCACGATTTCATCCTGGCAAACAAAGGCTAAGCCAACATAGTCATCCGATTTAGATCCATCTGTGTATATAGGAATTAAATTCCTGTCACGATGTTGAATTTCTGCGAAGTGCTGTCTATAAACGTAGTCTGGGGTGATTTCTTTTAGAAACTGCTTTAAGCTAAAGTCAACATTAATCACAGGAGTTGACCAAGGTGATATATTATCGACCTCGACCTGTGAAATGTTGCTTGTGTCCAGGTCAATCGTGCTGCTTACATTCTCCATTCTAATGTCAAATGTAGGGACACAACTTGGGCGAGCTGTAAATAATCTTTTCAGCTGAGTATCTGATACTCTACAATAAACTGAAGGTTTAGCCAGAGATTTCTGTTTAATGTAATAGAACAAAGACAACTGCTCTCTCCTGAGAGATAGTGGAGGCTCATAAGCATCCACGTACAAACTTTGAACAGGAGAAGTTCGAAATGCACCAGTGCACAAACGCAATGCTTGATGGTGGATTGGATCCAGCATCCGAAGAGTAGATTCTCGCGCAGAGCCATAAACAACACATCCATAATCCAGCTTAGAGCGAACGAGGGCTCTATATATCCTGAGCATCGAACATTTGTCTGCTCCCCAGGATGAGCAGCATAATACCTTTAAAAGATTCAGAGATTTTAAACATCTACTCTTCAAATTGCGCAAGTGTGGTAAGAACGTCAATTTATGGTCAAACACGACACCCAAAAATTTTGCTTCATTGACCATTGGAATTTTAACCCCCTTTAGGTGAATTTCAGGGTCCAGGTGCAAACCACGCCTTCGGCAAAAGTGGATGCACGAGGTCTTCTCTGCATTAAAAGTAAAACCATTGATCTTGGACCAATTGTCTATGCGATTTAGGGAGGTTTGCAGTTGTCTTTCAATAAAACTCATGTTAGTAGACTGACAGGAGATCTGAAAGTCATCCACATACAAGGAGTGTTTCACACTGGGAGGAAGATACTTAGCTATGCTATTAATTTTGATTAGGAACAGAGTCACACTCAGAATAGAACCTTGAGGAACACCCTCTTCTTGTGTGAAAGGCCTAGAAAAAGTGTTGCCCATCCTGACTTGGAATCTACGATTCTGCAGGAAGTTTTTTATAAAAATTGGCAGATTACCCCGCAGTCCAAATTCATGCAGATCACGGAGTATTCCATATCGCCAGCAGCGATCGTAAGCCTTCTCTATATCGAAAAACACAGACACTAAGTGCTGTCGTCTTACAAACGCTTCGCGTATAGATGTTTCAAGGTTTACTAGATTGTCCGTGGTACTTCTGTTCCTACGGAATCCACTCTGATGTGGTGAAAAGTAGTTCTTTTCCTCTAGGAGGAACATCAGGCGTCTGTTTACCATTCTCTCGAAAAGTTTGCAAAGACAACTAGTCAGAGAAATTGGTCTGTAATTAGAGGGATTCTTGTGGTCTTTACCTGGTTTGGGTATGGGAATGATGATAGATAGCCTCCAAGAGTCTGGAAAAGTATGTTCTGTCCATATTCTGTTAAACAGATTCAAAAGATTACTGAGGGAATTGTCTGACAGATTTTTTATCATGCTGTAGTGGATTTTATCCGGCCCTACAGCAGTATTCCCCGAGCGAAAGATTGCTGTACATAGTTCTATTCTGCTGAATGGCACATTATATTCCTCATTAGATGGGGAGTGGAAGTTTAGATATTGTTTTTCAGTTTGAACTTTATAAGCCTGAAAATCCCTTGTATACATAATATTGCTGGATGAAGACGAAAATGTTTCACCCAACAAATCAGCAATACCTTTTATGTCACTGATTATTGTGCCATTACTTTCCAGCATGGACAGAGAGTGAGAAGCATATTTTCCATTGATTTTATGGATTTTATCCCAGACTGCTTTTGAGCTGGTGGAAGATGTTATGCTAGAAACATACTTCCTCCAAGAATCCCTTTGGCTTTGCCTTCTTATTTTTCTGGCATTAGCCTTTGCTTTCTTAAAAGCAACCAAATTGTTAGCAGTGGGGTATCTTCTGAAAATCCCCCATGCTTTCTTTTGCTTTTTAAATGCTGCCTCGCAATTTTGATCCCACCATGGTTTCGGATGTTTTGGATATCTGGTTGACGTTTTCCCCATTGTTTTTTCGGCTGCCTGAATAATACTGGAAGTGACAACTTCGACTGCATCATTGATATCAGCAGTATTGACCATTTCCTCAGTGACGTTAGCCAAAGAGGAAAATGCAGGCCAATCTGCTGTTTCAAGTTTCCAGCGTGGTGGACGGGCTGTTTCACAGCTTTCTCTGCCTCGGTATTTTAGAAATATTGGGAAGTGGTCACTAGAGAGTGGATTAGATCCAACCCCCCATGTAAATGCTGAAAACAAGTTCGGACTGGCTAATGATAAATCAATGGCAGTGAATGTTCTTGTTGGGGCATGGAAGTATGTCACTTCTCCGGTATTAAATATATACAGTTGGTGATTGCCTATAAATCTCTCAATGGCCCTGCCACGACGATTGATGTCGGGACTGCCCCACATTGGATTGTGACCATTGAAATCACCGAGTAAAAGGAATGGAGTTGGCAGCTGTTCAACCAAGGCATCCAATTCATCATCATTGACTCTGACATCTGGTGGCAAGTATATGGAACAAACTGTGACAGTAACGCCGATTGAAATTCTGACTGCCACGGCTTGCAGCTCTGTTGTTATTTGTACCGGTAAAGACGGGATGCGGTTTGAAACCAGTACAGCCACACCTCCACTGGCGCGGGTGTGGCTGTCATCATCTTTACGGTAGAGATCGAATCCTTTTAAAGAAATTCTTTCTCCAGATTTCAAATGTGTTTCCTGAAGTGCCACGCAGAGAGATAAAGTAGACGATGTCAGGTGTTTAATGTCAGAAAAGTTGTTGCGAAAACCACGACAGTTCCATTGGATTATTTTATAATCCATTATGTGTTTGAAGCAGCATTCTTTGTAAAGGTATCCCTCTTTAATTTTACAGCCGATTTGCCTTTTGGAGGTGAGGCTGGTGGTGTAACCACCTTATTAGTCTCCTCATCTGAGAAGTCGGAGAACTCACTCATAGACTGAGTCTCTGATCTTTTAGATTTAGAGAGGGCTGATTTTAATTTTTGTTTGTTGAGTGGGTTCTTATTAGCTTTTTTTGAACCCACATTTCTGGTTACTACCCCTGCTTTAGGTAGGGGTGTTCTTTTCTTTATACTCTCCTTTTCTTCTGTTTCTTTGGATTGAGTTAATAAACATCTAGCATGGCAAGTGAGAGATTCATTTGGTGAAACGGAAATGTCTGTCTGAACCCCACGTGTGTTTGTGGACTTCAAAACAGCAGCAAATGTTTTCTGTTTCACTGGTGCACTTGAAGTGACCATGCGACGAGCCTCTAGGTAAGATAAATTGTTGACAGTTTTTACCCGCTGAACCTCTTTCTCTCTCTGCCATGCAGGGCATTTCCGGGAGTAGGAAGGATGGGCATCTTTGCAATTCACACAGCATGGGATACTTTTACAATCGGTACTCTCGTGACCTTCAGTCCCACACTGTGCACATACGCTCTTTCCTCGGCAGGATGTTTGAGAATGTCCAAACCGCTGGCATTTGAAGCAGCGCAGCGGGTTTGGAATGTATGGTCGAACTGGGCAGCGCAGATATCCTGCAGTAACAAATGATGGTAATGTTGGCTTTCCAAAAGTGAGAATGAGATGTTTGGTTGGTATCAACTTGCCATCACGACGAATGGAGATGCGTCGGACAGCAGTGACACCTTGATCTGAAAGATTGATCTGGATATCTGATTCATCTTCAGACATCAGATCGATCTCAGATATCACACCACGTGACGAGTTCAAACTTGTGTGTGGTGTGATGGTGACATTTATGTCTCCTAGAGATTTAGTTTTTAAAAGCTTTGCTGATTGTTGAGGAGAGGCTGCCTCTACAAGTAAATCTCCTGACCTCAATTTTTGGATTTTTTTAAGATGCCCAATGGTTGATTCAAATAATTTTTGTATTAGAAAAGGAGAACATTTCGACAGAGATGTTTCTCCCGTAGCATGAACAATAAGGTAGGCTGGTTGGTTGGTGGAAATAAAATCGCTTGGTGGTGATGCATTGGTACATGGTGTTTTAGATTTTAGTGAATCCATATTGAAAAATTATTATTCAGCTCCTGGTGACCCCACCCACCATGGGGCCCAACAAGGGGATGCCGTCACATGGGAGATTCCCATAGACCGTCACACCAGGGTTTCCCAGGAGCTATACCCTCACAATGCAGTCAAGAAAAGCACATCTTGTCTGACGTGTCCGCCCGGTCTGCATCGATCGGTTGACTCCAAGCCGAGGTCAACAATGACTCAACGACCAGCCGATTGACTCAAACGGAGCCTGATTTGAGCCTCCCGTTTATCCGAAGCAAAGGCCAAAGCAGTGTGTTGGGGACGTTATGTTGCCCCTCAACTACCAGGATCCCCCTTTCCGGCATACGGGACACCACGCACGGCAAACACGTGGGTGGGCGTTCAGATCCCAGGGATGGTAAAGAAGAGTTTCTAAACCATCTCTGGGAGGTCCCCTCACCACGGACAAGAACCCACATCGAGGGGAATTCAAGGAAGGACATTTGATTACTAAAGTGTACGTAAAACCAACGCATAGCCCTTTGTACATTCCATCGCGTTCGAATGATCCTTACCAATACAAAATGGCTGCTTTCCGTGCCCTTGTTCGCAGGGCTTTTCTCTACTGCAGTAGTGTGGTTGATAGACAAAAAGAAATCTACAGGATATCGCATATCGCTAGAACTCTAGGGTACAGGGCGGATATGATAACCACACTAATCAAAAACTACAAGAATAACAAAACAAAAGCTCAAGGAAGGGATTTCCGCAAATTCACAAAGTTCACGTATGACAGAAAGAAAGAAGCTATCATGAAGGAAATCTCAGCTCGCAAAAATACCAAGTTAATTTTCAAGAGGGCTCCCAACTTGTACAAATTATTAAGGAACGACAAAGACCGTATTGATAAAGAAAGAATGGCTGGAGTGTACAAAATTCCTTATGAAAACCAAGAACTAGGCATTAATAAAAACTACATTGGAGTTACTAATAGAAGCTTAGGGATCAGATTGAGGGAGCACAAATACAACATCAGCAAAAGATCTAACGCCACAATTCTATCTCAGATGGCACAGGTTGAAGGCTCGGTAGTCAAGTGGGGTGAAGCAGACATCATTAAACCTGTACACTCACCGACTTTAGCGTTTTGCGCCGAAAAAATTGAAATATTTAAGAGCAGATTACATAATGCCTGCATTAATGCCAGGGATGCCGAAGGGTTGCCTTCAGCATGGAAATATTTAATTAAGAGGTTTGATAGCTCTTAATTTAATGCCTTGATTTTGTTATCACTGCATATCTTGTATTTGTCAGAATTTCGTATAATTTAT
This sequence comes from Centruroides vittatus, assembly GCF_030686945.1. Taxonomy (NCBI): domain Eukaryota; kingdom Metazoa; phylum Arthropoda; class Arachnida; order Scorpiones; family Buthidae; genus Centruroides; species Centruroides vittatus. Next base: position 475,462 of record NW_027120695.1, on the reverse strand, counting down.
TGATAAATGCACTTCTTGCATTTATTAGAGTTTCGTGTAGTTTATTATTTAACCTATACATATTTTTTATATATTTTTGTTATTTATATTTAATTTTTACTTTCTTATATGTATATTTTATCCGTTATTTTATTTATTTGTATTTAAATTTTTTGTTCCATTTTGTGTTTGCATTCGAATTTGTTTAACCTGATGATGGCCAACAGATTTGGCTAAAAACGTTTGTTATTTATTAAAATTTTTCTCAGCAACTTAAGGTGTTTGGTTGTTTGTGATTTAATTTTGCTGAGTGAGTTCACTTCAACATACAATCAACGTAACTTTCGTCAGTTGTTGCATCTAAGGAAATCGAATATATTTTTGCCTTTTTTAATCGATTGAATATTTCACTATACACTAATTTTCTAATTTCTTCAGTGAGTTGAAAAGAGGTAATTTTCTTTTCTGCTTCCACAATTTCCGTACTTTTCTATATGTTCTTTCAAAAAAGGATCGTATTTCGCCGGTAATTCAATTATCCCTAGAAAATTACCATTGCTTGGGGATACCAAAGTTTCATTCATCCCTCCAAACACTAATGATCGTTCACTTGAAAATAACACAACATCAATGACACAGTTAAAGATATTGCGCCAATATTGAGTGGAAACCTCGACTTTTTTTTCGAGTTCTTTATCGATTCGTCCTTATACTTTTGAAAGGCTATTGAATAAATTCAATGCTCTTAAACGATTATTTGACATTTCATGTTGTACTAATCGCTCATTTTTGTAAGGTTTTGCGCCCCTTTATTGAAAGGGCGAAGTTGACCGACTCGCTCCTCTCGCTTTAGGGTGCAACTATGCAGACGCGAATAGTTCTGGTATAAAATAAGCTTATTTTATACCAGAAACACTTGACATAAAAAATAGAGAATAAAGATTCCGTAGCGTGTATAATCTGTTTAATATATGCTCAATTTTTATTACTTCGTTATATCGCGTCGTCGGGTATACCGTGCTTTTCTTTGTCTCAGGACACGTGCAATATAACTAAAAGCTCTTGTAATTAATGTCAAAATATAAAATTGATTATTTTTGAGTTAAATTATACAGTGGTTGTTAATAAATTAGTTTTTATATTTGCAGTAACCAGATGCAAGAAGTTATGGAAAAATCTCTGTGATCAGTTCCGGGCTATCCACAACAGCTTGCCAAGGAGTGGAAGTGGCTTAGAAGCCAAAAAGCCTAAATGGATCTTCTATTCACAATTACAGTTTTTAGCTAATGTGGTAGAAGCTAGAGAGTAAGAATCTTTACATTAATATTTTAAAATAATGATAAATACATTTTATTTTATTAGTAGTTTTCTAAGGTACAAGTAGAACATTTCATACAATAATATTATTATACTTATTTTCCAGAACACAATCAAATATTTCAGAAACTGAAATAAATGAAAATATGGAACCAACTGCATCAGAAGTATGTATTCTTTTTGTAATCTTTAAAATTATTTTTTATTGTTCTATTTTTAAATCTCAACAAATACTTCAGATTTTAGAAAATATTGCTATGGGTTGTGATGTAAATATAGAAGAAGTTTCACCGTCCACATCACATCCTCATCCTCATCCAAAGAAGAGGAAAACATCCTTTCCAGATCAGTTACTAAAAGAAATTAGTAATGTAAATAGGTGAGAATATATTTTCTATGTACAGAACAATTTTATATGTAATAATTGTCAAAATCTGTTTGACAAAAATTTATAAAAAATTACAATTCAGAACATTAAAAATTTATTTCTTTTCAGGGAATTGAATGAGTGTCAAGGGAGTCCTTTCGCACTATATCTTGACACTTTAATGAAGCAAGTGCCATAAAAAAAAAGAAGATTGTGCGAAAGGACGGTGATTGATGTTGTAATTAGTTTTATTGACGATGTGTTAGATTAATAATTATTAATAAAGATCACTTTTTAAACAATTTTTGTTTATTTAATCAATATATATTATTCCATTGCCAAGATACATTTCCTTCTGAAACAAAATATATGGCAAATTTATTTTTAATATCTCCTGCCAATTTTAAAAAATTGCGTAATACATTTTGTTTAAATGGTTTCCATTGCTCACACAATTCATCTGTGCGCCATGAACCTTCGCAAAATACACCATTAGTATCTAAATAGTCTCTGTATCCTTCTGGGCAATATGCTGCTTCATCTAGAAGACACATTAATACTATAAATATAAAATATAACAAATAAAAATAATTATTGTAACAAATGATACCTGATAAATTATTCTCAGTGATCATAAAATTGTGCAGCACAACAGCTGCTTTTATTACTTTATCTACGTTATCTGGTGCTAAAGCAATGGGCCTTCGAAAAATTCTCCATCGGTTGGCAAGTATACCAAAGGCACATTCAACACAATGCCTACAAATACATTAATTATTTGTATCTAGAATTATAACTATTAATGTAAAAAAAATATAAATATACCTTGCTCGACTTAAGCGATAATTAAACACACTCTGCAAAGGGGACAGTTGTCTACCAGGATACGGTCTCATAAAATCTGGGCGTAGTTGAAATGCTTCATCTCCTATCAACACATGTGGAAATAAAGTATTTGAATTAGGCAGAATACTTGAACTCGGTATCCCCAATGTTCCATTTTTCAATTTTCTGCCTAGTACTGATGCCTTCAAGCTCCTCCATCAGAAAATGAGCCATACGCACCAATATCAACAGCCAAGAATCTGCAATGTGCATCAGCGATGCCTAACAATATAATGGAGTTAGTTCCCTGGAAGAAATTTAAACAAATTAAAATTCTTGAATTTTATCTATTTCAGATTTCTTGACATGGTTGAGCATTAATAATTTTATCATAATTTTTAACAAGCTTTTAAAATAGTATATAGATAGGTCAATAGAACACAATTCCTTGATTGAAAGTATTAATATCTTCATTTGTACATTACAATTGTCTTTAAAAACTTTATCCATCAGAAATTGTTTCTCTAAATCATAAATAACTGATAAATATATTCATTATCTGTTTACTCTATTTGTTATAAAATGCATTATGAGAAACTAATGTTTTAAAATAAGATTAAAAGATTGCATTGCAAGTTATTCATTCTTTCTGAAAATCACCTTATAATTGTAAAATCGAAAGCCACTATTTGCAGGCTGCTGAATGTTGACATGCTTGCCATCAACTGCTCCACAGCAATTTGGAAATTGCCATAATTTTTCAAATTCTATGGCAGACTTCCTCCATATCTGTTCAGTAGGTTCCTGCAAGGAATGCACACAGTACAGCAGATATGCGCTGCTATAGGCAACGCCCAGCATATTCTACTGGATTGCAAGACCTATGACATAGAACGCAGGCAATTGATCCTCTACTGTCTATCTAATGGACATGCTTGGCTACCTGACTGGAAGGTGTTCTGCTCCAATAAGGACTGCTTTAAACACCTAATGACTTTTGCATCCAATTGTGACATCCTCAAGAATAGCCTTACAACGTAAGGCTCCAGAACCACGGGTTCTGCTTCTGTTATTATTTATTGTAAACTGCTTATTGTATTTCCATTTCACTGCCTTTCATGTATATTTTCACCTTGTACATTGTACTCATCGTCGCCAAATTGGCATGCTGTATTATCTTCTATTTGTTTTTATTACTTAATAATTGCGGTGCAAGACGCCAATGTGTTCCCACTACACTATCTTCCCTTCACACTCTATCCCTATCAACTATCCTCCCACCTCTTCCCCTCACCCCAATCCTTACTTCTTAACCCCTCCTCTTCCATTCAAGGCAAAGTCTGCAGACAGCCATCTTACTCTATCTTCCAGTCCAGTACAGCAGATATATTTCAGAATAAACTAATGCAATATATATATATATATATTAAAATAAAATGCAGTGCAAAAGTATGGAATTATCACAATACTTAATTATAATTATGTATGAAATTTTACATAGCATTGTAGTGTATATTTTCTATGTTATATACCAGACATACATGAATATTCACGGGAATGTATTTTTCTCTAAGTGTATCCCAAATGACTTGGCAAGTTTCTGGAATAATTTTTTGAATTGTGGAGAATCCTACATAAAATGCATAGGCTAAAGACTTGTAAGAGCCTCCAGTTGCCAAAAATTTAGAAAAGCATTTTATTAGTTGATAAATTATTTAATTCTAAATTTTTATCTGAACTATTATATTCGAATTTTGCCTTAATGTAATCGCTAAACGTTCACCAGGAGAAATCGACTCATTATTACTATATTTTTGTAATCGATCAGCCGTCAGCCGTAATAACTGATCGAACTGTGACGGAGCCATCCGTAAATAGTTCCGAAAAAATGAGGAATGATTATTTCTCATGTCTTTCATCTATATATAAAAAGATTTTTGTTTTAATATTATTCAAACTACAGACAAACATGAAATTATACAAATTCTATTTTCTTACCAAATTATTATAATGTCCTTTAGCTTTTCGCTGTTTCCATAGAGGATGAACACCGTATCGTCGTTTTATTTTTATTTCTTCGTGCAGTAATCCTAATAATAACAACTTTTTTTTGCTAGTAACAAGCGTCGATGTCGAACCATTTTGTGTTTTATTTGTATATAACAATAGCTTTACTCGGCAAGTTCGACGAAAACACGTGACTCATTAACTCCACGCCTCTTTCTCTCGTTCGCTCGCGCGCTGTGTGGTCGTATAATCGAGAGCGAGAAACAAAAGGGAGCGAGAAATGTCATCACCTCTTCTCGCCACTTATTCTCGCTCTCTCCAAAAATTCGCTCGCTCGCGTCTGCATAGTCGCACCCTTAGGTCAGGATGTCACGAAAGGGCCTTTACCGTATGGGGGTAGTGGTTTGCTGGACGCAAAGGGACTCACACAGAGACCATAATTACGAGTGTAACGCGTTTATTCATATATAAACATGCTTACAACTGAGGTACTGTCGCCGTCTCGTTGGAGATTATCCCACCGAAGAAAAGTTCGTCTCCGATGATGCGTTGTCCAGTATATGGAGAAAGTTCGACTCCACGATAAGATGCAGCTGGAGGTTCGTTGTTTAGAAATCCTCGCCAGGAAGTTCAGTCCCAAGTCCTATTTTCCGCACTCGGATGAAATTTGGGGTCTTGTCTCTACGTGTTTACTATTCCAGGGAGATGTCCGGGTATAGATCCACAGAACCGAGTATTCTACTTCCAACCTCCCCGTGTCCTTGGAATTTCGGGCTTTTATAACATTTCTTTCCCGAAATCCCGAACCTTGGTTGGTCCGAACGAGGGTCTTCTTTTATTCTATTGGTCCCTGGTCTGTTGCCAAGGACGCGATTCGGGCCGCGGGTTCGCCGAAGATCCCCGAACTTTCCTCCCTGGGCCGCTCCCCGTCCGAGTCGGGTCAAGCCCTTCCCCGGACAACGGTCCCGTAAATTACACTCTAAATGTGTTTTTCTGACTCGGAGAAGGTGCAGCCGGGACCACTCGGCCCCGACTACCGCCCCCTCCGATGGGGAGCCGGACAAATTCCGCTTTGAACCCGGTGCAACCCGATGACACAAAATTTCCCCGGCGGTCGATCCCTCAGTCGTTCCCACGATGTACAGTACGATCAGTGATCTGTCAATTAGGTCGGGAATGTGACAATTAAATCGTCTCGCGCACCCATTCCTCGACCACCTCGATCTTGTTTACCGGATAAATCACCGATTTAACGAATTTAGCTCGACAACCACTTTGCCGATGGGGGGGGGCAAAATCCCGGCCCCACATTTCCATGTTTCCAGTCACAAAAACCGCCGTGCATAAATTGATTGTATTTGGAGTCATTGAGTAATTTACAAAAAAGCGATAAAGACGGCCAGTAGTTGGAGAAAAACACAGCCAAGAGCGATTGATAACTTCCTCACTTGGAGTTTTTTTTTTCAAATATACTTATACAGTAGAGCAGGAATGGACAACCTTTTTCTACGTAAGGGCCGCATTTCAAAACTTTTGAACTGACGCGGGCCGCACACAAGAGAAAAGAGGGGGAACTGTCGGTAAATCACAATTCTTTATTCATATATAATTATAAATTAGCATAGGTATACTTAATATAGCTTCTGGCACCGATCTAAATGTAATATATCGGAAATATTTTGTTAAATATCAGTCACTGCTAGTTTTAAATTAGTTTCGACGTGTCTGTTAGTCGGTTTTTTGTTTTAATTTTTACTAAATTCATTGCGAAAAAACTTTTCACAAATATAAGTTGTAGAAAATAACATTTGAATTTTTGTCAAATATCTCATTAAGCTAGGAAATTGATATATTTATTCATACTTTATGCCACGCGGGCTGCAAAAAATATTACTGCGGGCCGCATGCGGCCCAGGGCCGCATGTTGCCCATCCCTGCAGTATAGCATCGATTATCCGAGTCAATTGGGGACTGGGATTGGTCGATAACTGAAAAGTATAAAAAAATACATTATTAGTATAGTATATTAGTATATTCCATGTAATTTGTATATTAGTATATCGCTATTAACCTACTTCGCGTTGAATTTTCATCGATGTTAAGCCCAAAACTTTTTTAAAATAATAATCGTCGCTATTGTATCCTTAAAAATTATTTCTTTATTTTCCACAAAATAAAGACAAAATAAAAAATTAAGCATGGTTTAAATACTGGCTTCCCTAGCTTGGTCGAGCCAGTGTTGCCAGGTAAAACACGAAAAAATTTAACAAAAATAATATTAAAGTAGCCAAGACAGCCAAATATTGTAGCGCCTCGTCACTAGCGGACATTTGAATTTGCCGACTAGAACGCGGTCGGTTAACCGATGTGACGGTTAATTGGGGGTCAGATAATTGATGCTCTACTGTAGTACATTTACTGATTTTATTTCTGTCCAACTATTCAAATGAATAACTACATTACAACACTGCGATAGTCAGTTATTGAAAAATAAAAGTTTTCATCCAGTAATAATTGAATTCCTTCATTTTATCCGGCCACATGCCTATATCATCAGATTAACCATTTTTTCCCGTAATTGTAGTTTACAAATAGATTAATTTTTTTAAAATTTAAAAATATTAAATTTGAATTTTTACATAAAAGTAAAAAATTTATTGATAATTGTTCATAGTTGATTAAATACGTTAATTACATTTAATATTACAAAAAATAAAATACATTTAATCGTAAAAATAATGATACACTAAATAAAAAATTTGTCAAGAAAATTGTATTGTATAATTGCTGAATTATAGAATTAGTATTATATTGTTGTGTTTAAAGTTTTGAGTTAAGTAAGGATACACAGTTTAGGAGGGAAACGAGAGTGGAGGAACTGACCTCCAACCAGCAACTCAAGCACTGTGTGATGCAAGTATGCCCTAAAATTGTTTACTATAAAGGGTTATATAATATGATCAATCTTGTTATATACGAGCACACCTGTATCCACCGATAGTCCCACGTAACAGAATTCAAAATACAGTAAAACCTGTCTATGGCGACCACCCACGGTTCCTTTAAAAAGTGGTCTTTTAGACAGGGTGGTCGTCCAGTACAGGTGGTGGTGTAATACCGTATTTCCGTACGTATTTTGCGCACTTTTTAGCCATTTCTACTAAGCAAAACTCGAGGTAAACAAAGAAATTTTTTCAACGATACAACTATATAGGTATTTTATTCTTATCGGATAAATGGATTTACAGGAGTCTTCGTGATGTAAAAAGACAGATTTAATACGAATATTTTAAAGAGTAATAAAATACTCGCATTTTCTCGATTATAATGCACACTTTCTTTTTTCCGATTTAATTAATTCAACTTGGTTATTTTCATTCGCTCTTCAGTTACGTGTATTACGTCATCGATGTACTGTACAAGCGCGTCCTATCTCTCCATCCCTTTTGGTTTTGGTTTTCGTTAGTTTAAGAATACTGTATTTTTTAAAATATTTTGCGTGCGAAAAATACTTGGATATTATTTTTCTAAAAATACAGTAGAGAGTCGTTAATCCGAATCAATTGAAGACTGGAGTTGTTCGGATTACTTATTTGTTCAGATAACCGATTATGTATGAAAAAATATATTAACCAGTCCGATGTTCAAATTTTTCTCTGTTGTTCAAAATATCCACTTTAAAAGGACAAAGAAAAATTCAAACAAAGGAATATAACTATAAAACTAATACTCTAAAATGAATTAATAATACTCTAAAATAAAAATATATTAATTAAAATATACAAATTAATTTAATATAAGTAAAACTTTTTAAAACAGTTGTAATATTGCTAGAATTCTGCAATTTATATATAATTAATATCTACCAATTAATTAAATACACAAATTATATATTATAACAAACTAAATACATATGAAAGAACACACCATGTAGAATCTTCTACACATAAAAACGTGCTCAAAATGGCAGCTCTGTCGATTCGATAGTTGGATAAATAAAACCGTTGAAAAATTTACTAAAATTAAAATTAACATGATTTACGATAAATGTAATAAACTAATACTTTAAAATAACATAAAATTGATAGTATACTATCAAATAGTACATTAATCAAACTTAAAATTTAATTAAATTAGATAAAATTTCAATTAATTTACAGATCATTAACGTAAACAAGAATATACGAATTTTTTATAGAAATAATACAAAATATAAGCAAATAAATAATACACCAAATAAAAGTACACATACTTCCATATTAGAATTATCTGTTTTCATATTTTTAATACAAACGGTTGATTTTATACGAATTTTTAAAATAATATATGTGAATTGAACCCCATGACCTTGGAATTGGCCTGAGCGTACCAACTTCTGAATGGTTCGGCATTCCGTGAGAGTAAACGGGCTAATGTCCCTGCGTAGTATTCTCTATGCTGCATTTTATATGTAAAGAAAGTAAGAGCAATGTAACCTTTAAAATTAACGTATTTATTAATGTGTACGAATTCGAGTATATATAGAATAAATATTTATTTTTGCAGAGTTAGAACACTAAAAAGTTGGAAAAGAAGAATATATGTGTATGTGTTTTAAATACTTATGCTAAGTATCATAAGGACAGTCAGATATATAAATATTATAATTGTCATTGATCTTACGAATATTAAAACACTGGAAACAATATACAAGCTCAAAAAGTAGTGACGTAGAATTTTAAAATTTAATGTTAATTAAACGAAACTGCGGCCGATTGGATAAAAGCACTGAACAACATTTAGTAACTTTAAAAACGTGAATGAAATGGCTTCTAATCAGGATCAGATCTACATATGGATTAATAAAACTTAAGTCCTTGGCCCATAAAATTGAATTATTATCACAAATTTTTAATACTTTTTCATTAACAATGAGCATTTATCGTATAGTAAAAATAGTTAATATTAATAATATAGTAATGATAATTTATAGTATTATATGTATTAACAAACATGTGGTCCCATTAGATTTCAATAAGCCCTAGCCTCCGATAAACCTAGATCCGCTCCTGAATAAACATACTAGTTTATGTAACCTATGTCCTTAATTAATCACACTATCGTCTTATTCGCCTTTGCGCTCATACAAATAAAATTATGCGAAACAACTTCGCCCGAAACGTGGTCAACTAGTACAACGCCATTGAAATATGAAGACAAGCATGACCTGTATCAGCGCTCCTAGCGACAAAACCGTGCGAATTGGCTGGCAAACATTTTTCAGGCTAAGAACAGGCTCTGATATATATGAGAAGGCCATGTTTTTATATTATTAATTACTAAAAAAACAGCAAAAAACTTAATTTTAAGGAAAGGGACAAATTTAATTTTAAAAAAATTGTAAACGCTAACAACTAGAAAAATCGTCATTAAGTCCACTGGAGACACAACATGTGATCCCCTCTATCTCCCCAACCCCCCGATCATTAACCTTCAACATTTAATATCATTAAGGGCATGAGGACCCGATTAACTATATACGAACTTCAGATGCAAACCCGGATGTTCGTATATATGAAGTACTATATTACTCGATAATATTAATTTTAGTTAGAGGATGGCGTTTTGTCGTCTCGGCTTATTTGTTGATCTTGTCCCCCTCCCTAAATTTTTAGATTTTTGGACTTAGGACACGTTCAAAGGTCGAGAAATGCAAAAAATTCCGATGTTTCTTCTGTATAGATTTTAGTATGTATGAGGGGCACGAGTTTGTTCACCTCTTTGGAGCTTTATAAGTCCTGTGTCTTTTGCCGAAAATTTCTGAAATTTTGCAGTTAGGTTCAGGTGTTAGAGGGTTAACCTTTCCATATCTGGTCTCGAATTTCGTTTATCTAACTCCCTTCTTGAAGTTAAGAATGGACAGATCGACATACGAACGAAAGTGGGAATTTACAGGCTACAATGTTATCAAATTGCAAATAATAATATATTTAAAATAATTCAATCGGTTAAAATTATAAACGACGGTTATTTAGAAACTATTTAAAATCAATTTAAATAATAGAACGAAAACGTTAATAAGAATGTTTAATTCGAAAATCTGTGAGATGAAAATGTATTGGCTTAACGTATTAATGAAAATAGGGCTAATAACTTTAGTGAATGTTTACAGCCGAGCCAAATATGAAAATGCATACAACATAGATGAGTACGCAAAGATATCGGTAAAAGTTGGTTCGTTTTTACATGGAGACATCTCTGTTACTTTCACTTCGCCATTATTCGGAAAGAAGGAACTTAGTGGCAGTAGAAACTCTACCGTCTTTTCGGCCGCGACTAAAGTCTACCTGTGGACAGGAAAGAATATATACAAGAATCGCCTGAAAAATATGCGAAAATTGTTCTTCGTAGAAGGTAAAAACTTCTTTGGATATTTTCACAATAATAAGTTTATCGGAAGATTACAAACCCTCCGTGAGGTTTATTATATCGAACCGGATAATGTTCTCGATCTGGGGTATATCGGAAACTCTATAGTGTACAATTTAATGGATGTTAAATATAAATTTACACGTTACTATAGAAATTCCATTTGCAACGAGGTAACGAATGATACCGAATCAGAAAGAACCGACTGCAATTACGCAAAATTCAAGGAAAATATATTAAATGTTAAGAATAATAAAAAGTAAGGTTTGCTTACATTTATTACGTGCCATACGAGTATATTTAAACTTGATTATATGGTTTATTTTGTAGCAGTGAAAGAAGTTGCTCGCTAGAACTCTTGGCAGACTACACGTATTTTAAAAGAATGAATTATAACAACGAGAGAACAGTGGCAGAAATGATGTTCTACATCATGAACGCAAATAATATCTTTAAAATTTTAGACATAGATGAAGATGGAATTGCAGATAATATAGGGTTTAACGTGGAAAAGGTTACAATTTTCCGAGATGAAGACAACCCGAACTATCCTTTTCAGAAAAATATAAACTACACTCATACGACTTATTTAGATCATTTAGCTCGATATTCTCATCCCTATTGCATGCTGATTTGCTTTTGTCACAGGGATTTCTGGACTAAATCAACGTATTCGGCTGGAAATGTAAAAAAGCGAGGAGGAATATGCTCTCACACAGGGCCCGAAGATGCCAAGATTATGAATAATGTAGGTTTCGTTACGGATTTAGAACATGGATTGATATTGCCAAAAGTTGAAGTAGCTGTCAATGTACTACACCAATTGGGTCATGCATTCGGTTGCCTGCACGATCCTCAAAATTGTCATTACATCATGCATCCCGACATTCCTCTTTGGATAAATTCAACTAATTTGAAATTTTCTCCATATTGCAAGAAAAGAATCAGACAATACTTAGAAAGGAAAGGTAAGAACAATTGAATGATGTCTGGTATAATATGTGATATTTACATAGTATAACATCCTAATGATGCAGTTTCTACATACCAATCTCTTTCATTTACTGGAAAGTTTTCTTTGTCTATTTTCGATCGGAAAATGCAACACTCCTTCCATTTCCCACAATTATAATCTATATCTTAGAAGGATTTTAACTTCAACAATAGGGTTTATAACACAAAGGTCAAAACTTAGTTTCTCATTGTAATTATTTTCACAAGTTAAAACGAAAATTCTCACAAACAAACCATAACTATAATAAAAACACAAGAACAATATTAAATTCGAAAAAAAACCACTGAAAAAATCAACAACGTACTGAGTATGGTACGGATCAGACTGACCTAAGCACGAGGATGGATCCAACAAAAATGTTATAAGGGTAATAAAAAATTATTTATTAACAATTGACAGAAAATACAAAAGGGAATTTAGAGTCATACTTACTTATCACTTTTCCACATAATTACCAAATTCATTTAGGCATTTATCTGACAGCAGGACTAACTTGATAACCTACATTGGCAGAAATCACATCCCTGCCCATTAAATCTGTTCTCGGCAGCTGTTTTCACATTACTGTCTGAAGAGAACCTTGTTTCAGATAAGTGGTCCTTCATTTTCGGAAAAAGGAAATAATCAATGAGTGGGCAAATCTGGGCTGTGTGTGTGTGTGGGGGGTGGCTCCAGACTTTCCACTTGAACTTTTGCAGCAATTGTTTAGTTTTGCAAGCAGTATGGGGCCTGGCATTGACATGCAGGAAGATGATACCATCACTCAACATTCCATTGAATTTCAGATGCGGACACATTCTTTGCCCATTAGAAACAAATCACAACTCTCACCTCCAATCGAGACCACTTTTCTCAGCATCTTGCCATTTCAATCGCTCTGACGCATCTACGAACTTACACTACCTATCCGCACAACCGCTGTATGGCAACTAGCCTCACTGGTGTAAAAATATTCCTTCCACATTAATTACTTTCCAAATGCTGCTGCTTGTAGCCTTTTTTTTCTTTTGATCTATGTACTGTACGTACTGTACACTGTAAATAAACAATGACATCGCTGAGAGTAAAGGCCTTCGAGACCTGGCTCGTACTTAGATTTAAAAAATATTATTATATTGGGGGTTAGTACTATACTTACTACTTTAAACTCTGATTTTACTTTTTCGTAATAATTAAATCAAAGCTAGAAAATACCTAAATCCGAGATGAAACAAACTAGATTTACATCGCTTTTCTAATTGCCTAAATCTCAAATCTGAAAAAAACAAGCAAGGAAAAAATAGATTCTAAAGTAAATATCCTACCCAACACGTAGTGCAGACTTCGATGTTTTGACTTAAAATAAAATGGCGATCGATAGTATCCGTCGTTGTCACCATTAGCGCTGTAACCGCGGTCACAGCCACTCTATGTAGTATATTCTAGCTCGTTGGTTCCTTTTTTCTATTTATATTCAATAATGACGTTCGTCCTCCGTAAACATTCTGCTAAACATGAGATTTTCGGTTCTATGCTTATCGTGGAATCGGCGTACTACGACGTTTTGGTAAAATTAAATAAGATCATAAACTTTCGTCAGTCTTAAATCGCTGGTGTCATCATATTCTTTCAATGCATTCACCGGCTGTATTGCCCTGCATTTATTCAAACTGTGGTGACCGTCGATAGTAGTAATTGCTTTTTAATTGTATCATTGAAATTTGTATAATTTGACCTTTGTTTTTTTTAGAAATAGATTACTGCCTGAAGACACTGCAAAGATCAGTGTGTGGAAACGGAATTGTGGAGGAAGGGGAATCCTGCGATTGTGATGATTCTACTGGTCAATGTGACACAGAGCTGACGTGCTGTACGTCTAGAAACTCTTCATTACCATGCACGATTCAAGAAGGAAAAGACTGTTCTCCTTCTACAGACGAATGTTGCGATTTGAATTGCAGACTCAATACGCGCGATGACGTAAAGTGTTTCAGCAACGTACTGTGTTACAACACTTCTACTAAATGTGATAAACTGTCGCCATTTTGTCCGTTGATACAGGAGCCAGACCAATCACCGTGTTTAGGAACAGCCAAAACATGTCGTTCCGGAAAATGCATCAGCAATGTCTGCGAAGACAATAAGCTAAAAAGTTGCAATTGTTTGTCTCTAAAATGGGAATGCCACGTTTGTTGCCAAAGTAAACCCAAAATCTGTCAAAGTGCTAAGTCGCTCGGTTACGTTCCGTCCAATCATCAACTGTACATAAAAGATGAAGGATCGTATTGCGATCAGAATTTTGGAAGATGCACGAGGTACGTAACCTTAATTACTTTGATCTTACTATATAATTTTATTTATATGTGATTATTTGCACAGTGACGGATACTGTTCTTCGAAGAAAAGTTACACTATATGGTACTATATATCTCCGTTGCCTTTCATTGTACTAATAATTGTAGCTTTAGTATATCTTCCCGGAATATCGAAACAGAAGAAGAACACCGAAGACGTTCTGACAACAATACAAAAGAAGAAGGTGGTCAAATCGCAACAGAAATCTAAAGAAGAAAAGCGATCGCCAATTCAAAACATCAAACAGCGAATGTCTTCGTTGGGCATAAAGTCCAAAGAAGGTGCACAATTACCTACACAAGACAAAGAAGAAACACAAGCGCCTACTGGAGTCAAGAAAAAGACAAAATTGCCCATTAGAGTCAAGCGAAAGAAGACACTAGCGGAGAGCATCAAGCAAGAAATGCAAGACGAACAATCCTTACACCAAACCCAAGTCCAACAAGAAAAGCAATCGACCGATCGAGCAAACCGAGCCAAGAAAGTAAAAGTAATTGTCAAGAAAAAGAGGAAACCGACGTCATCAGACGATAAAAATTGAATTATAATCACTTTAATTCGGTCTTATTCTAGCATTGTGATCAATTTTAATTTCTGTAATTAGAAATAAATAATTTTATGGGTTGTGGAAATTTAATAGTGTTTGTTTTGTACTTCTCACACAACTATAAGTTTCTGTATGAACAATATATAATAAAAAAAATGTAGACCTATAAATGCTTACTGTCGCTGTCTGTCCGTCTTTCCTCAATCTGGAGAATGGTATTCATTAGATAAAATTCAGATGAGATGTAGAAAGATTAGAGTCAGGAGGCCCCGATTAACTTATAGGAATTTTTGATGCCAACCGAAAGTCACGTTATTTCAATTCAGATGTTTTCTACTGAAAGCAGTTAATATACGACCGACACGACTCTATTGTTAAAATACAGGGGCAAGCCACGAGTGCTGCAACCTGCTTTTGGTGGAAACTTTCCTAACGGCGCCTTCGTTTTACCCTAGATTACTCTAAATCGAGAAAACTCTCCGAGCTCGATCTCATGCTCGGATTTAAAAAAATAAGACAAACGATCCTATGACGCAGATCCCTGTACTATTATCGTGAAACAATAATCAGAACAATTCATTGTTTTTAAAAATCTGAATAACTAAAATGTCTTAGGAATTTTAGGTTTTTATCAGAGGCATTAATTTACATCTGATACGGAGATAATTGATGTTTCAGTATGGTAATCCCAATTTGACAAACAACAAAAATCTTACCTGGTCTTTAAATATTCATAAAATATACACAAGAGTCTAAGGGACACAATTATTTAACTTAATTTTAATTAATTCACTTTTAACATGTGTTGTGTATTTTAGCTAAAGATAGAAAAGCCATTCACTTGATTTCAAACATACTTTAATACGTAAATGATCAGTTTTAAAAATTTATTTACCAGTATTTACATACATATTTGCGTTTTAATATTCGTTTTGAAAGTTCAAATAAAACAATATTTTTTAAATACCCGCAATATCAGTGTTGTATAATGCTAAACTAAAATCGGAAGACATGGAATTGTTGACTGCCCGGTGCAGTCGAAAAATGCTTCGCTTCCGGGCAAAGTTCGTGTGACACGTGGTGTCTGTCACAAAGTGAGATGAGCTGATGAATGAAGTAAAAAGTTGTACCTGTACTGTAGTCTACCAATGACCCAATGACTTGTAGATTGAAAAATGCGAAATTCTACCTGTGTGTAATATACAGTGTACACCTGTGTACCTAGCATAAGTCTATTTTTTTTTAGGTTCTGCTGTCCTATCCTAAAACCCTCCAGTTATAGGGAAAAACAGAACGGTTTTAGGCTAAAACTTTTCCGGCGAAACTTGTGGCGCGATGGGTAAAAGCATCAGATCACAGGGCAGTTTTACCCTAGATTTACCCTGAAATATAAGACTACCCTAAACATTACCTTGAGAGGTTGAAATTACCTTTGAAACGGCAGCACTGCAAGCCACTATTTATTTCAGGTGGAGAGAATATATTTTAAATTAAATAAATTTTAAAAATATGATAAAAAATTGCAATTCAGCTTTGTGACAATGTCACAATAAATGGTTGCTTGTGTTTTAAATTCCTTTCTTTTTTACGTTTACATTGATGCCATTCACCATCTTTATCTTTTAGACTTTTTTTCATAAACAGATACGAAGTATTCGTTACTATAAAAGCAACGGCACAAATTATTTTCGCAAATTGTCCATTTTGTAGATTTCTATAACGTTTAAAGGAAACAACGTATCAAGAATACTGAACAACAGTATTTGGTCAAGCAAGTATTTTATTTTGTATGTGAACAGCGTGTTTTCAGATTCCAACTCTGCAGTAAATTATTACAACACGTCTGCAAACAATACTTAACGGCAGACAATGAGAAACATGTACCGTACGCGACATAGAAATATAAATGATATCTAGAAACTATGCCTAATACTTGTATACTAAAAACTAGGGGAAGAAAGGAGATGATAGGGAGAGTACAGAAATTAGAAAAAATAGGCTATAGTAAAGATTGAAATGCCCTGTGTTCTGTTGAACTTCAAAAATTGTGTGGGAGACCACGTATAGGGGCGGATGTACATGGGGAATAATAGGGCTTAAGCCCTCAGCCCCCTAGTGTCAAGGGCCCACAAAAATTGAATTAATATCTAATCTTAATCCGTCTCTGTAATCCAAACACTTTTGGTAGTCGTATCTCACAGCATTTTCTGGTTAGCAAAACTATTTTTTATTTACAATTGAACTACATATGCATTTCGGGGTGGTATAATCTACTCCAACCCCTCCTCAATGCTAGTTCAAATAAAAACAAAGAAATCACAATTAGGACATGACAATGGTATACCATATAAAATACAGCAAAATTAAAAATACAAACAGTTACTTTTCACCATTTTTTAAAAATTACAAAAATATGCTTAAAACCCGTTTTGTCTAGTTAAAACTAGGATTTACTGCTAGTCAAAAATGAATTTGAGTTAAAACTAGTTTTAACAAAGACATCCAATATAAACTAGTTTCAACTAGTTAAAACGCGTTATAACTTAAAACGGGGTTTGACTGTAACATATATAACATAGAGAAACTGTGGCGATCAGTCTAAACTCATCCGCAAGATGTTGTAGAATGTTAGTATGTATGAGGACACGAATTCGTTCATACTCTTTGAATCATACATAACTCTTTTGCATTTTGTCCAAAATTTTTGAAATTTTGCAGAAAGATTTCGATTTTACAAAGATTGAGGCTATTCAATTTTTGGTGATTAAAGGTTAAGGGGTTGGGCAGATAAAACGGGACGTATGAATCTCCAGTAGTATCGGAATTAACGATTTTACTCGTTATTAGCATTTACAATTTTTTATACATTTAAATTTGCATTCAAATAAAATATCATAACAGTTGACGCCACAAAATGTTGTCGGGAAAGTTAAGCAACTCGTTTTATGATATTTTTTCTATTATTGATGATAAAAAAATTTTTTAATGACAAAAATTCGATTCATTTACATATTTAAAATATTTTTTTAAATTTAACATTCTGGTTACGAAGCTCAATATTGTTCCAGTTTATCAAAACAAACCGCGTCATCCTAGCTTCAATATAACCCGAGAAATTTATATTAAATTTTGTGACGTTGAGGAGTCAACATGGCGCTGCATCCACGGTGAGGCACACGTTTTTGGACTGTTATTCATATTAAATGTATAAAGTGCAATACGTGTTCGCGATATGTTTAGTTTTTTTGTCATATTCTTATATTTAAATTTTTTTATTACTAACTAATGATTGTTACGAAATAATGCTGATTAACGCGATGGATCGCGTGTGTCTCGTCGTCGTTTTGAAAATAACTGGCCCATATTTAGGAGAAAACCCAGAAAACTCCACGTGACCAGCCCCTACGGGCGAGGCGCGAACCCACAACTCAACTCGCAGTGTTCAGGAAACGGAACCGCTTCGCCACTAATTAAGGCAGTGAAGAATTTCCATTAATCGAATTGCGTGTTGCATCGTTTTTTCAAATCAAAAAACGGTTGCTGTCTTATTATATTAGTAAAAAATGATTCGAGTTTATTGTGACTGATGTAAAATGCTGTAGAATTTCTGTATTTCTGACTGATTACGGTTTCTTCTGTTATACTGTATTGTTATACGTGTACTTTTCTTAATCAGAGTCTTCTCTTAACTTGCAGTTCATAATTTTTATTCTCGCTCTGTTATAAATAACAGAAGGAAAATATAGCGATGAATTAAAAATTGACACCTAAATATTTTTATTTTTTGGACTTAAGGAGAAATTTCTATTAGTATAGATGTTAGTATGAGTGGTGAACACGATTTTGTTCACTTTTTTTGAAGCTTAGACTTAGACTTACACTAACTACATTGGAATTTCCAGACTGGACCGGAAGTCACGTGATTTTTTAACTCATTTTAAAACTACAATTAAAATTTGCAGATGGCATTGTGCCAATGTCACAATATGTAATCGTTCATTTGTATTGCATTTTATGAAAACTGAAATATATTTTTGACAAAGCTTTTTATACTAATTTAGCAAATTATTTTTTTAAGGTTTTCTTATTACTCGAATTCTATATCAGAACATGATTGAAAATTATTGAATTTTCTGATGTTACACTTATCTTGTTGCAGTGCTAGGAAAGTGGAGTAAGAACCCTCGCCAACTTTTTACACTAACAAAAAGCATTGGATCCGTGGCCTGGCGAAAAAATTTAATACAACTGGATAAGCAACCAATTACGTAGCTTGTTTCATTTGAATCAAAATATTTCATTGGTTTCCTCATCCAGGTGTGTTTTAAAGCCGCTCTACCTAACAACGTGTTTTTTGACCCGTCAATTTTTTCAATCACTTTTCCATTTAACTGTAAAAAAACATTTGAGTGTATTATAACTCTACTATCTTGATTAAATTATTGATTCTTTTTACCAAAAACCTTTTCAAATATATAAAAAATTGGAGTTTATTCACAGGAGATATATTAAATTCTTTACAGTACAGACACATTCGTGCTATCTAGAGATGAAAAGAGTTTAATTTCCTCAACTAGCACGCAACTTTATTTGAATTCTATATTGCACGTTGATTTATTTAATGCAATGACGTTTATTCCTCGTAGATAGAAGCTACCTGCTACACAGAATCGAAGAACTTGACTTTTAAAAATTAATTAACAAACACTTGTTAACGGGGATTTCTATTGTCATACAGAATGAAAGTTTCACCTGTAGTTAAGTTTAGTCCGATTTTAAAATCGCCTCGGAAACAGGGCTGTCCAGATGCTTGGAAACCTTTGCTGATGTCCATGATGTTATGTGGTTTAAACTACAAATCAAGAAGCGTTACTTTCTATGACGTCGCCATGATCGGGGCAGGTATCTTGTTTAGTATTTACTTTACTGTTTATTATAGCTTTTCAAAATCCCAATGTAAAAACCGATATGATATTGACGTTTGTCTACTATAAGTTTTACATCATAATCAACTGCGCATCGGTAATTCATTTTCAGGCCAAGAAAAACAACCTCCGAAACATTATCATAAAACTTTATAACATAAAAGATTTCCATAATGGAGAAAATGGAGTAAATCGGAAATATTTTAAACCGAAAATTCTATTTATTTGGCTGTGCTTATTAATGAACTGCATTTTCTCCTATCTGACTGAAACTTCTGAAAACTTCACCTATAAAACTATGGGCATTACATTTAATAAAACTATTCAAATCATTGTAACGATTGTGGATAGTTTACTGCGTTACAGATTTTTCGTAATGAGTACTCTTTGGCTCTTTTTATTCTTTGTGTTAATATGTGAAGAATTGGAAAATGCCCTAAATACACTGTTGAATTTCATTAAGAACGGTCAAGTTTCTTCTTCGCGCTTATATTCGGCATTGAAAGTGTACTTACGCATTCTGGAAATGTCAAAAGAAATATCGAATATCTATTCTCCAATGTTACTTGTTTGGAGTATATGTATCGGAAGTAGTCTTACATTTAACCTTCATATTTTATTTGTGGTTCCACCAAATATTAAATTAAGTATGTTAGTCAATTTTATACTATCGTCTGCCATTCCGTTTCTGTATTTTATTAATGTATGCGTAGCGACGTCTAGAGTGACCAACGTTGCAAAGGAGATAACAAAGACTATTTTCACGGTTTCTATGTTGAACGATGATTACACTATTCAGAATTTTGCTTCTCATTATTCTCTTCACGCTAAATGTGTACAAGATTTGCCCGAATTTACGGCATGTGAAATGTTTACCGTAAACAAATCTCTGATACTGACAATTGCGAGTGTATTGGTGACGTATTCGATTATATTAAATCAAATGGAATAGAGTTGTAAATACATGAAAAAGGTTCATGTAACGTTTGTGAGGGTCCAATTCATGACGTAGACCAATGCGACACTTGGAGAATTTGTGAAGGAAGTGTGTACCACTTTCTATGGCACAGTGGGTTTTATTTCGGTTTTAGACAGGTGAAGAAGAAAAGAAAATTCTCCCAGTCGGCCAGATGCAAATCCACGACCAGTGCTCCAGTGTTTTGTGGTGTTATACACAAAACACTGGAGCACTAACACTAACCTTGGCATTCTTTCTCGATTCGTAAAGAAATTTCCCTTTTATAAACTCGGTGACCAATAGTGTTTTCATTGTCATCGTTAGTTTCCCGAGACTCGATATTGCCGTCTTCGGTATCGAGTGAAACCATTCGAATATTAGAATACTGAAGTAAATAGATGAATATAAACGGTTGTACGAGGAAAAGAAAGAACTGCAGCAGTATCAGAAAGTAAACTATTTTTATTTGAATTTTATTGTCGTTTTCTTTAATATTAATTCATTGGGCTATTGTTAATAAATATAAAAACTAAGTTATTAAATAACTTCTGAAAAAATAAAATAATTTAATCTTTATCACAGGTAAAAGTTTAATTACATTAAATACAGTGGTGACGGGCAGTTCGAATTTAATTTATTCCAGCAGGTCGTTGGAGCTTCGAACCGTTCACAGTACGAGTTAACACCATATATGTTAAAGACCAGAGGGAAGTAGTCAAGCCAATAATATTTATGATTGAAAAGAGTATAGATATTGTTCATTTTCTGACTCTTATGCCAATAAACCTCGTAAATATCTCTGAAAATGGTGTGTTTACGCGGTATAATGATGCAACGTCAACACGATAATAAAAGGTTTATAAAAGTGCTTTAACTTTCTGTGGCTGCATTTTTAAAGCAATTTAAAATGAAAGATATTCACCTTGAAGGCCACTCGTAACATTAATTAAAATTTCCAACTCACCATATATGCCATAATATATTCGACAAAACAACGACTATTATCATACGTTGAGAACAGAATTTAACTAAAGTAGATCTTTAAAAACGTATATATGTTACCGACAAAACCCGATTTCAGGCCAAACTAGTTTGGCGTAAGCGTGTCAGGCCAAACTAGTTTAAAATAATTATTCAAGTATATTAATGGTTAAAATAAAATTAAAAAGCAATTAATTAGATGAACAATATTTATTTATCTAATTGATATTTTACTGTTGATACTGTTTCTTTGTTTGCTTTTATTCAAGAACTACCATGAATCAATAACTAGTGACGTTAAACACTGGGCGGCCTGCCGGCGGCTCCCCTCCGAGAGAAGTCCGTCAGGAGCACGAACATTTTTTTTTTTTTTTTTGTAACTCTTTCCGCCCAGTTGGCACTAAGAGGGCCTCTTATAGCAAGCCCATTATGGGTTCGGCCAGGCCCACAATGAGGCGGCCGGGTGGTGAGGGACGGGACCCGACATATCCGGACGGACCACCCCCCGAAAAATTCCTGGAAATTTCTCGACCCGTCCGGATTCGATCCCGGGTCCCCCAGGGCGGCAGGCTGCTAATTTTGACCGCTCGGCCATTCGGCCGCTACAGGAGCACGAACAGTCGGAAGTGCTGCCATTGGGGTTACCTAAGTACACTTTAACCCACCCATTAATATCTAAACTAGTCTGGCCTGACACGCTTACGCCGAACTAGTTTGGCCTAGGCAAAACCAGTTTGACGTGAAATCGGGTTATGCCGGTAACATATACACTGTTGTTATAAGTTCGAATTTCTATAATCTGTGTTTTTTGTCGAACATTTCTGAAAATTCTTTGGGGGGTTGCGTTGGGGGAATCGACGGTATTAAATTTAAATGGTTAAACTTCAAGATGGTGGGGATATAAAAGAGGCGTGTCATATCTCGAGTAGGGTCAGGGTAATTATGATTTCAACCGTTATTACCATTTTCAATTTTTTTTAATAAGACATTATCCTAAAAATCAAGTTATTTTGCCGTTTATAATTAAAAATATAAACGTTCATTTTTATAAAATATCGTAACAAATAGCACCAGGCAATGTCCTGAAAGTAAAGTAACTCGTTGCTGCATTTACAATAACGATTTTAAAAGCTAACATTTAAAGAAATAATAAATTTAAAATGCATCTCGAAGTGTTCGCACGAAAACATTATTGAAATGCACGAAATTATATAAATTATTTCACTAATTAATGTAAATGTTAGTGATTAATCAGACTAATAAAGGAACATTAACAAAGACACTCGACTCGTCTTCTTTGTTTCGACGATAAAGCTTTGATGAGAACGATTAAAAATTATTATATCGATATTAAAATCTGTTTCTGCTTTAACTTCTGTACATTTAAAATAAAAATATTTTACACAAGCGCAGGTTTAGTTGTAAAATTCAATCTAGAGCTAATTTTTAATTTAAAACTAATTGTTTTATGACGAGAAAGTTGAAAGAAAACTGAAAATATTCATTTTGATGAAATTCGAATAAATTCCTTTAAGTAAAACGAATACATACCGAGTGATTTCTTGTTCGGTGTTTAACATTTCACACTTCTATTTCGAATTATAATCGACCTATACACGAGGTTCCGTTCGTTTTATATTTTTGATAAAGACTCCGTGTGACGTTATTTATTTAATAACAGCTTGTTTGTAGTCTGAATTAGCTGATACTATTTACTAAAACTATCTTCAAAACATCAAAAACAGATCTGTTTAATTACTAAATTTTCTTCTGTCGTTTTGAAATGTAACGTAAGGCGGAGTGTAACATAAAAGTGAAATTATAGCAGAATTATGTGTTCATAAAGATTTTCTAAATTTCATTATCCATATTTAAATTTTAATGTTACAAATGAACAAACCGTTATTTAATAAACGATAAACTATATTATAATAATATATTAAGAAATTAAATATAAAATGAAACTGTTTTATACTTTATAATATAGAACACATTTTCGTAATAACAGTTTGATACGTATAAAACCTTGTTTTAGTTACGGTATATTTATTGAACAATTTCTATTATAATCCCAAATAGTAAAACGTATTTTTTTTTCAATCAATAATATCAATTTTGTACGTTATTGTGAGTATATATTTATTTAATTTTCTGGAAATTTAATAATTAGTTAAGTAAACAGGCGGTTTATCGCAAATAGAACTCGCGAACGATCTTCCGGACAGAAGTGTATTAAAAGATAATTACTCATCCGGCAGCACTCGAGGATGTTGACAAAGTATAAAAAAATATTCTTACGTAAACTTTATTAATAATTAAATATTTTAAGTTATCTGTACAAATTCTGCAATTTACTTACGGCGATGTAAACGAAGTTTTAATGCTCTTAATACGAAGAAAGAATAATGTTTAGATCTGTGCAACAAAAAAATTACGTATGTTTTTTAAATCAAGAGCATACGCGGCAGTTAAATCAACCTTGGTGATAAGCAAATCTAATCGAGTGCCAATGGAATCGGGGACAGAACAAGATGACACCGTGGAACTCGCTAGATCAATCAACCACTGGAACTGGAATGCTAAACCGCGAATGAACTCCTGAGCCCAATTTCCTATTGCTTTTCCTAGCTAGGTAACTCTAAAGCTCATCGAGGAGCTCGAACGCTCATCAAGAAAGTACGAGAAACTGCACGTAGCCATTAAACTATGTGTATTGGTCTGCGATTTGTAAAAGTCGTAGACAAATTCTACTCTCATTCGTTTGTCTGTGTGTTTGCCTGTCTTACCTTCATCTCCAGAACCTAGTCAGATACAACAATGCTTGAGACCTGACATAGAACGTGTAAGATCGGCACGCCCGCATAAACTATATTATAACTTCCGATACAAATTCAACTCACTTTACTTCAATTCAGACATTTTTCCCAAAAGGCGCTACATAGATGAATGCATAACTGGTAACAGGAAAAGTATTGTGTGCAGGGCCAAAAAAACTTACTAATTTGAAAGGGTAAACATATATTTTATATTACAAATATAATTAAAACTTGCAGCTTGGTATCGTGCCATTATCACAATAGATATTAGCTCCTTTCTGTATTCTTACTTCTGCAGTCGATTTCTTTATTTATTAATGGTTCGTTTATTCTGTAACAATTACAATAAATTTGAAAAAATTAATTAAAACTTTATGAACATATAATTCTTGTTTATTTTAAATTTTCTATTATTTTACATTTCGAATCAATCAATCCATTTTCGATATTTTAAACTTAGTTTTAATAACTGATATCAGCTAATTTGGAGAAACAACAAGCTGTAAGTATATCAACAACGTCACACTGAATCTTTATCAAAAATATAAAACGAACGGAAACTTGTGTTTAGGTTGATTAAAATCCGAAGTAGAAGTGTCGAAGACCAAACACGAATTCATTTGGTAAGTATTCTTTTTATATAAAGGAACATTCGAATTTAATCAAAATGATTATTTTCCAAGTGTTTGCATTTTTCTTTTGTCATTAAACAATTACAATTTAAAATTAGCTCTACATTAAATTTTATAACTGAAACTTGCGCATGTGTTGAATATTATTACTTCCAATGTACAGATATTAGAGCAGAAATAGCTTTTATTATCGATACAATAGTGTTAAGATCGTTCCTATCAGAGCTTTATCTTTGTAAATAATTTATATAATTACCTGAATTTAGACAATGTTTTCGTGTAAATACATTGGTATGTATATTAACTTTATTATTTACTAGCAGGTAGGCCCGGCGTTGCTCGGGCAAAAGTAACGATAGCGAAGATTCAGATTATTATGTTATAGTCAACTTTACCCGTTTTCACAGAATGCAAAAATTGGGTCCCTCTGTTTCCGGACTAATTACAAAATTTTTAAATAGGTCTAAAATTATGTTCGATTTTCCGCAAAAACGAAAAAATAACTTCATCTGCGTCTTGCACGTCGCTTTCTCTTAACAATTCCATTGTTACGTAACACTTCCATCAATAATGGAAGTGTTAAGCCTTAATCCTGTCCCTCTCCCCCGTGGGGAGGAATTTCGAAAAATCCCTTCTTAGTGTGCGTTTTCGTGACGTACCCTAACTGCGTACCAAATTTCAACTTTCAACTCCTAACCGTTTGGGATCTGCACTGATTATTATTATTACTATTATTATCAACTCGTCTCGATTATATATATAGATTAATTCTTGAGCCATACTTTCCTTCTGTTATGTATAACAGCCGAAAAAGTAAAAGCTATATTGTTCTACTGTATAAAAATCAGAAAGAATAACAATAGTGTAAATTATTTTTTTCAAATCTTCACTAATTATAAGCTTTTAATGTATGATAATACTCGTTGAATGTCGAGTGTACTTAGACGTTTATAGACGACGTGTTGGGAAGTTTAATGTTAAAGAGTGACCTATAGATTGAAATAATTCTTGTAAATGTGCCTTTAAATTTGCATTTACATGGCTAGAAATGCATATTCGGAAAAGGACTTAATTTTCCTGTTGACGTGTACTTACGAAGGTTAAAATAAACTTTTGACTATAAAATAAAATTTCCTAGTCGCAATAATGCCAGATTTTGTCCTTTCTAATTGAATGTAATAATTAAATCACACATCGATGTTAAGTAACGCCTGCTTTTAATAATATGGAAAACATTTCTGTTGAACACAATGTACTCATTGTTGTTTGTTAATTAATGCAACGTTCGTTTTATGATACAGTATCCAAATAACCTATTTCATTTATCGTTATGTTTTCAATTTTTTTGTGGTATTTCACCCTTATACATCATACTTTCCCTGTTAGCAATAGAGTCGTGCTGGTCATCGATCTAACTTTATTCGGGAGAAAGTTTTAAATCGAACTAACGTGACATCCTATCTATACTTGAAATTAGTGTATAGTTAATCCGGTATTCTGCCTCTAAGCTTTCTACACCTGGTCTCGGCATTCATCTATCTAACTCGTTACTCGAGATTGAGAAAGGGCAGGCAGACAAATACAGACAAATACTGTCGAAAATTTATAGCTATATAATTTTTTCAAATTTCAGTCGAATATTTTTTCTACAAAGGCGATATTGACGAGAACGTATTTCTAACATTATTTATACAATACGTTCCAAAAATATAAACACGTTATTACCACAAATATTACTTAATTAATATCTAGCTAGATGCTTCTTAACCTACTCAAAACACCTTATTCTCACAGTTTTATTATTATTATTATTTAAACAAGTCATAAGAAGTATTTCGCACATTACGGTTAGAAACTCGATCACAGGCAGAGCCATCACAACCTTTCTAACACGGATCGTTTTTCACGTATGAATATATATATAACCCATTGATCGCGTCTGTAATCTGTAAGTTGTAACGGTATCCACTAACGTCCCTATCTTTTCAACGAGACACACCCTCCAATAAATCTCTCACCCCCGGATGCACACCCTGATTTACACACCTTTTCTCCACCGAGAGAGACCCATCACGTGGCAAAGAGGGGGCAGAGAAAGACGTAATGCACAATACAACACCTGTTACAGTAATCTTACGACATATTAATCTTGGATTAATATCTCCATATATTCCACTGATATGAAAACATTTCCCATTGATATGAATTTATTATTTATACCACGGAATAACACCGCCGCTGCTAGAACGCCCACTAAATTTCAAAAATGTGTGTGATAAAACCTACCTCTAGAACATTATCAAAATGAATTTCTAAGTTCGAACAATGAGGCACCACAGTATTTAATATTATATAATTTTTCTCTTTTAAAGCTCAGAATATTTAATTTCTTTAAAAAGTTATTTCAAATTTAAATTATTTTTTTCAATAACAATAGCACAATGAAGAATGGTAAAGAAAACGACTATAAACTTCATATAAAAATAATCTATTGTCTAATGCTGCTGCTATTCTCGCTTTTCCTCGCACAACTGTTTATAATTTTCTATTATAAACAATGCGAGTGCAATATCAAGTTTCGGAAAACTAACTTTGAAGATGCCAACACCAATCAAGACACTGATGAACACCGAGTGGTCAAAAGGGAAACTTCGTCTCAAACCGAAAAAAAATGCCAAGGGGATTGTCCTCTGACAGCAAATTCATCTGAAAAAAACGACGATACAATAATGATAAAGGGATATTGGAATGTGAAAGTAAGCGTTTAGTAAAGCACCTCTAATTTGAAATAATTAGCAATTAATTACTTGAAATAATTAATAAAATTAACAAATAGATAAGACATTGTTGTCAATGCAGTATAAGTTTAAATTGTTTATCGTTTGTTGCTTACGTAGAAATCTGATCTGTTGGAATATTGTTTTACCGCCGATGACTTCTGTCGAAGAAACAGGGAAAAATCAGAAGGTATTTCTTTCATTATAGAGAATTGTCTGTGGAATCTAGAGCAATGATATTAATAAATTAACATTCATTTAAACAGACGAACAGAAAGAAAACTTGGAAGCAGAAAAGCAACAAGAAGATGAGTGTAAGAGAATTTATATTATATCCAGAATTAAAATTGACGATGTACAATTTATTAATTGTTTATTTGATAAAATTTTTAATTTATTGTACTTTTTATGAGTTTAGTACAACACAGTCAATTTGTTTCAGTTATTGCGTTGAAATGATTTTAGAATAATTTATTGTGTTGGAAATAGTAGGGTTTGTGTTGATAGCTTCATTCTTTACGGTAAAAAATTCATCCATTTGGTGAAAAAAAACGTGAAGAGTAAGATTATTGTGTCAGATTTAATAACATACCAGATAACTCAATGTGTTTTAAATATGAATTTTACTCCTTTGTTTTTCAACTCTTTGTAACATTGTAACATTTATGTGTTTATTAGCCTTTCAGTTCATTTCTCATTGTATCTGGTAGATAAGTTTTAAATTTTAAATATATCCTTATAAAGTGGTTCTGACAATGTTTATTTTTAATATCTTAATCCAAAAATGTTATTTTGCTGTATCGATGTGATTTTGTTTATTGATTATATCACATTATTTTTATTCTCGAAATGTTTTACTTGTGTTTTTAAAGCAATTGAATTGCAGAATCAATATAATTATCTTATTCTTCGCTAAAAAATCAATCCCTCATTCCAGTGCAATTAAATGGCTTTCGTGGAATGTTTCACGTTAATTAACAATTAATTTTCTTGTACTTTATTTTTAATGGCGTTGTTACGAAATGTATATAAAATAATTACTTCTTTTCTATCTTTAATAGGAGTGCAAGTGTCACAAATAAGTTTTTTAGTATCACTAAAATTATTTTTTTTGTATTCATAAGTGTAAAGTTCTCTTGCACATACAGAACATGAACATTAATATAACCATTTTAATAGTTCATTGAGTGTTTACAAGTACATTTTCAGAAATAATAATCGATTAGAGTCTATTCAATTATTTAAACATTTCAAGTGAAATTTATTTATTTCGTAGTTTCTGGTTTTAATTTTCGTTTGCAATAATTTTATTCGAACTGAATTATTTAATTTTACTATTATTTTTTCTTCTTCTGTTAACGAAACAATAATTAGATTCACAAACTGTTACTTTCATTTGTGTTTTCTAATAACGTTTGATGTTTTGTTGTATTGGAATTTCAATCCCCACTGTTGGTATTTTGTTTTCGTGTTTTAAATTTAGTCGTACATTTGTATAGTTTTTTTATTCAATTCGTATGTTTATTAGTATTAAACCCTGTTTGTTTTAACTGCTCTTTCTACATCTTACATTACAGTAGAAAATGAAAATTCCAAATTATAGCTAATATCTGACGAATCGGTGTCACGATTATATTTTAGTCGCCTGTAAACTCTTTGTTGAAATGTATCAGTGTATTTTGATTT
This sequence comes from Centruroides vittatus, assembly GCF_030686945.1. Taxonomy (NCBI): domain Eukaryota; kingdom Metazoa; phylum Arthropoda; class Arachnida; order Scorpiones; family Buthidae; genus Centruroides; species Centruroides vittatus. The sequence goes on along the minus strand of NW_027120695.1, from coordinate 445,888 downwards.
CGATTATTAAAATCCTTATTCGTTTTTGTAAAATCGCTTTGTATAACTTCAGAACATGAAATTTCCTTGTTATTTCAACATTTCTGTCAGTTTCCTGTGAGAAACACCTGTGAAAAACGTCATTTACGTTCGTGATAAACACACAAAGCAAAAAAGCTGGCTCGGCTGTGGCCGACTTTCTCAACACTCGAACAAAAGGTTAAGAGAATTAAGAAAAAGTACCACATTTTCTAATCATTACGACTTAAATTTTCACTTTTTCTGTTAGAATTTTAAAGTGTATAAATTGTTGATTGATGATAAGTTGTTTAATTTTCGAAAAAAATAATGTTTGTGTTGTGGTAATAGGAACATCGCTACGTATTTACACAGAAACAATTGTAATGGCAGAAAGAAGTATAAGTTTTATTTTTTTCGTAATCGTGGAAAATGATGCAAATAATTAAACAATTTGCTTACCAAAAAAGAAAAGCAAATGTTTGAATTTCTTGCTGACATCTAAATGGTTTAATGTTAACTGCGAGTGAATTGATCGAAACATTTACATTTTAATAATTTTGAATAAATGTGCAATTTATTTTTAACTAAATATAAACAAACTTAAATAATAAATCGAGTTTTTTTTTCCAGATTGCATTCCCCAAAATATTACAAATCACGAGTCCTCTCAGTATCAGAACGTCATTTTTGATTTTCCAGGATTTTGGTCACAATACATAAATATTGAAGAGGGTCCGAAAGAAAATTTCAAGATTTTTCATGCGAATTGGGTACGGGTTTTATGCAAGAATTTCGACTTAATGAAAAACGAGAAGTGAAACTACTGAAAAAGTTCGAATTGCCTAAAGAAATGAGATCGGGGGAAATTACGGAATACAATGGAAATATTTATAGTCGACACGTAAATAGCTCGGAACGAAGAATTCTGAAGTATAATATTGAAACAGGGAGGTTGACTTTTGGGAATAAAATCGATTTTGTTGAGTATAATCACCCCGTACTTTTACGTCCAGGGGACGATTTTTTCTGGGTATTTGACATTATATATCAGAAACCACTTCCAGAATTTCGTAGAGAATATAATTTCCTTGCGTATAAAATGAATTTGGATAATTTAAAAATTTTGTCAACGACAAATTTTACACTGAATAATTGTTCTCCTCAATTCATGTTCGTTGCTTATGATAAGATTTATTGCGTTCATAAACACTATGATAAGATTGATATTTCGTCGGGTTTAAATGATAAGATGTTTCTATACATTGATGCACAAGTGCCAAGAGATTTGCAATTCCGACATGTCTTCTATAATGTTAACGACGAAAATCTTTACGCAGTGTTTTTTGGTACATCTTCCGCGAATCATACAATTGTTGTAAAAAAGTTAAACTTCAATTGTCCAAACGAAAATTGAATTATTTTGTCACATTTTTATTTTCCTTTTAATTTTTTGTATTAATGAATAATTATAATGTTAATAATTTTTTGTATGAAATACTAATAAACATTTTATCTACTCAGTTTGTTAGTGTATAAATAAAACTAAGAAGTACAAAATTTGCATAGTTCAATGTCGTAATTGATAATCTAATAGTAATAAACCATAGTTAATTATTTTGTGAATATTTCTATATCGTTTATTTATTATGTATACTGGATACACATCTCCTCGATGCGGGGAGCAATACAATCCTTCAAAAAATCACTTAAATACATCGAAAAAATCACTTAAATACATCACTGACAAAAATATACAATAATAAATTATATCATAATTAACCTACATTTAATGTTGAAGTTTTAATTAAAATTTAGCAGTAACCATCAGTAAAATAAGAAAAGTAATACCAATAATTAGTTAAATAACTTAACTATTAATAAGAATATTTCTAACCTACAGAAAAGAAAATGTTAGTATCGATGACAGAACACTGACAGATGCTACATTTAGTCAAAGTATGCCAAACATCAACAGTTTCTTCCCCCAGACAAAAATTACACAATTCTTTCGAAAATTTATTTTAAACTACAGTGTATTACACCTATCCTGTATAAAGAAAGACAAAATAATAAAAAGAACATCTTGGTTATGCAAGGGATTATCAAAAACGTAATATTTAACGCCTTATACCAACAATTATATGCGCTATTACTTATTCTTCTATAATCCTAATAATCCAATTTCTTATCCCACTAAATATCATAAGTTTTATAGGAGTCACCTCACATTCCATCATAATTAAATAACCCATTGTAAACGAAATAAGTCTTTAATGGATTCAATCTCTATACCATCCCCATTAATCAAATGACAACCTCAAATTTCTGAGTCATATAACAATGAGAGCAACACTAGAGTTTTCAATAGATGTAAGTTATCATTTAAGTTACGTAATGTGGCAGATTTCCTTAACTGAATGATTTTCTTCATCAATAATCTAGCATAATTTTTTATTGCTATAATGCATCCGATATAAACCAATAGCCGAAAAAGTAACACCTAAATACTGTATTTAATTAATTAAAACGCACAACCAAGATAACATTTGTGTTAAACAAACACAATATCTGAAAATATTGTAAACTTTCAAGGAAAAATAATTGTTTTCTTCAGACAACATTTTACCTCTACCAAACATTATCATTATTCAGTAATTACAAATTGTTCCTATTTGAGTAAAAACAATGTAAAAGAAATTGTCCAAGAAACTTTACAAGGGATTGTTCCTGAACATATTTATTTAGATCCTTTAAAACGTGCTTCGTGCAGTGCTAAATGATTAGAAAAACTAGGGATATAATTCTAAAATGGTATTTAAAATCAATGTTTTTGTTACAATAGACAAAAATGCGTGTAAAGTATTAGTTGTAGCTATTTTGCTGCCAACGCCTACAGTTGTCGACCGTGTAAGCTGAAACCTGTGCATAAGTACTTCATCTTATAATGTTTACGTAAAGCAAGCTGTTTTCACCAGAAGCATCCCTTTCTCAGTGACGCGTAAGAATAACAGGTTGCCTCATTTTCGGTGATATAAAAAACTATTGTGCAACACTCTTGGTAGTCGACAAAGTAGTGAGGCATTGTTAAGTCTTTAGGAGATAATGAGGGCTTCGAGAATTGGGTGTGTATTTTTTATAAAATGCCTATTATTAAGCTTTTTTATTCTTTCACAGTTGTCAGTTTTGTGGGGTTCTTGATTAATGTAAATTCGGTTGACAATTTCCGTAAACGAGATTGTGACTCGATGGTCGACAACAGGAAGAACGGCCTCTGTGATTGAATCCTTTTTTTATAATGTAAACAAATGTCTAACGAGAAATGTTTCTGTTTTCGTGACAAGTATAGAAAAAACTTTATTTTCATATGAGTTTTGTTTTTCGTGCTAATACGTATTGTAACAAAAATATTAAAGTCCAAAACAGCTGAAAATGTCAACTACTGGTGTCATCATTTTTTACTACGTAACTGTGTTTAATGCAATATCACCTTACATACGATGTATATTATATAACTCTTTATTTCACACAGTTGTATCTCATACTTCGAACGACTCTAACTTTGACCGCTTCGGAGTTCGAACGCCGAGTTTAAAAAAACAACTGCTTCCGAGTTCGAACAACGCTTCGAACTTTGAACTGTGCGCGAAATTATAAATGAATTTCAGGCGTAAATAAGTTTCTGAACGAAGAATATAATCTCAAGTTACCAATAATGTATTAAAATTTGCAACTGTTATATTTGAATCACACACGTTTTTGAGTAATCGCATCTGTAAAAATCTAGGAAACCACAATTGTTTTTATTGTTTAAATTAATGTAATATTTAATAATTAAAGGAGATTATATTTTAGTTGTCAGTTACGACGAGACTTTTCCTTGTTTTTGAAGGAAGATCCCGTTGTTTACGAGAAGAGAGATATAAATTTGATACCTATTCAACGAGGAAAATTCTTGTTGTTTCTTTCGTCACGTGACCCAAAATGGCGACCGAAAGTATTGACAGGAGACTGATACAATAATTTTCTAGCGTTTTCTCATCTAAATCCTTGAGTTTTAAAATGTCATATAAAAACTGAAAATTTTTGCTATGGATTTTCAGAAGCGTGAATCGTTCATTCAGGGATTTAAGGATAATGTCCAGACTATGACAGTGCAGGGGAAAAAAATTTTGACGACTATGCACGGACAGTAAAAGGGGCCTTTCCCAAAGTGCCAGAACGAGAGGAGGCAGTGCCATTGTGGTTTCGTACGGTCGAAATAGTTCTGGAGACCTACGAGGTACTGGAAGAACTGCAGGGGCAAATAGTTCTGAGCGTACTATCGGAAAGATGCAAAGCGGCGCTAACAAGATTGTCGGTAGATAAAGTCAGACACTACCCCTCCTTAGAGCAATTCATTCTCGAAGAGTTGAGGCTTTCCCCTGCAAAATATTTGAAGGGATTCAGGCGGGCCGAACGTTATGTGGGGGAGACGTGGCCCCAGTTCGCGTCGCGTCTGAAGGACTTTTATAAATACTACGTAGATAGTAAGGAGGTTAAGACAAGGGAAGAACTTATCGAGTTAACGGTGGCGGACCATTTAAAAACAGTCTTACCCCACGACGCGAGGAAGTACGTAACCTTGCAAGAGGGAAAAGGATGGAGCAAGCCCGCGGAATTAGCGAAGTTCATTGAGAAGTTCACGGAGGCATCTGGCGGTAATCTGGGAAGCAAGAAAGAGGAGAATAGGAACCAACGGGACATCCAGGAAGAGATGGCGAGAAAGCCCGACCTGGTGACCTAGAATACTAGCGAGCGAACACCCAGGGCTAGCTGCTACTCATGTGAATAGGCCGGGCACTGGAAAAAAGATTGCCCTAATCGAAAGGCGACTAGCAAGCCCAAACAGGCACGGCTCATGTCCAAGAGCAAGACACCTGAGACAGAGAACCACATGGTGGCAAGAGTAACGGCATACGATCGGCCAAAGGCTGGGGAGTCGCCGAATAGAATTAAGTTAGTATGTGGCGAAAATCAACTTTCAGCTATAGTCGACTCGGGAGCGGAGATTTCAGTCATAAGGGAGGCAATGGTCCCGACGTCGGTGATAGAAACGAAGGGCGAAATCCAACTGGTTAGAGCCTTTGGTCACCGGATCAACGCGGTTTTGGTAACGATCCCAATAGGGTTGTCAAAGGAAGGCAGCCCAGGATCGCATTGGCCAGTGCTGGTAACGTGTGCTGTAACGGACAAGTTAAATCAATCCACGGACGCGCTATCATCGGAAGAGGATTACCAAACGTTGTTAGACCGGAAGAAGGAGGTCCAAGGGAAAGAGGAAAGACACATAAGAAACGTAAGAATAAAGCGAAGTGGTCTCTTCCAAGGAAAAGAACCAGAACCCTACCTGGGTGCGGCGGGCGACCGAGATGAAGACAGTGATGGGAACGGGACGGATCTGCGGGATGCCCAATCCCGAGACGATTCGCTCTCCCGATTGTGGGAGGCCGCCAAACACGGGAAAGATGGGCTGGTGGTCAAGGTTGGTTGGTAATAGTTTTTTGGCACAAAGGCAACACAGGCCAAGCTGCGCCATACACATGGTATAAATAAATACATAAATAAATAACAATAATAAATAGAATAAAATAGAACAAAATAAAACAACAGAAAAAAACAAAACAAAACAAAAAACATAGAACCGAAAACAAATAAATAACAATTAAAATGTATATAGTAACAAGGTGTAAATATAAAATAAACAAACAACTAAATCTGTTTATAAATATTTGTAACTTTTAGAAAGTTCAGTAATTTATCAACATTTGGCCTCTGGCCCAAAATCTCTTTAAAACTTGCATTTCCAAAATGCTGCCTACGAATCCTTGCAGAAGCAGTGCAATTGCTCAGTATGTGCTTAACGCTTACAGTACAATTGCAATACTGACACACAGGCTGGTCATCACCCGTCAGAAGGTATTGATGAGTCAGTCGAGTGTGTCCAATTCTCAAACGAGTAAGGATGACCTCGGATCTCCTGTCGTAAGGTTTCTTCTGTGTCCAATTTTCTATCACAGGTTTGATCTCGTGTAGTTTATTGTGGACTTGTGCGTTCCACACATTTTGCCATCTCTCCTCTAGTCGTTTTTTAACAACTAGCTTCAAGTCACCTCCTTCAATATGCATTGTATGCTGAGAAGGACTTGCTGACTTTGCAGCTGCGTCAGCTTCTTCATTTCCTCTTATACCTACATGGCCTGGGACCCAACAAAATTTTATAGAGAAATTCCTCGCAAAAAGATGGCAAATCAGCTTACGAATTTTAATCACTATGGAGTGAGAACTAGGTTCATACGAGATCAAAGCCTGAAGTGCACTAACTGAGTCAGTGTAAATCATGCAGCAACGATGACCTTTCCTATTTATATACTTTAAGGCTAAATAAATAGCCTGCAACTCCGCAGTAAAAATGGAGGAATTTGGTGCGATTTGTTCTGCCACAATTTCATTCTGACAGACAAAGGCTGACCCAACGTAATCATCCGATTTAGACCCATCAGTGTATATAGGAATTAAATTCCTGTCACGATGTCGAATTTCAGCAAAGTACTGTCTATACATGTAATCTGGGGTGGATTCCTTAGGAAATTGCTTTAAGCTAAGATCGACATTTATCACAGGAGTTGACCAAGGTGATATACTATAAAGCTCAGGCTGTGAAATGTTGCCCATATCCAGGTCAATCGTGCTGCTGACATTCTCCATTCTTATGCTGAATGTAGGGACTTGGGCGGGCTGCAAATAATCTTATCAGCTGAGTATCTGATACTATACAATAAACTGAAGATTTAATCTGAGATTTCTGCTTAATATAATAGAACAGAGACAACTGCTCTCTCCTGAGAGATAGTGGAGGCTCATAAGCATCCACGTACAAACTTTGAACAGGAGAAGTTCGAAATGCACCAGTGCACAAACGCAATGCTTGATGGTGGATTGGATCCAGCATCCGAAGAGTAGATTCTCGCGTAGAGCCATAGACAACGCTTCCATAGTCCAGCTTAGAGCGAACGAGGGCTCTATATATCCTAAGCATCAAACATTTGTCTGCTCCCCAGGATGAGCAGCACAGTACCTTTAAAAGGTTCAGAGATTTTAAACATCTACTCTTCAAATTGCGCAAGTGTGATAAGAACGTCAGTTTTTGGTCAAACACAACACCCAAAAACTTTGCCTCATTGACTATTGGGATTTTAACCCCATTTAGGTGAATTTCCGGGTCCAGGTGCAAACAACGCCTTCAACAAAAGTGGATACAGGAGGTCTTTTCTGCATTAAAAGTAAAACCATTGATCTTGGACCAATTGTCTATGCGGTTTAGCGAGGTTTGCAGCTGTCTCTCGATGAAACCCATGTTACTAGACTGGCAGGAGATCTGAAAGTTATCCACATACAGTGTGTGTTTCACACTGGGAGGAAGACACTTAGCTATGCTGTTAATTTTTACTAGGAACAGAGTCACACTCAAAATACAACCTTGAGGAACACCTTCTTCTTGTGTGAAAGGCCTAGAAAAAGTGTTGCCCATCCTGACTTGGAATATACGATTCTGCAGGAAGTTTTTTATAAAAATTGGCAAATTACCCCGCAATCCGAATTTGTGCAGATCACGGAGTATACCGTATCGCCAGCAGCGATCGTAGGCCTTCTCTATATCAAAAAACACAGACACTAAGTGCTGCCGTCTAACAAACGCTTCGCGTATAGATGTTTCAAGAATTACTAAATTGTCTGTGGTACTTCTGTTCCTACGGAATCCACTCTGATGTGGTGAAAAGTAGTTCTTTTCCTCTAAGAGGAACATCAGGCGTCTGTTTACCATTCTCTCGAAAAGTTTGCAGAGACAACTAGTCAGAGAAATTGGTCTATAATTAGAGGGATTCTTGTGGTCTTTACCTGGCTTGGGTATGGGAATGATGATAGATAGCCTCCAAGAGTCTGGAAAAGTATGTTCTGTCCATATTCTGTTAAACAGATTCAGAAGATTACTGAGGGAATTGTCTGATAGATTTTTAATCATGCTGTAGTGGATTTTATCCGGGCCTACAGCAGTATTCCCCGAGCGAGAGATTGCTGTACATAGTTCTATTTTGCTGAATGGCACATTATATTCCTCATTAGATGGGGAGTGGAAGTTTAGATATTGTTTTTCAGATTGCACTTTGTAAGCCTGAAAATCCTTTGTATACATAATATTGCTGGATGAGGACGAAAATGTTTCACCCAAACAATCAGCAATACCTTTTATGTCACTCATTATTGTGCCATTATTTTCCAGCATGGACAGAGAGTGAGAAGCATATTTCCCGTTAATTTTATGGATTTTATCCCAGACCGCTTTTGAGCTGGTGGAAGATGTTATGCTAGATACATACTTCCTCCAAGAATCCCTTTGGCTTTGCCTCCTTATTTTTCTGGCATTTGCCTTTGCTTTTTTAAAAGCTATCAAATTCTCAGCAGTGGGGTATCTTCTGAAGATCCCCCATGCTTTCTTTTGTTTTTTAAATGCTACCTCACAATTCTGATCCCACCATGGTTTCGGATGTTTTGGATATCTGGTTGACGTTTTCCCCATTGTTTTTTCGGCTGCCTGAATAATACTCGATGTGACAACTTCTACTGCATCATTGATATCGGCAGTATTGACCATTTCCTCAGTGATGTTAGCCAAAGAGGAAAATGTAGGCCAATCTGCCGTTTCAAATTTCCAGCGTGGTGGACGGGCTGTTTCACAGCTTTCTCTGCCTTGGTATTTTAAAAATATTGGGAAGTGGTCGCTGGAAAGTGGATTACATCCAACCTTCCATGTAAACGCTGAAAACAGATTTGGACTAGCTAATGTCAAATCAATGGCAGTAAATGTTCTTGTTGGGGCATGGAAGTATGTCACTTCTCCAGTATTAAATAAATACAGTTGGTGATTGCCTATAAATCTCTCAATGGCCCTGCCTCGACGGTTTATGTCGGGACTGCCCCACATTGGGTTGTGGCCATTGAAATCACCGAGTAAAAGGAATGGAGTCAGCAGTTGTTCAACCAAGGCATCCAATTCATCTTCATCGATTCTGACATCTGGTGGCAAGTATATGGAACAAACTGTGACAGTAACGCCAATTGAAATTCTGACTGCCACAGCTTGCAGCTCTGTTGTTATTTGTACCGGTAAGGACGGGATGCGGTTTGAAACCAGTATAGCCACACCTCCGCTGGCACGGTTGTGGCTATCGTCATCCTTACGATAAAGATTGAATCCTTTTAAAGAAATATTTTCTCCAGGTTTCAGATGGGTTTCCTGGAGTGCCACACAGAGAGATGAGGTAGATAATGTCAAGTGTTTAATGTCAGAAAAGTTGTTGCGGAAACCACGACAGTTCCATTGGATTATTTTGTTATCCATTATGTGTTTGAGGCAGCATTCTTCGCAAAAGTGTCCCTCTTCAATTTCACAGAGGATTTTCCTTTTGGAGGTGAGGTTGGTTGTGGCACCTCCATATTATTCTCTTCATCAGAGATATCAGAGAACTCACTCATAGATTGAGCCTCTGATTTTTTAGATTTAGAGAGAGCTGCTTTCACTCTCTGTTTGTTTAGTGGGTTCTTACTTGCCTTCTTAGAACCCAAGTTTCTTGTTGTGATCCCTGTTTTAAGTAGGGGTGCTTTTGCTTTTAAATTCTCTTTTTCTTGTGTTTCTTTGATGGGATCAGTAGACATTTTGCATGGCAAGTGAGAGATTCTTTCAAAGAAACTGAAATATTCGTTTGAACTGCACATGTCTTTGTGGATTTCAAAACAGCTGCGAATGTCTTCTGTTTCAATGGTGCACTTGAAGTGACCATGCGCCGAGCCTCTGGGTAAGGTATGTTGCTAACTGTTTTCACTCGTTGGATTTCTTTCTCTCTCTGCCATGCAGGGCATTTCCGGGAGTAGGCAGGATGGGCATCTTTGCAATTCACACAGCATGGAGTATTGGTACACTCAGCACTCTGGTGACCTTCACTTCCACACTGTGCACATACGCTCTTTCCTCTGCAGGATGTTTGAGAATGTCCAAACCGCTGGCATTTGAAGCAGCGCAGTGGGTTTGGAACATATGGTCGAACTGGACAGCGCAGATATCCTGCAGTAACAAATGATGGTAATGTTGGCTTTCCAAAAGTGAGAATGAGATGTTTAGTTGGTATCAACTTGCCATCACGACGAATGGAGATGCGTCGGACAGCAGTGACACCTTGATCTGAAAGACCGATCTGGATATCTGATTCATCTTCAGACATCAGATCGACCTCAGATATCACACCACGTGATGAGTTCAAACTTGCGTGTGGTGTGATGGTGACTGTTATGTCTCCTAGAGATGTCATTTTCAAAAGCTTTGCTGACTGTTGAGAGGAGGCTGCTTCTATCAGTAGGTCCCCTGACCTCAATTTTTGTATTTTCTTTAAATGTCCAATAGTTGATTCAAACAACTTTTGAATTAGGAAAGGGGAACACTTAGACATCGGTTTTTCAGTAGTACTATGTACTATGAGATAAATTGGTTGGTTGGAGGAACTGACCTCCTTTGGTTGTGATGCAATGGTGCTTGTGGTTTTTGAATTTGTTGAATCCATGTTTAAAAATAACTATTCAGCTCCTAGTGACCCCACCCACCATGGGGTCCAACAAGGGGATGCCGTCACATGGGAGACTCCCATAGACCGTCACACCAGGGTTTCCCAGGAGCTATACCCTCACAATGCAGTCAAGAAGAGCACATCTTGCCTGACGTGTCCGCCCGGTCTGCATCGATCGGTTGACTCCAAGCCGAGGTCAAGAATGACTCACCGACCAGCCGATTGACTCAAACGGAGCCTGATTTGAGCCTCCCGTTTATCCGAAGCAGGGGCCAAAGCAGTGTGTTGGGGACGTTATGTTGCCCCTCAACTACCAGGATCCCCCTTTCCGGCATACGGGACACCACGCACGGCAAACACGTGGGTGGGCGTTCAGATCCCAGGGATGGTAAAAAGGAGTTTCTAAACCATCTCTGGGAGGTCCCCTCACCACGGACAGGAACCCACATCGAGGGGGGCTGGTGGTCAATGACAGAATACTCTACCGTCGGGATAGTTGGTTCGGCAGGCCCATTAAACAAGTGGTAGTGCCCCAAGAGTGGAGGGCAGAGGTTTTAAGTCTAGTCCACAAGACTCTGTGGGGCTAGACTTTTGAATATTTGAAGCGATAACTTAAAACAAATAAATAATGTTAACATATTAAAAATAAATTTTTAAATATTTCACTAAAGGAAAGTAAAGGCATTTCTTTAGTAACCTTTAAATATTTGTTTATTAATGCGTAATTATCCTGTAATTGGAGATGCTTTTATTATGTACAGTACAAAGAAATTATTTATGCTTTTGTTTTTTCTAATGTTTATTTTGTCACCTTATTGTTATTTGTTGAGAGTTCCTAAAAACATCTCATGATCGGAATGTCCCTCGTTCTTTCTTAATTATGTGTTTACGTTTATCGATTTTCTATAACCATATAAACTAAAATAAAGAAATATATTGTTATTATTATTTAAGAATAGTGTTTTGCTTGTGTGTCAAGTTTCACGTATTTTTGCTTATTTCTTAATCGGCCGGTTAGTGTTAATTATTTGTTCTGTTAATAGTTAATTATGCCATGTTTTCTTAATAAAATATAAAATTTTATAAGTACTTAGAGATTCTGGAGCAAATATGGTAGCTGGAATCAGGAATTGCAACTTAGAGGCATTATCATGCTTTACACATACACTGCAGCTGACAGTAAACGAATGCATATTTTCTCAATAAAATGTGAAAACTATAATCACAATTAATAGAAATACGGTCACACATTTTAATCATTCTGCTGTAGCTGTAAATAAATTGGAAGATTTGCAAGACAAGTTAGGTTTGCAGAAACACAAATAAACTCAACATGTTCCTACTCGCTGAAATTCTATTTACTACATGTTGCAAAGAAACTTGGAACAGCAAAAAGCCCTTATTACATATGCTATATATAATAAAATTCCTACGTTGAGCACATATCAGTGGTCTCTGGTTGAAAATATTGTTCTACTTTTAAAACCATTCGAAGAAATTACCGTGGAAACCAACAACTGAGAAACCACCTTAGAAAGACTAGAAAATTCAATGAAGAAAGATTTTTAGCATATGTAGAAAACAAGTCTTTAAGATTGTCATCTTTATTAGATCCAATATTCAAAATAAAATTTCGAAAAAAGAAAATATATATATATATATATATATAATATATATTATATGGTAGAAAAAATAAAAAAATGGACAATCGATAGCTTAGTTAATGTTGATAATTCAAAATTTCAAGAAGAATTAAATTCTGAAGCTTCTACTTCTGGAGATGATCAAGATGGAGAATAATCTCTAAGTTTTTAAATTTATTTAGTGAATTATCTTGTGGTAAACGAAATAATGAATAAGAGCCTATGTTTTTAAAAAGGAAGAAAAAATGAAACAACTGAACAAATGTTTCTATCAAGAATATGAAAATTATTTACATTTACCTCGTATACAAAGACATAGTTACCCATTTTTGTGGTGGAGATATTCAAAAGAACTTTTTCCTAGTTTGAGCAAACTAGCTATGAAATATCTAAGTGCCCCAGCATCTTCCATTGAAAGTGAAAGAATTTTTAGCACCGAAGGTAACATTTATGAGCCGGCGAGAAACACACTATGTTCTGAAAAAAGTAAAATTTTCAGGTTTTTGTATTACAATTTAAAAGTTTTAAAGTTTATAATAGGGCAAACTATAAATTTTCGGGAATCGTATAAAATCGCATCGGCATAGAAAGCGGCAGCTTTATAAGTATAAAAGAACAAATGGGCTTGCGCAATCGAATCTGCGAAGGTTTTAATTTTTAAAAACGTTCTAGATTTTCTGTTTGGCATGAAATTTTGTTCCATCCTGATGAAGGTCAGTTAATTTCACCGAAAACGTTTGGTACGTAAATAAATTGCACTGCATTTTAAAGGCTATTTGGATATTTTGGTTTACTATAGTAAGTGCAGCTAGAGATATAGTGTTTAAAGTTTGAATATTAAAGTTTTGTTTTATATATTCAAAGTTTAAACTTTAAATAAAAGAGATAATTTATTATAAGGTATAATATAACCTATGCAAAATTATTTCTTTTATCAATACATAAGTTAAAAATTTTTTTAATATTCAGTTTGTCATGTAATGAACAATAAATATATAACAGAAATTTATTATTTTTTATTACTAGCCTTATACGTAACATTCTAACGAAAATATTAAAATAAGAAATTGGCCGATTATTAAAACCGATTAATCGGGGAAATGGCCGAGACCAATTAATCGGGTAAGTGGCCGATTACTAAACCGATTAATCGGTGCATCCTTAGTTTGCAGTACAAACAGCACTATCTATCAAATCAATCTATTCTGTAAATGCTTCGGATCTAGGTAAGACTGCATTGTATAAATGTCATATACCGAACTGAATTATATAAAAAGCATATGCCATTATATTAATACTTGTTTTTAGGTTTTAGTTAATGGCATCCATTTATATATTGAATACCATCAACATAAGCGTGTTAATAGGATCTATTAACATGCTTATGTTAATGTTAATGTATTGAAATATAATACGTCAATGGATACGATTAACAAAAGTCGATTAAAAATAAGTATAATGCCAGTTATTATAATGGCATATGCTTTTCATATAATTGAGTTGGTCTCAAATAACTGTACATCGTACATCATCACACGATCGTAAAAAAATATTTAGAAAATTACCTTTGAATTCATTTTTTACTATATTTATTTTGATAAAATATAAGCAAACTTTAATTTCATAACAAAAATCTCAAAAGAACACAAGGAGTTTAAAATATATTTGAATGAAAAATACCGAATTTAGAGATCTTATACGTTCTTCACAGATAGAAAAAGCTAGATGAAAATAGTAGCAAATTCATTATTTAGAGAAAGTTTACACTTTACTAAAGATACTTTATATCAATTTTTACAAATTCTGAAGCGAATAGCGTTTAAGACTTTCCAAACAGCGACTGGTTATCTTCTACGCTGGCTGGCGAGTTTTTTTTTTTTTTTTTTTTTTTTTTGTATGAAACACGATGCTGCATAATATCTTTAGAAAAATTACAGAACATTGCTTAGCCACAATCAAATTAAATACAGTAAAAGAAAACGATTTACAATGAATACTGTTTTAATCAATTGCCTCCATATAATAAAAGTGAATAAATTCGTAAAAATACAACTACGTATTTTGTTGCTAGAAATAATGTTCAATTCTTTGGTTTACAATTCAGGCTATCTAACATAAAACAAATGACTGTTCATCATTAGGCTGTTTTTAATTGTGACCAACGAAACCTAAATACTTGTTTAAAAAACTAGTCAGTTAGTTTCTAATTCTAGTTATGAATAAAGTAAATGCAAATTGATTTGAGAAAAATATGTTGGCAAGCAATCTTGAACGAAATTCTCGGCACTCAAACAAGGTGATAATGGGATCATTACAAGTCCAACACCTTTCAACTATACTAGGATATAAAATTTGACTAATAACAAAAACTTAAAAGAAGTAATGTTATTGAATTATATTATTATTTAGGGGAAATTTTCATCATAATTTAAACAACACTATGAAATAGACCAGTTAAAATTGTGTGTGGCGCAATTTGTTGGAAAATTATTTAAAAAATCTTTTGTATTATTAGTTATTGTAAATGGCCATAAAAGCTTCAGTTTGAAGGAAAGGATTAGTTTTAAAACATAAAAATTGCCTTAAAACAAGGCAATTAATCTAAGAACTTTTTGATATTTTCGAACGTGTTTCGATTCATCGATTAATATTCTAAGTATTGTGATGAAATCGCTATTTTCTGAACACAAACGTCATATGATGAGTAATAAGCGTTATGACAGCATGAGCACTTTCAATTATTTGTGAAATATACACAAATTACGAGTACATTAAAATGACCAAAAAGAAAGAAAAGTGGGTTTATGTAATAGTAGGCCTATTAACGTCAATTTTCCATCAATAAATCAAAAATATTAAAATTTTCTTTTAAGATAATTTTTGGTATTATAAAATTCCATCATGATAATGGCATAAAGCTAATTACTAAATGATCAATTAATTTTATGCCTCTTATAATTGACGCGTATCGATCAATCTATAGTGATAGTCGATGACTCGAATTAGTCGTGGATCGATTCTCCTATAAAGAGCATCTTCATACACGCCAGTCGAAGAACTGAGTGAAGCCAACACCATACTTTTCTAAAACAATGCTCGAACGTGAAATATCTGCAGAAATTATTTTTCTACCAACTTTGAAAATACTAAAAATTATTGGGGCAAATATCGAATTCTCAACGAATAAAAACCAGCGATGTATGAAGAATTTTGTTTTATTTTTAAAGATATTTTTCAGTGTTATAATAACAGATTATGCAATAATACTCATAACCAATGATGAAAAGTTGGCGTTGAAATTATGTGACAATTCGGGAATGTTTAAGCAGAATGCACCTTATGTAAGATGCATGAAATTGGTATTTAGTTTATTGAATTTAAAATACTTATTCACTTGGAATTCTTCAAAGTATAAACTCTTACTTAGAAAAAATAAACTAGTGTTGGATCGTGTCATAAACGAACCTATTTTTAAAAAAAGATATCTCTATAAATTGATAAGAATTCAAGATATTCTGATACGTTCTTGGATTACTGTTGTATCATTGGTAGGCATTAATGTTCTCGTGACAACGTGTAGAGCATTTCTGTCCTTTATCAATTATAAATGGACAATTGAATTAGGAATTTGCTTAGTTCCTTCTACATATTCCTTTATGTATATTGCAATGTCCACTGTAATTCAAATTGTATTTGTGATTCTCTTATGCGAGCTACAAAAAATGCAATTTTCCGTTATTCTTGAATTGTTTGAAAAAGTAAATCGGGAAATACCAATTAAGTATCTGTGCAGGCGTTTGTACGACTGTAAAGACTGTTTGAACTTTTGCAACACGATTCAAATTGATTTTTCATTTACTCTAGCTGTACTTATAATTTGTGTTGAATTGTGCTTTGGAAGAATCTTGTTGTTTAGTACTGAAATGAACAAAACAATGAAATACGTATATGAAATGTACATTATATTACTTGTTTTGGTGTTATTCGTCTATTTCTACTATTTGGCAAGCGTATCTGTATACGTAAGTAATTATCCCTACGTTAAAGAAATTCTTAATGTATATAATTCCACATCCATAGTAGTCAGTCTTAATAAAGTTACATTTTTTTTATTGATGTAACTTTCTTTACTGTAACGTGTGTGTTCTAGAGATTTAGGGTATCCAAAAATATTCTAATAAATATAACCCTTTACGAAAATTGTTTCGGCTCTATAACGAGTGAAAAACTAGTGAAATTTTTTGCTAAAACGTAAAATTCGCTTGCATTTCTTTGTACAGAAGCGGGATAGGATTGATATTTCTCTGAACAGCTTAGCAGCGCTTCTAGAGCAGCATCTCGAAGGAACTATCTGAACTTTAACACATTCCAGAGCTGAAAGAATACAGATTATATTATTATATTTATAGGTTATTTTTGAATCTCGTTGACTTCTAAAACACACTGTAAATGTGCTTACAAAAGGGCTGTTTTACCTTTAATATAATTATAACGCAGTAATTTCAGATAATAAAATTAGTTTATTATACGTGATTATAAATGAAGTTTTATTACAGGTTGACTACTTGTATAATAAAATTTATAACTTAAGTTTTAAGTGTAAAACTATAGAAGACATCAATTTGGTAAGTTTATTCTCCTGTTTTTTTCCTCTAAAAAATAAATCACATCTTGAATATATTTACTTTCAGATATATGATGCATTAACCGAGTGCAACGAGTCTAAATTGACCTTGTCATTTTTTGGTTTTTTACCTGTCACAAAATTAAATGTGATGAAGGCGAGTATTGGTTTAGAGAATTCAATATTCGAATAATGCATTCTAATACCGAAAAATGCAAAAATTTCGATATAACTCTTCAAAAAATTCGTAGAATTTTATATTTTTCACTCTTAATTCTTAATAAATATTAATATTATCTTAAAATCTATTTTAACTTGAATTCATTTATATTTTCAGATGTGTCTATTTTTAATTACTCAAGCAATTGTTTTCATACAAATAAAAATGGTGTACTAACATTTAGTGTAAGGACAATTCTATAATTCTAATCTTGAAATAAAGATACTATTCGATAAATATAAAAAAAAAATTTAATTAATTCATTAATAAGAACCAACATAGACTCATAATGTTATAGAAATTTGGTATTTGTAGTTTATGTGATCGAAAATAAAACGAAACTCAAATTTGCTTCAAGATCTTTTAATCTGTGTATCCAGAACCAAATTACAGAAAACATATTTGTGTGAGGACCCGAACAGGGGTCGACAAAAGAGCGAAATTGGAGATTTCCATTGTTTAATGGAAGTTTTTTTTTTCTGTATTTAAACAATGAAAGAGGCGAATTCCAGAAACACGCGCCGCTAAGGGAATCAAGTTCTGTCGCGACGATGACCTCTCCCGCGCCCTCCATCGGGTTTCGAATTGGCACCAGGTGACAATGAAAGACCAATGGAAAGGCGACTTAGAGGAGAAACATTATAAAACCGCCGTTTTCAAGGACATTAAGGAGTTCTTAGATGCGCGAGTTTCCTCCCTTGGTGGTGTGTGCTCCCGAAACATCAGAAGGAAAGGAAAGGATCCCTTTAGAACCCAGAGGAAGCATCGTGGATATGTGGTTGTCTAACCATCTCTAGCTCATCTGTTCGCCTCGAGTGAAGCAGCAGAAGTACTGTACGTGCCATTCGCCCCGGGGCCTATCGTCTTCTCGTCGTCCACGTTGAACTACCAGACACCTGAACACAAACTTTGGACGAACTCTTTTGGGGACAGTCAGTCGCGTGTTTTGTGTGGTTTTACCTCTTTGGACAAGGGTAAATTGTAAGAAAACTTCTATGTTTATTAAACGGTTTTTGATGGCCAACCAGTCTCAGTGAGTCAGTCCATCCCCACAAGACTGTCTGACCGCTCGACCGCCTTTGCTTTCTTACACTCCTATCGGCAAACCTCACATTTGCATACTTAATGCATTATTAATTAAATAATGTAACGATACCTAACTAATAGCTACTTTTAGTTTAATGTGTGGAAGTGATTGTAATATCATAAATTGTCTAAACAGAATCTTTTAATGTTTTCATTTATGAATAGAATCGTTTGTTATTTTCCTTGTACCGAGTAATAGTAAAATATTCAGTAATCTTGGAAGAAAACCTTTAATAAAAAACAATAACCTTTGTTTCTTTTTGAACTTCCAAAAAATTAAAACAGATACTCTCTGTTATATTTGACAATGAATATAACCTTCCATTTCTCGTAAAGTTATTTTACAAATAAAACTTTCTGCTTACACTGATACTTTGCTTATCATACACGAATCCGTTAGACGTCAGTTTTCACGATTTTATTGGCATGTCTAACACTTAAATGAAACCAGTTTCCTAAAAGGCTCTACGCGCGGCAGACCACCCATATGTTGTATTATCATAAACCATCAAACAGAACCATTCTTTAATTGAGTTAGTGAACATTTCTATGAAACGTTATAAGGAAATTTGAAATTTTCGAAAGCTTGTTTACCAATTGTTTTAAATTTTCATATATTTTATTAGTGTCGTTACTGGTAAAACATTGTCGTCATGCTATTTAGAGCAATTATAATAAATACAGTAGACCCCCATATAACACGGTAGATACGTTCCGTGTTATATGAATCAGTGTTGTACGAGTCACTTAAATAAATGAGCCAATCACAGCCCGGCACGTGTGCAGTTTATGGGCCACGGCTGTTTGAAAGATTTTCATCCATAAAATTAATCGATTCTAGACTAATTTTACTCAACATTTCCAAATCACGTATAATTTTTTAAGAAAAATCCATATAAACTATGCTATAAACAAAAAATTGTAGGATTACTTACCGAGTGTGCACCGTTCGACGACGCCATTGCTTAAGCTTGTTTTCATCACGGAGCGGATCATTGAACATTGGGCGCGTTTCCTGATAAGTTATTTTTCTGCGAAAAATTCGCTGAACTTTGGAGACATTATTAATAAAAATATGATTTTTATAGCCGCTGAATGATAAATGTTTTTTAGTAGGTCCAGTGCTCGTTTAAACTCAATGGTCTGTACAATATCCACTATTGGTCCAGATTCAACCAACCTTGTCGCGACACGAGTCGGCAATGACGTTTTACCGTGTTATACGAGTCTTTTTTTAGTGTGTTATATGAACACGATCGCAATTTTTTCGCCGTGTTATACGAATCCGTATTATAGGGGAGTCTACTGTACCACAATGATCCAAAGAGTAATGTTAATCACCCAATATCATTGGGGGCACTGCGGTGACTGGCAACATGACACTGGGCCACCACTGTCCTCAATTCCAGTGATGTCTGACCTTGTGTAATTTTACTTTCTGTAGTCGACCATGCTCAGTCATGTCGCGCCTTGGACGTTGTCTGGATGTTGGCATAGCATTGAAAATTTGCAGATAAAAACATAGATAATAAACACCCGATAACTGCCTGGAGAACATATCATACAATCTAATTTTGTTTACCTAACAAAATGACAAAACTCTGCGTGAATAGAATCAGATTGATAACCATGAGAAAATCGATTTTGAAAAGAAGCATGCTGTCATGTCTGACTTTCACGAATATTTGCATAATTTGATGTAACACAGTTCGGATATTAATTTTCAATTATACCAGGATGTAAAATGTATGTAATAGCAAAAGTTTTAAAAAGTAAGTTTGTTGAATTATCACGAATTCTCCCCTAAAAATAATAGATTTTAAAAGATAGTATGAAATAGCTCAAAGTCAAAATTGTGTGGGATGCAAAAAAATGAAAAGACATGATTTTATTGCAAGGATTGCAACGTTGAGTTATGTGCAATGCCGCGATTAAAAATATACCATACGGAATAAGATTTTTCACTTTGATATAATTGTGACCAAAGGGTCAGAGTCTCTTTGACCCCTCATCAGGATGGGACACCACCGAGTCTTTCTGGGCTCTGAAATCGTGACAGAGAGTTGTTAAGTCACGCGAGCGGTCGTGGGTGAGCAATTATGTCCGTTGTGGAGGTGGAGGAAGGAGAAACAAGGAAGTAAGTCACTCGGGATACTTGCTAAGTAACAAGAATAAATTTAATAAAAATAACAGAGATTACAGCACGACGAATTGAATATTTGGCCAGAATATTTAATGATGATTTGTATGGTCAGTCTTCAATACCTAATAATTGGAATAAAGTAATTTTATATATGATTTTTAAAAGGGGAGATAAAAGTCAACCAGCTAACTATAGACCGATTGCTTTATTGCCCGGCTTACGGAAACTATATACATCTATATTATCATCAAAATTCAATGAATGGATAGATATAAATGGATATAAAAATAATACTCAATATGCCTTTAACAAAGATGGTGGTACTCTTATAACATTGTTTGTACTTATGGCAATAATACAACTACAACTACTAAGAAAGCGACATAAAGTATTCGCTCTTTTTTTGGATTTAAAACAGGCATATGATTCTGTTTCAATATTTAAGCTACAAAATAAAATGTATAAATGTCAAGCAGATGTTAAACTGATTAATGCAGTTGGTTTGTTGTTTGGTCATTATGATATAAATATAAAACAAAATAATACTATATTGCCAAGTATAAAAATAAACCGAGGATTGCTACAAGGAGACCCATGGTCTCCCCATCTATTTAATTTTTATCTACACGATCTAAATACATGTTTTACAAATGGCAATGACGGTTTTTGTTTTTCAGATCAGATAGTTCATTCCATATCATATGCAGATGATATTGTTGTATTAGCGCCGACTGCAGCTGCACTTCGACGAAAAATTAAAACGTTGGAAAAACACTGTGAAGACTCTGAGTTAAAAATTAACCCAAGTAAACCTTGTGTAATGTGAGGACCCAGACGAGGTCCGAAATCGCAAAAATGCAGAATTCTGTTGTGAAAAAAATAACGATAAATTATATAAGAGAGAGAGAAAAAAAACTCTTAATCAAAACAACATAACGAAAAATGTAAACAACGAGTCTCGGGATGCCATCAACGCGTGTTAAATGACCTGTTAATGTTTAATCCAAAGGTAGAACTCTGACACACGCACTCATAAAGAGATATAAGGTTGACACAAGTATTCAAAGAAAAAATTAAACTTAGGAAAACAATTTCAGAAAAAGGGAAAAATTGGAGAGAGAGAAAAATATCGCGTGATCGTTAGAATTCCAGAATGACATCAATTGCAAACAACGGATTAAGTTATGAGTGCAGGTGTTGTGGTTCTATCAACAATCTTAGAGCATAGTCGACAAAGGGTGTCAAATAGACACCTCGAATCGGACCTTTCCCGCGACCCGACATGGTCTCGTTTTGCGCTTGGAAACAAAGGGGAGGCCAATCGGGAAGCGAGGAAAGGGACGAGGAACCAATCCGCAAGGTGGATAGTACACAAGAAAAACGTATAAAAACTGGGACTTCAAGGTCAAAAGAGAGTTTTTCGGAATAACCGACGTGCCTCTTGAGGATTAAACCAGTGTGTGCTATGTCGTCCCTCGGAACTTTAAGTGTGTCACCGCCCGCCAACATCGCCATACGGCCCTTCTTGTCCGCCCAAGATTGGATAAAGCGACCACTAAACTCTTACGTTCTGAAGACCGCCGAGATTTGGAACAACCTAACCGAAGTAAGCATGTATTCGTCCAAATAAACGGTTTTCCGCATGTAAACATTTGTCATCATTCGCCTCCTTCGCAACTGCCCACATACACGGGTTCCCTTAAGCTCATCCTGACGTGGGATATTTAAGCCCAGTCTACACCAGTCCAAATCTTACACTGGTATCAGTGACGCAGGAAATTGTATCCCCCTTTAAAGTCGGCGAATCTTACAGTAATGATCTTTCGAAATGGTACTAATTTACCAAAAAAATAAATGTCTTTTTTTCTTTGTCAGGAAAGGCTTTTACTCGTCCCAGAGATGAAATTTCTGGGTGTTACGTTCACATCTACCATGTCCTTCGGGAAACAATTTAAGAAAGTAAAAACAAAAGCTTCTACCTTGATCAACAGTTTAGTTAAACTATTTGTTAAATTAAAAATTCAAAATATAAAAGTTCAATTTAGATTATTCTCTTCCATTGTTTTAAATTCATGTGGATACGCTGCACCTATTTGGAGTCCCTTGTACTTTAAAAAACTGGAAATTATTCAAAATAAGTTTATACGAAAAGTCTTTTCGTTGGACTTTAATATTTCTGGAGCGGTGTTGCGTCTTGAATTAAATAGATTTAAATTGGGGCCTTTCTTCATGAGAAGATATGTTAAATTTTTGAGTCGATTGAGAGACAATGGATCATTGCCTTTTTTACTGTTGGATTTATTGTATAATAAGTTGCTTAAGGATTGTTAAGATAGTAAAAAAGGGGAATAATAATTATTATTGTTGTTGTTGTTGCTACTGTTATTATTATCATTGTTACTGTTGTGATCTAGGTAATTTTAATGTTCTTTAATTCTGCTATTTGTGTTGTGGGTATTTCCCCACAGATGGCGCTCTGGTTCTATGTATAAAAACAGAACCCTTTGTTGTAGCTGACCCCTTTTTCCTTTGTGTGTAAAAGAAGACATGTGTTAAATAAAAGTGTTATACTAAAGTGATAAAATCTAGTTCTTTGTCCCTAAAGCATTAAAAACTTGAACAGGTTATGGGCCCAGGTTTCTCTTGCTGAAGAAGAAAAAAAAAAGGAAAGAAAGGAAGAAGAAAGAAAAAGTAAAATAATTGAAAAAAGAAATGGCAGGGGCAAGCATGAATGTTGAAGACATTACACACATTGAAAAGCTGGCTGATGTTTCTGACTTCCAGGTATGGAAATTCCAAATAACTATTTTGTTTAAAGCAAATGGGCTCTACAGTATAGTATCAGGGGATGTAAAATTTGAAGATCAAAAACTTGAAGAAAAGTCAAATTGGTTGAAAAAAGATGCAAGTGCTCAGAAGATTATAATTACTACAATTAGTAAAAAACTACTTATGCATATCATAAACTGTTCCACAGCAAAAGAGATGTTTGAGAAACTGTGTTTATTGTTCAGTAGAGACACTGAACAAGAGAAGTGCCAGCTCATGCAACAATTCTTCTCATATACTTATGAAAGAGGAACTGATATCGCTTTACATATAAGCAATCTTGAAAATCTTGCTTTTAGATTAAAGTCTGTAAATCAGCAAATAGATGATCAAATGATAGTTTCAAAAATTTTATCAACATTGCCGGACCATTTCAAATACTTTGGAACAGCCTGGGAATCGACCCCATCTGAAGAAAGAACCCTGACAAATTTAACAGCAAGATTGATGGCAGAAGAAAAGAAATTAAAACATAATGAAATTTTAGATGCTGTTGCCTTCAAATCAACAGAAAAAAGATGCTTTATCTGCAAAAGTATATCTCATCTCTCTCAATCCTGCCCGAAACGACGACCTCTCTCGCAGAAAGGATGTTTTATTTGTAATGCTAAAGGCCACCAAGTGATAAATTGTCCTAACAAAACCAGATCACAAATAACATGCAAAATATGTAAAAAAGGTAACCACACTGACAAAGACTGTTACTTCAGGGCAAGATCTAAGTGGTGTGGTGTGTGTAAGAAGAACAACCATGCTGAAGAGGACTGTTATTTTAGACCTAAAATTGACCATAATACATTCAACAGAAGAAGTAGCCAAGAGAAAGTGTCCTTCTTAGCACAGTCAAATAGAATCCTAAGAGATAAAGAATTTGTGGTTGATTCAGGTTGTACAACACACATGACAAATGACATCTCCTTGTTGAAAGGTTTTTCCAAAAATACACAAAGTGTGATGGTAGCAAAGGACTGTGAATCAATGAAGGCATATGGAGTAGGAAGAATTGAAGGTGAAGACTTTATACTCGAAAAGACATTATATGTGCCTGATTTATGTACAGACTTGTTGTCAGTTAATGCTGTCACTGAAAATGATGGTGAAGTCACATTTACCAAAGATAAAGTTCTTATCACAAAAGATGATGATATTATCTGTGAAGGTGTAAAGCAGGAAAATGGACTTTACACAGTTGCCCTAAAAACGACAAGTAAGGATAGCTCTATGATAGTCCAAAGCAAGACTAAAGCAAACAGTAACAGAAGTATACCAAAAAAAACTGAAGCTCAACTTTGGCATGCAAGATTGGGACATCCTGGAATTAGCAGCATAAAGAAAACGATTAACCTAGTCAATGGAATGAACATATCAGGGAGAGATTGCGAGGAACTGGATCATACATGCCAAACTTGCATAAAAGCCAAACAAACGCGACTACCTTTTGTTAAGGAAAGACAAAGGGCAGAACGAGCTCTGCAAATCCTGCATACTGATGTGTGTGGCCCTGTAGAACCAGAAACATGGGATGAAAAGAAATACTTCTTAACGATTATGGATGACTACACCCATTATGCAGTGATATATCTACTAAAAAACAAATTTGAAGCCTCTGAATACATTAAAGAATTTGTACTGGAAGCAGAAGCTCGTCAAAATCTAAAAGTGTCAAAATTGAGATGTGACAATGGAAGAGAATACTCCAGTAACGAGTTTAAGAATTGGTGCAAAAACAAAGGAATTGTCCTTGACTACAGCATTCCCCATACACCTCAACAGAATGGAAAATCGGAAAGGCTCAATCGAACAATTATGGAGAAAGCCAGAGCACTACTGTATGAATCAGGGGCTGAAGAGAGGCTCTGGGGAGAGGCTGTTAGAAGCTCAGCTTATCTTCTTAATCGTTGCCATTCAGACACAGTAGAAGTGACACCTGCTGAAAAATGGTATAAAAGAAGGCCAGACATGTCAAACATAAAAGTATTTGGTTGTGAAGCTTACGCCAAAGTGCTAGGACACATAAAAAAACTCGAGTCTAGGAGTAAAAGACTGATTTTCATAGGATATGCTCCAAATGGTTTCCGTCTGTGGGATCCAGAGAAAGAGAAAGTAATTATTGCTAGAGATGTAGTGTTTAATGAACACAGAAGAGAAAGAGCCGAAGAAAAAAATAAAGAGGTGTACATAAGATTAAGGGAGGAAGCAGAAAATAAAGAAGGACAAGATACAGAGGAAGTGCAGGAAACGCAAGAACCGACAGAAGATGATGAAATTGAAGAGGAAATCCCTGAACAAATAGAAGTTGAAGAGAGCAAGACAAAAAGAGTAAGAAAAATTCCCAGCAAGTATCATGATTATGTTCTGATGACGTATCAAGAAGCAATTGCTGGAGATGAAAAAGAAAAATGGATTGCAGCAATCAAGGAAGAAAAGGAATCACTAAATAAAAACAATACTTGGGAACTAGTTAATGAAAATGAAGCCAAAGGAAAACGAATCTTAACAAACAAATGGATATTTAGACAAAAAGAAGATGGACGATACAAAGCAAGGTTAGTAGTTCGAGGGTGTGAGCAAAAGAACACTTTAGATATTGAAGAAATATTTAGTCCTGTAGTGAATGCGAGCTCTCTCAGAGTTATCTTTGCATTAGCAGCCCAGAAAAATTACTCAATGATCAAATTTGATGTCAAGACTGCTTTCCTGTATGGTGAAATTCGTGAAGAGGTATTTATGAAAGTACCTCAAGGCTATAATGAACGAGGAAAGATCTGCAAGTTGAACAAAGCATTGTATGGTCTCAAACAAGCACCTGTAACTTGGAACAGAAAATTTACCTCAGTTATGAAAACTAAAGGATTGATGCCAATAACTACAGAAAAATGCATCTTTAAGAATAACAATGGTTCTATTATATTAGCAATATATGTTGATGATGGAATAGTAATAGGAAAAGACATCTCTGAGTTAAGAGACCTAGTGAAAAGTCTTGAAGAAGAATTTGAAATTAAAAAAGACGATGATCCAACAACCTTTCTGGGAATGGAAATACATAAAAATGAACATGGAATAAGACTGACTCAGACCAAATACTTAAAAACAACACTGGAAAAATTCAACATGGAAAATGCAAAAATAGTGAACACTCCAGGATTGAAAAATATTGATAGAGGCATAGAACCAGAAAAGAAGTTCCCATACAGAGAAGCTGTTGGAAGTTTGCTCTATCTTGCTACCAGAACACGTCCTGACATTGCTCATTCAGTTAACATAGCAAGTAGATACATTGAAAATCCCACAAAGGAAGATGTAATTGCTTTAAAAAGAATAATGAAATATTTGATAGGGACAACAGAAAAGGGAATACAATATAATCGAGAACATGATGCAGAAACAATTAAAGCCTTTTGTGATGCTGATTATGCTGGAGATGATGAAACAAGAAGAAGCACTACTGGATTTGTAGTAATGTATGCAGGAGGACCAATCAGCTGGTGCTCAAGGCGTCAACCTATTGTTGCATTATCATCCACGGAAGCTGAGTACATTGCAGCTGCAGACTGCTGCAAAGAAGTGCTATACCTAAAATCCCTCATCCAAGAACTTATATGCAGGGAAGTAAAAGTTGAATTAAACATAGATAATCAGAGCTCAATCCATTTAATAAAGACTGGAATAATAAACAGACGCAGCAAGCACATTGATGTACGCTATCACTTCATTCATGAAAAGTTTCTGAGTGGTGAGGTGGATGTGAAGTTTTGTCCCACTGAAGCTCAGATTGCAGATGCACTCACTAAACCCCTTGGTAAGACTAAATTTGAGACACAAATATCAGCAATAGTCAACTGAAGAATTAAAAAACTCAAAATTAGGGGAAAGTGTTAAGATAGTAAAAAGGGGAATAATAATTATTGTTGTTGTTGCTACTGTTATTATTATCATTGTTACTGTTGTGATCTAGGTAATTTTAATGTTCTTTAATTCTGCTATTTGTGTTGTGGGTATTTCCCCACAGATGGCACTCTGGTTCTATGTATAAAAACAGAACCCTTTGTTGTAGCTGACCCCTTTTTCCTTTGTGTGTAAAAGAAGACATGTGTTAAATAAAAGTGTTATACTAAAGTGATAAAATCTAGTTCTTTGTCCCTAAAGCATTAAAAACTTGAACAAGGATAAGTCTAAACCAAATTGGGTTTATCAAGTGTCTACTGTATATTTAATATGTTTGGGTTTTCAATAACTCCGTTTATATATAATACAGACTCAAACGAAATATATAATACACAACTGATTAAGAATGCTTTTGAAATATCCTTGGCGCAGGATATATATGAGGTTAAAACTCATAAGAACTCTATTTGTAATAAAATTATTTTGAATTATCCAGACATCAATAACTATACTGGTTCTGATTTATTCTTCAATGTTAAAAAGTTTTTCATTCAATTAAGATTAAATAGAGAAATTATTCTGATCAATAAAACTATCTATCAACTCTCTAAACTTTTTTGTATAAGTTGTAAGGTTGCTATGTCTAAACTTCATTTGTTTTGCACCTGTTCTTGTAATAAAACTCAAGAGTTGTGGAAAAGATATAATATTGAGATTTTGTTTTTAAAAAATAGTGAAGACTTTATGTATTCTTTTTTTCATAAAGCTAAAAAGACTACTATATATAATCTATATAACTATGCTCAAAAATTTTTTATCGTTAATCAATTTAATATATTAATTCTGTAATTGAGTTAGTATTATTAATTAATTATGAGATTGTATAGACTGTAATTGTACTGCTTAAGAGATTATGTGATGTTATGTACCATATTATCCCACCTTTTTGTAACAGGCAAAAGCCTAATATAAATAAAGGTTATGATTGATTGATTGATATATAAATGAGTTTTTAAAAGTATTACGGATTTAAATATAAAAAATACTTTTAAAATTGCTAGTTTGGATATCGTTGATATGCACCTCTCGATATCATGGGAAATTGTTGAAGAAAAATTAAAACAAATTAACGTAGATCCGGATATTATTGATTTAATAGAATTCTCTTATAGAAGTAACTACTTTGAAATAAACAATATTATACACAAAACGAAGGCATTAGCATTGGATCTGTTATGGGACCAAAGTTAGTGGAAGTAGTATTGATAAAAAAATTAATAAAATAAAAGGCATAAAATTTTATAGAAGATATGTTGATAACATCCTAAACATATATAATGATATAGAGATCAAAATTAACGACATTAAAGATATAATAAATAACATACAGAAAGAAATTCAGTTTAAAATAGAAGAAGAAAATAATATTAACCATAGCATAAATTAGTTAGATATTACAATAAGAAGGAACGAAAATAGTATAGAATTTGAACCTTTAAAAAGAACTATGCTCTATAAACAAAACAATTAATTATAAGTATAACATATCTGTGCACATTAAACAGAACGTTTTCAATTTGGAATACACCAAGATTAAGACAAGAACAAGTAAAAATACTTATATCAACAAATTAAAAAAGAAATTTATGCTGAACGGATATTCTAACAGAATAATTAATACATGGGAAAAGAGGTTGAATGACAAAAATACAAAAGATTAAAAAAAGACCCTGACATAAAATATATTAGTTTTCCTAATATTAGAGGGTTATATGAAGAGATTGACAAAGAGATGAGAAAAATTAATGTAATATATGTAATATAGCACCTAAATACGAGAAACTGCAATCTAGATAAAAAGCGAAACAATTAACAAAGTTAACTAGACAAGAAGAAGAAATGCAAAATATAGTCTATAAAAGTCCATGTACTTGCAGTAATACTAATATTTATATAGGTGAAACAAAACGTAAATTAAATATAAGATTGGAAGAACACAGTGCAGACTTAAAATACAACAGATTAAATTCAGTTTTCCACGATCATTTTTATTGAATAATTGTAATATTGATAAGTTTAATATTAAAGTCTTACATAAAGAAACAAACACACACAGCAGGAAATTTAAAGAAAGTTTCGAGATCCTAAAAGCCAACAATTGTATTAATAAAAACTTGAGTTTAAAAATAAGTGAAAATTTGTTAAATGTCTTATAAGATAATTTCAAAGAAATTGTTGTCTAGTTTGGCTATGATTTGTATTATCGAAATAGTTATTGTAAAATAAGTTACCGTATTTCGTTAAAATATGCAAATTTGTATTAGACAGCATTGCAGCAGGAGGAAAAAAAAACAGTAAAGAGAGAGACGGTTTTAACTGTGGTGTATTAATGTGTAATTTGTAAACTAGAACTTAACTAAGTTTACTAGTTGGTGTTTCTTTTATTTGTCTAAAAGACCACTTTTTAAAGGAACCGCGGGTGGTCGCCAGACAGGTTTTACTGTATTTTGAATTCTGTTACGTGAGACTATCGGGGGATACAGGTGTGCTCGTATATAACAAGATTGATCATATAACTCTTTATAGTAAATAATTTTAGGGCATACTCGCATCACACAGTGCTTGAGTTGCTGGTTGAAGGTCAGTTCCTCCACTCTCGTTTCCCTCCTAAACTGTGTATCCTTACTTAACTCAAAACTTTAAACACAACAATATAATACAAATTCTATAAATTGGAAATTATACAGTACAATTTTCTTGTTACAAATTTTGTTTACAAATTTTTTATTTAGTGTATCATTATTTTTACGATTAAATATATTTTATTTTTTGTAATATTAAATATAATTAACGTATTTAATCAACTATGAACAATTATCAATAAAATTTCTATTTTAAAATTTTCTACTTTATGTAAAAATTCAAATTTAATATTTTTAAATTTTACAAAAATTAATCTATTTGTAAACTACAATTACGGGAAAAAATGGTTAATCTGATGATATAGGCATGTGGCCGGATAAAATGAAGGAATTCAATTATTACTGGATGAAAAACTAATTCTTCATTACAACACTGTGATAGTCAGTTATTGAAAAATAATTCATTTGAATAGTTGGACAGAAATAAAATCAGTAAATGTACTACAGTAGAGCATCGATTATCTGACCCCCGATTAACCGTCACATCGGTTAACCGACCGCGTTCTAGTCGGCAAATTGAAATGTCCGCTAGTGATGTCGCGCTACAATATTTGGCTGTCTTGGCTACTTTAATATTATTTTTGTTAAATTTTTGCGTTTTACCAGGCAACACTGGCTCGACCATGATAGGGAAGCTAGTATTTAAACCATGCTTAATCTTTTATTTTGTCTTTAATTTGTGGAAAATAAAAAAATAATTTTTAAGGATACAATAGCAACGATTATTATTTTAAAAAAGTTTTGGGCTTAACATCGATGAAAATTCACCGCAAAGTAGGTTAATAGCGATATACTAATATACAAATTACATAGGCTATACTAATATACTATACTAATAATGTATTTTTTCATACTTTTCGGTTATCCGACCAACCCGGGCCCCCAATTGAGTCGGATAATCGATGCTCTACTGTATAAGTATATTTGAAAAAAAACTCCAAGTGGGGAAGTTATCAATCGCTCTTGGCTGTGTTTTTTCTCCAACTACTGGCCGTCTTTATTGCTTTTTTTGTAAATTATTCGATGACTCCAAAGACAATCAATTTATGCACGGCGGTTTTTGTGACTGGAAACATGGAAACGAGCAATTAGTACAACATGAAATGTCAAATAATTATTTAAGGACATTGATTTTACTCAATAGCCTTTCAAAAGTATAAGGACGAATCGATAAAGAACTCGAAAAAAAAGTCGAGGTTTCCACTCAATATTGGTGCAATATCTTTAACTGTGTCATTGATGTGTTATTTTCAAGTGAACAATCATTAGCGTTTAGAGCATGGATGCACAGACCGCAGCCCGCCGGTCGAATACTGGTGGCCCGTCGACAGCAAAAATAATACTCTCGTACATTCAAAGAATATTTAATTCTATTCCAGAATAAAACCAAAAAAATCTAAAAACTTTATATAAAGTTCAAAATAGTAGAGAAATCAAGAATTTTCTAGCGCGGTGTGAGCAAGCGAGATAGCAATAGTCCCGAATTCCCGATTGCTCTCTTAGGTACGAGTAGATACACGAAGCGTAGGAGAATAAGTGCAGTTTAATAGTGTTTTGGGGAGGCAATAGTTCTAGTGTAGATTTTAACTCGACTAGCCGGTGTCATATATTTTGATCCACATTCAACGTAGATTTCCTGTTAACCCGTCAAGTGCCGTGTATAATTGTGTTGTGAAATCGTAAGTAAAACTCTGTTATTAATAAGTGTTTCCCTACCTATTTAATCAATTTTAATCAAATTTAGCTTTAATGTTGGCCAAATATTAAAATAAAACAAAGAAATTACTATTTTTATCAGAATTTCTCTAACTGTAATAATTACGTCATTATTTCAGATATAAAATCTGTATAAAAATCTTAAAATTTCTGAGGAATTTAATCAATTATTTTTGATAATTTAAAAAAGAATGGGTAATTTAAGTAGGTACTGTAATTGTTTTTAGGTGCTGTGTTAATCCTAGCCAGGATTAGAACGCAACATGGAGAAGCCAGGACCTAGTAAAAAACGTAAGGTTAAAGATGAAAATCGGCAGTTTCAAGAAATTTGGACTGAGAAATACTTTTTTGTATGGTCGCATAACAAAGTCGTTTGTTTAATTTGCAAGAATTCTGTTGCGATTGCAAAGGAATATAATGTAAAAAGGCATTATGAAACGCAGCATCCTTCTTTTACCAAGTTTACAGGCGAATTAAGAAAGCAAAAAATGTTGTCTTTAAAACGGGAGATTATTGGTCAGCAAGCTATGTTTACAAAACCCATTCAAGATTCAGAAACAGCTACAGAAGTTAGTTATGAAATTTCTCGAATGATAGCAAAGCGAAGTCGCCCCTTCAATGATGGCGATTTTGTAAAAGAATGCATAGAAATTGCCGCTAAGAAAATGTGTCCAGAAGCAGCAAAAAAGTTTGAGAAAATTCAACTGAATCGTATGACTATCCAAAGACGAATTATGTCTTTGTCAGGTAATATTGCGGAACAATTAATTGAAAAAACTAAGATCATTGAATTTTTTTCATTAGCACTCGACGAATCCACTGATATTAGTTCCACAGCTCAACTTCTCATATTCATACGAGGTGTTACTCAAGATTTTGAAGTCTTAGAAGAGTTATTCGGAATGTGTTCATTGAAAGGTCAAACCAAAGGAGTTGATATACTCAATGTACTTTTGGATGAGTGTTCAAAAACTGATTTGGACTTATCAAAATTATCGGGAGTTGCGACTGACGGTGCTCCTTCGATGATTGGTGTCAATTCCGGGCTAGTTACTTTGCTGAAAAAGCATCTGCAAGGAAAAAACATAAACGCTGAAGATCTCATGCAGTTTCACTGCATTATACACCAAGAAACCCTCTGTTCTAAAAAAAATGAATTTCAAAATGTCATGAAAGTGGTAGTTTCGACTGTAAATTTCATAAAATCACGAGGACTCAATCACAGACAATTCAAACAATTCCTTGATGACATCGAAAGCGAATACGGAGATTTACTGTATTATACAGAAGTAAGGTGGCTAAGCCGTGGATTGACACTGGAACGATTTCTAAATTTAATAGAAGAAATTGGAATATTTCTGGCGGAAAAGCAAAGGGATGTCCCGGAACTTAAAAATCCTGATTGGTTGTGTGATTTGGCTTTTTTAGTTGACATTACAAATCATTTGAATGTCTTGAACACACGGCTTCAAGGCAAAAATCAACTGATATCCCAGCTCTACGCTCATGTATCATCCTTTCAATGCAAGCTGACACTTTTCAGATCACAATTGAATTCTGGAAATTACAATCATTTTCCGAATTATAAGAAAATGGCTGAAAAATTCAACAAAACTGCGATTAATTTCAGTTATGTAGAAAAGCTAGATATTTTGATTCAATCTTTTCAAGACAGATTTTCGGATTTTAAAAAAGTGAAACCTCTGTTGGACATATTCAGCAATCCTTTCACGATTTCAGTTGAAAATGCGCCAGAGTCAATGCAGTTAGAAATTATCGACATTCAAAACGATCAAGATTTACGCAACAAATTCAACGAAGGAGACTTGCTGAACTTTTACCGCTGCATTGATAAAAATATGTACGAAAAGTTGCGCACAAACGCTTTGAAATGTGCCAGCTTATTTGGTTCTACCTATATATGTGAACAAACTTTTTCAATACTAAATAATAATAAAACAAAAAATCGAAACCGCCTTGCAAATGAAAGTTTGGAAGCAGTTTTACGTGTTGCTACAAGTAAATTTGAGCCAAATATAAAAAAGATTGTAAGCACTATGCAGTGCCATGCTTCAAATTAATAAATTCTTTTTGAATTTTAATAAATTATTATCAATTCTTTATTGTCTTTAATTACCTATACTTCTGGCGGCCGGCCCGCCATCAGTTCATGATTTGCCCGAGTGGCCCCTAGTCTTCATAAGTCTGTGCAACCATGGTTTAGAGGAACGAATAAAACTTTGGTATCTCCAAACAATGGTAATTTTCTAAGAATAATTGAATTACTGGCAAAATACTATATTTTTTTGAAAGAGCATATAGAAAAGTACGAAAATCGTAGAAGAATAAAAGCCAATTACCTCTCTAACTATTTATGAAAAACTCACTGAAGAAATTGGAAAATCAGTGTATAGTGAAATATTCATTCGATTAAAAAAGGCAAAAATATATTCGATTTCCTTAGATGCAACAACTGATGAAGGTCAGGTTGATTGTATAGGTCGCAAAAACGCACAGAAATGGTGAATAATTATAAAGTTCTAAAATCGAAATTTCGAGGGTCAACTCAGGTCAGGAACACGTGTTGGTGATGTAAACCAGACACGAAAGAAACCTTCCTAAAACTTATCCTAGAGCAAACGCGACTCGATGACGAATCACTGAGATGTCAACGGAAAGATGAGCTTTGTGCAGGTGCTCGCGTACGAGCATCGGAATCGGGAAACAAAGGGGAAGGTATATAGACTCAGAGAAATCTGGCAGACCGCTTGGGGACCAAAATGTCATATTTGAAATATGATTTAGTACGAAGTATCTTGTATATAATTTTTCTGATTATATTTTGAATTTTTTATTATTTTTGTCAATTAATACATCAAATTACTGTTTACTTATTAAAAAATAATAATAATAAAAACAAAACATGAATTACAAACTAATCGATACCTCCATTGTCATCTGTTTATGACATTTCTGTGAGCACCTGGAAAATAAACTCAAAGGGCCGATTGCAGAGACAATGTATAAAGGCTGACGGCGGTTTACAGATCGGGTAGACCGTGGGTCAGAAAAATTTCATTGCAGAGAGAGAGTTTCACGCTTGCCACAATGTAGACAGCGATTAGAAACAAGTTATTTGACCTGCTTTCTAGACTCCCTCGATAGCAGGTTTAGAGAACATTTTACTTGAGTATAAGACGCCATATTCATTTGTTAGTCATATTATAATGAATATTCTGAATTTAATACATCTTGCGAACGGGACGAATCAAGAACATTATTCATCTCGGCAATTACGAAGAGAGAGGGTAATGCGAGATCGGAATAATCCTATGGAAATCTATTCCGAAGACGAATTTCGAATTCGGTATAGATTTTCTAAATCTGGATTCGTTCGCATTTTAAATCGTATTGGCGACGAAATTAAACATCTAGATGGAAGAGGGTTGCCGTTAACTACCGAGCAACAATTATTGACGACATTACGATTTTATGCCACCGGAAGCTACCAGAGGGTAGCCGGTGATCTTATCGGAGTTCACGTCTCTACTGTATGCAGGTATCTATCAAACTATTATTAAATAAATTTAAAAAATTTTTTTGTATAGTGTTAGAGACGTTTATAAGAAGGAGGTCTTATTTAACGTTTGTATAAGTTATATATTGCATTTTTTATTAATTATCGTTATATCCTTATCAGAACCATCCAAAATGTTTCAAAGGCATTGGTTCATTTGAAAAATGCCGAAATTGTATTTCCGATAGAATCGGAACTTCCATCTGTTAAACATGATTTTTCGGTATTGTCTAAGGATAACTTTCCTGGTATAATTGAAACAATTAATTGCACCCATATACCTATCCAGTGTCCTGACAGCAGTAGAGAACAAGTTTTTTATAATAGAAAATCCTATTATTCTATTAACTGCCAGGTGAGAATTATTTACATATATCATCATCTTTACTTAATTATGAGGTTAAGAAAATAACATATTTAAGTAAAATTTCAATAAAATACAATTTTATTGTTTTCCACAAATATTTTTGTAACTAATTTATTGTAGCTTAAATGACTATTAAGTATGCAATGGCCTATATATTTTTCTAACATTTTAAATTGTTATGCCTTGTTATGAACAGTTATATTCTTGACTATTTCTTTGACATGAAAATAAAAATATCAAATAATATCTTTGATATCTCAACCCAATAACTTTAATGAAAATATATAATTGATGCACGTTTAAATGTATATTTTAGGTTATCTGTGATAAAAAAATGAAAATTAGGAATATTGTTGCTCAATGGCCAGGTTCAACACATGACAGCAGAATTTTTTCAAACGGCAGTATTAAAGAAAACCTTCACCAAGGATATTGTAATAGATATCTGGTTGGTGACAGTGGCTATCCTTGTTTGCCGTACTTAATGACCCTATTTCTACATCCACAGAATCACGGCGAAAGACGGTACAACAAAGCTCATTCACGAGCAAGAAACATCGTGAAGAGATTATTTGGGGTGTGGAAAAGACGATTTCCCTGCATAGGAAGTTGTCTAAGAACGAAATTAGACAACACACTCAATATAATAATAGCCACTGCGATTTTACATAATTGAGCCATTGACTTTAAAGAGAAAGAGTTTCTGATTAAGCATTCAAATGAAGAAACAGAGAAAGAAAGTTCAACAATGAATGAGCAATCAAGTTCAGGGTCTGCTCTTCAAAGATCTATTGTACTGCAACATTTCACTTAAATGAAACAGTACTGTAGAAATTTCACAAAAGGTCCTTTTCAGGACCATACAATTTTGATAAAGAGTGAGCCTATCACAGACAAAATAATTATCTTTTTATTCATTTTAAATAAAAATATTTCTTAACGTAACCTATGTAACAAATTAAATAAACATTCATACAATTGTTTTATTCATCCATATTTCCTCAAAAAGATTTAAATTATGATTTCTTTGTTTAATGTTTGTTTCTATCATATATTTGGTTATTTTACACTAAAATTAAATACATAAAATGTCAACATAAATCTGATAATGTGGTTAAAAACAGTTTTAAAGTCATTATAGAATTTATTCATATAAAGCCGAGCTAAAAATATAAATTAATGTCTTCATTTTATTTACAAATTTCAAAATTTTGTTTAAAACTTACATTTTGGACTTAGCACATTACTTAGATATTTTACAATATGGAATTTTCATATTTTATTACTGATTTTTAATCTGTTCTTCTACAGATTTTGCTTCGTTGACCATTGGAATTTTAACCCAATTTAGGTGAATTTCAGGGTCCAAGTGCAAACCACGCCTTCCGCAAAAGTGGATGCACGAGGTCTTCTCTGCATTAAAAGTAAAACCATTGATTTTGGACCAATTGTTCATCCGATTTAGAGAAGTTTGCAGTTGTCTTTCAATAAAACTCATGTTAGTAGACTGACAGTAGGTCTGAGTCGGTGACAACCAACGATGGCGTTTGTCCAGCAGATGATAAGAGACTCCCCGGAGAGGGGAAAGGAGTGGCTTTTATAGTTTTTGCCTGGGAAATCAATCACGTGATTGTAGGTGGATGACGATTTGTGTCATATATGTTCCCGGGATTCAAAATACATGATGAATTCGGACGTTAAGTGTAAATTAAGTTTGCAAGACGATCTAGATACAATTTAAGAACAAAGGATTGTTGACAGTTATCTGGCCAGGGACACATATGTGGCCGTCGGCCATATTGTATATAGTTGTAATTTTATCTTAATTTTGCCATTTCCTCCTTCCTTTGTCTATTCTTTCTGGAACTTTCCATGACCGTTATCGCCATGGGGCTGGATCAGCAGTTCTGAGAATCGGTAGAGACAATAGCAGGTGTGTGCATGGGGAAAAAGTGGCTAAGAGGAAGGTCACTTTTCGACGAGATACGAAGAGAGACGGACAACAAGAGCGAGGCTCGATCGTGATTTCCGAGAGAGGAGAGAAGTGCGATAATCGAGTTGAGAGCCGAAATATAGAGACCGGCATATTGGAGAACCCCGATAATTGAGAGAAGAAAGAATAGTGAGGAAAGCCACTATCGTCTGATCCAGGGTCCACACAAAGTATCGATACGCATCCGCCGAAAAAGAGAAAATCCCGGGTGAATCATCCCTTTCATTTCTTCTACCTTTCTGCTGTCCTATCTTTCTTATTTTTCCTTAATATTAAGTTAGATTTCAGCTAGATTTAAGTTAGGTTAGTTACGCGTTTACGAAGGACCGATTGTTACGCGCATAAAAATTAACACACCTCGAATTGTAATTCAGTTGGGATTCCTTAACAACAAGAATCTTATTTTGTTCCAAGTGAAATAAAGGAACATTGTTTTTTATTGTAATCGTTGCAGTGTCCTTTTCTGTACGTTTCATTCGCGGGTCGTACTGCCACACTCATATAGAACACCACACATATTTTCTCGTCCAGGACCATTTTTAGACAGGATGTTTATATTAGAGTAATAATTCATTTTAGAAATTTTCCAAGTTTAATTCTAAGGGAATTCCAGATCTCACACAGCTTAATAAAAAGTTTTATTGCAAAGTTTTACAGTAAGTATATATTATTAATCTATATTTTCTTGCTAGTTTTTTCTTTTATCTTATATTAAAATAATAAATATATAAGTATATATTATTAATATATATTAATAATTGGAATTTTTCAGGTTCCTTTTGCTAATTTCCAAGTTTATTTGGAAGTTTGATTGCAAAGTTTTGCAAAGTTTTACAGTAAGTATACATTATTAATCTATATTTTCTTAATAGTTTTTTCTTTTAACTTATATTAAAATAATAAATATATAAGTATATATTATTAATTGAAATCTTTCAGGTTCCTTTTGCTTATTGCAAAGCTTAATAAGAAGTTTTATTGCAAAGCTTAATAGGAAGTTTTATTGCAAACTTTTATTGGAAAGTTTTACAGTATATATTATTAATCTATATTTCCTTGCTAGTTTTTTCTTTTATCTTATATTAAAATAATAAATATATAAGAATATATTACTGATTGAAATCTTTCAGGTTCCTTTTGCTTATCGCAAAGCTTAATAGAAAGTTTTATTGCAAAG
This sequence comes from Centruroides vittatus, assembly GCF_030686945.1. NCBI lineage: Eukaryota > Metazoa > Arthropoda > Arachnida > Scorpiones > Buthidae > Centruroides > Centruroides vittatus. The sequence goes on along the minus strand of NW_027120695.1, from coordinate 407,271 downwards.
TTTTACAGTATATATTATTAATCTATATTTTCTTGGTAGTTTTTTCTTTTATCTTATATTAAAATAATAAATATATAAGTATATATTATTAATTGAAATCTTTCAGGTTCCTTTTGCTTATTGCAAAGCTTAATAAGAAGTTTTATTGCAAAGCTTAATAGGAAGTTTTATTGCAAACTTTTATTGGAAAGTTTTACAGTATATATTATTAATCTATATTTCCTTGCTAGTTTTTTCTTTTATCTTATATTAAAATAATAAATATATAAGAATATATTACTGATTGAAATCTTTCAGGTTCCTTTTGCTTATCGCAAAGCTTAATAGAAAGTTTTATTGCAAAGTTTTACAGTATATATTATTAATCTATATTTTCTTGGTAGTTTTTTCTTTTATCTTATATTAAAATAATAAATATATAAGTATATATTATTAATTGAAATCTTTCAGGTTCCTTTTGCTTATTGCAAAGCTTAATAAGAAGTTTTATTGCAAAGCTTAATAGGAAGTTTTATTGCAAACTTTTATTGGAAAGTTTTACAGTATATATTATTAATCTATATTTCCTTGCTAGTTTTTTCTTTTATCTTATATTAAAATAATAAATATATAAGAATATATTACTGATTGAAATCTTTCAGGTTCCTTTTGCTTATCGCAAAGCTTAATAGAAAGTTTTATTGCAAAGTTTTACAGTATATATTATTAATCTATATTTTCTTGGTAGTTTTTTCTTTTATCTTATATTAAAATAATAAATATATAAGTATATATTATTAATTGAAATCTTTCAGGTTCCTTTTGCTTATTGCAAAGCTTAATAAGAAGTTTTATTGCAAAGCTTAATAGGAAGTTTTATTGCAAACTTTTATTGGAAAGTTTTACAGTATATATTATTAATCTATATTTCCTTGCTAGTTTTTTCTTTTATCTTATATTAAAATAATAAATATATAAGAATATATTACTGATTGAAATCTTTCAGGTTCCTTTTGCTTATCGCAAAGCTTAATAGAAAGTTTTATTGCAAAGTTTTACAGTATATATTATTAATCTATATTTTCTTGGTAGTTTTTTCTTTTATCTTATATTAAAATAATAAATATATAAGTATATATTATTAATTGGAATTTTTCAGGTTCCTTTTGCTAATTTCTAAGTTTATTTGGAAGTTTGATTGCAAAGTTTTGCAAAGTTTTACAGTAAGTATACATTATTAATCTATATTTTCTTGGTAGTTTTTTCTTTTATCTTATATTAAAATAATAAATATATAAGTATATATTATTGATTGAAATCTTTCAGGTTCCTTTTGCTTATTGCAAAGCTTAATAGGAAGTTTAATTGCAAAGTTTTATTGCAAAGTTTTACAGTAAGTATACATTATTAATCTATATTTTCTTGGTAGTTTTTTCTTTTATCTTATATTAAAATAATTAATATATAAGTATATATTATTAATATATATTAATAATTGGAATTTTTCAGGTTCCTTTTGCTAATTTCTAAGTTTATTTAAAAGTTTGATTGCAAAGTTTTGCAAAGTTTTACAGTAAGTATACATTATTAATCTATATTTTCTTGGTAGTTTTTTCTTTTATCTTACATTAAAATAATAAATATATAAGTATATATTATTGATTGAAATCTTTCAGGTTCCTTTTGCTTATTGCAAAGCTTAATAGGAAGTTTAATTGCAAAGTTTTATTGCAAAGTTTTACAGTGAGTATACATTATTAATCTATATTTTCTTGCTAGTTTTTTCTTTTATCTTATATTAAAATAATTAATATATAAGTATATATTATTAATATATATTAATAATTGGAATTTTTCAGGTTCCTTTTGCTAATTTCTAAGTTTATTTAAAAGTTTGATTGCAAAGTTTTGCAAAGTTTTACAGTAAGTATACATTATTAATCTATATTTTCTTGGTAGTTTTTTCTTTTATCTTATATTAAAATAATAAATATATAAGTATATATTATTAATATATATTAATAATTGGAATTTTTCAGGTTCTCTTTTGCTAATTTCTAAGTTTATTTGGAAGTTTGATTGCAAAGTTTTGCAAAGTTTTACAGTAAGTATACATTATTAATCTATATTTTCTTTATAGTTTTGTCTTTTATCTTATATTAAAATAATAAATATATAAGTATATATTATTGATTGGAATCTTTCAGGTTCCTTTTGCTTATTGCAAAGCTTATATAGAAAGTTTTATTGCAAAGTTTTACAGTAAGTATACATTATTAATCTATATTTTCTTGCTAGTTTTTTCTTTTATCTTATATTAAATATCTTATATTAAAATTATTATATTTATCGTCGATTCAAACAACAACGATTTTCCCAACGGATCTTCTCTAACGATTATGACTTTTGAATTACAAAAGTTTCTGTTATGTTACAAACAGTGGGAATCATTCACCTGGGCGATTCCATACACTACAGATGACTTCAGCACTGTACCAAAGGCTTTAACAGGTTTGAAGAATTTATATACTTATTTTACCGGTGTGTAGAGAGCTTGTATAAACACAAAACATGAAAAATGATTAATGTAACACAACTGATAATGTAAAAAGGCAGCAACTCTGTCTATTCCTTTAACTGTCCATTTTTCATATTAATATATTCATGTTACACTTCCTCTCTGTGCTGCTGAGACTTTACTTCATTTTCTAAAGTTTATCAGTTGTCCTGCCTGGTTGGTTTTGTGTATTTGCCATTCTTCAGCATATTTAAGGTGTCTCTCGTCTTGCATCTTAAACAAGTAACATGTTTCATATTTAAATACATTTTTTTCAAATTGTTAAAAGCAAAAACCATGTATGATGCTTAGTTTGAAAGAATAAGAATCACATTGTCATGTCAAATTCTTTATGACCAATTCTATAAGTAGGCATTGTTAAAAGCTTGTATGTTATTTGATGTTGATTTTTCCCTGTGCCATGCAATTCTTTGATTTATTGTTCGTATGAAGTTAACGGTCAACTTTTTTTAGATATTTAGTTTTCCACTGTAATTATGCTGGACAGATCCTGTCCAGTGTGTTGTGATTATGTTTTCCATTTTTTTTTTGTTAAGACAATTTGCACACTTGTTCTTGGAATTTTTAACCAAATAACTGCCAAATTTTTTAAAATACTTTTTTTTTATTCCACTTTGTCTACACTTCATTAGTAAGAAAAACATGTACAGTAGAGCATCAATTATCCGACCCCGCGATTAACTGACTTATCGGTTAACCCAGTGATTCTCAAAGTGGGGGGTCGCTGAAAAATTGATTCCAGATTAATTTTTTTTCAAATATTTTATAAATTTACTATGGATTCATGTTTAGAAATAATAGAAATAAAAACTATATAAAATAATTTTTACTTAAATAAATTGCACATATAAATAATAAAAATAATATAAATATTTAAATACGAGCCTAACCCCCTCCCTCCAAAATGTTTTTCGACACAAACTCATTTTTCGGGGGTCCTTTGAAATTTTTAAGTGCAGAAGGGGGGTTGCAGACCAAAAAGTTTGAGAAACACTGGGTTAACCGACAGTGTTCTAGTAGGCAAATTCAAATGTCTGCTAGTGATGTGGTGCTACAATATTTGGTTGTGTCTTGGCTACTTGAATGTTACTTTTGTTAAATTTTTGCATGTTATAGCTGGCAGCACTGGCTCGACCATGAAAGGGAGGCTAGTACTAAAGCCAGGCCTAACACACTACTACTAATGTAATTTTTCATACTTTTCGGTTATCTGACTTTTCAGTTATTTGACCAACCCCCAGTCCCCAATTAAGTCGAATAATCGATACTCTACTGTATTTTGAATTTCATCAATCTTTCTCAAAACATGCATCTTTAGTTTGATTTACAAATGGGGATCATGGCACATACTATTTATTTTTGATGCCATCTTTAAAGCATGGCATATGTAATTTATGGCAATGTTTTCTTGCATTTTTCTTACACATGACAACCATGCCAGAGGAGGTGTGGCTATACTGGTTTCAAACTGCATCCCGTTGTTACTGGTACAAATAACCAGTGATTTGCAAGCTGTGGCAGTCAGAATTTCAATTAGTGTAACAGTCACAGTTTGTTCTATATATTTGCCACCAGATGTCAAGAGTCAACAAAGATGAATTAGATACCTTCGTTGAACAGCTGCTGGCACCATTTTTTCTACTAGGTATTTCCAATTGTAACAATCCAATGTGGGGCAGTCCCGACATCAATCGTCGTGGCAGGGCCATCGAGAAATTTATAGGCAATCACCAACTGTATATATTTAATACCAAAGAAGTGACATACTTCCACGCCCCAACAAGAACATTCACTGCCATTGATTTATCATTAGCTAGTCCGAACTTGTTTTCAGCATTTACATGGGAGGTTAAATCTAATCCACTCTCTAGTGACCACTTCCCAATATTTCTAAAATATCGAGGCAAAGAAAGCTGTGAAACAGCCCGTCCACCACGCTGGAAATATGAAACGGCAGATTGGCCTGCATTTTCCTCTTTGACTAACATCACTGAAGAAATGGTCAATACTGCTGATATCAATGATGCAGTCGAAGTTGTCACTTCCAGTATTATTCAGACAGCTGAAAAAACAATGGGGAAAACGTCAACCAGATATCCAAAACGTCCGAAACCATGATGGGATCAGAATTGCGAAGCAGCATTTAAAAAACAATAGATAGCATGGAAGATTTTCACAAGATACCCCACTGCAAACAATTTGGTTGCTTTTAAAAAAGCGAAGGCAAATGCCAGAAAAATCAGAAGGCAAAGCCAAAGGGTTGGTTGGTTGGTTGGTTAAAGTTTATTGGATGGTTGGTTGGTTAGTTAAAGTTTATTGGCACAAGGGCCACATAGGCCAAGCTGCGCCACAACACACAGTATATATAGGTACATAAATAACAATAAAAATGAACAAAACAAAAAACCAATAACAAAAATATACAACAGTTAAACTGTGCATAACAACAACATGTATATGGATATAAATAAATAAATAATTAAATTTCTTTATAAATATTTGTAACTTTTAGAAAGTTCAATAATTTATCAACATTTGGCCTCTGGCCCAAAATCTCTTTAAAACTTGCATTTCCAAAATGCTGCCTACGAATCCGTTCAGAGGCGATGCAATTGCTCAGTATGTGCTTAACACTTACATTACAGTTGCAATACTGACATACAGGCTGGTCATCACCCTTCAAAAGGTATTGATGAGTCAGTCGAGTATGTCCAATTCTCAAACGAGTAAGAATGACCTCAGATCTCCTGTCATAAGGTTTCTTCTGTGTCCAATTTTCTATCACAGGTTTGATCTCGTGTAGTTTATTGTGGACTTGTGCGTTCCACACATTTTGCCATCTCTCCTCTAGTCGTTTTTTAACAACTAGCTTCAAGTCACCTCCTTCAATATGCATTGTATGCTGAGAAGGACTTGCTGACTTTGCAGCTGCGTCAGCTTCTTCATTCCCTCTTATACCTACATGGCCTGGGACCCAACAAAATTTTATAGAGAAATTCCTCGCAAAAAGATGGCAAATCAGCTTACGAATTTTAATCACTATGGAGTGAAAACTAGGTTCATACGAGATCAAAGCCTGAAGTGCACTAACTGAGTCAGTGTAAATCACGCAGCAACGATGACCTTTCCTATTTATATACTTTAGGGCTAAATAAATAGCCTGCAACTCCGCAGTAAAAATGGAAGAATTCGGTGGTATTTGTTCTGCCACGATTTCATCCTGGCAAACAAAGGCTAAGCCAACATAGTCATCCGATTTAGATCCATCGGTGTATATAGGAATTAAATTCCTGTCACGATGTTGAATTTCTGCGAAGTGCTGTCTATAAACGTAGTCTGGAGTGGTTTCTTTTAAAAACTGCTTTAAGCTTAAATCAACGTTTATCACAGGAATTGACCAAGGTGATATATTATCGACCTCGACCTGCGAAATGTTGCTTGTGTCCAGGTCAATCGTGCTGCTTACATTCTCCATTCTTATGTCAAATGTAGGGACACTACTTGGGCGAGCTGCAAATAATCTCCTCAGCTGACTATCTGAACAATCAGCTAAAAGTTTATTTTGAGATCTCTGTTTAATGTAATAAAAAAGAGACAACTGTTCTCTCCTAAGAGATAGTGGAGGCTCATGAGCATCCACATACAAACTTTGTACAGGAGAAGTTCGAAACGCACCAGTGCACAAACGCAATGCTTGATGGTGGATTGGATCCAGCATCCGAAGAGTAGATTCACGTGTAGAGCCATACACAACGCATCCATAGTCCAGCTTAGAGCGAACAAGAGCCCTATAAATCCTGAGCATAGAACATTTGTCTGCTCCCCAGGATGAGCAGCACAGTACCTTTAAAAGGTTCAGAGATTTTAAACATCTACTCTTCAAATTGCGCAAGTGTGATAAAAACGTCAGTTTTTGGTCAAACACAACACCCAAAAACTTTGCCTCATTGACTATTGGGATTTTAACCCCATTTAGGTGAATTTCCGGGTCCAGGTGCAAACCACGCCTTCGGCAAAAGTGGATACAGGAGGTCTTCTCTGCATTAAAAGTAAAACCATTGATCTTGGACCAATTGTCTATGCGGTTTAGCGAGGTTTGCAGCTGTCTCTCGATGAAACCCATGTTACTAGACTGGCAGGAGATCTGAAAGTCATCCACATACAGAGTGTGTTTCACACTGGGAGGAAGACACTTAGCTATGCTGTTAATTTTTACTAGGAACAGAGTCACACTCAAAATACAACCTTGAGGAACACCTTCTTCTTGTGTGAAAGGCCTAGAAAAAGTGTTGCCCATCCTGACTTGGAATCTACGATTCTGCAGGAAGTTTTTTATAAAAATTGGCAAATTACCCCGCAATCCGAATTTGTGCAGATCACGGAGTATACCGTATCGCCAGCAGCGATCGTAGGCCTTCTCTATATCAAAAAACACAGACACTAAGTGCTGCCGTCTAACAAACGCTTCGCGTATAGATGTTTCAAGAATTACTAAATTGTCTGTGGTACTTCTGTTCCTACGGAATCCACTCTGATGTGGTGAAAAGTAGTTCTTTTCCTCTAAGAGGAACATCAGGCGTCTGTTTACCATTCTCTCGAAAAGTTTGCAGAGACAACTAGTCAGAGAAATTGGTCTATAATTAGAGGGATTCTTGTGGTCTTTACCTGGCTTGGGTATGGGAATGATGATAGATAGCCTCCAAGAGTCTGGAAAAGTATGTTCTGTCCATATTCTGTTAAACAGATTCAGAAGATTACTGAGGGAATTGTCTGATAGATTTTTAATCATGCTGTAGTGGATTTTATCCGGGCCTACAGCAGTATTCCCCGAGCGAGAGATTGCTGTACATAGTTCTATTCTGCTGAATGGCACATTATATTCCTCATTAGATGGAGAGTGGAAGTTTAGATATTGTTTTTCAGATTGCACTTTGTAAGCCTGAAAATCCTTTGTATACATACTATTGCTGGATGAGGACGAAAATGTTTCACCCAAACAATCAGCAATACCTTTTATGTCACTGATTATTGTGCCATTATTTTCCAGCATGGACAGAGAGTGAGAAGCATATTTTCCATTAATTTTATGGATTTTATCCCAGACCGCTTTTGAGCTGGTGGAAGATGTTATGCTAGATACATACTTCCTCCATGAATCCCTTTGGCTTTGCCTCCTTATTTTTCTGGCATTTGCCTTTGCTTTTTTAAAAGCTATCAAATTCTCAGCAGTGGGGTATCTTCTGAAGATCCCCCATGCTTTCTTTTGTTTTTTAAATGCTACCTCACAATTTTGATCCCACCATGGTTTCGGATGTTTTGGATATCTGGTTGACGTTTTCCCCATTGTTTTTTCGGCTGCCTGAATAATACTCTATGTGACAACTTCTACTGCATCATTGATATCGGCAGTATTGACCATTTCCTCAGTGATGTTAGCCAAAGAGGAAAATGTAGGCCAATCTGCCGTTTCAAATTTCCAACGTGGTGGACGGGCTGTTTCACAGCTTTCTCTGCCTCGATATTTTAAAAATATTGGGAAGTGGTCACTAGAGAGTGGATTAGATCCAACTCCCCATGTAAATGCTGAAAACAAGTTTGGGCTAGCTAATGATAAATCAATGGCAGTAAATGTTCTTGTTGGGGCATGAAAGTATGTCACTTCTCCGGTATTAAATATATACAGTTGGTGATTGCCTATAAATCTCTCAATGGCCCTGCCACGACGATTGATGTCGGGACTGCCCCACATTGGATTGTGACCATTGAAATCACCAAGTAGAAAGAATGGAGTTGGCAGCTGTTCAACCAAGGCATCCAATTCATCTTCATTGACTCTGACATCTGGTGGCAAGTATATGGAACAAACTGTGACAGTAACGCCAATTGAAATTCTGACTGCCACAGCTTGCAGCTCTGTTGTTATTTGTACCGGTAAAGACGGGATGCGGTTTGAAACCAGTACAGCCACACCTCCACTGGCGCGGGTGTGGCTGTCGTCATCTTTACGGTAAAGATCGAATCCTTTTAAAGAAATTCTTTCTCCAGGTTTTAGATGTGTTTCCTGGAGTGCCACGCAGAGAGATGAGGTAGAGTATGTCAGGTGTTTAACGTCAGAAAAGTTGTTGCGGAAACCACGACAGTTCCATTGGATTATTTTATAATCCATTATGTGGTTGAGGCAGCATTCTTTGTAAAAGTATCTCTCTTTAGTTTTACAGCCGATTTGCCTTTTGGAGGCGAGTTTGGTGGTGTAACCACCTTATTCGTCTCCTCATCTGAGAAGTCAGAGAGCTCACTCATATACTGAGTCTCTGATCTTTTAGATTTAGAGAGGGCTGATTTTAATTTTTGTTTGTTCAGTGGGTTCTTATTAGCTTTTTCAGAACCCACATTTCTGGTTACTATTCCTGCTTTAGGTAGGGGTGTTTTTTTCTTTATATTCTCCTTTACTTCTGTATCTGTAGATTGAGTAAACAAGCATCTAGCATAGCGAGTGAAAGATTCATTTGGTGAAACGGAAATTTCTGTCTGAACCGCACGTCTTTGTGGACTTCAAAACAGAAGCAAATGTCTTTTGTTTTAATGATGCACTTTGAGTGACCATGCGCCGCGCCTCTGGGTAAGGTATGTTGTTAACTGTTTTTAGGCGTTGAATTTCTTTTTCTCTTTGCCATGCAGAGCATTTCCGAGAATAGGCTGGATGGGCATCCTGGCAGTTCACACAGTGTGGAGTACTTTTACATTCAGTACTGTTGTGGCCTTCAGTTCCACACTGTGCACATAAGCTTTTGCCTCGGCAGGAGGTCTGGGAATGTCCAAATCGCTGGCATTTGAAACAACGCAGCGGATTTGGAACGTATGGTCGAACTGGGCATCGAAGATATCCCGCAGTAACGAATGATGGCAATGTTGGCTTTCCGAAAGTGAGAATCAGATGTTTAATCTGTATCAGCTTGCCATCACGACAAATGGAGATGCGTCGAACGGCAGTGACACCTTGATCTGCAAGACCGATCTGGATGTCTGCTTCATCTTCAGACATCAGATCGACCTCAGATATCACACCACGTGATGAGTTCAAACTTGTGTGTGGTGTGATGGTGACTGTTATGTCTCCTAGAGATGTCATTTTCAACAGCTTTGCTGACTGTTGAGAGGAGGCTGCTTCTATCAGTAGGTCCCCTGACCTCAATTTTTGTATTTTCTTTAAATGTCCAATAGTTGATTGAAAGAACTTTTAAATTAGGAAAGGGGAACATTTAGACATGGGTTTTTCAGTAGTACTATGTACTATGAGATAAATTGGTTGGTTGGAGGAACTGACCTCCTTTGGTGTTGATGTGTCAGTGCTTGTAGTTCTTGTACTTTTCGGTTTTAATGAATCCATGTTTGAAAAATAACTATTCAGCTCCTAGTGACCCCACCCACCATGGGTCCAACAAGGGGATGCCGTCACATGGGAGACTCCCATAAACTGTCACACCAGGGTTTCCCAGGAGCTATACCCTCACAATGCAGTCAGAAAGAGCAAATCTTGTCTGACGTGTTTGCCCGGTCTGCATCGATCGGTTGACTCCAAGCCGAGGTCAACAATAACTCAACGACCAGCCGATTGACTCAAACGGAGCCTGATTTGAGCCTCCCATTTATCCGAAGCAAGGGCCAAAGCAGTGTGTTGGGGACGTTATGTTGCCCCTCAACTACCAGGATCCCCTTTTCCGGCATACGGGTCACCACGCACGGCAAACACGTGGGTGGGCGTTCAGATCCCAGGAATGGTAAAGAAGAGATACTAAACCATCTCTGGGAGGTCCCCTCACCACGGACAGGAACCCACATCGAGGGGAAAAAAAGAAATAGCAAATGACAGAATCAAAGTTGTCGAAAATTGAAATAATAGAACGTTGTTGATATAACAATGGGGTGGATGAAATGAATTTTTTCAGTGAAAGGAATAAACAGTTATTCGTTAGTCAATCGTTGAAACTTGAGATAATTGACACTGTAATAAAGCACTTATCAATTTGTTTACATTAAAAATCAGTGTGATTCCCACCCTTCTGTAAAAGTAATAAGCATTTACTATTGTGACCTTGACTTCCAACCCTGCTTTTCTCCAATTACAAAGGAATTGGAGAGAAGCGGATTTCACTGCCTGTCATCAGTGTCAGGCAGTGTAATCTGCTTCTCTCCAACATGAGATAATCTGAAAGGAATTGAAACTAGATATGTTTATAATTTGCATTTTTTAAATCAAATTAAAGTAACATAAACATAAGAAACGTTAAAAGAGAGAAAAGTTACATAAACAATATAATCGTATTTTCTGATGGCAGTAATGCCAGATTTTTATTTTTAAAAAAATGTGATTATATTAAAAACGCTGTGATTACGATTTTTAAGCTTAGTGCTCAACATAATCCCTTTTGAATTCCTATCACCCCCCAATAAATCATACAACAGCGCAGTCCATTTTAAACCAATGGGAGCACAAGTAAAAATAATTGACAGGTCAAATCACATGACTTACTTTACGTGACATGACGTCCACGTTGGTGAAAACCATTTTGCACTGTACATCCTCGTCTCTTGCCTGTACACAAATAAAATTTTTGCAATTTTATGTTAAACAGAACCTTTTAAAAGGGTAGTGATAAAAAGATTTGAAAAGTATCAAGATCCTCAACATCTTTAATTCTGTTATCCCTTCTAGCAAAGTCCTGTGCTATGCCTATCAACTTTAGGCATACCACTGCCAACATCTGACCTTTGGTCCATGCCACTAACCGAGTTACATCAGCTAATGCCTCAAAAAATTCTGTAATCTGGGGGCCCTTCGGGTCTCCACTATAAGTAGGAAACAACGGCAGCAGCCTGCCTAAACCACCTATAGTAATAGGGTTGCCTGTTACTGCTACTCAAGGAATTTCTTCCCTATATCTATCCATTATTTTAATCTATATTAACTTAATTTTAACTTATATTATTATATTATCGATCAATTCAAGAACAACGTTGATCGTCACAGAATTTGAGTTAGATTCTCTAGACTCAATTCCAACCTTTTGACCTTTCCAAAATTTCTGCTATACCATTTGTGATGTCTATAGGTAAACGATGACACGATATGTGAGGTTTTTTCAGAGGTATTTTATTCGAGAATCCCACTGAGGACACCATATGTGAAATCGCAACCATGGATGGATGATATTGTCGCTATTGTTCCACCGCTTAATCGGAAAACTCATTGTTAATCGACAAGCTCTTGTTCGTCATAATCGATGGCTTCTATTGATTATTAGTAAACAAGGGTCTATAAGGATCCCCTGTGAGTTGTTTTCCTGACACCAGGTAATCAGTTTTGCGAACATGGATTACCACGTGTAATTAATCATCTCGCGGAATAACGAGTGGGAGGGATTGCGAGTAAGTTAGAAGGTGGAAAAAACTGGTGGCTGAGTCAAGCAATACTCCATCTTAACAATAACAATAAAAAGTTTAATGAAAGTGATTAAATAAATGAATTACAAATTGAACGATCTTAAATCTAAACCTAACACGCGAAAAAAAAACTTATAAAATAATCCCGTAGTACATAATACCTTATCAAATTAGCAGATTCAATGTCTTTAGATGTCTTCTATTTAAAGTTTGTATCTTTCTTCTATAGGCACAGATATATAAATCTTTACTCGTCTACTTAGATTAGGCAAACATATGCAGGCCCTTTGTTCTCTTCTCCTCACAAGGAAGCTTTAAGGTAGACTCAAACTAATGTATAAGATATATGGAGAACGCCTAGCTTGTCTTCTACTGTGACAAAGCCTTCAGTGAACTCCAATTTGCTAAATTCGCTAATATTCTTAGAGTTTATCCAATCAAATCATTACAAAATTACATCATAAATGTGGTAAAACAAAAGGTTAAACTGTAAATGACTCAATGATTAAAACATCAATAAAAATGTTAAAATAGGAAATAAACTTCCTTTTTAGTGGAAAGGGAGATGAAAAGTCTCTTTCTTTAACTATATAATTTTAAGGGTTTAGGGTCCATTATTAAGTAAACTAAATATAACAATCAAATTAATCTATCCTTTAACATACAAATGTATAATAAGAAATGCTTACTGGAACTAAATCCGAAATTAAATGTATTTCACGCCTTTAATGTGTCCAGCATACTGTTAAATTTTCATAAAAACGTTTTCGATCACTTTTAGAGATCTTCATCAGTTACAGATCTGTAACTGATCTGTAACTGTTAGCTAACTGATCAGTTACAGATCTGTAACTGATGAAAATCTCTAAAAGTGATCGAAAACGTTTTTATGAAAATTTAACAGTATGCTGGACACATTAAAGGCGTGAAATAGATTTAATTAACATACAAATGTTTCCAATTTTAGACCTTTCTAACCGTAAAACAAAGGATTGACATGACATCAAAAGGGGGGAAAATGAGTTTATTCGACATCTGTTTTCAGTGTATTGTTGCCTGAACTTCCCTCTAAATTTAACATAATTTACAACTAAAATAAATGAATTTAAAAATAATATATTTAACTTAAAATTTTAAATAATTAGAAGGTTAAAAAGGGGGGGGGGTGATTTTCAATAGTCTGAAATTATTAATTTTACCTTAATGTCAAACAAAGTCGATTGTGAGCTGATATTGCATCAAGCCATCAGGTATTCTGTTTGGTAATGTCAGGCTCAATTAATTGCAATAACTTCGCGAATGTCTCAATGGGCATTCAGAAAAATCTATATTTAGATAAAATCTATTTCATGTATTCACTATACAGTATTACTATCCAAATTAAATATTAATGTCAAATAGATGTACTGTACTTACTGCATGAAGTGTTCGGGATCGTGTTATCTTAATTCGGGTATCAAAGTATTCGAAATTCCTAATTTAGAATAACATCAAAATATTTTTCGTACCAGCTAACTGAAAGCCAGATTGAGCATCTTTTGCACAAAATTTCCCCCGGAATTCAGAAGCAAAAGACAAAGTTTGGGGAGCCAATATCTCCTGCTGAGAGACTCACTGTTACACTCCGGTTTCTAGCAACAGGAATTGTTTAGAGATTTATCATAGGAAATCAGAATTGGTGCAAAAACGATATCCTACATACTCATGGAAACATGTGCAGCTTTGTATGAGACCTTAAAATATACATTTCAAGTGCCAACATCAAAGAAATATTGGATGGCTATTTCCAAGCACTTTCAAGATTGATGGAATGTACCCCATTGTTTCAGAGCAATTAATGGAAAGCACATTGTGATGAGGAAGCCCATCAATAGTGGTTCTCATTACCGTAATTAGAAAGGAACAGAATCCATTGTTCTTTGTGCAGCTGTGGATGCTAATTACAATTTTTGGTAAGTTGATGTGCAGAAAGTAAGAAACAAGTCTATTCTGGACTTCCAATGACTTGTTAACAATAATATGTATATCAAAATAGAAAACAAGTGATAATTAGTAGATTTTTAATTAATTTAATTATACCAAGAGCTAAAAGCATTTTCTTTATTTTGATTTTCTAGATATGTTGATGTTGGCACACAACATAGGATCAGCGATCAAGGTGTGTGGAACAAATACAACTTGAAAGAGCTTATAGATGTAAATGCTCTTGACATACCTCCAGCTCATCCACTTCCAGGTCAAAACATATTCACTCCATACGTCTTCTTTGCCTATGACGCTTTTGGCTTGAAACTGTGTATACTCAAACCTTATGGTGGATATGACTTGACTCTGGAAGAACAAATATGCAATTACAGGTAAGAATTCAGTGGCTAATGCAGATGTATCTTGCAACATTATACCAGTAGGAAAAGGGTTGATGGTATAATAAAAAAAAACCTGTGATCTTGGAAAATTGATAGACCAATAGTTGAGTTAAAAATATCTTTTAATTGTTTTTAGAATTTCACGTGGCTGCCAAGTAGTGGAGAAAGCTTTTGGAATTTTTGCAAACATTCTTCAGGTGTTTCTGGATCCCATACTGTTGCAGCCAGACAAAGCGCACACATTAGTACTTGCTGGTTGTGAGCTTCACAACTTTTTAAGGAGCCATGAAAGCACAGAATCATGGCCAGTCAATTATGTGGACAGAGATGTGGAAACTTATCACTGTGCCCTTTGCATGCAGGAATGAGATTCCTGTACAGCCCAGGACAGATATACATCTTTCACAAGTGGTGACCACCTACACCAACCTTTACAGCTCAGAGGCAAAAGTTGTGTGAGACAACTTCAAAGCATTCTTCATGTCCGATGTTGGTGCAGTTTACTGGCAAAATCGTTTTGTGTACATAATGTTTATGTACGATTGAGAAAATTAGAAATAATATATTAAAACAAACATTTATTAAACATAATATAATAAACCTAACATTTATTGCTTTAACAATTGGTCCTTAATTGTTTGTAATATTTGAACAAAATGCCCTGTATTTCATATTTTGCTTCTTCCCACAAGTCTTCATCAATGTTCATTAAGCTGAGAGTGACGTGGTTACTGAAATTTTGTTCAACACATGCTGGGGGATTGATGGGCTTGTTTGCCAGTTAGTCTACAGCCCTTTTATACAGCTTGTAATTAAGAGAGAGAGATGATACATGCAATGTCTTCTGTTGCTTTCTTTTATTCTCTTGTCTGCCGACTGTAACTCCATCATCCGTCGGATGGGGACTAGACCACTGGCTGTTTGATGTCATTGGTGTTACTGAATGACTTCCTGAGTTCATTGAGTCGTGGCTACTTGCTGGGGTATTTGGCTCCAAGCTTTGGATTATGGATTATCATCTCCCGCCATTGAAGCCATCCATCCCATCCATCCGAATCCTCCGATTTGAACTTTAGTCCATTTGACTCTTATATTCTAACAAACTCTCGTTCTTCAAACTTTATCAACAATCTCAGGATTACAAAGGTATTTATCCTACTCGCGATGTTTTGTAAACTCTCTCTCTAGTCAATCGAGACGTGGTTCAATAATTCGATTCGATGATATCAATAATACTTCCAATTATGTTAATTGATGTATTTCATATCAATCCCAAATTAAACAGGTATTTTTATTTAGTTAATTTCACATTATCACAAGACAGGAAGAAAAATTACTATTTCGTAAGTACGAAAAAAGTTGTAATAATAATAAGGTGATTAACTATAAATCATATTGTTCTCTAGACATAAAGAAAAATGTTTTTCTGATGAAATTAAGAAAAATTTTTAATAGAACAACATTACAGAAGCATATAGTAATAGAAACTGCAAATCTCTTTAAAAAATATTTACTCAACGATTATCCGCAACAACTAATACATAGGTGGTACAATTGTTACTACATCAATAGATATAATGTAAAAAAGGAAAAATTAATAACTTATGTATTAAAATTCCATATATTAAAAAATTTTTTGAAAAATATAAAAATTATTCTGTCAACTTAGTAGGTGAATAGAGAAATAGATTGAATAAAGGTATTGGTGAATAAAGGAGTTGTTGGGCATTCAAGGAATCCTTCAGAAGTAGCAGGAGTCGTCTACTGATTGATGTGTACATGTGCAGAAAGTAAATTCAATATCAGCGGGACAGGAAGACAGCTTGAAAAGCGGCTAAAAGAACATGAAGCGGCAATCCGACTAAAAAGAACTGAATCTCCGTGGCATCAACATTGTAGCAATAAAAACTGTATTATAAATAGAAACAACGTTAAGATATTGTATAAAATAGAAAACATTGTAACGAGACGCATCGTTGAACATTATTGCATCAAAGGTTACGCAAATGTTATCAATTTAAATACTGGCGTATCTGTAGATGCATGCTGGGATAGCCTGGTGGAATATAAATGTACTGGTGATGTAAAGGCATAGTGTCTACAGAAGAGGTAAATAATTGTGAAATGCATTTGGATAATAAAGTAAGAAATATTTGGTAATTTTCAAAAAAGTGTCCATCTCTGTTTTTAATTCAATTTGAAATCGGATAAAAAAAAGAGTTGTTTTTAACTCGTTTATTTTTAAGAAATTTACATTTTTTTAAAGATTATTGTTTTTAATATGACAGTTCCATTGGATTATTTTATAATCCATTATGTGTTTCAGGCAGCATTCTTTGTGAAAGTATCCCTCTTTAATTTAACAGAAAATTTTCCTTTTAGAAGTGAGGTTGGTTCTGTCACCTCCATGTTAGTCTCTTCATCAGAGATGTCAGAGAACTCACTCATAAAGTGAGTCTCTGATCTTTTAGATTTAGAGAGGGCGGCTTTTAATTTTTGTTTGTTTAGTGGGTTCTTACTGGCTTTTTAAGAACCCACATTTCTGGTTGTTACTCCTGTTTTAGTTACAGCAGTTTTGGTCTTTGTGTTCTTCTTTTCTGCTGATTGTGTAGATAGGATCAATACATATTGTATGGTGGGTAAGAGATTCACTTGGTTTTTTTGTCGTTTAGTCCAAAAAGCAATTAATTAGTACTTTACAATGTTTTCTGCTCCGTTGCACAGATAGATAGATGTTGGTATGTCAGGTGAAAATTCTCTTGACAAGAAACATTCTGCAACTATTACTGGAAGAACACAAACTGGTGGCAGTAACATTATGGTCTTGGAAATGTTTTCTTGGCCTTGTCTGGGCCCAATCATACCTCTGGAAAGCATTTTCAACCAAATTATTGAGTATGTATCCATCCTTCCAAAACAAGTGCACTCTAACACGTTGACTGTCTTCTCTGGAATAGATGGGAACTTCCAACAAAACAATGCAAAATGTCATACTGCCAGAATTCTCTGATAGTTGTTGAAAAAAATTGAAAAAGACTTCCAAGTGCTTCCCTAGCCCCGTAATTCTCCAGACTTGAACCAAATTGAGACCCAGAGTTGACCACTCATACAGCAAATATGATGATTGACATCATCCACCAAGTACCACTCAGTGCAGCTGTCAGACACTATATTCTCCATGGTTTCACCAGGGGTGCACAACCTACGGCCCCTTATCAATGTTTATGCGGCCCGTGGACGGTACAGGCCAAATCCCTTCTTTCCAAGTTTCTAAGTGTAGAACTTTTCCCTTTCACAAAGTCATTAGCACCCAACTGTTTTATAACTTTCCCTGAAGTGAGAAATCGGGAGTTGTTCTATAAATAAGTCTATTTCTAGCTAACACTTTCTGGTTTAAATATCGAATATTTTAAGTCTAATACATAGTATTATAAAGATTTTTTGAAGAATCAAATAGAATAAAATGATGTTAGAACGTCATTTCCGATGTTATCAGGAAGTTTCTATTTTGGCGAAGAAATCTTCAATTTTATGCTTCGGAAAACTTGCTTATTCGTCTAAATAGCGTCAAATAACAAAAATAAGTGAAAATAGCACTGAAAAACTATGAAAATAACAATTTTTTAGCATTTGTTTACATTCTAGATTCTGATTGGTATAGTCGAATTTGAATCAATCTTTTCTAAAAAGACGCTTATTCGTCAATCTAATGTCATTCAAACTAGAAAGAACTAACCAGAGTTCAAAAAGAAATGTACAAAAAACTATAACAACCAATAATTTACAACAATATCTCTCCATAGACTAAGAATAGAAAAAAATTTTTTGCATCAAACTTATTATTATTAAGTTGGACCAAGAAAATTAATACTGTAATTGGAATAGAGTCATTATGACTGAAAGGAAGCCGTTTGCACTAAAATATTTTGGATTTAATAATTATTACAAACCGCGTCACGCCATAAACTTGTCAACAAAGAGGGTTGTAAAATGATTCCGTGTAGCTAGAAAGCTGCGGTTTCTTTTGTTTGAAAGAAAACAGATATATTTAGGTTATTTAAGTAGTAAATTAATTGGAACTTTTTATTTACTTTTATTTTTACATTCTTTTTTTCGTAAATTTAAAATTAAATTATTATTTTTAATTTTTATTTTATTTGAAATTTAACAGTTGTAAACTGTGATATATTTGTGACAAAAAACAAAAAACAGATTGATTCCAGCACCAATTTGAAACGAGATATCGCAATTTTATTATATTTAAAATATTCAGATTTTCCGCTGCACCGCGTTAATCACTTTTGATTCATTTCTGAACACCGGGGTAAAACTGACGGGCCATAAATATAATTTAGATAAGAATGGTAACCACATTTATGATGGATTAGTGTCCTGCACCTGGCATGTTGACGATCTGACTCACAAATTCTGAGAAATAGTGGAGACGACCAGACAGGGGTCGAACGAATTAAGACCTGCCTGGCCATTTGTCACGTGTGCGTAATAGTCTTCTGTCCCCGCCTCTTTAGTCTTTGGTCAGAGTGGATACAGAACAAAGCACGTGGTAGTCTAACTTGCCTTATCTCAAACACGATTCATTGCAGGGCTCAGAATTTTCGGCACAACGAGACATTGTTTTGCAGAGTGAACAGTATGGCGCCGGGCATTAAACGCAAGGTCGATCGCGAGAATAGTCAATTTCAAGAAGCGTGGACTAACAAGTACTGTTTTGTGCAACAGAACAACAGCATTATTTGCCTCTTGTGCAATGGAACAGTAGCAGTGCCAAAAGAATTCAACCTGAAGCGACATCATAAAAGCCAACACAAGGATTTCCTTCTGCAAGGTATGGAACGCAAACGGAAAATCCAATTGTTACGACGATCACTAATCAGCCAACAAAATGTGTTCAAGAAACAATCTGGAGAATTGGATGCAGCTGTTGAAGCCAGCCTAGAAATATCTGCTTTAATAGCCAAGAATGGGAAACCTTTCACAGATGGCAATATGATAAAAAAATGTCTTATCATTGCAAGTGAGAAGATGTGTCCTGAGAAGACAAAGTGTTTTCAAACAATCAGTCTTAACCGCATGACGATACAACGGAGAATCTCGGAAATTGCATCAGACATTTCTGGCCAACTTAATATTTTAGTTGCAAACTGTGCTTATTTTTCTTTGGCTGTGGATGAATCCACTGACATATCATCAACAGCACAAGTGATTGTGTTTATTAGAAGTGTTTCACTAGATTTTATTGTGAATGAAGAATTTCTTGGCATGGCATCACTTTCCGGACATACAACTGGTGCTGACTTACTTACTGGTTTATTGAGCGTTTGCAACAAATCAGCACTGGACTTTGACAAGCTATCCAGCATTGCCACTGATGGAGAACCATCTATGGTTGGATGTGAGAATGGCATGGTCACCTTGCTGAAAAACCACCTTGGGGACAGGCAAAAGGAGTTAGTTCAGAATCATTGCATAATTCACCAACAGCAACTTTGTGCAAAGAAGCTGGGATTTGAACGTCTGCTGAAAGATGTCTATGATACTGTGAACTTAATCCGCCGTCATGGACTCAACCATCGACTCTTCAAATCATTTCTTGAAGAAATAGATGCTGATTATGCTGACCTGCCCACGTATACTGAAGTTCGTTGGCTGAGCAAGGCAACAGTCCTCAAGAGATTTGTGGAGCTATTGGGGCCTATTATCACTTTCCTCAAAGAACGGGGGAACACTACAAGGAATTTGGAGGGACAAAGATGGCAGTGTGATTTAGCTTTTTTTGCTGACATTACTGCTTATCTAAATGACCTTAATTTGGAGATTGCAGAGAAAGATGCAACTTGTTTCTCAGTTGCAAAATCAATGCATTTATGACCAAACTATCACTTTTCAAGTCCCACATGCAATCAGAGAACTTTACACACTTTCCACATTGCAAGGCCATGAAAGAGAAATACCCACATATGAAGATGGATTACTCTGACCAAGTTAACACCCTCCTTACATCATTCAATGAGAGGTTTGGTGAATTCCAGAAATACAAGATCTATCTGCAACTTTTTTCAACTCCATTTGATGTGAAAGTGGAAGACGCCCCTCCAGATATCCAACTTGAGTTGATAGACATCCAGTGCAGCGATGAATTGAAATCACAGTTCAAAAATTCTAATCTCCTCACATTCTACAAAGAACTGCCAGATACATCATTTCCAAAACTGAAAGACAATGCTCGATTTTGTGCAAGCATGTTTGGCAGTACCTATGTATGCGAACAAACGTTTTCGCTTATGAATTTAAACAAGTGCAAAACACGGAACAGGTTAACCAACGAGAATTTGGAAAATCTGCTGGTTGTTTCAACATCTGCCATTACACCAGAAATCAAGAAGATTGCTGCCAGCATTCAATCTCAGAAATCGCATTAATCGCTTGGAGGTCCGGCCCCCAGTCAGTAAACTTAATCCTAATTTGGCCCTTCTTCACAAAAAGTTGCGCATCCCTGGTTTCACATACCTGTGGCAATCTTCCAGCAACTTACTGAAATCACCCACATTGTCCATACTCCAAAAAGTTATTCCAGATATTAGCTGGTGGTCATAACCAAGTGTCTCAACTGTGTATAATAAGACAATTTAATTTTGACATTTTGAGTTTCTGACAGTAGTGATCAATTTCCTGTTTCACAGAACTGATAATTTCACATTTGTCACTACTGATTGCACGGAATAACATCTTTCATAAATTTATTCAACTGATGTAAAATTTCAAATAATGAATATTCAGTCAAATAGCATTGTACTTTTCCAAATTAATTTAGAAAATTTTCCATTAAGTTTGTATTTAGAATTACTTAGAACTTTGTCTTCATGTATAAATAAACAAATGTGTAAAATAATAACAATTTATTAGTTGTTTAATTTAAATTGTAAGCACTTTTAAGCAAAATAATTATTCTATATTATCAAACTTAAAAAAAATTATCTATACTACAAATAAAAATATTCATGTCTTACTTGAAATTTATATAAAATTTTCTACAAGGGTCACCCAGGAAGTAACAACTTATTGCACATTCCTGCTGCACAGATTGATATCAGGCTTCTATATAAGGTCAAATAGTTTCCTCGACATCTTTTCTGTGTTGTGTGAGTACTTGTTGAAACAAGTTGTTATTGTGCATTCTGTGATTGTTAACAATGAACTGTAATATAAAGTCCCACCAACTGTGAGGTCAGAGGTGTTATTCATTTTTAAATACTCAAAAGTTGAAACCTACAGAAATTTACTGTTAACTAAAGGAAGTATATGGTGATACAGTAATGAACAAAAAAAATGTGAGAAAGTGATGTGAAATGTTCGACAATGAACAAACAAATGTGCATGACGAAACTTGATCCAGACATCCATCACTCATCACACGATTTAAAGAATCAAGTGAAGAACAAAATCGTGCAAGACGAAGATGTAACCCTGGACAAGTTACACATTTCTTTCACAAACATTTCTCATTCTTTGCTCGATGAAACTGTGTCCAAACATCTGGCTATAGCAGAATTTGTACACGATGGGTTACTCAGTAAATGAGTGACAAGCAGAATGAATGCAACACTGACTTTTTTGATGCAATATCATGCAGATAGAAATGCCATTCTTAATCAAATTGTTACTGGTGATGAGACATAAGTGCCTCACTTCACCCCAGAGACCAAGCACCAATTACTCGAGTGGCATAATCCTTCATCACACAAAAAACTATGAAAATTCAAATAAACTCTGTCAGCACAAGAACTCATGGTGACAGTTTTTGGATCATAAAAATGTTCTCTTGGTGGATTTCATGCTAAAGGAACTATGATCAATGCAGATCAATATTGTGACACTGTAAGAAAACTTGCAGACATCAAGTTGCCAAGTTGCCAGACATTGGTTTACATGCTCTGAATTTCGATAAGTTTTTCCAAAGATTTATCTAGTATTTTGTGTGCTATCATTTATCATTGGAATCGTCTTGAAGCCTGCTTTTGATTGATGTCACCCAATTCCAGATCCGACTTTTCCATCTTGTGCTAAGTTAGTTAGTTAGTTAGGAGTAGATTCTCATGCAGAGCCATAAACAACACATCTATAATCCAGCTTAGAGCAAACAAGGGCTCTATATAATCCTGAGCATCGAATATTTGTCTGCTCCCCAGGATGACCAGCCTAATACCTTTAAAAGGTTCAGAAATTTTAAACATCTACTCTTCAAATTGCGCAAGTGTGGTAAGAATGTCAGTTTTCGGACAAATAAAACACCCAAAAACTTCGCCTCCTTGACCATTGGGATATTAACCCCATTTAAATGAATTTCAGGGTCCAGGTGCAAACCACGCCTTTGGCAAAAGTGGATGCACGAGGTCTTCCCTGCATTAAAAGCAAAACAATCGATCTTGGACCAATTGTCTATGTGATTTAGGGAGGTATGCAGTTGTCTCTCGATGAAACTCATGTTACTTGACTGACAGAGGATCTGAAAGTCATCCACATACAGAGTGTGTTTCACATTGTGCGGAACACTGTTAGCTATGCTGTTAATTTTAATTAGGAACAGAGTCACACTCAAAATACAACCTTGGGGAACCCCTCCTTCTTGTGTGAAAGGCCTAGATAAAGTGTTGCCCATCCTGACTTGGAATCTTCGATTCTGTAGGAAATTTTTTATAAAAATTGGCAAATTACCCCGCAATCTGAAGTGATGCAGATCATGAAGTATCCCAAATTGCCAGCAGTAATCGTAGGCCTTCTCTATGTAAAAAAAGACAGACACTAAGTGCTGTCGTCTCACAAACACCTCACGTATAGATGCTTCAAGGTTGACTAAATTGTCTGTGGTACTTCTGTTCCTATGGAATCTGCTCTGATGTGATGAAAAGTAATCCTTTTCCTCTAAGAGAAACATCAGACGTCTGTTTACCATTCTCTCAAAGAGTTTACAGAAACAACTCGTCAGAGAGATTGGTCTATAATTAGAGAAATTCTTGCAATCTTTAACTGGTTTGGAAATAGGGATAATAATTGATAGCCTCCAAGAGTCAGGGAAAGTATGTTCTGTCCATATTCTGTTAAACAGATTCAAAAGATTACCAAGGGAATTGTCTGACAGATTTTTAATCATGCTGTAGTGGCCTACAGCAGTATTTCCCGAGTAAGAGATCGCTGTATGTAATTCGATTCTGGTGAATGGCACATTGTATTCTTCATTAGATAAGGAACGAAAGTTTAAATATTGTTTTTCAGTTCGGGCTTTATAAGCTTGAAAATTTCTTGCATACATTGTACTGCTGGATGAAAAGGAAAACGTTTCGCCCACCAAATCAGCAATACCTTGTATATCACTGATTATTGTGCCATTATTTTCCAGCATGGACGGAGAAAGAGAAACATATTTCACATTAATTTTATGGACTTTATCCCAGACTGCTTTTGAGCTAGTGGAAGATGTTATGCTCGAAACATACTTCCTCCAGGAATCCCTTTGGCTTTGTTAACTTATTTTTCTCGCATTTGCTTTTGTTTTTTGAAAAGCAATCAAATTGCTAGCAGTGGGGTATTTTCTGAAAATCCCCCTTGCTTTCTTTTGTTTTTTAAATGCTGCCTCGCAGTTCTGATCCCACCATGGTTTCGGATGCTTTGGATATCTGATTGACGTTTTCCCCATTGTTTTTTCGGCTGCCTGAATAATACTGGAAGTGACAACTTCGACTGCATCATTGATATCAGCAGTATTGACCATTTCCTCAGTGATGTTCGCCAAAGAGGAGAATGTGGGCCAATCTGCCGTTTCGAGTTTCCAGCGTGGTGGTCGGGCTGTTTCACAGCTTTCTCTGTCTCGATATTTCAAAAATATTGGGAAGTGGTCACTGGAAAGTGGATTAGATCCAACCTCCCATGTAAACACTGAAAACAGATTTGGGGTTGCTAATGGTAGATCAATGGCAGTGAATGTTTTTGTTGGGGTGTGGAAGTATGTCACTTCTCCAGTATTAAATAAATATAGTTGGTGATTACCTATGAATCTTTCAATGGCTCTGCCTCTACAATTGATGTTGTGACTGCCCCACATTGGAATATAACCATTGAAATCACCAAATAAAAAAAAAACAAAGTTGGCAGCTGTTCAACCAAGGCATCCAATTCATCCTCATTGACTCTGATATCTGTTGGCAAGTATATAGAACAAACTGTGACAGTTACACCAATTGAAATTCTGACTGCCACAGCTTGCAGCTCTGTTGTTATTTGTACCGGTAAGGACGGGATGCGGTTTGAAACCAGTATAGCCACACCTCCACTGGCACGGGTGTGGCTATCATCATCCTTGCGATAGAGATCAAATCCTTTTAAAGAAATTCTTTGTCCAGGTTTTAAATGAATTTCCTGGAGTGCCACATAAAATGATGGGGTAGATGATGTCAAGTGTTTAATGTCAGAAAAGTTGTTGCAGAAACCACGACAGTTCTATTGAATTATTTTATAATACATTGTGTGTTTGAAGCAGCATTCTTTGCGAAAGTATACCTCTTTAATCTCACCGGGGGTTTTTCTTTTAGAAAGGATGTCGGTTGTATCACCTCCACATTATCCTCTTCATCAGAGATGTCAGAGAACTCATTCACAAACTGAATCTTTTATTTCTTAGATTTAGAAAGGGCTGCTTTCACTCTGTTTGCTTAGTAGATTCTTACTGGCCTTTTTAGAACTCACATTTCTGGTTATTACCCGTTTTAGGTCGGGCTGTTTTTGTTTTCACACTCTGCTTTTCTGCTGTTTGTGTAGATGAGAGTATTAACCATTTTGCATGGCAAGTAAGATATTCTCTCGAGGAAACAGAAATATCTGTTTGAACCCCACATATCTTTGTGTATTTTAACACAGTAGCAAATGTTTTTTGTTTCACTGGTGCACTTTTACCATACAAAGAGCCTCTGGGTATAGTATGTTGTTGATAGTTTTTACGCATTGAATCTCTTTTTCTCTTTGCTATGCAAGGCATTTACGGGAGTAGACAGGATGGGCATTTTTGCAGTTCACACAGCAGGAAGTACCAATACACTCAGTGCTCTGGTGACCTTCTGTTGCACACTGTGCATATACACTTTTCCCCACGGCTCCATGTTTGAGAATGTCCAAACCGCTGGCATTTAAAGCAATACAGCAGATTTTGAATGTATGGGCAAACTGGACAACAAGGATATCCTACTGCAATGGAAAATGGCATTGTCAATTTGTTGAATGTCAATAACAAATGTGCTTTTTAAATTTCAATTTTATAACGACTATATTTTAATTATGATTTCTCTGAGTGACTTAAAGGTGATCAGCCTTGCAATTGGCTTTCTAAAAAAAAACAGGTGAACTAAATAAAAATTTGAAGCGGGAAGAATACTACCAGAATATAAGCTAATGAGCCTCGACATAGAGTCAATGTACCCTTCAATT
Organism: Centruroides vittatus; assembly: GCF_030686945.1. NCBI lineage: Eukaryota > Metazoa > Arthropoda > Arachnida > Scorpiones > Buthidae > Centruroides > Centruroides vittatus. Next base: position 381,414 of record NW_027120695.1, on the reverse strand, counting down.
ACTAAAGTCTGAGTAAGTACAGTGTTGAACAACATTTAATAGTCTGTTTTAGTTTGCCTTGGCTATTAGATAACTTACAACACATGTCAGTACACAGTCAAGACCCGTTAAACACCTGCCTCTTTAGTCTTTTCCCATCTTCCTCACATCATGAACATAACACCTTCTCTGCAAATAGAATGTAACACACCTTCATGTTAAAAATACAGTAAAATAATTATAAAAACTGTACCAACTTATAATAACATATCAGCTTTATAATATCACTGAAGAGGGGTTGGGAAATAAACCAACCCGAAATGCATATGAATAAATAAACTAAGTTTACCTAACCATTGCTGTTTGAGCGTCTACCAATATCATTACTTGGCTTACAAAGACGATTCATACAGGATTAATATACACAGCATCCAAACTTACTACGTTAAGAAACATTTAATAGACTTAACTAAATTTGTATTAGAACAAAACTTCTTTGCAGTTAACGGGAAATACTACCGTCAGAAAGACGGAATTTCTATGGGTCCGTTGTAAAACCGAAGCTAGCAGAAATAGTTATGATTAACGTAGATAAAATTCTGTCAACAATTAATGGAATAGTGTTCCTTGCACAGTACGTAGATGATATACTCCTTATATATAATAGTAAAGTAACATTTCCAAAAAAAATAGAAGAAGCTAATAAGATTAACAAATGTATTAGGTTTACCCATGAAATTGAAAAGTTTAACAGACTTAACTACTTAGACCTAACAATTATTAGGGTCAACGATCAAGGTTTTTCATATTTGCAATACTCTAAATGTAGTGCAAGGAAAGTAATAAATTTTAAATCTTATTGCCCAATTAACCAAAAGAAAAACATATACTTAATAGAAATACATAAGATCTTTTCTAGAACGACCAGAGCCAGCATAAGAGAAGACGAAATCAAAGAAATAAATAAGAAATATCTATTGAACGGCTATCCAAAAAGACTCCTTAAGAAGTGGTATAATGCATATTTAGAAACCAGATTTCAAGTAAAAGAAGAAAAACAGCCGATAGATAAGTATGTCTCTTTCCCATACGTTAAAGGTATCTTCGAAAAATATCAAAAAATTTTATGTAATAATCTAATTAAGTTGGCTCCGATCTAAAAAAATAGGTTATTTGGACTTGTGACAAGAACTAATGTGAAAAAAGAATTATTGGAGGAAGATTTAATTTGGTTTGTTTGAGTTTTTTGGCACAAGAGCCATATAGGCTATGCTGCGCAATGCCAAATAGTTAAATAAAATAAAGCTATATATATATATCAAAAAATATTAATATAGCACAAAAACAAACAAGTGCAAATAAACAGAACAAAACAAATATAAGTGTATAATAAATAAATAAATAAATTAGTTAACTCAAATCTCTTTATTAAAATTTATAACTTTCAAAAAGTTCAGTATCTTATCAAGATTTGGCCTCTGGCCCAAAATCTCTTTCAAACTTGCATTTCCGAAATGCTGTCTGCGACTCTGGTCAAAAGCAACACAGTTGCAAAGTATGTGTTTAACACTTAAAGTACAAATGCAATACTGGCATACTGGCTGGTCACCACCCTTCAAAAGGTATTGATGAGTAAGCCGAGTATGTCCAATCCTCAGACGAGTAAGAATGACTTCAGATCTCCTATCATACTGTTTCTTGTGTGTCCAATTTTCTATTATAGGTTTGATCTCGTAAAGTTTATTGTGGACTTGTTCATTCCACACATTTTGCCATCTCTCTGCTAGTCGTTTTTTAGCGATTAGCTTCAAGTCACCTCCTTCAATAAACATTGTATGCTGAGAAAATCTTCCTGACTTTGCAGCTGCATCAGCTTCTTCATTCCCTCTTATACCTACATGGCCTGGGACCCAACAAAACTTTACAAAAATATTACTCACAAAAAGATGGCAAAACAGGTTGTGAATTTTAATCACTATAGAGTGAGAACTACATTCATGTGAGATCAAAGCCTGAAGTGCACTAACTGAGTCAGTATAAATAACACAGCGACGATGACCTTTCCTAATTACATATTTTAAGGCTAGGTAAATAGCCTGCAACTCTGCAGTAAAGATGGAAGAATTTGATGCTATTTGTTCTGCCACGATCTCATACTGGCAGACAAAGGCTGAGCCAACGTAATCAACCGACTTCGATCCATCAGTATAAATAGGAATTAAATTCCTGTCGTGGTGTTGAAATTCTGCAAAGTGCTGCCTGTAGATGTAGTCCGGGGTGGATTCCTTAGGAAACTGCTTTAAGCTAATGTCAACATTTATCACAGGAGTTGACCAAGGTGATATATTATCGACCTCAACCTGTGAAATGTTGCTTGTGTCCAGGTCAATCGTGCTGCTTACATTCTCCATTCTAATGTCAAATGTAGGGACACAACTTGGGCTGATACTCTAGCCTCCGGACTAGAGTATCAGCTACTCAGCTGAAAAGATTATTTTCAGCTGAGTAGCTGATACTCTACAATAAACTGAAAATTTAGCCAAAGATTTCTGTTTAATGTAATAAAACAGAGACAACTGTTCTCTCCTCAGGGATAGTGGAGGCTCATAAGCATCCACGTACAAACTTTGAACAGGAGAAGTTCGAAATGCACCAGTGCACAAACGCAATGCTTGATGGTGAATTGGATCTAGCATCCGAAGAGTAGATTCTCGCGCAGAGCCATACACAACACATCCATAGTCCAGCTTAGAGCGAACGAGGGCTCTATATATCCTGAGCATCAAACATTTGTCTGCTCCCCAGGATGAGCAGCCTAATACCTTTAAAAGGTTCAGAGATTTTAAACATCTACTCTTCAAATTGCGCAAGTGTGATAAGAACGTCAGTTTTTGGTCAAACACAACACCCAAAAACTTTGCCTCATTAACAATTGGGATTTTAACCCCATTTAGGTAAATTTCCGGGTCCAGGTGCAAACCACACCTTCGGCAAAAGTGGATGCACGAGGTCTTCTCTACGTTAAAACTGAAACCATTATTGGAGGAAGATGGTGTGGTTTATAGACTTCCGTGTTCCTGTGAAACTCCTAATTTTTATGTGGGAGAAATGAAAAGGAAACTGCAAGTAAGGTTGTCAGAACACCTGGCCTCGATACGCCTTAAAATTAATACTTCTCAAATATTTTTACATTGTCGGGCTAATAATTGTACTATCGATACTAATAACATTAAAATATTACATTGGGAAAAAAATGTAACTAAACGTAAATTCAAAGAACATTACGCAATCATTATGCAAACCAGCACGAGTTTGAATGATGGCGTGATTGTAGCGAAATGCTGGGATAGCTTAATTGGATATAAAAATTGTACGCGAAGTAGTCACTGTATGGATGATGTCTCTGGTGTTGGATAACTTGCATCTAAGTTCCTTTGTAAAGGAAAAAAACCCTACTGAAGAGACCGTTGAAAGCAAAATGCATTTGGGGTAATATGAATAATAATAAAAAAAATTTTTTCTCTCTCTCATAGATTACCTGTTTGTCTTACAACCTTTTTTATCTTCTAATTTTATTCAGATTTGTTTTTTTAAAAAAGCAGGTTAGAGTACTGTAGAATTTCTAGCCTCCGAACGTCAGAAAAGAATGGAGATAAACTTTCCGTGTACTGATATATACAGTGCAAATAACAAAAAAAATGATTTTATCTGACACCATTGGTTTTTAAGATAAGAGTTATCTTGAAGTAATTTTTGTCTTTTACATTATTTTTATTAATTATTTCTGTATTATTGTAAGACTAAATATCTGCATCCATAATTTTCCAGTGTAAGTCCTGTTAATTGATAAATGTACTAGTATACAAAGATAAATTTAAGCTATGATAAAGGACACAAAGGCATAATAATTGAAGTCAATATAAGATGTTTTGTAGGTATCGACTGGCCATCTCGACGAATGGAGATGCGTCAGACCAGTGATACCTTGGTCTGAAAGGCTGATCAGAATATCTGATTCGTCTTCAGACATCAGATCAATCTCAGATATCACACCTCATATGTTCAAACTTTTATGGGGTGTGATAGTGACCTTCATATCTCCCAGAGTCTCTGTTACCAAAACTTTTGCTGACTGTTGAGGGGAGGTTGTTTCTATGAGTAAATCTCCTGACCTAAATTTTTGTATCATTTTCAAATGCCCAATAGTCAATTCAAACAAGTTTTGTATTAGAAAAGAGGAGCATTTTGATAAATGAATTTTGAATTTTAATCACTATGGAGTGAGAATTAGGTTCACGTGAGATCAAAGCCAGACTGCTGCACTAACTGAGTCAGTGTAAACCACACAGCAATGATGACCTTTTCTGACTACATACTTTAAGGCTATGTAAATAGCCTGCAGCTCTGCAGTAAAGATGGAAGAATTCATAGCAATTTGTACTGCCATGATTGCATCCTGGCTAACAAAGGCTGAGCCAATGTAGTTTTCCGATTTAGTTCCATCCATGTATATAAGAATTAAATTCCTCTGACCATGTTGAATTTCTGCAAAGTGCTGTCTATAGACATAATCTGGAGTAGTTTCCTTAAGAAACTGCTTCAAGCTAATGTCAACATTTATCACAGGAGTTGACCAAGGTGATATACTATCAACCTCAACCTGATACGTATGTAGATAATGTCTCTGAATTAACTGGTATTATGAGGTTTAGTTGTAAGGTTAAAATTGAGTCGAGAAAGGTCACTAACATCAGACAATATCGTATACCATATGTGCATCTACCAGCACTAAAAAGAAAAATTGATGAGTTCCTTAAGGCAGGCATTTGCAAGGAAACTAATTCCAAATGGAACTCCCTGATATATATATTGGGTTGTCTGGAAAGTTTGTGCCAATTTTTGGTAGGTGGTGTAGGACAGGTCTGAACATGTCAGAATAATTGAAAACAAATGACGTATGTACAGTACATATCGTAAAAGACAGCACATTGGGCATATTTAGAAAAAAGTTTGATTATGATACGTTAATTTTTGTCAGTTTTATATGCCTTTGAATAAGAAAGAAAACAGTGCATTTTAGGCATTTAATGAGTTTCTTTTACTAGAAAGGCAAAAATACCACACAAGTGGCCAAACTGTTTATGGCGAAGGTTCTGTAGCTGAAAGAACTGTGCGAAAGTGGTTTGCTAGGTTTAAAGTTGGTGATTTCAACCTTAAAGAACAAGAACACCAGGGTAGGCCCTCCACCACAGATGAAGATGAGATTAAAACACTGATCGAGAATAACCTACACTAAACGACACATAAATTAGCAATGTGTTAAATATGTCAAAATCCACCATACCCAAGTGTTTTGTGAAGCTTGGCTATATAAACCGTTTTGATGTATGGGTTCCCCACAATTTAACAAAGAAAAATCTGATGTATCGCATTTCCATTTGCAACTCACTCTATAAACGATTTAAAAGATCGCAAGAAACTTGCGATCTTTTAAATTCGAATTTTGTTCATTCTTTTTAATGGGTAACTGAAGATCTCTAAAAGGGATCGAAAACGTTCTTATGATAATTTAACAATATGCTGGATACTTTAAAGGCGTATAATAGATTTAATTTCTGATTTGTTTGTTCCAGTAAGCATTTATTATTATTAGTTGTTTCGTTTTCCAGGATGATGATGTCCTGTTTTCTCCTACATTAGAAGAACATTTAATCTTTCTCAAAGAAGTTCTTAAATTGATTGATAAAGTTGATTTGAAACTGAACCCAAAATAAGTGTAAAGATTTTAGCTAAAGAGATTTGTTACCTATATCACATAATTGACTCCAGAGGAATCAGGCCTGATCCTGAGAACATTAATCCAATTAAGACAATGAATCTTCCCAAAAATACAAAAGGTGTATGTAGTTTCCTTGGATCTGTGGGATTCTTTAAGGAATTTATTTCCGATTTCTACAAAACAGCAGCTCCTCTAATCATCTTAAGAAAAAGTAAAAAAAATTTTTTTGGAATAACAAAGTATTTTGAGGGTTTGAAGGATGCCTTGTCTAAACTGCCACTCCAATCCATCCCGATTTCAGTCATCCTTTTTACATCCACACCAATGCTTCTGATAAAGTTGCCACTGCCATGCTAGAACAAAAAAAAGAAATGGGCTTTGTTCCCATCAGATATTTTAGCAAGAAGTTCCAAGACGCTGAGTTGAAATAATCAATGGTGAAGAAGAAATGTCTAGCAATAGTTCTTGCACTTAGGCATTTTAAATATCTGATTCTTGGTGAAAAAACTGTCATCCTATCCAACCATAAACCCTTGGGTTTTCTTAACAACTTAACAAATAGTAAAAATGAATAAGAAAGGTTGTCTCCGTATCGTAAATTTTAATGAACTCCAAATGGTGAAAAACGATGGAAAGAAAAACAATAAGCAAAGGATTTACTTTGTAAAAAACGTTGTATTTATATTTTATTGTATATTATGTTAAAGAATAGTAACAAGTGTTCAATGAGGTGGACGATGAAGGTAAGCAATTTTGACTTCAAAGTACGACACATTAAAGGTAGTGATAAGAAAGTGGCCAACCTGCTGTCTCGTGTTACTAGACGTCAGGAAAGCAATATCATCAATGTAGTTAGCTGAGAATTCCCTGACAGAAATGACATTATTAGATCAGAAAATGAGGACAATTACTTTGACACTATCAAACACAACTTGGCGAGAAATAATAAGGAAGACTTTAATCAATAATGGAAAGCCCCCAGAGTTTAAATTGGTAAGTAATTGCCTTTTTAACGTAGTTCATAATGGTACCCATGATCAACAAGTGAACCTAATGTGTGTAGGAAAGGGCTTTTATGATGATATTATACCAATGCTATTATAAGGGCTTTTCACCAAAATAACATCACTGGTCATAGAGGTGTTAATAAGAATCAAACTAAACAAGCCATTACTATATATTAAATCTAATACAAAAAGTAGAAGACATGATACAAAGTTCTCAGATATAACATACATAAAGGCCAGGCTCCATATCGACCCAACTAGACTGCTACTTCTCCCTTTTTGCAGGTAGCAATAGACATTGTAGGCCCACTGAACTATACAAAACAAGCCAATAAATTCTTGCTAGTGATGATAGATATTTTTACTAGGATCATAGAAGTATGCCCATTAAAAGACCAAATTGCCTTGACAGTGAGTAATTAAGCCTTGGGATTTATGTCATCAAGCATGTATTGATGAAGCCAAGGCAATGCTTGGTAAATTGAATGGTGTAGTTGCACGTACGAAACAAGAAAATCCTCAGATGAAAAGTACTCATTGTCGTCTTCATCGACAAGCTCTTGAAGTGGAGAAAATGCCAGAAGAGCTAAAAGACGTACTTAACGATTGTGTTAAAATTATAAATTTTATCAAATAAAAGCCTTTAAATTCAAGAGTTTTCAATTTATTGTGTGAAAGTATGGGACGTTTACATAAAACACTACTGTTACACACAGATGTCTGTTAGTTATCTCATGGGAAAGTGTTAGCAAGATTTTGCAAATTAAAAGATGAAATAAGAATTTTCTTATTTGAACATGCACCTAAAATAGCTCAAAAATTAAACGATGCAGTTTGGATTCAGAAAATAGTATATCCATCAGATATTTTTTACCTATTTAAATGAGCTCAACACATCGCTCCAAGGAACAAATATCAATATTTTCAAGGTACAAAGTAAAATTGATGCTACTCTTTTAAAACTGAAATTTTGGACAGATTGCATTTCGAAAGGAAAAATTGAATGCTTTCCTAATTTGCGCAATATTTTAGTAGACAGTAACGCAAATCTCAATAAAAATGTAATAAATAATTTGGTCCAACATTTATCGGATCTGCAAAAAACATTTCTTGAACATTTTCCCGTCCAAAAAAAAAAATTATCGTAAATTCAGAATTCTTTTCAAGACTGACACTTCGAAACTCCCAATAAAAGAAAGAGAACAACAATTTGATACATTGACCGACACTCAATTGAAACTAAAATTTAATCAAATTGTATTATGCATTTTTGGACTGGCATTAGAAATGAATAACCTGAAATTGTCAAAACAGCTGTGAAACATCTAATGTCATTTTATCAACCTATATATGTGAAAAATCTTTTTGTATGCTGCCACAAAAACAGATTGGATGCTGAAGATGACATTAGGTTGCAGATTTCAACAATTATTTCCGATGTAAAAATGCTTTGCGATAAAAAACAAGCAGTGAAGTCATTAAAAGAATTTTCTTTTTATTAATTTGTTATAATATAAGATATTGTTCTTTTTGTTAATTATTCATAAAATGTATTCTAGAAAGTAAATAAAATAAAACCTGATTTGCTACCTCACTATTCATTGTCTTATTAAGATGTTTGTATTAAGATTTAATAAAGAAACAAGAATAATTTTGCAAATTGGAGTAGAAAAAAGCTTTGATAAACTATTTTATCTGCTACTTAAACATGAGGTTCCTTCAAGAAAACCATGAGCTCGAAGGGTTCCTAAGTGTAAAAGGTTGAAGACCATTGTTATAAGGCAACTCTTGTGAACAGATTCTACCCAGTCAATTAACTAATATTTTCTTTAATGTCAATTTGTAACCAATAACCATGTAAGTTATAATATTTAAAAAAAAAATTTACACGTATTATTATGTATGATGTAATCCTTATCTATTTTCCTTTTGTAAAGTATAAAAACTGAAAAGAAATCATTAAGACCCAAAATGTATTTTCTCCAATAAAACCTGCATCAACAACTGCTCCTTGTATACGCTATTGAATAAAAAAGTCAATAGTTTTCTAATTCTTTAAAATCCACAACAAAACTAGTAACACAATGCTTAATAAAATTGCCTATTTCTAAATTCTTAAATAATTTAATTGATCTACATCAGTCTAACATTATTCAAAGGACATCTTTTGCGGAAACCAGCATTTCTCAACCCCCTTTAATATCACCACTTGGGGGTCGCGGTGATATTAAAGGGGAGGGGTTATGAGACAATAATGAAATCATTTTGAGAAAAAATCATTTATTATAAACTTATAAACATTTTACTTACAATAAGTACACATGTAAAGAAAAGAAATTAATGTGATGATTGCATTTGTTTTTCATTTAAAATTTTCTCCATACATGGATCTACGTTAGAAACACACAAAAGCAAATTGTTTTTGAGTGATAAAAGACAATTCCTGTAGTTAGTTTTTAGCACTGTATTTAAAAAAATTTACATCTACAATTCCAGTCAAAATTCAATTAGTAATAGTAAGGCTTACTGTTGTTATTCGTTTGGGTGGGAGGTCGCAAAATAGTAATTTAATTTTATTTACTATTTGGGAGGTCGCAGAGCTAAGAAGGTCGAGAATCGCGGGTGGAAACAATACATTCCACTAAATAGTCTCATTTCATGTGAAATTTTATATGTTATGCAAATCCTCCTCTGGATATTTATATCTTTTTATAAATTACACTAGAAAGAGTACTGCTGTAAATGACAAGTATACAGATACGTCACTTACATCTAAAATTGTACCCACATTTAGTAAATTATCTTGTATCATGCCGTACGGATTTTTACAGAACTGTACATGAAAAAAAATTGAAAAAGGGAGAGACAGTGGTGATGCAGATAGGTAAAATGATGATTATGAAATGGCAAAATAAAAGAGATGTCACTTTACTCTCTATGGTCCTCAATCCTAGTATAAGTAAAGAAACTCATGCCGGTAAAATAGTAATAAAGCTACAGGTTGTTGTCGACAACAACAAAATAACAAGTGTTGACATTTTAGATCAGCATCACCGTGATTACCCAGGGCAAGAGAAACAAGAAATATTACAATAAGATATTTTTTCATTTACTAGATGTTTTTCTTCCGAGCGCTTTTGACGAATGTATTTCCATCTTCTTCAGGCGAATAAGAGCTTCCCCCCCAAAAATAAGCTCTTATTCACCTGAAGACGATGAAAATACATTCGTTAATTTTCGTCCGATGGCGATAATTATGTTTAATTAATTTTCTGAAGACAAAGTCCTTTCCGAATAAACGAATATAATTTTAAAATATCGTCGCCAGGGGGTAGCTTTCCTCATCTACATTTTACCAGCGCCTATTTCGTTGTAGATAAAAGCCAAACCAACCCCAAGAAGGCATGATGGAGAATAGAAGACGTCCGTACTTTACCAGTTCCTGCTTCTTTACAAATGTTAATATTTTTAATTGGATATATGTTTGTGTTTTTAAAGGACTGTTTGGCGGCCAGTAGCCTAAAAGGAAAGGTCAGTCGCCAAAAGTGTAATGTTTGGAACTTAAAAAATGGTGGTCCCATGTTCCGGAAAGGACTTTGTCTTCAGAAAATTAATTAAACATAATTATCGCCATCGGACGAAAATTAACGAATATAATTTTAAAATATCGTCGCCAGGGGGTAGCTTTCCTCATCTACATTTTACCAGCGCCTATTTCGTTGTAGATAAAAGCCGAACCAACCCCAAGAAGGCATGATGGAGAATAGAAGACGTCCGTACTTTACCAGTTCCTGCTTCTTTACAAATGTTAATATTTTTAATTGGATATATGTTTGTGTTTTTAAAGGACTGTTTGGCGGCCAGTAGCCTAAAAGGAAAGGTCAGTCGCCAAAAGTGTAATGTTTGGAACTTAAAAAATGGTGGTCCCATGTTCCGGAAAGGACTTTGTCTTCAGAAAATTAATTGAAAATACATTCGTCGAAAGCACTCGGAAGAAAAATATTTTCTAACACTGTAAACAGTGAGTTTACTTCTTATTACTAGATGTTTGTTTATTCAATTCATTCATCTTATATAAAAACAATAATGGCAATATGGAACACTTAAAATTTAAAATAATTATTATTCAAAGGTTTATAGTGTTTATAGAGGAGTATCAGACCAAAATGAAGGTTAGAACATTAAAATCAAGCCAAAATCATTACTAAACAGCTTTCCTATTGGTAATTTTTACCATTGTATTTTCCATAATGACAGAAGTTGCAAATTTCAACTTTGTATTATGTCAACATTCCGTTGGCTTTGACATTATTTTGCTTTTCCATCGTCCATTTCTACACAAGAATACTAGGCTCAAAAGTCAACAGAAACTTGCTAATAAAATAATTTCTATTTTGTTTTTATTAGCACATAGACAGAAAAATAAATTTAATTCCATCATAAGGTTGAAAGTTAAAAAGAATTGTATTCTAAAAATTAAAAAGCTTTTTTTTCAGGTCTTTACAATAACAAGTACAAAAGTATGTCAAAATATCATTAACATTTAGTTTTCATTTCAATTAACTTACAGAATTATTTCCATTAATGTATTCTATTTAAATTTATATGATATTTTGCATTTTTTGTGCTGTTTAATATATAAAAAAAAAAAAAAAAACTGAAAAAATTTTAAAAATGCCAAATTTACACTGGGTAATAAAGATTTAATTATACATCATCCAGTTCGAGTTGACACAGATAAATGATACGAAAATTTTGCTTTTCTCTGGGTGTAATTTAAAAATTTATCACTTAAATACAGTTGAACCTACACGAATCAACTTCAGATGGTTAAAAAGTAGAAAAAACAAAACTAAACTCGTGTAAGTGTGTTACCGACGGAACATCATAAAAAAACACCGTTTTTAGCATGTAAGCGCATTACCAACGATGTGCGTCAGCGCATTCGAATTTCATTTAATTTTCGTACGTTTAGTACTCCACGTGCTTATTTTTATAATTCTATGTTCTTTTGTATTGGTTAACTGAAGATGGAAAACGTTTTTATAAAATAGAATATTGCTGGAACGTAGAAAAAGGTTGTTATTTATCGGATAAATAATTCCAGTAAGCTTTGTTTATTTAAATGCTAATATTTGCAAATGAAAACCATATCCAATTTTTTCTGGAATAAACTCTGCTAAACAGTAAGTCTTGTCTTATTTTATTTTACAATAGTACTATCTTACAATTGCAAAATACTGTTGAAATATCAAAAAATAAAATTGATAATTACCATATATAATACATACATATATATAATATTTAGTAGATTTTATTCTAGAAATACTATTTTTAAGTCCATAAATTTAGTATCTATTGAGTTTTCTTGTAAAATAAAACAATTAACACTTTTCCAGCAAAAGGGTTTCAGTTTTATAAACCTGCCTCAGGATTCAAACTGCAAAATTTGGAGGTTTGTGTATTAGTGAAATGTTTCTATAATTTTTCAGGAAAATCAGAGCATTGGTTTGAGAGATATTAAGGGAATAAGGCCAAATCTCCTGAATCAAAGGATCAATTTACCTGTAAGTTTCTAGAAACATTTCCCCCAACAGAGAAACCTGCCTTAAAATTTCAGAAATTTTCTACAGAAGCTTCAAATTGGGTGAAAAATATTATACCAACCACTAACCTACCCATACTGACACAGAAGACCCCCAAACCATTTTTTGCATTTCTTGACCTTTCAAAGTCTCAAGTCCAAAAACACGAAAATCTTAGCAGTCGTTTGTTAAACAAACAATCACCGTACTTTCCATTATGTAACAGCTTGAAAAAACTGCAAGTTTAATTGCACATTTTAGTGGACAAAATACAATAGAGTTTCCTAGATTGCATTTTCAAGTATTCTCTACAATTTCGTCAGAGAAATCGCATTAAACTGTCCAAGGAGTTGGGTATTTACAGTTCGGCTAACTTTTATAATTCAATCGGAATTAATCCACCAGTGGCTGAGAAGATAAAACAACCAAACACCGGTTGCGAGTTCACAACTTGCTAGCGGGCTAGCCACATGGAGTTTTCCAAGTTTTCCTCACACGTCTAACACCCGAATAGGAGCCTGTTTGGTACTTTTCAGTTAACAAGACTCTAGCCAATACGTACAGCAATACGTAAGATTCAAGTTCCGAATGAGAAGTTTCACACCATCCCAGAATTGTTGACCCTTCGCAAGATATTCATCTCCAAAGGTCAGTTTTTAAAATGTATCTGTCTACTGCCCTTTCTACATGCTTCAGTTGCAGATGTGCATCTCGGTGCCCACGTGGTGCGACGTCCCACATGCAAAATCTATATAAGAAGGTCAGAACACGATCCCGTGATTCTTTGCGACAGCAGCCATTTTGGGACTGATCAATAGAGTTCACCCCACACGTGGTTCCTGCGTGCCTGCGTGAGTCAATTATATTATGTATATAAGTACTCAGAACATTAAAGAATGAGTTATTGTGTGGTACCAAATTGTAAGAGTAAATCTACAGATGTTAGATTATTTAGATTTCTTGCAGGCGAGCAGAGGAAAACAAAATGGCTGCAGAACTGCAGACGGTATAAATGGCAGCCAACTGAACATTTTAAACTGTGTGAAGTTAGTGTATATCATGTATTTTTCTATAGGTACTGTTTTTGAGATGTATATGTGATCTTACATTAAATTATTTGTTGTTCAGCTTCATTTCGAAGAATCTCAATTTGAACTGAGAAGAGCTGATGGAAAGAAGCTGCTAAAATGGAATGCTATTCCCACAATTTTCAATGTGCCCAATCCTCCTAAATCCATTACGAGCAAAAGAAAGCATATTAAGGATAGAAAACTATCTGCAGAAAAAACAACCAATGGTAAGATTACTTAATTGCTGAACTAGTTCTTTTTTCATCCGAAATAAAAGATTACTATTTTGTTTAAGTATTCTCAGTGTTTTATAAATCAGCTGTTATTAAAAACCTTGTGTGTTCAATGCTATCTGTTTTGACTTATAATGTATTTTTTTATATAGCTCTAGTAGTGTCTTCTGTAACAGAAAAAACAATTGAAGAAAGTGATGATAATACTTTAGATAAATTAAATAAAAAAACTACTTCAGTCGGAAAACAGGAGACTACAACTGCAGGTAAATGTTTTATTTACATTTAAAACAATGTTAGACCCATTTTTATTATGTAACATAAAACATGAAGTAATGTCTTATATTATGATGTTTGTGTGGAAAACTGACTATACTTTTATGTAACGAAAACAATAAAGAAATCATTTACTCTTAAGCTTCTCACAAAACATTAAATAATGTTGCTGTTATCTTATATATGTTCAACTTTATCTGTATAAGATTTCAAAGATACTATATACAGTATATATATAATGCTTTTTTTTTTATTTTAGATACAAAAGCTGACACAAAAGCAAGAAGCAATGGAAAACAAATTGAATTTATTTCTGAAACCGGATGATCAAATCTGGTATTTGCGGTGTCTGCTGACCTCCATAAATAGGGTAATTGTTTTATTGTATTTGTATCTTGGGTGTATACAAAGAAAAAAGTTATGTGTCAGATAAGTTCTGTCAAAAATATCATTAAATTGTGTTTAATATTATGCTTTTTGATAAATTTTATGTAATTAGGAAAATATGACATTTAAACCTTTGTAAAGCCAAAAATGTTCATTAATTAAATGTTAGTCCAGTATTTATTTTTTTTTTTTTAATGTATTAACATTGTATTGGTAAATGCTGTAAAATAAAATTTTGGATAACTTCATTGTATATTCTTTATTATATTTTGAATTTTATTTGATGTTATTGCATCACTTTAAGAAATGCCAATATATGAAATTCTATCAGTTTTAGCCCACCAGTGGCCGAGCAGTCTTCATACAAACCCTGAAAACTGAAGTTCACGCCTCACTTGGACAGGCTGGCCATGTGGAGTTTTCCAATTTTATCCATGTCCATAACACCTAAATAGGGGCCAGTTTCCCTTAAAAGACCTCCCAAAAGGCATCGCCCAAGCGTTACATTGCCATAACTTAACAAACAAGCATCAGTTTTAGCACCTATTTAATTAGTTTTAATCACGACAGCAAATATGGATGATTGTTTCTTTTAAATTATTTGATCAAAAAGTTATATAAAATTGGGGTTGCATAATCATCCACATTATGGTTAATGTTATACTTTTGAGTGGAAATCACTAGATTTATGCAATTTTAGTTTCATTAATGCCATATAAAACTGACTTCTCGTACAAGTTTGTTTAAAACATGCGACTCAAAAAGTCCCAAAATGGCGGCTCCAAAAGTGTCCCGACCTATGTATATGACATTCCAAAACAGTCAAGCCCATGATATCGGTTAATGTTACCTTAGGTAGCCAAGATGGCGGCTCGTCTCTAATTCCAGCAAGGAAGCAATGGGACGCACGTTCTAACCTAACCTATTCTAATAATTTGGTTGCTAATAATTATGGTAATTTATTAGAATAGGTTAGGTTAGGTTAGACGTGCGTCCCATTGCTTCCTTGCTGGAATTAGAGACGAGCCGCCATCTTGGCTACCTAAGATAACATTAACCCTTGAGTCATAGGCACGTTCAGTTATCATTGTCAAAGATTGTTTTAATCTCTTTAATTACGGAATTTTCAATCACAGTCAAAGAAATTCCAACTCGACTCGCGTTTTTAAAACAGTAATTTCTCTTAATATTAATTCTTTATGCATATATTTAATATAACGCGCCAAAATTCGAAAAACACCTCACCCATTCCGGTCGTTGTTAAACTCGTCGCTTTACTAAGCGCTTTGCTATCGCTGCAGCTAAAGTGTTGTTAAACTCTTGGCTGCACACCGCTTCACGTAAAGCAAACGCTTGAGTTCGAGGATATTTTTACAGCGCTGGAAGGAGGTGGTTTTTCTGCTACAGCGAGTCTATTCAAGTCTACTCGAGCAATTGCAAGTCTAGTCACGCAGTGTATATCACGTGGTACGTACAGGGATATATCCCTATTTATATATTAAAAAAAATTCCGTTTTTTGATGGGTTAAAAAATTTTCTTTACTATAAGTGAATATTTACTTTAAACATTAATTCATTTTAAAAATAAGGTTTCCGTTTCATTTTAAATAAAAATAAAATGTTTTTTTTTATATTAAAATTTCCCGTGTAGTACAATTACAGGTTTTGAATTATGTAATAAATATCGTATTTTAAATTTAATTATAAACAAACAATAAAATATTTTATTTTTTAATATTTTCTAGTACTAATAACTGAAATCCATTTTTTTTAAATTTCCCTACGGGGAAAATCAGTTTCGTTTATCGACGTCACGCTAACGATCACAACCACTTCGACCAATAGGAATCGGAGAATACTTCGCGCTGCTAACGTGTCTAGATTTGAATCAGAAGCATGTGGATCTCCACAGGTGCTTGGAGCTACTTCCAAATGCACTTTAACCTAACCCTTTTCTATATCGTCAGGCGCGACCCGTTGTTTTTATCAAACGGTTTTCTGCGGTGGCCTCGATGATCTTTATATTTCGCTCATTATTACTACTTTTTAGTAAGAAAAAACCGTTTGTGGAGATCTGCGCTGTCTGCATCGTGTTCCCGTAGACATGTTGGTTCGAGCTGCGATCAGGATTCGTCCCTTTTCGTTCAGATCACCGACTGTCTTTATGTAAGTGGAGAGATTAAATCGGCTGTTGGCCTAATTTGGGATCTAGAATTATTTCTTTATCCTTTAGGTATCAGCCTACAATACGTTTAAATAAATTGCTTCAGGTTTTAAGGTATGCCTGCCGCAAGCGGGCGTGCAAGGCGTGCACCACACGTGGGTGGCAAATTGGTATTGCTGGCAAGCTCAGCGTAGGTAGTCGTAGTTAAACAGGGACGGCATAATCGGTATCGCACACGGGCGCTGCTGTATATACAAATAGTTTCTATTTAAATAAAAATATCATTAACTTACTCCTTTTCAGAAAAATTTCATTTAGAATTTATCACAGTGGGAACTGGTGTAGCTACTGTGATGCAACACTTTGCTTCAATGCGGCTTTGGCCACATCCACAATCTATAAGGAAAACAAAAGCTAGAATTTCTACTGGATCATTAACTATGGGACTCTGATATGGCTACCTTCTATGCTCTCTTCGGAACAAAGAATACCATCTTTGTTCCGAAGGTTGGCCATCATCGTGGCTATCTTCTCTTTCAACACTGCTGCTCTGAAAAGCTGACTGGAACGTTGGTCGTACCGTTATCTCGACTTGCTCGGCCATAATATTCTTTTTTTTTAATTTGATTGCCGTAGAACAATTGTGGGATTGTTCCATTTACTTTTATGCCAGCTATTTCATCTTCTATAGACCTTTTTATTATTTCTTCAGAGTAGGCATTAAAAGTATGGGTGATAAAATACATCCCTGCCTTATTCTCTTTTTAATAATAGGGTAGATGTACCAGTTTTGGCCAGTGTACCAATTCTGGCCAGAAAACAAATTTAACTTAAAAATATAATCACCACATATTCAAATCTGTCCAATGAAACAAACTTTTATTGTTAACTGTTCACACAGGTAACAATAAAAGTTTGTTTCATTTGTGATTATATTTTTAAGTTAAATTTGTTTTCTGGCCAGAACTGGTACTACACTGGCCAAAACTGGTACATTTACCCTAATACTGTTTGAAGTTTCGTTAGTTAGCAAGAGATTTCGTTCCTATTAAACTAAGATAATTAGCATAAATAGAAGTTAATCAAACATTGACATAGGCCAGAGCTATAGAATCTGGGTTGGAAGCCATTTTGGATTGGTGTACTTTTACTAACTGCAACTCAATATGAACTTAAATATAACTTTTGTGTATAAGTCTAAGTATAAAAAAAATACTGAAGTGGTGAGTAATATACTGAAATATCTTACAGTACTGTACAATTATTAATGCATATTCAGCTTTATGGAATCAGATTTAAAAATTGAGTAGTTGGCGTTGGAATTTTGTATACCAATTCCACAACCCCGGACATAACAACACACAAGTCAAATTAACTCGGCAAAGTCTTCAGTTATCCTGGTGCTAGACACCAAGCATGGCAGTTTAGAACAATTTTCTTACAGCTTCTGTAATAATTATTCTGACAGTTTACTACGATGGAATTATAATCTTCCACATACACCTGTTGTGTATTACTATTCAGAATATCTCAACTATAAGAAATTATAATATAAAAATAACTATACATATACAAATGTATGATTAGTTTGTTTTCATAAATTTATAAGATCAATAGTAAGAAATATTTAAAATTTACTATAATACATACTTTGAATTAATCTGTAAACAATATTAATAGCGAGGTTGAGGCGGAAGTTTTAAACGCGAAACACGTACGTCGGACATTCGACGCCGCTTTCCCGTAAGCCTTGAAGTTTAACAATTGCGTTTGGAATGTCGAGCATGATTCCACGACTTTCCCAACACCACCGTCAAACTTCTAGGCTTACAGGAAAGCGGCACCGAACATCCGAGGTACACATTTTTGCGTTTAAAACTTCGGTCTCAACCTCGCTAATAAGAATAGTTTTATTCTGTATTCTGTTTGTGTGATTTGTATAAAGTGCAGGATACCTAAATTTTAATTCTAAAATAAGCATATAAGTATTGTGGATTTATGATAGTGGGACCCTTCTCTCTTCCAATAAGAGCTATCAGAATTGCAAGGTCCTTTGTTCTTACCAAGTGTGAGAAGTAATGAAACCACCCTCTTTATAAGTGATTCAAAGTCTCCATATACAATTCCAGATGAAAGTTTTGAAATGGTCAAAATATCCAAACTATTTTATATAATGTAGAAGGGATGAAAGTTATCAGCTACAGTTGCCAGAAATTTCAAAATGAGAGCTGCTACATACCAAGTGATCTAGAAAACTTTTTAGCTTACACGGCAATAGAAATTTGCTTGGACGACTTCAAGCAATGTATAATTTCATAACTTTCTGATCATTATGGGGTGTGAAAAGGTATTTTCAGATGTCAAAAGAGCATTCTGGTTTTAAGTCAGGCCTCTGACATAGAAACAGGTGGTCCCTGATAACAAATGTTACATAATTGGATGATCTGAAACATTCACTGTTTATATCGTTATTTTGAAAAAGATTATCGAGTTTGATCACCACTCTCCAGCTACTAATACTTTTTACCTTACGTATAATATGTGTCAATCTCATGAGTTTGGAAGTAACAGACATTGTCCAAGACCGATAAGGACTCGCTGTATTATAGAGTCATTTCTATGTCCCACAATACAGGCTGTGTGCAAATTAAGTTTCCACGTGTCCACCGTCATTATTAATACAATTTTGTAGTTCTTTAAAAACATTTGCTATCTGTTTTACAGTAATGCCTGAAATCACATTACTTATTTTAGCTTTCAAATCTAACAATCGAGGTTTGGTTGCATACGCTACTGTTATCACGTCCCCCATGAAAAGAATCTAATGGAGTGGAGGCTAGGAAAATGGTCCATCTCTTCCAGTCTATTACTAAATAATTTTACTTAAAACTAGCTAAATTAAGCTTATTACATGTTTTATTGACAAAACAGTAGAGTACAATCAAAGTGTACATCGAATCAGTGGCTGCACTACTTTAATGTTCAATGTGACGACCACCAACTTCGTTACATCGTGTGCAACGACAAACCGTGTTTTGTCCGACTCTCTATAAGATGCCACGCTCCTCTGATTGTATTAAATGCTGTAGAGATGCACTCTGTAAGCTCATGAACTGTTCTTACAGGTGTTGCATACACAAGGAACTTTACGTAACCCCAGAGGAGGAAGTCAAGAACAATAACACGACGTCAATGGACGGAAGGGTAGCTACCAAAGTGAAAGGCGGTCAAGCACTTCCTACCGCCGTAGAAACTTTATATCACATTTCCGGCTATGGGTTCCTTATATCAAAACATTCAAAATTTCATTCTCTACAATCGCCCAAATCTTTAAAACGTCATTCTGATACACCCTGTATGTGGAAACCACTAGTGCATCAACTGCAAGAAAATAAATAATACTTATGTAAGGAGACTTTCATCTGTATAATTTACAATTTAATAGTAATGCAACTATAACCATTAATTTCTTGAGGTTTTCGGTACACTTGACTTTCTATTCACACTTCAGGATTATTTGACTCCTGTCTGATTTCAAAATTAACATTACAAAACAAAGAAAATATTTTAATCTTTTATTTAGATTCTATACAGAGTCGCCTTTATGAAAAGAGTTCATAAAAATTAATTTTCTTTTTAATATTGAACTTAATTTAAATGGCTTGGGCTATTTTATCTTGTAGGTACTGCACCTTTTTCACAGGATTTAACTTATTGTTGAACTCGGTGTACGGAACCTGAAAATAAATATTACGTAAATACAATATAATAGCTATTTATTTATTTGTTTCTAGATCACAAAATACAACTTGATTGTTTGTGGTTAATACTAAAAGTGATAAAGTTATATACAAAGACGCACGTTTTTCATTTTTTACTTTTTTTTTGCCCTACGAATGGTGAAACGCCCATTTTCCAAGTCCATTGTAGATTTGGCCAGGCCACAACAGAGGTTGCGAGGGACAGAGTCCAACACGCCCGGTGTGGACCATCCCCGAAAAATTATCGCAGATATTTTTGTTTGTAAACAATGTCAATATCACTACCAAAGTATATATTTTCAAATAAAGAAAACTCATTTTCTCCTTGATAATTTTATATTTTACGTTTTTAACAATGAAACAGCTGGGCAAATTCTCCACTTGCTCTACCCTTATTACAATACCATTTCATTGATCTCAGTGTAGTTCTGTGAAATGGATCCAGCTTATGTAAGAATATATTAAACTAACCTAAATAAACCAGCAATGGGTTGCTCAATTTTCCTAGCAACATTTTATAACAGATGGCACTACCAAAATTTTAAGTTTTTAGTTAAAATTATCATATTTTATTAATTATAAAATAGCAAAAGCCTTCATTTTCAGGGTAGAGATGAGTTTTATAAAAAAAAATTGTAAATGCTAATAATGAGTAAAATCGTCACTAAGCCTGACCTGGTGGAGATACACGCGACTTCCACTATCTACCCACCCTCAACCTTTAACCACCAAAATTTAATATCATCAAACCCCCTATTAACCAAACTTCCCTGCAAAATTTCAGAAATTTTTGACAAAAAGCACAGGAGTTTCGAAGAAAGTAAACAAAATTGTGCTCCCCATACACTAACATCATTACATACAGAAATTACTCCCAAATTTTTTTGCATTTTTCAACATTTCAAGGTGTCCCAAGTCTAAAAATTAAAAATCTAGGGGATCGTGTTTTGCCAGATTATCATAATTTTCCTCTATAAAACAGCCAGGAATGAAAAATTTTAGTGTTTTAATCCTCTCCTTTAATACAGGTAATGTTCTATAGGCCGGGTGACCAAACCTTGTCGCAATAGGAGTCACACACTGCTCGTCAGAAATACACGAGTGCCGCAACCTCTACCGGAATGCCTATCGGAGAGCCACCACACCATCTATCGAGTAAATATCACTGTTTGTTTACCTAGTCGGCCAGTCATAAACTATCAGTATAGTAAACTTTCATTTAACTCCTTTGACTTTAAACAACCTAAACTTTCAAATATACCTTAAAATTAATGCCCATTCGATAGTATGCCGCAAGTACATTTACAATCCTTGTGTATATTACACTACGCTATATTATATACGTGTTAGTAGTACATACCAAGTTTATAAAAAGAAATTGTATAAGTATACAGGAGCCACAATAAGGGACTAGAAGAGCCATTAATGGCTCGCAAGCCACAGTTTGGCTACTGTGGTTCTATAGTTTGATTGTTCCACCTATACATGAGCAGGTAATAAAATTTATTTAAAATTTCATTCACCTCTACAACAGAATAGCCTATTTTCTTCAGAAGCCTGACATATAAAGAATTTATTCCCATTAATTGGCCATCCAACGTAAGATCTTTAAAATCCCAAACGACTACGGCTATCCTGTAAGAATAATTTACAAATCAATATAAGTATATTTTAAAACATATTTTATTGTTTATTTATTCAGAGTGGGTGGGTAAGAGTGGGATCAATGTAACGCACTATTGCGCATAAAGAAAATATTTTAACTTTTGATATTTTACAAGTCCAAAATAAAACGATTTACCTGTGAAGGTTATTAGGCAATGGTTTGCATATGTTGGTGAGGCCACTCCTCGTGCCATATATTTCTATTGGCTGTGGCTTTCCTTTCTTGTCTATGATGAATTCGGCATCTGTAAATCCACAAAACTCAATTACGAGAATAAAAATGACAAAAGAAAAATTTAAATTAGTGATTACCAATAGTAATTCCCATTGATGAATCCTGATTTACAACCATGTATTTTCCAATTGGTATGAAATCGCTCAACGCATGGACAACCAAGTTAGAAACTTGTCTTTCTTCGCTTTTCTTTATCTGTTTGATTAAATTCTATCATTATAATACTACTGTTACTATTGATTTCTTTCTTACTTGCTAATTAATAATTACTGAAATGTACATCATCAACCTTTTGTACATTTTTGTAGACGTGGATCGTTAAATAACCAGACGTGCCGTTGCTTTTTGCTGGTTATTTCACCCTTCTAACTTGCATGTTAAAATATGTTTTAAATTTATATACTTTTATTATTTTTACATTGATATTGCAGTTTTATAACTATAAATTTCGGTTAATGTTACCTATGGTTCCAAAATGGTGGCTCGTCTCTGATTCCAGCAAATAGAAGAAAGGAAACAGTGGGGATTCATGTTCTAACCTAACCTATTCTCAGTGGCATAGTGTAGTGGGGGCGGCAGGGGCGGCCCGCCACGGGCAACACTTTAAGGGAGCGGCAAAATTTCACAATAAATAATAATAATACCTAAATAAGGGAGGGCAAAATTTTCCTCCACCCCGGGCCGCTAACACCCACGCTACGCCAATGCCTATTCTAATAATTTTGTTGGTAATAATTATGGTAATCTATTAGAATAGGTTAGGTTAGAACGTGCATCCCCACCGTTTCCTTTCTTCTCTTTGCTCGATCAGTGACGAGCCACCATTTTGGAACCATAGGTAACATTAACCTAAATTTCTTAATTGTCTTACATATCAGACAGCGTAGCAATTTTTCTAATTTTGAATATAGCGTAACAACTTTGGCAATCTGTGATGCTCTCTCTATGTTATAAATACATCAAAATTATTTTCGGGCTATAATAAGGCTCATTTTAATTAATTATCTTTGTAATTTGACCTAAAGTACGCTGTTGTGTTACTAACTTATACAAAGGTGAATGATTAGAAATTAATTTTGAATCTTGAGTAATTTACAAAATTTGGGAAAAATAGAACGGTAGATCCGGAGTTCAACTTGAACCCTGCATAACAGACACGCATGATCAGTTACATTATTTAAGCTTGGCTTACAAGTTGCTATGAAGTGTATAGAAACTGCCAGTTCATCCCCTTTCAGCGAGTATTTGACCAGTTAGAACTTGAGAATAGCCAGAAGTTTTCAATGCAAAAACGTGTACGTCGGACGTTCGGCACCGCTTTCCCGTAAGACTAGAAGTTTGACAATGGCATTTGGAAAGTCAGTGGAATCATGCCTCGACATTCCAAATGCAATTGCCAAACTTCTAGGCTTACAGGAAAGCGGCACCGAATGTCCAACGTACACATTTTTGCGTTTAAAACTTCAGCCTCAACCTCGCTAATATCTCAACTTTTGTTGAACTTCATTCAGTTTAATTGTATAAATATAAAATTGCAATGTTTTAACGAAAATACTTGTTTACGTTCTTCGTCCGTCGTTCGCTCCAGTTGACAGTCCACAGTTTCACAAACACAGAGCAAACGACGGATGAAGAACGTAAACAAGTATTTTTGTTAAAACGTTGCAATTTTATATTTATACAATTAAATGTAATACCGTTGGCCATGTTTTATATTTATTCATTCAGTTTGTTTGGCCAATCGACTCTTCGTGACTAGTATTTTGTTTCAGTAAGTGTTTGGTTCCTGTGACAGTGTAAACTATTTAACTCTACTTGGTCCTCTCATTTCCACTTACAGTCATGTATTAAGACTTAAACCAATATAGTTTAATTGTTGTCAGTGTGCTCAGGAATATCCAATATTCACGGCTCTCGACAGTCATGTCTGCGGCCCACGTCGGCCACTTCCACAAAAGGCTACAAGCTGTTGTGCAGTCTACGAGTGTCCTTCCCATAAAATTATCAATTTTCTTAATAAGGCATCATCTATTTGAACAAAACTATAATATTTTCTCGGATAAAGTAACCGCTGTCTCATTTTCAGTAATGTAAAATATTAGTAAACTGAACATTTTTGGCTTCTTTCGTCAGCCAACTTCAGGTTTTAAGTACAGAACATCAACCGAATAAAATGTTATATTCTATGATGCCTCTTCCCATATGTAAGCTGGAACTTACAGATAAGAAATCGCACCATCCACACTTTTTCTAGCCGCAACACTTTAATATACAAATGTTTTCAGCTAAATTTATGGGCCTACGTCAAGTTTCAACATTAACCAAATCGAGCGTCAGCTATTTCATTACAGACATTCGAGTAGGTTAATGTCAAAACCTGACACAGGCCCCTAAATGTTGCCCAGAATGTTTATATATTAGTGTTGCTGCTGGATAAAGTGTAGATGGTATGATCAGGCCTCGGAGTCGCTCACTTTTCTCACTTGTACTCACTTTTCTGAAGTATCCTCACTTTTCTCACTTTTCAGGTCATTTTCTCACTTTTCTCACTTTTTTGGTCATTTTCACGTGCTTAATTAAGATGTGGGCAAACCAAAAATAATTTTAAAGCCAAACGAATTGCCGAATTATCGGACTATCGGAATAGAATTTTTTAGAAGAAAATACGCGGCCCTGAGCAGACTCAAAATTGCAACTGCCCGCTCAGTGTCGTTAGGTTATAGAAAACAAAAATTTATTTAACGTATTTAAAAAAATCTTTTATGCACTTAAAAAATCCCTCTCATTACAAATTCAGAAGCCAGTGTTGAGTAAAGTTATGTACTCATGCCATATTTTCATTATTCGCCAAAATCTACCTTATCCGAATTGCATTTCCTTCTACAGAGTTTAAAAATAAGTATTCTAAGCATCCCTGCAGTTTTGGCTGTTTTCTAAGAAAATCACTAAAGTCCTTTTGCAGGGGAAAGCACATTACGCAGAGGGATTAATCTCTCAAGCTGACAACACTGCTGCCGCTTTTAAATTCAAAATATATAATTATTAAAATTAACACGAGATAGTAGCGTAACCTCCTACCACTAAAAAAGATTTCGTTTCTGACCATTTAGTTATCCTGGTTATAGCCCAATAATTTGGCAGATTATTTGGTTTTAATTAACAATCGGGTTATGGAGTTGTCGTTTACAAAAATATTTTTTTACTTGATTTATCTTTAAATAATTTCATAAACTTGAGTTTAATAAAATTACTTTAATGATTTCATAGCATATTGTTAACGTTAAATCACATCTACATCTTCCCATAAATGTATGTTTAAATTGACTACAAGTATAATTATTCCATATAGTAAGTGTTATTTTCATAAAATGTGTGATTACTTTGCTTGTGAAATATCCATTTTTTAATCTTCTCTTATGCCGATTATAATTGTGCATTAATTGAGAGACTAAAAAAGTAAACGAAAATGTAAATTCATATTTACATATAAAATTTACCAAATAAATTAAAATATTCGAAGTGTTGTAAAAAGTACAACACGTAGTTGCTTGTGAGAAAGATTTTCACAGGCTTCCCAAAGGTTAACAACTTTGCAACGATGTTGGTTTTTATTCATCTGCAGGAAAAAGTTTTTTGTTATTTATGAAATCATTAATAAAATATTATTTTACTTATATTATTTGGAGTATATTTATTTCAGATTTATTATTTTATTTGGAAATCAATATTTACACATCTCGAAGCATTAAAAAATAAACAGTTTCTGATAATGATAAATATCCGAGAATAGCCAAATTAGTGAAATCGGCATCGAAAATCCCGTTCCCATGAATGAGAGGATCAATTTTATGCCGGGCACTTTCTCCTGATAGAGCATCAGTGTTGGAAAGAATGCTTAATTCACTTTTGATTGTTAAGGAGGGACTGAACATGTATGACCAAAGCCCACACCTTGTACCTATTGCAAAGGACGACTGAAATTAGCTTCCTCGGTGCATAGAAATTATCAAGAACGATTGGAAAATGAAAAGAAGTTAAAGAATAAGAGAAACGGAATGAAAAGAATAAGAGAAACGAAATGAAAAGAATAAGAGAAACGGAAAAAAGAGCACAGAAATGTTTTGAAGAACAACAAAAGAAAGCTGTTCGTAACGTGAAGATTATGGAACGGCAACTGAGTTTAAACCAGAAAAATGTAGAAGAAAATGAAATACATGCAACAGTCTAAGTTTTGTTAGAAGCAGCAAACAAAAAAACTGGAGAAGGCTATTAACAGCAAGAACATGAATGAAGTACAAGCAGCACGTGTGATGCTTATTAGTGTTAAGTGTTCAAAAGCAAGAGGAAGCGAAATAGAAGGAAGTTGATAACATGCAGAATAATCTTAATAAAAGAATATCATCTTTCATGACTGATTATTTACAGAAGCAAAAGACTTTTCAAGTATTCATCGTTTACTGGAAATACAGAAGCCACTGGTTATCGGGAAACAGAAAAAAAAAAAAAACGCGATATAACCGAGTAATAAAAATTCTGGGCTTTTACTAAACAGATTATACATGCTATGGAATCTCTGTTCTTTCATCAGCAAGTGTTTCTGATATAAAATAAGCTTAGTTTTTCAATCCTGAATTTTATTCGTAGGTTATATCGAATTAATTGACGTTTACGTAAACATCGAAACCACGAACGCCCATTTAGCATTGTTTCTTTAACAATGACATTGAAAGACAAATACTGTCGATATAAAAACAAAACATCAATTGCGATTTTATTATACAGTACTATATAAATCGCTTATTAGAAATTCGTGTAGTTTATATTTTTCAATAAAAATTATAAATGCTGTAATTGAAAATTTAAAAAAAAATGAATATTGAATATATAATAGAACATCAAAACTTATAAAATTACAGAGTAAAAATTCTCTAAAAAGCAAAATGAAGTTACTACTGTATAAAAATTATAGAAGTTTTCGTTCAGAATTAGAGAGATCTTTTCCTTACACGTTATGCGGTGAATTCGAAATTTCACACCTTTATGTGAATTGACGCAATACCGTTAATTCACATAAATGTATGAAATTTCGAATTCACAGAAACTTGTAAATGAGGAGTCTGTACTTAAAACTAATAAATAAACAACTTTTATATCAAAAGGAAACAAATGACAATCGATCTATCCACCTGTTCTGCATATTTAGCTCTTTCTCGTATTTCGTTGCAAATAGAAATTCAGTGGTAATTGGTAATTTAAAATTAATTGACTCAAATGCTTTTAAAATTTAGGGGACCAAAAAAACGCGATATAACGAGTGGCTACTATATTACAGTATATACAGAAATTTTTAAAATGTGTTTAACCATAACAGAATAAAAAGAAATAACAATTTTTACTGCTGTTTTGCTGAGTTTTCCTTCTGTGTTTTCACTTTGTTTTGTCACTATTGCACTCACTTTTTATTCACTTTTTCTGTATTTCAACTCACTTTTCTCACTTTTTCAAAGGGGAAATAGCACTCCTAGGCCTGTATGATTTACTATAACGCCTCATGGATCAAATGAATTTAATGTTTAAATTAGCCATGAGTAAATACTACCCAGGAATAATTGAATACTAGAAAGTTTGCAACATTATTGACCTCAGTATTTACAATAATGAAGCTGCAAAACACAAAAAAATTGCTCAGGCTAAAGTTAACAGGGTCAAACCCCAATGTATTTGTCCCACTTAACATTGCACAATACCTTTGAGACTTTGCCAAACCTGAAGTATTGTACTTTCCTGAAATCTGTCTTCAGTGGGATCATCTATAGAATGAAAACTTTAATTTGATACCCAAATCATATTTTTAGCCTTAGTCTTTTATCACACCCTAACTCAGATAAACTGAAACCCTCTTTCAATTAATATACAGATAACATACATAAGAACTGCATACTAAACAATATCATGTGCTTAAGGATGGTCACTGTTAGAGATTGGCATTCTAGAAATATAGAAATATAATATCCACCATTAATTTGATAGTCCGTTAGTATCAAAATGATGTGACTGCGTTCATAAATTTCAATAACTTCAAAGAATACTCGACGAGCCTGATTATGTCCTTCATCCCAGAACATGATATTGCCATGTGCAGAGTGCTAAAAAATCATTTCCTGGCATCATAAAGGGATGCCAAGAACGAATGCAATTCCATAGCATATTTTTTTAATATGCAATGCCTTGACTCTTGTTTTAAGATGCATGCGTGTGTCTCTGGCTGAAATCATGATCTTTCACTGAGATCCTGTACATACCCATTCCACATTAGAGTTTTGTGATCTTTATCATATTATGGCATGCAGTACATCACAGGATTTCATTTATATCAATGTTCATGTTCACAGTTAGCTTTACTTACCTGCAGTGAATGTTCAAAATGATGCCTTCAATACTACACTGAGACCTCACAGGAAAAAACTATTGGAGTCAAGTCTAGAAAATGTGCAGCCATGGAACAAGACTGCATTATCCCTCTATCAGTTGTTGAATCATTTTACGAGACATTGATGCACATCTGCTTGGAAATGAGCTGGCATATCATTGTGTTGGTACCGAACTTGTCTGATATTGTTATTGAAATTTTAAAATACAATATCAAAGTTGGAACAAATAACTTGTAAAATATCAATTTACCACGGTTCGAGCATCGTGAGGAATTTGGATGTGTTATTGATAAAGACAACGGGTACATTCCAGAATGCATTAGTCTCGGTCACAATCCATGCATTGACGAAGGGATCACCAAGCTTACAAGATAGTGAAAGCAAACAGTGCCATATTGGCATTTGAAGACTTATTTTGTCAAAATAACTTTGGATTAATATAGATGAATAGTAAAAATGATTATGATGATGAAATATTTTCATTAGCTGCTACTGTTGCTATGATGAAGCCTAAAAAAAACTTCTCGCTATATAAAAGCGACAAAGTTTCATACTCCATTTTCGAGCGTAGTCTTCTACTTACTACAAGCAGCACAGCATATGTTTCAATTGGTCACATTAAAAAACTGTTTAAATCATCATCAAATAATCCTATATTTAATTACAACATATGGCATTAAATAATAACACAAATGATTCCAACTTGAGCACCAGAGTGAAATCTACTCTCTCTGGAACCTGTAACCAGCACGTAACACATATATATTGTACATCGTGGGTGACAAACGTTTTTGAACAAGCACGTTGTTCAAAAACGCAAAGAACCCAAAGAAGAGCAACGTGCTCATTCGAAAACATTTGTCACTCGCGATATACAATATATATGCGCTATGTGCCGGTTACAGGTTCCAGAGAGTGTATTAAATAATATTACATGCTAATCAACTTATTCAATTTTTATGATTATTTTATAAAATTGCTAAATATAACCATGGAGGCAGCCATATTGCTTTGTCGGGGTTCACCATATCCGCAAACTGATGAGTGTGATGCACATCGGTTGCTGCACCGACGAACTCATCGGTAAATGTCAAAACACATTTTCGTACATCGCAGTTCATTGATGTGTTGTTTGATGCATACTGGAATGTACCCAATGTTAAAATCCTCTATAAAGAGAAAAACATATTTATGTAGCTTTCTGGAACATATGGCAACTATACATGCAACATACAACTATACCTTTAATTTGAATAATGGAATAAAAATAGAAGGTGCACGGTTTGATATTATACGAGATAAAAATTCAAGAAAAAGTGAATAGCAAGGTTGAGGCCAAAGTTTTAAATGCAAAAACGTGTACGTCGGACGTTCTGCGCTGCTTTCCCGTAAGCCTAGAAGTTTGACAATGGCGTTTGGAAAGTCAGTGGAATCGTGCTCGACGTTCCAAACGTCATTGTCAAACTTCTAGGCTTACAGGAAAGCGGCGCCGAACGTCCGACGTACACGTTTTCGCATTTAAAACTTCGGCCTCAACCTTGCTAATGTTTGTTAATTAATGATGTACAAATGGAAAACTTGTAATTTGTTTTATACCAAAGAAAAAGGTCAGTTTTAAGTTTATATTGATGCTCTTGCATTTCGTAAGCTCTAAAATTGTATATTTTTATTTTATAGCCTGAAGAGCATTGTATAAACTCCTATAAAATGCATAACTTGAATTTTTTTTTGTTCTGAGTATCCTTGCTGTAAGTTCTTTGTCTCTGATAAAAGGAAGATAATGAAATAAAAACAAAATCAACATTTTTAGGTTATTAGTTTTTTACGTTTTTAAGCTAAAATGAACAAATAGTATTAAATCCATCCCATCATATTTTATATAGAAGTTCCTTATCTATCTTTTATTATAGAAATCATAAATAGCAAGACAATATACAAGGTGTCTGTAAATTTACGGTGCAGTGAGAAATCTATAATGACATTACAGTCACATGCATGGCATTGTATACAAGACCTGTAAGTCGCACATCACACATTTCCATGTTGCAGTAGATCGCATCACTGCTTGCTCGTAAACCTGGTTTTTGGAAGACTTCTTTTGCAAATTGCATAGTCTTCCTTGGAATGTGGCCCTCTAGGTCTTTGGACCTCACTCCTTTGGATTTAGGACCTCTGGGGTCCTTTCTGGCATTTGAAATAGAAGAAACCGAAATATTGTATGTAAAACTTCACTTTACTTAAATCCTTTTCCACTGCACTGTAATCTTTTAGACACCATTTATATTTCACAAATAAAGGAATTACTTTTATAAAAACAAAGACAGCAATCAAAATATCATTAAATAAACTTTACCTGAGTGAATTTGAATACTGGTTTCTCTATTGTTATTAATTTAGGATCCAGAGGATGTTCGACGACTGCAACGGATCTGACGTTTAATAACTTCAGTCGAAAAATATTGTTGTGATAACTATCATTCTCTGAAGTGAAAACATAATAAAATAATAATTTCATTTTATGCATGTAAACAAATTAAATATATATGATATATGTATGAATAAAATTAATGTACGGACATATTTTATAACTAAATGCCAGATTGACTTCGGAACACGAGGCTAAACCGTCAAGTTAGATTATGGTTAATTTAACTCATTCATTATAGAAATTTGGTATAAAGGTAGACATCATGCCGCTTTATTGAATACAGATTAAATGGTTACATAACAGTATTATTTTGTTGTCTCGGTTTCATTTTTGTACGTATCGGGTTTTCTTGTATTGTACCATATCGCGTGTATTTTTTGTTACGATGCCACCTTAGGTATACGTGAAAAGCCTTCTGATTGGTCCAGGGTGGGACACGTGAGTGAAGCGAACTTCCGGAGAGCGGGAAGTATAAACTAGCAAACTCCCACGGTTGAGAACACTTTTTCTTTTTGGATTCGTCGAGGAAGGTACTAAGGTGAGAGGTCAGCAAGAACGTCAGAGTTAGGCCGGGAGAACAGGAGTTGCGAAAGGGAACCATTTTCACTCGGGAAGTACAATCCATTTCTATCGTAGTGCAATTGAAGAATATCAACGAGGGACATACGTTTTGTAATGTGAATTATGTCCAGGTTTCAAATAGAACTATTAGTTTTGAGGTTTGGTGTTTTAAACCGCTCGGAAGCTCGAAGCTGTGTGGCATTCACTTCTAGCCTACTGTCGTGATTCATTGAAGGTTACTGTATGCATTTATTTTGTATGGGGGAAGCGTGTATATATATGTATATATAGTATTGTAAATTTTGTTACTTTTAAGTCGATAATTCGTATATTGTGTAAACTTGAGCGGTAGGAATTATCTCACTGTTACTGTACTGTTTAAAATAAATCTTTTGTTGTCATTTACATGCACGTGTGTTTGGTCAACGTCTGAGTCCTTAGCAAATATATATATATATTTATTGTGTCCGTGGATTTCGATCTACCGGAAATCACTGCAAGTATAACATCTGATATATATCAATAATTTCACATCTTTATTTCCCAACCAACAGTTCTAATTACTTTTAGATTGTCATCCATATTATAGGATAATATTAGTCTTTCAACAAGATAGAAGAATTACTCTTTAATCATGTTGCTCAATTACCTATACACTACCTTGTACAGCACGGAAAGAAAGTTTATTACATGAGGCCCTGGACAGGTCAGAACCCACACTAAAATTTGCATTAAAATAATGTTTTTTGAAAGAAAAAAAAAAGTTAAAAATAATATTTTTGTATGAAAATGCAATGCAAACTTTTAAACAATAAAACAATGGAAAAACAAAGATCAACTGTCTCCGGTTGGGGATAGAATTAAACTTCAATTCTGACCTCTCCTGGAGATCTCGTTACACTTAGTAAGTAACGAGTGATCAACTACTTAGAAAGCAAGAATGAGAAAAAGCCACCAATTGGAATTGACAATCAAGGGCAAAAATTAATAAAACTCTGGGAATTCAAGGACGCGATGGCTTCTTCTCCCAAAATTTCCAAGTGTCGGACCAGCTGTTGTGTGTGTGTGTGTGTGTGTGTGTGTGTGTGTGTGTGTGTGTGTGTCTTGTGTCCATTCTTCGTCTCCATCTCCCAACATCTTCCCATCACCAGAAGTCAATCGCATCATCCCAGAGTCATCGAGACGTCGAGGGAACTGTTATTTGCAAACTAGGGGCACTCCATCTAGAACCATCTTGGAAAGGAGAGGTAGACCCAGAGGCCGCTACCAACTTAAAACTTCCAAGATCGCGAAAATCATGTAAGCACCTTTCACGTTAAATAAACAGTTTCTTGTAACCGTAGAGTCTGTCTCAGTGCCGATCGCCCACATACGAACCCTTCGCGACTCCTCGACCCTCTTGACACGTTTCCACCCTCGTCGGCAACCTTACAATTAAACTCTGAAAAACTGACGTTTTTGGTCATATTTAATAACCTTTATCACGTTAATGTTCAATAACTGAAACATTTACAAATATTAATAAAAATACACCAGAAATAGGCAAATGCCAAACATATTTCAGTATAAAAACTAATATTCTAAAATCTACTATATTGCTGTGGTATAACTCCTTAACACCGTATTTATCTTCCTTTCAGTGTGAAATTAAGGATCGCACATGATATTATAGGATCTTTTACAATTTATATTTAAGCACATTTAGGTTTCACATATTTCTGTTTTATTTCTATTAGTGTTTATAAATGTTCAATATTTGGAACATTAATCTAATGGAGTCATCACATATGACCAAAAACATTACAGGTATACCTCGACTTACGTCGGTAATTGGTTCCAGGAGAGGCGACGTAAGTCGAATTTACTTGTGTAGGTACGACGTAAGTCGTAGTTCCAGTTTTCTGCTGCCGAACCAGATTGTGTATAGATCATTGTGTGATATACTGTAGAAGATTATGAATTTATTGTGTTGAAAGACTATTATAACTACTTCACATCATAAACATATTTACTATTTTAACAATATTTAAAAGCACGAATTAAATCACTGTTAAACACGAACTACATTAAACAGCAATTAAATTATTGATATTTTTCAAAGTAACTCACCAATTTCTGTTTGGTAAAAGGAGGGTTTCAGTACAGATGCCAAGTGTTCGGATGACGCCTCTTTCAGTATTGCCAAAGACCAGACGACATCGAGCCAGACTCTTTTAACTTCGACGGTTTTCTCAGAAAGCCGAGGTAAAATCAAATCAAAAATCTTCTTCTTTTCGGCAGGAATATAATTCACTTTTGCCAGAGTAATAATGTACGCTGCTAATTCTTGTGGCCGACAGAGATTTAAGTTTTTCAATATCCAATCACTGCAAGCTTCTATTAAATCTATTGAAACAAATTTACCTTTAATATTTACTGAAACTTTATTATAAATAAATTATTGTATTATTTTTAGTTTGAAGATGAACTAATATGCATATTTCTTAACATACGGTGCAAAATTTTGTCAATTTTATTAAACTGGTACGTGCTGCTTAACGACAGAGATCTCATAAGATAATACAGCCAAAATTCATATCTGGCTTTTAATGCCATTAGGATACTCGATCAATAAATTCAACTTTCTTAATGGTAGAGTCCTATATTTTCTATTTCTGGTTTCTAAATGTTCATTAGGTCACCACTAAAGTTTACTAAACATTCTATTCCTTATGTTCGTAGCATTTCTTTTAAATTATCTTAGTTCCTTTGGTCATTTGATTTCATTTCACCCACGACAGGACACTATAACTACGTTGGAAAATATCTAATATTTATGAAATTCCCCTTCAAATAATTTCACATCTTGTATCAGTGTGACATCCAGAATGCTTACTGCACATTATATATTAAGGGTCAATTTACACGCAACAGTGACGTGCCGGCACAGTGCAGTAAGCATCGATAAATATCACACATAGCCAATCAGAGTTTCGTGTACGATACTTGTACGATTGACAGAATACAGATCACGTGTCGTAGATGGCTACGTGTGATATTTATCGATGTTTATGCACCAAACGGTCACTGCGCCGGCACGTCACTGTTGTGTGTAAATCGACCCTAAAGCATCTAAAGGATATCTTACATTCAAAACATAACAGAACATAAATGCATACATTATGTGTAATTTTTGTTTAATCATCATCTAACACCACAGGACAGTTGATTTTGTTTTTGTTTAGTCATACAGGATTACTATACCATACACTCTAAGATATTAACTTAACAACATATTTCACAGAACATTTATCTGTTGTTAAGTGGCATATAACTGTTGAAGTAGAGAACATATTAATAAACAGACAAAATATTATTATGTAAGTACCTTTTGCAAATTTATAAACTATGATAAATTATTATTATTACTGCAATATATTTATAACTTATAAACGTTTTTTTTATTTTTGGTGTTATTTAGTATTTACATTTGCAGTTATAACTTTCTATTTATTATATTTAGTAATTCAGAAAACATATAAGCTTGTTTCCCAAACTGTCAATAAAATTGAGAGAGATTTAAACCCCAAGATTAGGTTTTGAAATTTATTTCTTAGAAACAGATTAGATAAAAACAATTTCTTTATTTTAAACTAAAAATAGCGATTGTTTTCTGCAGAATATAAGTGAAATGATAGTAGTAAAGGCTAAGCAATACTAAGCTGTCCTGTGCACTATTAGCTTTATTTGTATGTCAGTAACATAATTTACTAGTTGATCATATGTTAATACAAAACCAAAACACCAAAATTCAGCAGATAAAAGGAACTTTAATGTGTTGGATTTTGACAAAAGGAACTTTAAATCTCTGTGACCAACTACAAAGTGGCAGACACCTTCCCTTCTGTGTGAAATTTTCACATTTCTCCTACATCATCAAATGCCATCCACATGTATGGAGTTATCCAATTGACACATTTTAATATTTAAAATTATATCTTCCATTGCATTTATTCTATTTTTGAACTAACGTAACTCAATGATGACCATTTAAACAATGAAAAACATCTGTTTTGTTTATTTTTGCATCAAAGTTCCTTTTATATGCTGGATTTTGGTTGTGTATTGTAACCTAATTTTCTTCTCTGACAAACACTTGAATATTTTATAATCTATCATATAAATGTGTAAACTAAACTGTCATTTCTTTCATTGTCTAGTTTGGAATATAAATTCTGACCTAGCAACACATCTCCATAGTTGCCTGCTATTCAAATTTGATTTTTGATGTCAAAAAGTGCTGTTCAATTAAATGCCAACTAACTTTAAAAGTATAAATCATAATGGAAGACAGAGAGTAATCTAGAAACTCCATTACTGATCTTTCATTATAAATCAGCTTCTAGTTTTGAACAGCTCAAACATATTACAATGTTACTAAAGCAAACTACTGCCGTATGCTATTGGACTATACAGGGTGGGCCAGCGAAAACGAAACGGCAGAGTGTTCGTGTTCGTCCAAGCAAAGCGCTCGGACAGGTCGATTTTACTCTCGAGGGGACATCTTTTGCAATAAAGTTTTTGCGATTCTGAATACAACAGACAACAAAAAATTTTAAAAACTCATTTATTTTGTATTAACTAAACAAGCATTTATTTCGAAAAAAATGTTTGTTTAGTTAATATTCAGAATCTCAAAAACTTTATTGCAAAAGATGTCCCCTCGAGAGTAAAATCGACCTGTCCGAGCGCTTTGCTTGGACGAACACGAACACTCTGCCGTTTCGTTTTCGCTGGCCCACCCTGTATAATGGCTATAATATTAAATAAATATTATAGCCATTATATAGCTCGATAGCATACGGCACTATTTGGCTTCAGTAATATATTGTCTCCGATTTTAGTAGAGTTGTTAGTTAATATTATAATGTAATGCAACAATAGATATTACATTCTAAAGTACACACGAATTATGCAGCATTCCATCAAGCAAGACTAGTGCTTAAAATGAAATACAAACATTACAGGAAAAATGTTATGTTTAGTAGATACACGACACTTACTTTTATTTCTCCACGAAAGCTGACCAATCGAAATCAATAGAGTAAGCATCACTTGGGGTTTGTTTATATTTGGAATTTCTACTAGTAAATCATTTTCAATTTTCTGCATCAAAACGGAGTCGGGAAAAGACAACACATTTAAAGCGAACAACGTGTTGACCAGTTGCTTGGCATCCAATTTGTCGTTCTTCTGATTCACGTGATAAGATATGGCTTTAAGTATAGGAGTGGGGCGACGGTTCAAATGAGAAAAACACACCAGAATCTTATGCAACTCCACCAGACTCATGTCGCGCAACAGTTCGAGAATCTTGTCTTCGATCCGGTCGACGAACTCCTCGTCCAGCAGATCCGAATTCTGCAGCAACCTGATCACGTCGGACGCGTCGGCTATCTCGAACCACCTGCCGCGAATCACCTGCGCCACTTTGTTCAGCACTTCGATTTGTAAGTCGGTCTCCTGGTAACGTCTCTGGAAGGTCATACACATAATCAAAGTTTTCAAATTCATCTTTCTAGCTTTCCACAGCACTTCGTTCTCGTAAAATCTCACCAAATCAGATTCCGGAGACAATCCCATTTCTAACATATTACGAAGTGCAAAGATGATAGAATTATGAGTCATTTTCTGGCAGTCTCTCCTCAGTATATTACAGATAGTGTGGAACCTCAGATCATCATTAAACTCTCTCAGGTTGGTTTGCCCACTTATTATCCATTTATTTAGAATCTGCAGTATCTGTAGAGCGCTACGTCCAGTAATATCTATCTTATCAGAAAAAGAGAGTAATTGTTCCACGTTATTTGCATTGTTCATTTCCTGTTCGGGGGAGAAACTTAACGCTTTATTATCCGTTAATGTACCAAAACGCAAACTATTAAATATTACCCGCGAGTTCTTATGCAGTAACCTCGAGCAGTGAAATTGACGAATTGTTAAAAGTCCGTAACGTCGTAAAACCGAGGCCATTATTAATTAATTTTACACTTTATTTACATCTGAAACATGTATTTTGATATAAAAAGCCCACAAATAATTAAACAGTCATATATTAAAGAATTTTTAACGCTTTAACGAAAAGATACACGCTTCACCGGGCGGCCATATTTATTTTTTTTTTTTGTATTACCGGTAACGTTGCCAGCTTGGATTTGCCATCTGCAACATTAAAAATTTACAATTCAAAATCTAATTAGGATCGATTCGATTTAGTAAAAAATTATCTGAGTAAATTCTATAATTAATTTAAAATATTTTTGAAAAACATTAGAGTCCGTTTAATAAAATGTTTTATTAATTTTTTTTAACATTTGACATCTTGTTTGTTTACAGAGGTTAGCGTTTCTTTATGCAGCGAGAGTGTAGCGAAAATGACGTCACAAGCAGCTATCGCTACACGTCACTGCATCATAGTTCAGAAACGCTTTCCGCTCGAGCGAAACATGGACGCCGTAATCTATTCTTTAATTCCAGTTAGAGCCAAAAGTAGTGCTTTAGTTAAAGAACTGCAATATTTAAATAAAGAAATATAAAGAATTGAGCATTTCTCTTTCCGAAAATGTGAACGAAGTAAAGAGATAAAAGATGTATAATTATATTTAAAATATAGTATTTTTTTGTTCTTTAGATAACTTTCAGAGTCATTTTATTAAATTTAATTATTCTTAATCTTTACATAATATTTTTATCAACAGTCACTTCGACTTTTTTATTTTTACACCATAATATCGTATTATACACACAAGCGTCCATTTTGCTTTACTCGTGTAGCGAACGTAAAAGCTGCTTTATCCTTGCTGCAGCGATCTCTTGCAGCAAACATTTAGGAACGGTTCGCTACATTGCAGCGCTGCATTTAGAAACGGGTCTCAGGGTGTTCGCTGTAAAGCGCTTCTCGAGCACTGCATAAAGAAACGCGGCCAGAATAAGAAATTTTAAAAGCACTTTTAAAGAGGGTCGGACGGCCGAGCGGTTAAGGTGGCGTCGTACCATTATGGGAGACACGTATCGTGTTCTGACGAATCGAAAACACCTCAGAATTATTCGATAATGGTCCGTTCGGATACATCGGGCCTTCCACTATGAGACTAATTGAACTCACAATGGGCTTGCTAAAATGGGAATTTGTTTTTACTTTTTCCGCGCTGGGGGACTAAGAGGGTTTCTTATAACAAGCCCATTATAGGTTCGGCCAGATCAACAATTGGGCGGACGATAGTGAGAGACGAAGCCCTGCATATCCGGAAAGGCCACCCCCAAAAATTCCTGGGGGTTTATCGACCCGTTCGGATACTATCCCGGGTCCTCAGAGCAGTAAGGTGCCACTTTGACCGTTCGGCACCTACACCGTAGCATCATTAATTAATAATAAGTCTGATTTCTTTCACTAATTACAGCTGAAGTTGTGAGTAATTCAATAGTTTCATATTGAGCGCAGTTAGTTTTTGTGCCACATTTGAGAAGTTTTTATTTTTCTTCATTTCAGTTGTCAGTTATCAAACCAGATTAAACAATTTTTAAAGCATTATAGCAGAGAAGGAGGTATTTGCCAAATGGTTCAGGATCACGATAAACAATTAAATATTTACATATTTTACAACAAATCAATCAGTGTCACCCTAAAACTGTTTGAAAAATGATTTATTCGGATTTGACAACTGCGAACGTAAGCTGAAAGGTACACGCACGAATGTCAAATTATTTCCACTTCTGTATTTTTTTCAGTTTATTTCTTCGTCGGATTCTTACAGAAACCTCCTATTTCTACTTGTAAAACTATATTATGTGAAATGGGAGTGTTTATCTTTGCATTAGCTTTTTTAGCCCTCGGGGTGCCTGGTGAGGTCACAAAGGCCCGACTCATTTTTAAAAGTTCGTAACTATTTTAATAGTTGCGTTAGTGACTTAAGGTTATTAGTAGCTTCAGTTATCTTCATGCGCTTGCGATCCCCACAAAATTTTTAGTTTATCTCGCGATATCCTGCGAACAAGACGTATTTGAATGAGAGCCGGGCCTCACAAACCCCACCAGGCTCTCCGCGTTGCAAAATTGTGTTTGTTTGATTTTTAACACGTTCACGGTATCAGTAGATAAACGTTTAAGCAGCTACTGAGCATCTGTAAAGAATGATACAGATTTATTTGCATGAAACATGCAAAATTATTTTATTTTATTTTTGTAACTCTTTCCGCCCTGTGGGCACTAAGAGGGCCTGTTATAGCAAGCCTATTATGGGTTCGACCAGGCCCACAATGGAGTGGCCGGGTGGCGAGGGGCGGAAACCGACATATCCGGACGGACCACCTCCCGAAAAATTCCTGGGGATTTTTCGACAAGTCCGGATTCGATCCCGGGTTCCTCAGGGCGGCAGGCTGCTAACCTCGACCGCTCGGCCATCCGGCCCATGCGAAATTACTATGGAAAAAATGCCTGAATTCTTAATTTTAAAGTTTAAGTGAAGAAGATTAATTTTTATGCCTTAACATATAATTATATTATGTGCCATTAAAATAAAGCGAAAATACTTAAATTATAATGAGATTACGTCATGATTTCCAGAGAAAAAAAAGTTAATATTTTTGTTACAACAAAAACAGTTAATGTTTTTATTATGTAGTGGTGTGAATAAATATTTCACATAAATTAATGATTGTTTTATTTTAAATATGTCTTAATAAATCTGTTATATATATATATACATTAACAAAATATTGAATTGTTTTTACAAGCCATATATAATGTAGTGTTTTATTTCCGGGTCTTTAGAACCCCACCAGGTTCTCGGCAGAAAATTCTTCACCAGGCACCCCGAGGGTTAAAGTGTAATATTACAGTAAAATAATATAGTAAACAGATTAAAAACGTTGTAACACAGATAGCATTAAGTGCTGATTTGAATTACATATCAGTGAAATTGCATACGTTTGTTTAACTTTCGTACGCAATATACTTGATCAATAGATTTTAAAATCCTTCTGTACATATCATCAAGAACGATTGTTGAAGATTAAGTTGAAGAAATGTTGAAGATAATTTTATTCATAATAAATTTTGTGAAACAGATTTCGATTATTATTCTAGGTAAATGAATATCTCTCGCAAACATTATACCCACCAGTGGCTTTGTGTATAACACCACAAAACACTGAGCACTGGTCGTGGATTTGCATCTGGCCGACTGGTAAAAATTTTTTTCTTCTTCACCTGTCTAAACCGAAATAAAACCCACTGTGCCATAGAAAATGGGACACACATCTTTCACAAATTCTCCAAGTGTCGCATTGGTCTACGTCATGAATTGGACCCTCACAAACGTTACATGAACCTTTTTCATGTATTTACAACTCTATTCCATTTGATTTAATATAATCGAATACGTCACCAATACACTCGCAATTGTCAGTATCAGAGATTTGTTTACGGTAAACATTTCACATGCCGTAAATTCGGGCAAATCTTGTACACATTTAGCGTGAAGAGAATAATGAGAAGCAAAATTCTGAATAGTGTAATCATCGTTTAACATAGAAACCGTGAAAATAGTCTTTGTTATCTCCTTTGCAACGTTGGTCACTCTAGACGTCGCTACACATACATTAATAAAATACAGAAACGGAATGGCAGACGATAGTATAAAATTGACTAACATACTTAATTTAATATTTGGTGGAACCACAAATAAAATATGAAGGTTAAATGTAAGACTACTTCCGATACATATACTCCAAACAAGTAACATTGGAGAATAAATATTCGATATTTCTTTTGACATTTCCAGAATGCGTAAGTACACTTTCAATGCCGAATATAAGCGCGAAGAAGAAACTTGACCGTTCTTAATGAAATTCAACAGTGTATTTAGGGCATTTTCCAATTCTTCACATATTAACACAAAGAATAAAAAGAGCCAAAGAGTACTTATTACGAAAAATCTGTAACGCAGTAAACTATCCACAATCGTTACAATGATTTGAATAGTTTTATTAAATGTAATGCCCATAGTTTTATAGGTGAAGTTTTCAGAAGTTTCAGTCAGATAGGAGAAAATGCAGTTCATTAATAAGCACAGCCAAATAAATAGAATTTTCGGTTTAAAATATTTCCGATTTACTCCATTTTCTCCATTATGGAAATCTTTTATGTTATAAAGTTTTATGATAATGTTTCGGACGTTGTTTTTCTTGGCCTGAAAATGAATTACCGATGCGCAGTTGATTATGATGTAAAACTTATAGTAGACAAACGTCAATATCATATCGGTTTTTACATTGGGATTTTGAAAAGCTATAATAAACAGTATAGTAAAGTAAATACTAAACAAGATACCTGCCCCGATCATGGCGACGTCATAGAAAGTAACGCTTCTTGATTTGTAGTTTAAACCACATAACATCATGGACATCAGCAAAGGTTTCCAAGCATCTGAACAGCCCTGTTTCCGAGGCGATTTTAAAATCGGACTAAACTTAACCACAGGTGAAACCTTCATTCTGTATGACAATAGAAACCCCGTTAACAAGTGTTTGTTAATTAATTTTTAAAAGTCAAGTTCTTCGATTTTGTGTAGCAAATAGCTTCTATCTACGAGGAATGAACGTCATTGCATTAAATAAATCAACGTGCAATATAGAATTCAAATAAAGTTGCGTGCTAGCTGAGAAAATTAAACTCTTTTCATCTCTAGATAACATGAATGTGTCTGTATTGTAAACAATTTAATATGTCTCCTGTGATAAAATCGACTGAATAAACGCGAATTTTTCTATATTTGAAAAGGTTTTTGGTAAAAAGAATCAATAATTTAATCAAGATAGTAGAGTTATAATACACTCAAATGTTTTTTTACAGTTAAATGGAAAAGTGATTGAAAAAATTGACGGGTCAAAAAACACGTTGTTAGGTAGAGCGGCTTTAAAACACACCTGGATGAGGAAACCAATGAAATATTTTGATTCAAATGAAACATGCTACGTAATTGGTTGCTTATCCAGTTGTATTAAATTTTTTCGCCAGGCCACGGATCCAATGCTTTTTGTTAGTGTAAAAAGTTGGCGAGGGTTCTTACTCCACTTTCCTAGCACTGCAACAAGATAAGTATAACATCAGAAAATTCAATAATTTTCAATCATGTTCTGATATAGAATTCAAGTAATAAGAAAACCTTAAAAAAATAATTTGCTAAATTAGTATAAAAAGCTTTGTCAAAAATATATTTCAGTTTTCATAAAATGCAATACAAATGAACGATTACATATTGTGACATTGGCACAATGCCATCTGCAAATTTTAATTGTAGTTTTAAAATGAGTTAAAAAATCACGTGACTTCCGGTCCAGTCTGGAAATTCCAATGTAGTTAGTGTAAGTCTAAGTCTAAGCTTCATAACAAACATGTAAACGCTAATAACCAGTAAAATCGTCATTAAGACCGATCGTACTGGAGGTACACACGACCTTCATTATCTCCCCACCCCTTCAACCTTTAACCATCAAAATTTATCCTGCTCAAACCGCTTAGCAAACGAATCTTATACCCTATTCACACTGTACATTTTAAGCGGGATTAAGATTTAAGCAGAATTAAGTTAAGTCGCATTGTCGAAAACAAGATTAACTACTCGTTCACACTAGGTAATTAAAGCGAATTATTCGCTTAGCCCTCAAGTGGGTGTACTCAATATTACATTTTAAATAAAATCAAACTTTTGCTTATTTTTCGTAAATCATCATAAATTAATTTATATTTAGTAATTTAAATTATAAATAACTTATTTAAAGAGCATAAGACGTTAGTTAGGAATTATTAACATTTATTATCAGTGATGTCGTTTTCGTTGGCAGCACGATTCTCTCAATGTTTATATCACTTTAGCGATAGAACTGTGATAAGAATGGATTTTTTGACAGAAATTTATATATATATATATTTTCGTAAACAAGAAATTTATATTATTATTTAAACTTCTTGTACCGAAACAGCATATACATGCTAACAGAGAAGAGTATCGTTTGTTCGAACATTTGTACATCTGCTTCCGCCATTATTTTTGAACTTGTGGCGGACCTTCTTTGAGAAAGCGATTTAAGCCGAGCCGGTTGTTGGTAGTTAAACCGGTTTAACGTTAAGTCAGTTACACGATTACATATTGTGACATTGGCACAATGCCATCTGCAAATTTTAATTGTAGTTTTAAAATGAGTTAAAAAATCACGTGACTTCCGGTCCAGTCTGGAAATTCCAATGTAGTTAGTGTAAGTCTAAGTCTAAGCTTCAAAAAAAGTGAACAAAATCGTGTTCACCACTCATACTAACATCTATACTAATAGAAATTTCTCCTTAAGTCC
Source organism: Centruroides vittatus (assembly GCF_030686945.1). Lineage (NCBI taxonomy): Eukaryota > Metazoa > Arthropoda > Arachnida > Scorpiones > Buthidae > Centruroides > Centruroides vittatus. The sequence goes on along the minus strand of NW_027120695.1, from coordinate 337,466 downwards.
AAAAAATAAAAATATTTAGGTGTCAATTTTTAATTCATCGCTATATTTTCCTTCTGTTATTTATAACAGAGCGAGAATAAAAATTATGAACTGCAAGTTAAGAGAAGACTCTGATTAAGAAAAGTACACGTATAACAATACAGTATAACAGAAGAAACCGTAATCAGTCAGAAATACAGAAATTCTACAGCATTTTACATCAGTCACAATAAACTCGAATCATTTTTTACAAATATAATAAGTGAGAAACCGTTTTTTGATTTGAAAGAACGATGCAACACGCAATTCGATTAATGGAAATTCTTCACTGCCTCAATTAGTGGCGAAGCGGTTCCGTTTCCTGAACACTGCGAGTTGAGTGTACGCTCGCGCCTCGCCCGAAGGGGCTGGTCACGTGGAGTTTTCTGGATTTTCTCCATGTTCCTAAATATGGGCCAGATATTTTCAAAACGACGACGAGACACACGCGATCCATCGCGTTAATCAGCATTATTTCGTAACAATCATTAGTTAGTAATAAAAAAATTTAAATATTATAAGATTATGACAAAAAAACTAAACATATCGCGAACACGTATTGCACTTTATACATTTAATATGAATAACAGTCCAAAAACGTGTGCCTCACCGTGGATGCAGCGCCATGTTGACTCCTCTACGTCACAAAATTTAATATAAATTTCTCGGGTTATATTGAAGCTAGGATGACGCGGTTTGTTTTGATAAACTGGAACAATATTGAGCTTCGTAACCAGAATGTTAAATTTAAAAAAATATTTTAAATATGTAAATGAATCGAATTTTTGTCATTAAAAAATTTTTTTATCATCAATAATAGAAAAAATATCATAAAACGAGTTGCTTAACTTTCCCGGCAACATTTTGTAGCGTCAACTGTTATGATATTTTATTTGAATGCAAATTTAAATGTATAAAAAATTGTAAATGCTAATAACGAGTAAAATCGTTAAGTCCGATACTACTGGAGATTCATACGTCCCGTTTTATCTGCCCAACCCCTTGACCTTTAATCACCAAAAGTTAAATAGCCTCAATCTCCGTAAAATCGAAATCTTTCTGCAAAATTTCAGAAATTTTCGACAAAATACAAAGATTAAGGAAAGACGGACAGACAGCGACAGTAAGCATTTATAGGTCTACGTTTTTTTAATCATATATTGTTCATACAGAAACTTATAGTTGTGTGAGAAGTACAAAACAAACACTGTTAAATTTCCACAACCCATAAAATTATTTATTTCTAATTACAGAAATTAAAATTGATCACAATGCTAGAATAAGACCGAATTAAAGTGATTATAATTCAATTTTTATCGTCTGATGACGTCGGTTTCCTCTTTTTCTTGACAATTACTTTTACTTTCTTGGCTCGGTTTGCTCGATCGGTCGATTGCTTTTCTTGTTGGACTTGGGTTTGGTGTAAGGATTGTTCGTCTTGCATTTCTTGCTTGATGCTCTCCGCTAGTGTCTTCTTTCGCTTGACTCTAATGGGCAATTTTGTCTTTTTCTTGACTCCAGTAGGCGCTTGTGTTTCTTCTTTGTCTTGTGTAGGTAATTGTGCACCTTCTTTGGACTTTATGCCCAACGAAGACATTCGCTGTTTGATGTTTTGAATTGGCGATCGCTTTTCTTCTTTAGATTTCTGTTGCGATTTGACCACCTTCTTCTTTTGTATTGTTGTCAGAACGTCTTCGGTGTTCTTCTTCTGTTTCGATATTCCGGGAAGATATACTAAAGCTACAATTATTAGTACAATGAAAGGCAACGGAGATATATAGTACCATATAGTGTAACTTTTCTTCGAAGAACAGTATCCGTCACTGTGCAAATAATCACATATAAATAAAATTATATAGTAAGATCAAAGTAATTAAGGTTACGTACCTCGTGCATCTTCCAAAATTCTGATCGCAATACGATCCTTCATCTTTTATGTACAGTTGATGATTGGACGGAACGTAACCGAGCGACTTAGCACTTTGACAGATTTTGGGTTTACTTTCGCAACAAACGTGGCATTCCCATTTTAGAGACAAACAATTGCAACTTTTTAGCTTATTGTCTTCGCAGACATTGCTGATGCATTTTCCGGAACGACATGTTTTGGCTGTTCCTAAACACGGTGATTGGTCTGGCTCCTGTATCAACGGACAAAATGGCGACAGTTTATTACATTTAGTAGAAGTGTTGTAACACAGTACGTTGCTGAAACACTTTACGTCATCGCGCGTATTGAGTCTGCAATTCAAATCGCAACATTCGTCTGTAGAAGGAGAACAGTCTTTTCCTTCTTGAATCGTGCATGGTAATGAAGAGTTTCTAGACGTACAGCACGTCAGCTCTGTGTCACATTGACCAGTAGAATCATCACAATCGCAGGATTCCCCTTCTTCCACAATTCCGTTTCCACACACTGATCTTTGCAGTGTCTTCAGGCAGTAATCTATTTCTAAAAAAACAAAGGTCAAATTATACAAATTTCAATGATACAATTAAAAAGCAATTACTACTATCGACGGTCACCACAGTTTGAATAAATGCAGGGCAATACAGCCGGTGAATGCATTGAAAGAATATGATGACACCAGCGATTTAAGACTGACGAAAGTTTATGATCTTATTTAATTTTACCAAAACGTCGTAGTACGCCGATTCCACGATAAGCATAGAACCGAAAATCTCATGTTTAGCAGAATGTTTACGGAGGACGAACGTCATTATTGAATATAAATAGAAAAAAGGAACCAACGAGCTAGAATATACTACATAGAGTGGCTGTGACCGCGGTTACAGCGCTAATGGTGACAACGACGGATACTATCGATCGCCATTTTATTTTAAGTCAAAACATCGAAGTCTGCACTACGTGTTGGGTAGGATATTTACTTTAGAATCTATTTTTTCCTTGCTTGTTTTTTTCAGATTTGAGATTTAGGCAATTAGAAAAGCGATGTAAATCTAGTTTGTTTCATCTCGGATTTAGGTATTTTCTAGCTTTGATTTAATTATTACGAAAAAGTAAAATCAGAGTTTAAAGTAATAAGTATAGTACTAACCCCCAATATAATAATATTTTTTAAATCTAAGTACGAGCCAGGTCTCGAAGGCCTTTACTCTCAGCGATGTCATTGTTTATTTACAGTGTACAGTACGTACAGTACATAGATCAAAAGAAAAAAAAGGCTACACGCAGCAGCATTTGGAAAGTAATTAATGTGGAAGGAATATTTTTACACCAGTGAGGCTAGTTGCCATACAGCGGTTGTGCGGATAGGTAGTGTAAGTTCGTAGATGCGTCAGAGCGATTGAAATGGCAAGATGCTGAGAAAAGTGGTCTCGATTGGAGGTGAGAGTTGTGATTTGTTTCTAATGGGCAAAGAATGTGTCCGCATCTGAAATTCAATGGAATGTTGAGTGATGGTATCATCTTCCTGCATGTCAATGCCAGGCCCCATACTGCTTGCAAAACTAAACAATTGCTGCAAAAGTTCAAGTGGAAAGTCTGGAGCCACCCCCCCACACACACACAGCCCAGATTTGCCCACCCATTGATTATTTCCTTTTTCCGAAAATGAAGGAACACTTATCTGAAACAAGGTTCTCTTCAGACAGTAATGTGAAAACAGCTGCCGAGAACAGATTTAATGGGCAGGGATGTGATTTCTGCCAATGTAGGTTATCAAGTTAGTCCTGCTGTCAGATAAATGCCTAAATGAATTTGGTAATTATGTGGAAAAGTGATAAGTAAGTATGACTCTAAATTCCCTTTTGTATTTTCTGTCAATTGTTAATAAATAATTTTTTATTACCCTTATAACATTTTTGTTGGATCCATCCTCGTGCTTAGGTCAGTCTGATCCGTACCATACTCAGTACGTTGTTGATTTTTTCAGTGGTTTTTTTTCGAATTTAATATTGTTCTTGTGTTTTTATTATAGTTATGGTTTGTTTGTGAGAATTTTCGTTTTAACTTGTGAAAATAATTACAATGAGAAACTAAGTTTTGACCTTTGTGTTATAAACCCTATTGTTGAAGTTAAAATCCTTCTAAGATATAGATTATAATTGTGGGAAATGGAAGGAGTGTTGCATTTTCCGATCGAAAATAGACAAAGAAAACTTTCCAGTAAATGAAAGAGATTGGTATGTAGAAACTGCATCATTAGGATGTTATACTATGTAAATATCACATATTATACCAGACATCATTCAATTGTTCTTACCTTTCCTTTCTAAATATTGTCTGATTCTTTTCTTGCAATATGGAGAAAATTTCAAATTAGTTGAATTTATCCAAAGAGGAATGTCGGGATGCATGATGTAATGACAATTTTGAGGATCGTGCAGGCAACCGAATGCATGACCCAATTGGTGTAGTACATTGACAGCTACTTCAACTTTTGGCAATATCAATCCATGTTCTAAATCCGTAACGAAACCTACATTATTCATAATCTTGGCATCTTCGGGTCCTGTGTGGGAGCATATTCCTCCTCGCTTTTTTACATTTCCAACCGAATACGTTGATTTAATCCAGAAATCCCTGTGACAAAAGCAAATCAGCATGCAATAGGGATGAGAATATCGAGCTAAATGATCTAAATAAGTCGTATGAGTGTAGTTTATATTTTTCTGAAAAGGATAGTTCGGGTTGTCTTCATCTCGGAAAATTGTAACCTTTTCCACGTTAAACCCTATATTATCTGCAATTCCATCTTCATCTATGTCCAAATTTTTAAAGATATTATTTGCGTTCATGATGTAGAACATCATTTCTGCCACTGTTCTCTCGTTGTTATAATTCATTCTTTTAAAATACGTGTAGTCTGCCAAGAGTTCTAGCGAGCAACTTCTTTCACTGCTACAAAATAAACCATATAATCAAGTTTAAATATACTCGTATGGCACGTAATAAATGTAAGCAAACCTTACTTTTTATTATTCTTAACATTTAATATATTTTCCTTGAATTTTGCGTAATTGCAGTCGGTTCTTTCTGATTCGGTATCATTCGTTACCTCGTTGCAAATGGAATTTCTATAGTAACGTGTAAATTTATATTTAACATCTCTCAAATTGTACACCATAGAGTTTCCGGTATACCCCAGATCGAGAACATCCGGTTCGATATAATAAACCTCACGGAGGGTTTGTAATCTTCCGATAAACTTATTATTGTGGAAATATCCAAAGAAGTTTTTACCTTCTACAAAGAACAATTCTCGCATATTTTTCAGGTGATGCTTGTATACATTCTTTCCTGTCCACAGGTAGACTTTAGTCGCGGCCGAAAAGACGGTAGAGTTTCTACTGCCACTAAGTTCCTTCTTTCCGAATAATGGCGAAATGAAAGTAACAGAGATGTCTCCATGTAAAAACGATCTAACTTTTACGAATATCTTTCTGTACACATTTATTTCGAATGCATTTTCATGTTTGGCTCGGCTGTAAACATTCACTAAAGTTATTAGCCCTATTTTCATTAATACGTTAAGCCAATACATTTTCATTTCACAGATTTTCGAATTAAACATTCTTATTAACGTTTTCGTTCTATTATTTAAATTGATTTTAAATAGTTTCTAAATAACCGTCGTTTATAATTTTAACCGATTGAATTATTTTAAATATATTATTATTTGCAATTTGATAACATTGTAGCCTGTAAATTCCCACTTTCGTTCGTATGTCGATCTGTCCATTCTTAACTTCAAGAAGGGAGTTAGATAAACGAAATTCGAGACCAGATATGGAAAGGTTAACCCTCTAACACCTGAACCTAACTGCAAAATTTCAGAAATTTTCGGCAAAAGACACAGGACTTATAAAGCTCCAAAGAGGTGAACAAACTCGTGCCCCTCGTACATACTAAAATCTATACAGAAGAAACATCGGAATTTTTTGCATTTCTCGACCTTTGAACGTGTCCTAAGTCCAAAAATCTAAAAATTTAGGGAGGGGGACAAGATCAACAAATAAGCCGAGACGACAAAACGCCATCCTCTAACTAAAATTAATATTATCGAGTAATATAGTACTTCATATATACGAACATCCGGGTTTGCATCTGAAGTTCGTATATAGTTAATCGGGTCCTCATGCCCTTAATGATATTAAATGTTGAAGGTTAATGATCGGGGGGTTGGGGAGATAGAGGGGATCACATGTTGTGTCTCCAGTGGACTTAATGACGATTTTTCTAGTTGTTAGCGTTTACAATTTTTTTAAAATTAAATTTGTCCCTTTCCTTAAAATTAAGTTTTTTGCTGTTTTTTTAGTAATTAATAATATAAAAACATGGCCTTCTCATATATATCAGAGCCTGTTCTTAGCCTGAAAAATGTTTGCCAGCCAATTCGCACGGTTTTGTCGCTAGGAGCGCTGATACAGGTCATGCTTGTCTTCATATTTCAATGGCGTTGTGCTAGTTGACCACGTTTCGGGCGAAGTTGTTTCGCATAATTTTATTTGTATGAACGCAAAGGCGAATAAGACGATAGTGTGATTAATTAAGGACATAGGTTACATAAACTAGTATGTTTATTCAGGAGCGGATCTAGGTTTATCGGAGGCTAGGGCTTATTGAAATCTAATGGGACCACATGTTTGTTAATACATATAATACTATAAATTATCATTACTATATTATTAATATTAACTATTTTTACTATACGATAAATGCTCATTGTTAATGAAAAAGTATTAAAAATTTGTGATAATAATTCAATTTTATGGGCCAAGGACTTAAGTTTTATTAATCCATATGTAGATCTGATCCTGATTAGAAGCCATTTCATTCACGTTTTTAAAGTTACTAAATGTTGTTCAGTGCTTTTATCCAATCGGCCGCAGTTTCGTTTAATTAACATTAAATTTTAAAATTCTACGTCACTACTTTTTGAGCTTGTATATTGTTTCCAGTGTTTTAATATTCGTAAGATCAATGACAATTATAATATTTATATATCTGACTGTCCTTATGATACTTAGCATAAGTATTTAAAACACATACACATATATTCTTCTTTTCCAACTTTTTAGTGTTCTAACTCTGCAAAAATAAATATTTATTCTATATATACTCGAATTCGTACACATTAATAAATACGTTAATTCTAAATTTACTTCTAAAGTATAATTTTCATGTTTTTATATTCTTCAATATATTTATTTTGTTTCTACAAAATGCAGAAATAATTTTTAACGATACGATAGCCTCGATTATTATTATAAAAATTTTCGGTAGGCTTAAAATCGACGAAAATTCAACACGAAGCGACACGCAACGGAGAAAAATTCAACACGAAGCGACACCGAACGGAGAAAAATTTGAACAACGAACAGATTAATATATTTTTTCGTACATAATTGGTAATCGGAACAAATGACTAATCTAAACCACCCCAGTCCCCAATTGATTCCGATTTCCGACTCTCTACTGTACTTATTGTAATTCGCATTATATCTTAATTATCCTACATTAACAAAAACTATTTGATTAATCCAACATATCATTGTGATTTCCTTATTATTGTACATTTAGAAGAATTTACAGAACAAGAGAGAAAGAGAGAGGTAAAACCAATTGTTAACTTCCGACCCGCGGTGTGCCAACAACTTCCATTACGAATATAATTTTTACTGTAACGTGATAATATAAGCTATCAATTAACAATTATTTTCTAATACTTAATTCTATCGCGAAATAGAGGAAGAGAGCAAAATTAATCTTTTATATTGTTCCCTAATAAATAAAATCCAGCTTGCTCAATTAGTAAATCCATCAACATGTTGCTTAACATTCCCGGTAACGTTTAAAACAGCATGTGTGGCGCCATCTGTTACGATATTTTATTACTAAAAGCTTTTTATATTTTTTTCTATTTATAAAATCGCAAAAGGCTTTCTTTTGAGTTATATAAAATAAGTAACTATATATTGTTACATCGTCACAATGTCGGGCCTGCGATTTTTAATCGTAATTTTTATGTATTTAATTTAAAATATATGCTCTCCACCAAAATTTAGTAGTAGCTTGCCCTGTACATTTTTTCCTTTAACAATAAAGTCGTGTCAGTCCCTTATTAACTGCTATCAGAAAAAAGGATTCGAATTAAAATAACGTGATTTTCGGTTTGTATCAGAGAATTTTGTGTAGTTAATTGGGGCCTCTTGCTCCGATGGTTTTCCCATCCGGTTTCGAATTTTATCAATCTAATGCCGTTCTCGAGATTAAGGAAGGACAAGCAGAAGGACAGACTACAGTTGGAGTTTATACGTCTACAATTTTTTTTAAAACTGCAACCCTAAAAATTATAAATAATAAAAGTTCGGCCCTTCTCAAAATACGACACTCAACCTCCCTTTAGTTTTTACTTTATAAACTTTTTACCAGCAAAATTTAATAGAATTAATCCTTTTGTAGCAAAATTTCAGATATTTTCCACAAAAAGCGCAGGCGGTTTTAAGCTTTAAAGAAAGTGAACAAAACCGTGCAACACACAAACATTTATACACACAGAAAAGAAAAGATTTTTCTGCATTTCACAACGTTTCAAGGTTTTCGAGTCCAAAAATGTATAGCTTTTGAGGGGCCATTTTTGACCAATCGCTACACTTTTCCTCCGTTATATGTAACCGAGCCGGAAAAGTAAAATATACGAGTCTTTCTTCACGAGTAAAATTTTTAAAAATATTTTCTTACAAATTTTTAAATTACTTTACATATATTTTATATGACAATCTTGCCATATTAAATATATAAAAATAATCGATATTCACATAACTAGAATATTCAAGCAAGAAAATTATATAAAGCAGATACTAGCTGAGCCAGTAATTAGTCTAATTCACGAATAACAACTTTTACTTATAGCACAAGATCCTGCGAATGTGGTCGAGGAAATACAAAACCTATCATTAACGGAAGAGGAAGTGGCAACGGTATTTGATTATGAAAACATGTATCCTTCCGTAAAAATCGAGTCTTGCAAGGAAGCTCCTTTTAGAGTTCTTATTCGATGTAAACCCGGAATTAGCACGTTACAACGAAGAGATATCAGAAATGGTAAATCTAGTATGTTATGAATTTTGCTTCAGTTTCAACGGCCAAGCGTACAGGCAAAAACGGGGAGTACCGATGGGAAGTCCGGTCTCAGAAATATTGTGCGAGTTGGTCATTAGAAAACTGGAGAGAAAAGTCCTGTATGTTTTTAAAAAGGATGTATTATATTTCAAGAGATACGTGGACGATGTTCTTATTATATGGAGGAATAATAGTATGATAGGTAAATTCGTAGAAAGAGTAAATAGGAACAATGACGGCCTAAAATTGAAAATGGAGCAAAAAAGTTCTCTCGCTATCTATTTTCTAGACATTAATATTGTGTTCAAAGAAGGGCAGTTTTCCACCAACGTGTACATAAAACCAACACACAGCCCACTTTATATTCCATCGCATTCTAACGACCCGTACCATTACAAGCTGGCAGCATTCCGAGCTCTTATCAGAAGGGCCTTTATCTATTGTGACAACGTTGTTAATAGAAATAAGGAAATCGACAGAATCACGCGAGTGGCCGAATCCCTAGGATATAAAAAAGGCACAATAGCAGGATTAGTTAAAAAGTATGAGATGGGCACAACAAGAGATTCAAAATACGTTCCCAGTAAAATCACAAAGTTTACTTACAACAAGAATTCAAAAGGCATTATGAAAGAAATTGCAAACCGCAAGGAGACCAAAATGGTTCTAAAAGGAGCTCCGAACCTATACACAATCTTAAGAAATGATAAAGATCGCATTAAAAAGGAAGAAAAAGCAGGAGTGTACAAAATCCCGTACGAGAACGCAGAACTAGGTATCGAAAAAGACTACATTGGAGTCACAACAAGAAGTTTAGAGAAAAGACTTAAACAACACAAGTATGACGTTATGAAAGGCTCCAACGCAACAGTACTTTCGCAATACGCGCAGACCCAAGGCTCAGTAATTAAATGGGAGGAAGCGGATATTGTAAAACCCTTGAGCTCCCCAACGTTAGCAGGCACCGCAGAAAAAATTGAAATTTATAAAAGCAAGTTGGGAGAGACATGCATAAATGCGAGGGACGCTGACAGCCTACCAACAGCTTGGAAATTCGTAGTCAAGAAATGTATCACGAACTCGTAGGCTTGTCTTAGCTTGTTTTGGCGTCATTCCTCGATAATTTGCCATTCTTTTTAAAAAAGTATCACCAGTGGAATCATTTTTATTTTCATTTTTTATTTTTCATTTTTTACTTCTTATTCCCACTATAACGATTTTATTGTATATTTATTTATTTATATTACCATGTTCTTCCTTTTTGTTTTTATTTTTTGTCCGTTACTAATGATTTGAATTTTTTCAAACAATTGTATTCTTTTAATGGAACGATAATGTTCCTTTTTTCGAAAGTTAAAACCTGAAGATGGCTTATTGAGTAAGCCGAAAACGTTTGTTTTCTTAATAAAATTACCTCAGCTATAAGTAAAAGGTGCTATTTTGTGAATCAAGAAAATTATTTTTAAATATTAAATTAAACGTAATTTATTTACATCCAATATGTATACGTTACTGTGAAAGAGCAAAAATTGAGAATGTCGAAATTCACCGGTGAATGTCGACACATACGACAGCCCATTGGTGAAAGACCAAATATTTGGTGATATTATTAATGTTACGTTATGTTAGTATAGGTTTAGGTTAGGTTTAGGTTTGTTTTAGGTTAGGTTAGGTCAGGTTAGATTAGGTAAAAAATGTACTTCAGACAAGCAACTGCAACTAATTCGAGAAATGGAAAGGAAGGCTATACATGCTATAATTGCAAAAAAATTGTTCTACGACTAAATGCTATAAACAATATTTTTATTCAACTTTCACATCAGTGCATGCTGAGTGTCCGTGTAAGGGAGAAATAATAACATTTAGAGAATATTTCGTATGTGCACGAAACGACTGTGTGAATGCCGACATTCTCAGTATTTCGGTCTTTCACAGTAACATATACATTTAAACGATAATATATATATATATATATATATATATAACTTGTTTTAGCAGTATAAATGAAACGTGTTTATAAAATTATTTTACATCGTGCTTTTTTTGAGAAATTTTATGTTCAACATCAGAAAGTTAGATACAGAGCAATAAAAGTTAGATTTTTTAATGTTTCGAAATCGAACTTCCCAAACAGCACTTTCGCCACTTGCTTCATTACGTTTTTCATAAATAACCAGAACATAGAGCGAGATATTACAAGTGTAACAAAAGTTTCCCCCTTAAAAGTGGTTTTCTTGCATAACAATGCGTGTTTTTAAGAAAACACTGTATATATATATATATATATATATATATATATATATATATGTCGATCTATATTTATAAAATAGTAACTTTCAATTTTCAATTTTGTATCATGTAAACATTAATTATTAATAAAACATGACTGAAATAAGACAATATTCATCTATTCGAAGCACACAGCAATTTTACTTACACGAATGAATGCTCTGGGTCTCACAGACCGAAAGTGGCCATACATAAAGCAAGTGCGAGGTGGCCGTGCACTAAAGCCTGATTTCAAAGTATCAGCAGAGCTAGGAAGGTACTGTACCTAGCAGATGAAAATTTTCCTAATAAAATAAAAATACGAATTTTTTGCAAAAGTCGTGCTGGGTCTCAGAAACCCAAGGCATTCGTTACAGGGTTACAGAAATTTGTGTGTGGTCTTTACATTTGTGGTTGTATACAGTTGCTAAATGCCAGAAGATGGATAAAACTGAAGGAAGAGAAGAGATTTCATCCATCGCCATATTTTCAAAATGCTACTTTCAATAACAGCCAGGAAAGTTATTACTGTTAATCGTCATCACAAAATGTCTTCAGACAAACCTTACATGTTAATGTGTACTATTCATATATAGCACAATTGTAATACATTGCTAAGTGTGTATGTATCTAAGCATATGTAAACATTGAAAAAGTACAGTACAGGCGAAATCAAATTTTATAGCTGCGTTATAATTAACCTCAGTCGTTGTATAGGGCCTCAGTCGTTAGTATTTCTAAATCGTTAATAATTGTTGACAATTCCAGATGAAACCAACATTATTTCTAAGAGAAAACCGCCAAATTAAAAAAAGTTATAAATATATTCAGATTAATGAGAAATTTCTCAAATTACGTAGCAACATATTGTTTTAATTTCACCTCAATGCACATGAAACATGTCCAGCAATACAAACAGAACATTTGTAATTAAATCAATTGCTTCGGGGTGTTCCATTATAGTTCATTAATCCATTTGATTTAATATGATAATATATGTTACGAACACACTCGCAATTGTTACAATCAGAGATTTATTTACAGGAAACATTTCACAGGCGGTAAATTCAGGCAACTCTTGTACACATTTAGCGTGAAGAGAATAGTGAGAAGCAGAATTTTGAACAGAGTCATCATCATCTAACATGGAAACCATAAAAATAGCTTTAACTACTTCTTTTGCTACTTTAGTAACTCTAGATGTCGATACGCATACGTTAATGAAATACAGAAATGGTGCAATTGAGGAAAACATGAAATAAATTAACTCATTTAGTTTCATGTGGGGTTGAACCACTAAAATTAGGTGAAAATTAAAGATAAGTCCGCAACCAATGCAGATACTCCATATAAATAGCAATGGAGAAAAAATATCCGATATTTCATTTGAGATTTCTACAATATATAGGTACATTTTCAATGCCGATTGTAACCGTGTAGAAGAAACTCGAGAACTTTTTATTAATTTCAGTAAAGAAGTTAAAACATCTTCAATTTCTTCGCAAATTACCATTAAGAATAGAAACATCCAAGTCATGGGCATTATCAGAAACCTATAGTTAAAAATACAATTTAAAATCACAATGATAATTTCTGCAGTTTTACTAATTTTAAAATTAAGAGATTGATAATAAATCTGGTCAGAAGTAGTCGTTACAGTTGATAAAATGCAGTTTATCAGGAAGCATATCCAATTAAAAATGACTTTAGTCTTTAGAAATTTCCGTTTCACTCCAATTTCTAAACGAATATTCCGAATTTTGTGAAGTTTATTGAGAAGTTCACGAATATCGTTCTTCCTGCTTTGAAAGTGAAGTATAGATACGTTACTGACAATAATGAGAAACTCATAAAACGCAAATGTTAAAATCGTAGCAGTCGTATTGTGAAATTTTATAATTATAATAAAACCAAGAGTAACATAAATGCCATACAACATACCTACAACAATCATAATGATATCGAATGAAGCGATTCTTCTTGATTGGTAATTTAAACCACAAAAAACCATCGACATCAGCAAAGGATTCCAACTATCTCGGTAGTGTTGCACCTGAAGAGATTCCAAATTTAAGTTAACTTTGAATGTAGGAATCGTTTCCATTTTATCCAGAATTTCAAAGATATTTTCATTCATCAACATTCACAAGCCATAATCTCTACATCACACCTCTGTCTGGTATAAAGAAGCTGTTTATTTTGCTGAAAATATCAATATATCCTTTTATATTCGTAAACACGCAATTTTTTAACACAAAGAGAAATAAATTACATTCAAAGGAAATCAATTATATGGATTTCAGAAATTTCGTGTTACAGTCAGTCCACCTCATAGACACTACGCAGTTCTTTTTTTTAATACCCATCCTGTATTTCGCAATGAAGTTAGCGGAATGGTGAGAACCGGGGCTGAAACAGATCACATCTCGAAAAATTCATGTGGTGCCTCGTTCAGATTCGTTTCCTGCTTTCACAGAGCATAGGATGATGCTCATTTATCTGGCAATGGTCATTTTCTAGTTTGTAATAAATTGAAATGACGAAAGAACATTACCATACACGATTTGTGTACGAGTCGATAAAACCACTATCCACCGCGCGGGTTAGTGGTTGTGGGTTCACACTTCACCAAAGGGTTGGCTTCGTAGAGTTTTAGGGAATTTCTTTACGTGTCAGACACTTATATACTTCTCGTACAAACACTATCCGGAATGCAATTTCTTCTGGCAGATCGCCCACGTGTTATTTTGCCTCATTCTCTCAAACTTAAGCAAACTAAATCATTATCGTGTAAACTTCATTTATATTTCATAAGTAATGCAACATTCATTGTTATTTGATTGTGCGAACGCCTATTGTTTCTTTCTTCGCGTGATGACGAGTACTGTTTATGGATTAATCGATTATATGAACTATAAAAATTGAATAATGAATTAAATGAATGTGTTTTAAGAAATAAAACTTTATTTAAAGTAATAAACAATTATTGGCTTACGTTGATTAATTTAACAATATTTATTTTTTCGTTTAACGAAAAATTACATTTGAAAAAATCATAAAATTAATTGCTAAGTAAATCAGACTAAACTTGATTATAAAAACAGATATCATACTGCGTGACTTTTTAACAGGAGGAAATGTAAGTAAATCTATTTAAAACCTGCTGAATATAAATATTTGAATATGTTATTGTTCGATACAGAACAATAACGTATTCAAATATTTATATTCAGCAGGTATTGTTCTTTGGCACGATATTGTTCTTTGCGTGATAACACAAAGAAATTCAATTGTAAAATATCCACGCGTATTCAAATTTCCTATTGAATTATTATATTGCGTTGGCAGAAATGTAATTTTTTTTTGATATTTGAGTTAAAGTTTTAGATTACATGTTATTACTCATTTGTTTTAACTCTGTCTACCCTGTGGGCACTAAAAGGGTCCTTTTTAGCAAGCTCATTGTGGGCACAAAATGGTATTACCTGGAAGGATGAGACTCGACTTATCAGGATGGACAACCTCCGAAAAATCCTGCGGTTTGTTGATTTTACTATATTTGATCCCTGGTTCTTCAGAGCAAGTCTTCCATCTTAACCGGGTCAGCTGCCTATCTGTTATCACTTATTTAAAACTTACACAATGATTATTACCAATGTGATGTTGTGTATGAACCAGGTGGTAAAATTCTACAATATTCAAGTAACGACTAAAAAACGAGTATAAATGTAAAATTATTTTAAGTAACAACACGCACATCGCAAATTTCATTAATGGTGTTTCACTTCGGCGAATTTGATCATTATTAATCCACTGGGCAGACTCTTTTGTTTAGGATGGCGATTTAAAGCTGAAGAAAATATTTGGTTAATTTTTGGCAAAGAGCAATAACAATAAAAGTCGGTCATTCAAACACTCAATGGAATTTATAAAGGTAAATCTGTCTGACGTTGGAACTGTAAAGTGGAAAATAGTATTGTTAAAATCGATCAGCCTGATTTTAAATTTGTTGCACGAACTTTCTAAATCAATAGCTACAGCGGAATTTAAATTGAATAGTATTATGTGCACTATAACATAATTCAGTCATATTGTAAGAGTTGAAAACATTTCATTCTGAAATTTCCTCAATTTTCTCTTTCGTTTTTTTTTCTTTTGCGTTATGAAATACGTATCTAAACAAATCTTCTTGCCGAGTAAAAAAAAAAAAATGCACGTGTCTCGCCAAAAAGAGTTTTCCGGATTTTTTCACGTTCGTTACACCTAAACAAGAGCCGACTTACCATTGAAAATCCACCAGCAGAAGCTATTCTTCTATATACTACGGTAACAAAGAATTTAAATATTGACAAAATGTATTCTTTTTCTTCTATAAAACTCTAATATATTTTTCTCTACAAACGTGATAACCTTTTCTCGGAAATTAACGAATGGATAAAAATCTTCCTCAAAATGAAATGAGGATCATTTTATTTCTTATCGGTCTTCCTGACCTATCAATTCAGATGTTTTAGAAACACCGAGTTCACTTTCCCGAAAACGGAAGCTTTTATAGATGATAGGGGAGAAATAGAAAGCTTAATTCAAAAATATCTTTAATCACTTTCATACATACGTTTTTAATTGTAGTTACGTTTGTTGTCATCATAAATTTACTTGTAGATCAAACACTAATTATGGTAACTAATATATAGTTGGAATTTGCAATTTTTAGCCTAAATTTTGTATTAGTAAACATTTATGAAATAGGATTAATTGGATCTATAATGACCATTTTTTGTATTTCCATTTTCATTTTAAATCACAAGGCTCTGCGAATGGTTGCTTGATTTATTGGGTTCTTTTAAAACAGGCGCCATACGGGCTACGCTGCTCAATGTAAAATGGTGTAAATATAGATTAGGCCTATATTTGTACAAATTATAGAAATATTAACATGACTACAAATACCACAATTGGAATACATACCTAAATATATCCTAATACACACTTGGTAATTTATATAGTTAATCACATCAATTTTGTCATGTTAATACTTTTAAGATTGCTGTACTCATACAATTGAAATTTTCAGTTTATGTACTGTACAACATGTGACAATATTAAGATTACAGAAATTTCGTAAGTAATAATTAAAACATTCAAGCTTATTATAAAAATATACTAAGAATATTTAATAGTGTACAATTATTGTACATTATTAAATATTTAACTATTAAATATGTAATAATAATTATTATTAGCAATACTGTAAATTTCGGATCAGCATTTAACTTCTTTACATATTTTTCTATAAACAAAAATAATACATAATTTGAATTTACAATAATTAGCAAGTATGTAGCAAATATGTAGCAAAACTGGTTAGAGTCTTTGCGGTATTAAATAAATAGATGAAGAAAATATTAAATATGTACACTAAATGCTTCTGTGTATTTGCCCGTATACATGTACAATATTTACAATGCTTAACAGTTAACGTTTTACACACAATGGTGCAAAAATAAATGTAAGATTTCGCTATATAAATCGAGTATTTTTTTAGATACATTACTGGATTACACATACGAGTAATAACTGCTAATAGAATATATTTAAAATAGATTCAGCGTTGATAAAATATACACTGTATCAAAGAATACGTGTCCGTAATATTTACTGTGATCCGGAAAACTGAGACACAATCACTGTACCGACACCGACTATTGTAAAAATTGATTCACTCTTCATAGAAGATACATTATAACCCGAAAACGAGATCCTTTCGTGCAAGAATTTTCGAGAAAATTTTGAAAGAGATTTTCATAATGAAATATCAGACGTTAATTTTATTCCCATTGCAAGTGTCCAAGCAAACAATGTCTATGAATACGGGGCATCGAAGTTATAAACAATTTTTTAAATTTTAGTGTAAGTATTCGATAAAATACTATATCTGTTGGAATTAAGAAACCAACTTTTAGGTTTTATGATAATTGTGTGAATGCATTCTCCAACTTTTTACATATTGATATGAAGAAGAATAGAAGATTTAGCGGATTTTCATAATTTCTATAAAGACTTCTATAACTTATTAAGTATTACATTAAAATAGATAAGAAATATTTGGCCTTACATGTTGAAAGGTCTCTTTTCACCTTCGATTGCTTTACTCGAAAAATGCGGTACTGTTAACAGAATTAAAACGAATTAAATGGAGAAATATTATTACGTTCGTGTTTTGTTCAATTGACTTGCTATAAAAGTTTAATTAAGTTGCTTTAAACAGTTGTGAAAAAATTGAATTTCTGTTTGTTTTTCGTAATTGTCGGTCAAAGAGTAAACATTACAAACTATTAATCAAAACACAGCAACAATCTAAAGAGACACGCAATTTATTTTCTAGAAATATTCATTGTTAGAAATATTAAAAAACCAGCAGATAGGCCCGGCGTTGCTCGGGCACAAGTAACGATAGCGAAGATTACGTTATACGTATTGCGTTATAGTCAACCTTACCCGTTTCACAGAATATAAGAATTGGGTCTCCCTGTTTCCGGACTAATTAGAAAATTTTTAGATTGGTCTAAAAATATAATCGATTTTCCGCAAAAACGAAAAAAAAACCTGCATCTGCGTCTTGCACGTCACTTTCTCAACAATTTCATTGTTACACAATACTTCCATTGTTGACACTTCCATTGTTGACACTTCCATTGCTGGCACCTCCATTGTTACTTAACACATCCATTGCTGGCACCTCCATTGTTACTTAACACTTTCATTGTTGATGAAAGTGTTAATCGTTAATCTTGTCCCTCTCCCCCGTGGGGAAAAATTTCAAAAAATCCCTTTTTAGTGTGTGTTATCGTGACGTACCCTAACTGTGTACCAAATTTCAACTTTTAACTCCTAACTGTTTGGGCTCTGCGCTTATTATTATTATTATTATTATTATCAACTCGTCCCGATTATATATATAGATACTTTAGAGTTTTAGTAAAATTCTGAAATATTTTCTTAAGTAATGTTTTTTATTATATCTTAGAGGTTTATAAATTATTTATTATTTAAAATTATTTAATCTAGAAATAATATATCTTATATTTAATGATGAAGTATATTTATTCTATAATATAATCTACTTCAACATAAATCTATTAGAAAGCTTGTTAACGTCCTTCTTTGCCTTCTGTCTGTAAAAAGCCCTCGCGTGATATCATAATATTAAAACAACTAAATAATATACACCGTTAATATATTGTTCGTGATATTAGTACAAGCATAACGTTAGAAGCTACTGATTTAATTATTAGCTATAATATAAGTGACTATACAGGTTATTTCGTCCACACAGGTTAACTTAAGCAACCGATACCTAAAAGAATTATTTATTTTCCTCATTAGACAGGTTTCCGGTTTTAGTATTTTTCGTGGCAAATCGTTCAGTTTGAAAATTTACTTTTGTTCAGACAGATTTTACGTTATAATGGGTCCGATTTATACACTTTGCGCTGCATCAGAACATTCATAAATTAATTGTTTAATCAGTAGCGCGATTTAGCTACCTGGGCCCAGAAAAGTTTGAATTGGGGATCCCATGTACGATATTGACTTTAAGAATTTTGCTTTGAGGGATTTATTTGAGAAAAATAATTTTTTACAGAATATTGGTTTGTGGCTCTCTGTTGCTGGGGCCCAAGGCAAATAGTTTTTTTCTGCTAATAGGATGCGCCACTGTGTTTATTAAACATATTTGCACACATTATGCACTTTATTTATTAATAAAATCTGTTAACAGATTGCGTTACACATAATTTTAACACATTTTCTGAGAAAGTTTTGCAACTTCTTGCTAATTTTTATCTGTTGTTGCTAGTAGCTAAAACAATCTGGAAAGATTTCAGTATCTAATGCATCTAAATATAATCTAACCTATTTGACAGAGTTTGACTTTGATTCTGTTTATACTAACGTTAATAATTATAAAATTCAAGTCAAGGATAGCGCATATTGCTATCTCTTTTGATTTATTACACTGACTAAAGTCATGATAAAAACTTATCATAAAAGTTGCTGTTTGCATTTCAGGATTCTATACATTTTAGTAGTTTTGATATTGTGTGTTTTAATTAGTGACTTGTTTTACTCGGTGTACTATTCTTCTGGTTTCGAATGCTCCACATTAATCAAAAGGCATTTGAGAAAATATCGTGACAAGAAGATGAGAGAAGATAACAGATTGAATCGTTTTCGTAAAGTACCAGGACACTCGAGGAACAAAAGGACATTAACAAAAGACCATGAATGTGTCATTCAGTTTTACCCAACATCGATACAGTGCGAACGTGGTGGAATCAACGAACTAACAGATGATTGGCACTTTCAGGTAATTAGGTTAACAACATTGTTAACAAATCAATATTTGCTTCGTATCTAGTAGAATTTGTTATCATCCTGTTGATTTGCTCTTCAATCCAACTTTTACTAGATTTATTACAACAGTTGACACAGAAGACAATATACGAAATTTTAAATAACAACAAACCGTAACTGATAACTTATTGTAATGTAATTAAATGCCAGATAAACAATTGTAAAATCGACTGAAGAGAGACGAAAAGTCCGAAATGCATTTTGATTTAAAGAAAGGCTATTAAATGAAGAAAGAATTGCCTTCTGTGTCAACCGTTGTAACAAATATAGTGAAAATTAAACAAAATAACTAATCATTAGAACGATAACATTGTTAAGAATGTCAATTTGTTTAGATTTAAACATTAGAGAACATAACTAGTAATAATTTGAAAGATTAAATAATGAAAAATATTTCACTTTAATTGAGTTTTTCTTTTAATTTTCATACTAATCAAGAAATCTGCCATCGAAGCTTGTTGTGAAAAAGCAAGAAAATTCTTTACAGGTATTCTCTATTAAAGTATCTACTCCAATTGTTTTTATTCTAACGCAAATAAAGTTTCTAGGGAAGAGAGAAGAATTGTGTCAACCAACAATGAAAGAACAGAAGACAACTCGAGAAACAGATAGAGGAATAAAAGGTACGTACAGGTACATATGATTATTTTTTGATAATGGTATTTTCAAATGTAATCACTATTGATCAAGCAGAAACATCTGTTCATATAAATTGTAACGATCACTTTTAAAAAAACCAGCAATGTGTTTGTTTACACAGTGACTATAGATAGTATTATTGAATCATTTTACATAATATAATTATATAATTAAATTAAAGGAGACAAAAAATAACAAATTAATCTGATTGAACATCATACTTTTTGCTTAAAAGATTTGAATTCGTATTTTTCTGTTGGGTTTATAAACGACGAATAGACAAAACCACTTAATACTGATATTTAGACGTGGGCTTGCATCTGACCAACCAGCTGGCCTGACGTGCAGTTTTCCGGGATATTTTCTCGTCTCTAACGTGTAAATAAAAACCAGTTTCTTGTAGAAAGTCACTGCAGAACGTTCGTGTTGTGTTGCCATATTCATTTTAATATACTTCTTTGTAGAAATTTAAATTCATATTTTACATTTTCCATATACATTACATATCAAGAAATAATGCCATCGTTTATATTTTAGTACATTCTTAATAAATAGATTTATCATTAATTATCTTATCACACAACTCTCTGTAAATATTAGTGCAGATTCTCCATCCGTGTAGATATGAGTGGAAATAAAATCTATTTTTTCAAAATACAAATCAAAATTTCGTTACAGTTTAGCGCAGTGGTGGATTTCTGCACAGGCTCACGAGGCGTGTGCCTGGGGGCCTCATAAATTAAGAGGGCCTCAAAATTTAGCTTTCAAAATAGAGACATTATTTTAATTAATTCCTTTTTCATAATAAAAAATATTTAATAATTTAGCAGTATTCCCTAAGTTATATTACCTTAATTATTTACCAAACAATAGTGAAATCTATTATAATAATTTACAAATAAATTTTTATTATTAGCAGATTACTAGATTTTTAAAACAAAAATCAATAGTAAATTTAAAATAACTTATTTTTTATATCCATGGATTATAGATTTTTTTGTTTTTAACACTTACATAATGAAATTTAATAATTTTTGTACTGAGTTTACAATTTTTATAATTAATAGAATCTGAACATTAGTAACCTTTTAAATACAGCCAGGCTGTTGTAATTTTATATTGGTTAATTTTCAACGTTATCTCCCTATGTCTCACTTTTTAGGTCCACTAGTATAGTGTCTACCAGAGTAAAAAACGTGCGCATAGAATGCACATTGTGGAGTGTAGGGGTAGTGAAAATATTTAGAGTGAGCCTTAAAATTGAATTGCCCCTCAGTCTTCTAAAGTGCTAAATCCACCACTTGTTCAGCATATTTCATTTTACACCAAAGTTTCGATTATCTGTGCACAGATTTCCATTTTTCAGATTATCTGTACACCAGCAAAGGATTTTCTCCATTTTCTCCACGGACAGCATAATGAATGAAAGGTTGTGAACACGTCATCAGTGTGCAAACAATAGGCTATCAAGCTCTGCTGACTTTAATAAATGGTCTAAACGACCAAGGAAGTTGAGATCAAAACGCATCCAACAAACTATCTCTTAGGTCTCCCTGTGATAATCTAGCAGCATGATGGCCGGATGGCCGGATGGCCGAGCGGTCAAGGTGGCAGCCTACCCTCTGGGGGACCCGGGTTCAAATCCCGACGGGTCGAAAAATCCCCAGGAATTTTTCAGGGGGTGGTCCGTCCGGTTATGTCGGGTCCCGTCCCTCACCACCCGGTCGCCCCATTGTGGGCCTGGCCGAACCTATAATGGCTTGCAAAAAGAGGCCCTCTTAGTGCCCACAGGGTGGAAAGAGTTTTAAAAAAAATCTAGCAACATGGCTTACTAGATCATTCAATCTGAGTCTTGTTATGAGATTTTCTTTAAAATAACTTTTATATTTTTAATTATTATAAAATGGCAAAACGCTTAATTTTGTGAGTGAAAATTGTTTTTATAAAAAAAACTTGTAAATCAAAATAACATAAAATTTCCACTAAGACTCATCCTGCCGAGATATGATAAATAACCCTGCTTCATCTATTCATCCCTCAATTTTTAACTACCAAAAATTAATAGTATCAATGCTTCTTATACACAAGTACCAGGCCAAATTTCGTTTTTAATTTATTATCCCAATGTGAAATATTAAACGAAATAGATGAACAACACACCAGAACTGAATTTCTTATTTTTTGACATTCTTGATCACCAGGATGTCTAAAAATGTAGAGATTTGTAAAAATTCTCGATTTTAATAGTTTTTCAAGCTTAAAAAATTTATGTATAAAAAGATGATTCGTAATAATTTACAAATTCGCGATAAATCTGAATTAAGATGTTTAATTTGTTTTTCAAAATTTGAATTTTTTTTTGAAATTATGTTAAATCCTTTGAAAATTCGACTGCCATTCATCAGTTAAACTACTTTGATAAATATACTACAAGAAATTGTTGTTCTATTTCTGCGTACAGAACATACTATTGAATAATCACTTGAAAATGTAATCACAATAAGAACAACATCCTTAGAACTTATAACTGTGTTAAACAAAGAATTGAAACATACATTTTTCAAAATTCTGAAATTCAATAAAATATATTTTTGATAACGTTTTCAGTTAAAGTGTATTATTCATACTTTGTGGTAATATTTTGTTTTCTTTTACTAAATACAATCAATAGTATTTTTTATATATCCCAAAAGAAAAAGAAGTAGATGGAAAGAATGTTAAAGGCAACAAAGAACCAAGTAAAAAAAACGCCATAGTTAAAACAGCAAGAGAAGTAGAAAGTGATGTTTTTGGAGATAAAGGTGAACTTGGAACAAAAGGTGAACCAGGAGAAAAAGGTAGTCTTGGAGATAAAGGTGAACCAGGAGAAAAAGGTGATCTTGGAACAAAAGGTGAACCAGGAGATAAAGGTGAACTTGGAACAAAAGGTGAACCGGGAGTAAAAGGCAATCTTGGAGATAAAGGTGAACTTGGAACAAAAGGTGAACCAGGAGAAAAAGGTAGTCTTGGAGATAAAGGTGAACCAGGAGAAAAAGGTGATCTTGGAACAAAAGGTGAACCAGGAGAAAAAGGTAGTCTTGGAGATAAAGGTGAACCAGGAGAAAAAGGTGATCTTGGAACAAAAGGTGAACCAGGAGATAAAGGTGAACTTGGAACAAAAGGTGAACCGGGAGTAAAAGGCGATCTTGGAGATAAAGGCGAACCTGGAACAAAAGGTGAACCAGGAGAAAAAGGTGATCTTGGAACAAAAGGTGAACCAGGGAAAAAAGGTGGTGTTGGAGATAAAGGTGAACTTGGAACAAAAGGTGAACCTGGAGAAAAAGGTGGTATTGGAGATAAAGGTGAACTTGGAACAAAAGGTGAACCTGGAGAAAAAGGTGGTATTGGAGATAAAGGTGAACTTGGAACAAAAGGTGAACCTGGAGAAAAGGGCAATCTTGGAGATAAAGGTGAACCTGGAAAAAATGGAAAAAAGGGTCAAAAAGGTCAGCTTGGAGAAACTGGTGAAGATGGTAAGTTGTTTGTTTATTTACATTAAAAAATTATTTTTTATCCATTATTACAATTAATTAAAACAAGATGCCACTTACAAAAAATTTCTTAAGAGTTCCTTAAGTAAACGATGAAAAAACGTAAGAAAAACCAATTAAAAATTTAAAAAAAACATTACAAAAAACCATTTCGGTAAATTTGTTAAAAGAAAACAATTATTTATTGCAACATCTTTACAATATAGGGCTGCAAGTTTTAATCATATTTTTAATTTATTTAATTTAAAATATATGCTCTCTGCCTGAAATTAGTGCTTTCCCTTGTACAGCATACTTTTTCACAAAAAATAAAGTTGTACTGGTCATTTAGAAGTCTGAAAATTTTTTTCAAATTGCAGCTTAATAAAAATCTGCATATAATATAGTCCTGGATGTTTTCGAGACATTTGCTAAACCTACATGTTAGAATGAGAAAAACAGAAAGAGAGTGAGTGAGTTTTGGGAAATTATAAATTTTAAAAAGTCATAAAAATAAGAGGGATTGTGCAGGTTAAAACTGGGTTAAAATAAAAGAGTAAAATCATTTAAGTATTTAAAAGTACAAATACTATTTTTGCATTTCTTGGTGTTTCAAGGTCTCCTGACACCAAAAATGTAAAAGTGTGGAAGGGGCCATTTTCCAATGATCGCCATACTTTTCCTCTGTTAATGAGAGTAAGAAGGCCAAAAATGTAATATCTAGAATAATAATAATAATAACTTTACGACAGGAATATTATTATGGAATTTATTTCAGGACAAAGGGGAGAAAAAGGACAATTGGGAGAGAAAGGTTCTAAAGGTGATCCTGGTATTTCTCTATGTGAAATTTCTGAAGATCCGCGGAAGAAACAAGCTCAATTGCTTTATGAATTACTGTTTCAACACCTTCCTATCTATAAGGGTTTATGTACAATTTTAACAGCAGAATCGAAAGTTGCAGAAAATATTGATAGTTTGTTGGGGTCTCCAACATCAGGTAATTAATATAATCCATTAATTATAGCTTTAAAATATTTTATATTTTCTTCTTTCCTTTATTATATGAATATTTACTCAATGAAACATTTTGAGTTTTCTTGCAAATTATTTAATTAACACATATTTTATAATTTACTCGATGTACATTAGTAGGAAAATATGGAACGAAAGTAATCGATACAGAAACATATAATCATGAGTGGAAGAAAAATTTGGGAATTAGAAAAAAAGGTAAATTATTTAATGTCATTTATATTAAATTAATTATCCTTTAATAATTTTGAAAAATCACAAATGAATAAATACCAGGTAATGACATAAATTCATTTTAAATTTTACTGTCTATGTTTTTAATGTTACAGTTATTTTAATAATATTTTATATTTTTCAATAACAAATCCTTATGTTCTACAGAATGGGTTGAAAGTAAGTAGGCACTGAGAATCGTTGTATAATTAAAAAATAATGCCACGATAATAATATTTTGGATTTCTTGTAAAAAGCAACGTCAATTTACAATTCCTGCATCGATTACGTGAACAATCACTAGAGATGCAACACGCGCAGTAGTGACAAATGATGGCTACTTGCTTGTCTGTTCATGAGTTAGTTCAGATTGCTGCACGCTGAGATGTAAAAACAATGGTGTTGTGCGAAGATGGTTGCGGACGGAGAGAAGACGTCATGCCATACACAATCCGAAAACAATTCATTTAAGAATTGTCATTCAAAGCAAAAATGATCACAGTTTCGGTTCAGAATGTACAGGAACGTTACAGTCCATTAACATTTACAAACGTGTTGTTTGTAAACGTTGCTGGTGTATATAATGAATTCTTAGGAACGTGTCAGAATTGAAATTTAAAATGGTACATACCAAATAATTCTCATAATGAGCTTTTTAGAAATGTATAAATAACAGTTATTTATCAATGTCTAATTAGTTTTTACCCGTATTGAAGTTTTTAAATATTTCGAACAATTTAAATTATAAACCTTTATCTACAAAATATGTATATATACGTATTGTACTATTGATAAAGCGATTTAGTTAATCAGTATTGTTATTTAAAAGCTAATATTTTACAAACTATCAAATGCAACCAGTATGTAGTCAATCCATTCTTATGGCTGAAATATCATCATTCACAATCTTAGTAAATTTTTAATAGCAAATTGTCTTTACATAGATCGAACCTAATCTACTACTCAACATTTCTTTCGCCAACTATTCTCAGTTGGGAAACATTTGAATTACGCTACTCGTTTTTATATTCGATTGTTTCGTAACGTATCCAGACAGATTTGTGTGATAACTGCAGAATCTAGAATACAACTATTTTTCAGACTCTGTTTATTCGTATGTAAACAATTACAGTTGCCATGTACTGTCACTACTATGCTTAAAATCACTACACCATAATCTTATAAAATGCTAGTACGGGCATACAATGTTCGGAATTTCCAATGTACATGTTGGGTGGAAATCGACGAACGTCATAAGCGCCATTATGATTCAACCCAAGACATTACGCAATATTGTCAGAGGTAAAGAAAGGCTGCATCATGAAACTGAGAAAAGCAGAATGACCGTGTTGAGCGAACGGTGATAACGTATTGGATATTGTGGATACTTGAGGAATCTGGAATCTTATTTGTTTACTCGTGGTAAACAAATAAGTTTCCGATTTCAAGAGAAGTAGGAATTGAGCAATGGCATCATTGTCTACCATTCAGAAACACATGACAGCATCTCTTCACAAAATTTCGAAGAGAATGCCCTTATTTATAGAAGAGCATCTGTTCTAAAAATAAGAAGTGTCACCCATACACACGAATGTTTATAGTATTGTTAGCAATCCGGAGAATGAACATCACTAAATAATAATAGTAGATCTGGTTCCAGTTAATGCTAGCTTAGTATTTAAAAAGAATTTTTTAAATTTATCTTTCAATATTTAAAACATTTTGTTGCTAAATACTATAATAATAGTTTCGTATTAGCGTTATACGTTCGAACTAATTGTCATAAAATTCAATAAAATTCAAACAAACATTATGCATTTTTCTATTTTCAAAATGATTGTCAATTCAATGGTAAAAATTTCATTTTAAAGTAAATTATTTATATAAAAATATCCTATGACAATAAGTACAGTTACTGTAGGAAAATACTTTAGGATATACTGTATGGATTTTCTATATTATCCTTAGGAGTAGCAATCACGAAAAATGGTCAGCTGACATTTTCCTGGTTTAAATATTTTAACAAAAAATTTTCATGTTTAAATAAAGTATAAAATTTCTAAATTAATTGTAGAAACCTTGGTATCTTTTGTAATAAGAATGAAAAAAATGATTCAATTTCTCAGAAAAAAAACTAACACTTACGCCTGGAATGCGTTTTCTGATTATAGTGTTTTATAAAAAATATATATATTCATACATCCAGATAATCAATGTACAGTTGTAATGTTAAAAATTACAGTGTTAAAATAAGATAAAATATTATAGTGCAATTCGCATATTGTAACTTACACACTGATAACAATAACCGAATAATTATATTTTCCGATTGTAGATCAATTTACACTCAGAAAACACAGTTTTCTAATGTACTGTACATTGTTATTTTGTCTAAAGTAGTGTCAGGATCGCTCATAAAGTAAACTGGACTTGTTGCAAAATGTTAGCGGTAGCACCAAATTATGCTTCTTATGTCAGGGATGTGAGATTAATACGTAGCAAAGTATCACCGGAGAATTATAAAATAATTGAGTTCTCGATAAAATGAATAAAAGAAAGTAAACTGTTAAATAATTTAGACTAAAATGATCTGATTTGTGCATTGCTACAACAGAAAAAAGAAGCAGTGAATAAAATTTCACTCTGTCTCGCTATTTGTAAAATTTATTTTATTTGATTTATTAACTTACAACAATGAAATGATTATTTTAAGCAGAAATTAAATGGGATTAAACAGTTTGTCAAAAACTTTCTCATGTCAAAAGGTTTACTTCATGTGAGAAGCCGAGGCACAGGGGTTGTTCGTTAAATGCTACTTAATCGGCACAGATTGGTAAAAACTGTTCACGTTGTTATCGGATGGCTGTAGGAGGGCTAATATTCGAGCGGGGAGGTCGAAAATAAGTCGATAGGGGCCCAGTTTTGGAATAATAAACAGTTGGACAGGTTAATAAATAAACAAAACATTTATTGAATGTCTAAATGTAACATACACGAGAATATACAAGTTAAACGAGGTTAAATGCGATTACACTCTATGTTATTTACAAAAGGACGGCGACTATCTACTAGCTATGCCGCACCTAATTCCGTTTCCGTTGAGAGAGAGTTCACAGACCGCTAACAAAATAACTATATGTGTTAAAGGAAAGCTGTATGCGACGATCGGTTTCGTAGAAAGAATCGTAATCCGAATCCGCTGTCTTCCCGGGAAGGATCGGGGACTCTGAGACTAAATGTGTGCTATCTCAAGTACAACTTCCGGTATCGATCGCTCGGAGCTTCCGGGGACTCCAGCTTTTATATTAATATCGGGGGAATTAGGTCACGTGATCATTCGTGCCCTTAAACCAGTGGGCTCACATTTTATAACTAACGTACTTAGAAATACCATGATTTTTACACTGCAAGTATGAATGACAATTGTAATAAATAAATTAACAAATAAGATAATTTTAAATAAAACAAAATATCTTATAATGTTTAATTAATTTGCAGATTGCCTTCTGAACAATGTGGAAAATCCTGTGTTTTCTCGCAATGTTGATTCAGATTGGGGATGGTGGATGACGGATCCTATTGGAAACAAGTTGAGAAATAACAGTATTTGGTTCATTAGAGGAGATATCGCACAACTACACGAGTACAGTACATTGAACAATTTCGAAGTTGATAATATTTACAGGATGTTTATTCTTCCTTATCCCTTTCAAGGAAATGGTCATATTATGTACAATGGATCTCTTTATTACCATGCCAAAAACAGTGATAAATTTATTAAGTTTAATGTTTTCACCAACACATATCAGGAATTTTTTATCGAGGATGCTGCGCACGACGGCAGCAGATATTTATATAATTCTAACCATTCCTATGTAGACTTTGAAGCCGACGAGAATGGTTTGTGGATAATATTTGCCTCAAAACATTCTGAAAATACTATAGTGATAAAATTTGATTCAGAAAATTTAGAAACTCTATCTAAGTGGAATCTTACATTGCATCCACAAAGCGTAGGGGAAATGTTCGTGGCATGCGGATCTCTATACGCAATTAACAATGTGAATGAAGTGGAAGCAACAATCCGTCTTGTATTTGATTTCTATTCTAATAACACCGAAGAAGTGGAAGAAGAATTCGTAAATTCTTGTCGACAAAATTATTTAATTACTTACAACTGGCAGGAAGAATTACTTTACGCTTGGGATAAAGGAAGTTTAATCACTTATCGTCTCAACTTTATTGATAGGAACGAGTGGTAAACGCACATTATCTGGTAAAATCTAAAAATATTGTTAGTTTAATCAAAAAATCAATGTTGTCGTGAGGTCAAGCGGAATGTCTCGCGAGTTTGTTAAATTTTTAAAATATTTTTTCGCATCCGAAAGCATTTGTAATTTCATTACTGTGCAACTTTATGTAATAAGATGAAAATATTTAAATTTGTTTCATACATTATAAATTATGTTATATATAGAGTATATCGTTAACAATATGTAGTAATGTCAAATTAAAAATAACAATTTGTTGTAACACATTCAAATAAAAAACTAGTGTTAAACATTAATTTAAGATTAAAACAATTAATTCATATTCATATTCTCTTAGAAAACATTCAATTACATTCTTTATGGCTCTTAACACTAACAAGTAAGTGAATCTCTCCCTAATGAATTCTACCAAGCAAACTCATTGACGACTGCCGAATGCCGAGAAACGAAGAGAGATTTTTAATATTTACAGATCACACTCATACTTGTTCCTTAAAGTTTAATATAATAAAAATAAAATACCTAGCAAAGAATTGTGTAGCTTATCTGAGAAATTTTTATAGTATTAAAGAACTTGGGCTTGCGTATCGGCGTCCCGCAAAAAAGCCGCGGCTTACGCCCACTATGATGGCAAATCGATTGCAATGGGCAAAAGATCACAGAAACTGCACTGTTCAAGATTGGAAAAAGGTAAACCTATGGTTTTATACCAAATTGTAAATTAAATGCCTTTTTTTAATCATATTTTGAAGGTATTAACGACTTTGCTGATTTTTTCATGTTTGTCTCTCTGACGAGTTTTCGATTCAGAGTTTGTAAGGAGACGAATTGGGGAGAAGTATCGCGATGACTGTATAGTAAGAAGAGTGAAACACCCTCTAAGCATTATGGTGTGGTCTGTCATCAGTAGCCAATGTACTAACCGCCTGTACATTGTAGAGGGCACAATGAGACAAGATCAATATGTGAAGGTCTTAGACATCAAGATGCTTCCCCAAGTTGAGGAACGGTATCCAAATGGTTTCTTTTTGTTTATGCACGACTCTGCTCCTTGCCACAAGGCTAAAAAAGTCACAAAATACCTGGCAGATAAACAAATTGAGGTTTCGAAATGGTCCAGACCTTAATCCTATAGAAAACCTTTGGGAGCTGCTAAAGAGAGAAATTTCCAGGGATCTTATTACCAACAAGCGTGGTAATAGAAGTGTGACACAGGGGTGAAGAAATAAAAAAGAATGCTTGAAATGCATACAAACTATGCCTAGAAGAGTTGAAGCGGTGTTGCTACAAAAGGCGGTTCAACAAAACATTAAACATATTTTCCTACATTTATTTTTAGTTCTAGAAATATAAATATAAACACCTGTTTTATATTTTTATTTTTTTAAATAAGACCCCTTAGAAATAAGTAAATAAACAAATTTAGACATTTCTCTTAGTTTCATGCTTTTATTATGGTATAAGTTGAAAAAATGTATTTTTTACGTTGTGGCTCTAATAATATGATCACTCACTGTACTAAAATGCAAAAAGGAGGTTTAAAAATATTGTAAGTGACAATAAAAATTAAACTTTTTATTAAGGTGTTACCAATCGAATATGAAAACATAATCTTCTCTATGATTCTTTATTAAAGACATTTTTAAGGACTTTAGTAAAGAATAAAAATCTGATAAAGTAATAGTAATTTCGTTAGTAAATAAGAAAGGCTTTTCAGGTAAATTTCGAAATTATTCAAATGAAAGGCTTTTTAACCAGAAGAGCATAAATTCTGTAATTTTTTCGGTTTTGACAAAGTGCATTGAAGGGCAATTACTACGAATACCTGTCAGTATTTAATCGATCGTTGTATTTTACCAAGATAACTATTATGCTGGCAGTTGTGCTCAAATCT
Organism: Centruroides vittatus; assembly: GCF_030686945.1. NCBI lineage: Eukaryota > Metazoa > Arthropoda > Arachnida > Scorpiones > Buthidae > Centruroides > Centruroides vittatus. Next base: position 306,116 of record NW_027120695.1, on the reverse strand, counting down.
GTTGAAAATATTCCGAATAAGAGAGGCTCGATCTTCTGTGTTTTTGCTGATTCAGTTTCACAATCATCAAAACGTCAACAAAGTTGTAATATTTACAACAATGCAAAATTTTTGAATTTTCTCTCTGTTAATTCTCAACACTTCATCGAAATCTGCTCCTTTAGATAAGGAGTGATACACCTATGACAGAAACTTATGTCAGAAACAAACAGTATTCATTTGTTTTCCGAATTTTGAGAAGAAAAGTATTAAGCAAATATTTTCAAAAATATAAATAGATAACTAGGGACTGTGTGAATCAACGTCATCTTGTTCGAGAGTGCGAAAGAAAAGTAATTTTTTTTAATAAAATTTTCTTTTTGTAGTTTCTGTGATTGCATAATAACACCAATTATGACATAAGGTAGTGTTGCCACCAGGCTGGTTTTCACACGGACAAGCCGGTTTTTAAACTCGTGGTCCGGATTAATTATTAATAATTAAAATTTCGATTAAATTTAACAAGATCTGAGTAAAATGATATTAAATTCAGGGTTAAACTATTTCTATTCTATTCAAGTGATCACGACGATCGTACACCAAAAATCAACATTCAGCTAAAAACCCACAAAGCCGGCGACAGAGTAAGGCCCATAATTTACTTTAAATATGCAACGTTATATAATATAGAAAAATTTCTAAAGGAAAAACTCAAATCTAATCAAAATTCCAAGTTTGCCATACCTAATACAGATGAATTCTTAACAGATCTTAAAGATATAGAAATAGAAAACACCTTTAAAATTAGTAGTCTGGATTTAATCGACGTGTACCCCCCATAGCATGGGAAATAATCGAAGAAAAATTAAAACAGCATAATGTAGAACCAGAAATGATTGACCTAATAGAGTTTTCGTACAAAAGTAATTATTTTGAAATTGCAGGGAACTATTACACCCAGAATGTATCAGTATGGGATTAGTGATAGGACATAAACTTGCTGAAATAGTAATGATAGATACAGATGAAAAGATTAACGAAATACAAGGTGTAAAATTCTACACACGATATGTTGATGACATTCTAATTATGTACGACAATTCAGAAATTACAATTAAACAGATAGAAGTATTTATAAACAATTTACATAAACGAATTCAGTTTAAAATAGACGAAGAGGATAGTGTTAACAATAGCATTAATTATTTGGATGTTACAATTAAAAGGAATGCAAACAGTGTTGAATTCGAACCTTTCAAAAAGTCTTGCTCTATTAACATGACTGTTAAATACGATTTCAATATACCCTCACATATAAAAGAAAACATATTTAAGATGGAATATAATAAGATTAAAACAAGAACCAGCAACACTACTAATATGTGTAAACATATACAGGAATTAAAAAAGAAATTTATATTGGATGGATACCCAAACTGCATAATTACCAAATGGGAAAAGAAAATAAATAATAAAATAAATAATAAAAATGATGAACAGAAAAAGCAAAGCTCAGATATAAGATATATTAGTTTCCCATATGTAAAAGGCTTATATGAAAAATCAATAAAGAATTGCGAAAAGTCAACATAAAACTTGCACCTAAATACGAAAAATTGCGATCTCGGTTTAAAAATAACAAAGGTATACAGCAAAATAGAGAAGAAAAAGAAGAAACCAAGAATGTCGTCTACCAAATTCCGTGCACGTGAAACAAAACCTAAACTAAATGTTAGATTAACCTCTTAACAGTGGAACAGTCAGACGCGGCGCTACTACTTAGTTGTGGAGAAGAAACGTGGGAAATTTTTTAAGAATTTTCCCACGCGTTTTTCTCGTTTCTGTTTAGGAAAAAAATTTTAAACAATTACGTCTAGTAAAGAAAAAATCGTTCTTTATTGTCATATAATTCTTTTATATATGAATTTTTTTCGCGGTAATTTTCCGCTAATTTTTTTTTTCAAATTTATATTAAATTTTTTTTTTTTTTTTTTTTTTTTTTTTTTTTGATTTTCCATCCGTTACGATTTTTCCAAAAGTTTTGTATTTATTTTCAATTTTATATAATTTTTTAAAGTTTTAGGCATTTAAGTCATGACGATTTTTTTCAACCTGCGAATCAAATTCAAGAAAATGTAATTGACAGTTAACGAATTTCATCCACAACAATAAATGACGTAAAGGTTGTTATGTTTACAACTACGTCGCCTGGCGGCCTTTCCCCCCAGACTGAAATGTGGGTGAAGGTCGTCTCGTGTTCTGTTTTAACAATAGATTGTGATGGCCGGATGGCCGAGCGGTCAAGGTGGCAGCCTACCGCTCTGGGGGACCTGGGATCGAATCCGAGCGGGTCGAAAATCCCCAGGAATTTTTCGGGGGTGGTCCGTTCGGATATGTCGGGCCCTGTCCCTCACCACCCGGTCGCCCCATTGTGGGCCTGGCCAAACCCATAATGGGCCTTCTAAAAGAGGCCCTCTTAGTGCCCACAGGGCAGAGAGTTAAAAAAAAAAAAAAACCAAAGATTGTTATAATTCCGTAACAGTTGTTGATGAAAAGGGCAACATTCAATTTTTTTTCTATGTGATGTTTTTTTCTTACAATCACAAGGAAGAAATATATTAAAAATTTACTGAAAGTAGAGAAAAATCAGGTTTTCGATCTCAGGATTCTTTTCCACCAAATTACATTTGCCTAGTTGAAAACATAGAATTTTATCCTGATTTCAACATTTCTGTCAAGTTTGTGTGAGATACACCTTTCAAAAAACTTTACTTACACTTCAGATAAACAAAGAAACCAACAAAAAAGCTGGCAAGACTGTTGCTTGACTTTCTGAATGCTTAAAGAAAATGTGACGGACGAATGGACAAAGGTGTTCAATCAAATTTTTCGATTGTTTCACCTCAACCATTTTATCAAAAGATCTGTTGAAAACCATAAAAAAATTATTTCCCACGAAGTTGTCTCCTCGTTGAGGATGATCCATTTAGTTAGTTGTGTGTCACCCGAAACTTTTAGAAGTAATTCACGTATTGGACACCCGACCCTGAACAACGAGATCCTGACCTCATGGAAAAAACCTAGGAGAAAAAATCGAAGACAAATCCAGGCAGTCGTCGTCTGGTCAACGACCGCGAACCGAACCCTGAAAAAATTCCTGCAACCTCCCGACCTATGTCCAAGCGTTACCCCACCTAGAAAACCGGGAAATATTACCGTGTGGACTGTTTTATACTATGGACTGTTTTATTCTGTGAGTTGTGTGCCTCTGTGGAATATACCGTTCAAGATCGTGGATACCCTGCTGCCCAAGGAACTCTACCATCTCTTTAACCAAGGTATTTATCAACTCGCGGATCGTTTGTAAACTCTCTTTCCCTATATCTAGGAATGCGTTATTATTAGCTAAGCGTCGTGCTGTCATCTCTGTTATTTTTATTAAATTTATTCTTGTTAGTTAACCAGTATCCCGAGTGACTTACTCGTTTCTCCTTCCTCCACCTCCACAACGGACGTATCCGCTTACCCGCGACCGCTCGCGTGACGTAACAACTCTTCGTCACGATTTCCGAGTCCTGAAAGACTTGGTGGTGTCACATCCTGACGAGGGGTCAAAGAGAATCCGACCCTCCGGTCACAAAAAAATAAAACAAATAGGAAAAAAGATCGAGAATTTCAAATAACCATGACTTGAACTTTCATTTATACGATTACAATTTTAAGTGATATGATTTTTTTCATTTACAATAGGTTGTTAGTAGTAGTGATTCAATACCTCTTCAGGTATTCCTTATTTTCAGCTTAGGAATTTTTAAAACAATTAAATAATTTCAATTTCTCGATATTTAATTACTTACAAAGCTTATATTTAGCTTACGAGGATAAAAAATGATTGTGATACACAGGTTTGTCATAATATAATATTTCTAATGTAGAAATTTAGTTTCTAAAAAATAATCATGTATTTAATTTGTTATTATGTTTTTTACAAATTTATCGTTTTAATATTTGATGAACACACTTAATTCCGTTAAACATTGATTTCTATTAATTTTATACAGAAAATGCCAAGAAAAATATCCGCATGTTAAGAATATTTAACCCTCTAAATCAGGGGTGTCCAACATTTTTATTTTTCTGGGCCACATTGGAAGTGGTTCAGCCATTTTTGTCTGGGCCACTCCCAATCATGGATAAAAAAGACAAATAAAAATTTATTTGAAAAACAAAATATTTGTTTTATTTGGATCTCTACTTAATAAAAAAACGACGAAACACCATTTTAAAGTGCATTTTTATTTAACTAATATATTTATAAATGATATTTAGCCCCAAAAGTAGCCAATGCACCAAATGATATTTTTCATGCCAAACTAAAAAAGGGGTAGCCAAATTTGGCGCGAAGTAGCTAAATTTTGCAACGCTGGAAGGAATATTAAATAAAGCTAAAGTTCGGACTCAAAGGATTATAGACATAAGTAATGTTCGAAATAACCACTCAATCGGTTTGACGAAACACAAAATTTATATTTACAGTAAAAATGTACAAAATAATACAAATTAGAGTTACAATTAATTATGCACAAACACTAGTCCAAACAACAACCGACTATTCCCGTACAAATTCGTCGAAAGAACTCCTTACGATCAAACAGACTTGTAATTAACAAAATCTCCGAGTCAGGAACAAGTTCGTACTCAACCACTGGGGTATACTTTCTCCAGATTTCCGTAGCGGCCAACGAGAGAGACAGTTAGAACTTCGGTAACAACGATCCTAATCCGATTCGATCCGATCTTCCCGATACCAACCCTGTTCCCGCCGAAACTACTTTTTAAATAGTGTCCAACGTTCGAACCCTCTCCAATCAAATTCGAATGTTCCCACATCGGCCGCCAACGGTCACTTCCCGCCGGCCAATCGTCCGTCGATCGTCGATTTGAAACTTAACGGTTCTTCCCACGGAAGTTTCTAACGGCCGTTTCTAACGGTTTTTCCGTTATGAAAGTTCGTTATAATAAAACAGGGCGGAAATCGCTTCCCTAGGCGATTCCAAACCCTATAACATAGATGCGGAGAAAGAAGAGAATTAACAAAACATAAAGAAGTGAGGAAGGTTGGAAAGTTAAGGGGCAATATTTGCATAACAGAAGGTCTATTTAACCTTTCTCATCACTTTTTATCTTTCGGTTTTTTCTCCTTCCCCTGAATTTGTGTCAATATTTTTTTGAGTCACAACTCCAGCTTTATTTATTATTACTTCCTCATTCACACATTTTTTAAGTATTTAAAAATATTTTTTTTTAACTCAAAAATAAAATATGTACAAAGGTTTATGGCTTTGTGAACCTTCTTTTTAGAAGTTTAATCCGTTAAAATAAATAAATAAATAAAAATTTCTCGGTTTTGTTTACACGTTTATTGGGTCGCATTCGAACTTGCCTTGGGCCGCGGGTTGGACACCCTGCTCTAAATACAACACTACAAAATCTCGAGGCCTTGCAGAATCGTCAAATCGCAAGTCACTTTCTCCTGTAAAGAACTATCGGGTGAAGGCCCAATTAACCAAAACGTTAGTGTCCGCCGAATTCAGGTTGTTGTCCGCCATAGACAGGTTTTGGTCCGGTGCGGAACCAGATTTGTAAGCCTCCGAAAAAATTTTCGGCAGAGGTGTACTTATTCCGTAATGTTAATCAGAAACGTCCAAACAAAAACAAGTAATGTTTTCTGTAAATTTTGGCTTTTGAATTTATTTATTCCGTTTTGTGCGAAGTAAAACAAATTAGGTATTTTTGTTTTTTTACGTAAACGGACTAAAATATGTTTGTTTAGTGGTGTATATAGCGTATAACTACATTAGGGTTGAGTTGCTGGTTTTCCTGTGTAATAGGGGCCCCCGCATCTCGAGCAGCCGAATGCCAAATTTTGCTTTGTTCTGATTGCCGTGAAAAATTTTTCGGTCTTTTTTCCTATAATTTTGGGCCCTCATAAGCCTATCGCTTTCCAGGGGCCCGGTGCGGACCGCACCTACCGAACCCCCTAGCTACGCCGCTGCATAAAAGTGCCAATTTTAGTTTTATTCTTTGCGATACGACCACTTCTTTAATAAAACTGTCTCCTACGTGATAATGTGGCAATTTGTTTTGTTTTCGGTGTCTTCCTTGCCTTGTTTTTGTGGCGTGTTGGCATACTGTCGTGCTGTCTGATGAGCGTTGATCATTCGCTGTTGTAATTCCGATGTGGAGCTGTCTTCTACGTCGTAAGAGATTGTCGCAGGGCTGATAACTAATTAAAATGGATATGTTGGGTCTCTTTCATACTACAGATAAAATGGACTCTTGTCAGCGGAGGCATGCAATGCGGTATTATAGGAGAATAAAGCATATGGGATCCATTCGTCTCAATCTCTTTCATGTTTGGATATATAATGAGTAAAATGTCGATAAGCATTTTATTAATTTGTTTCACAACACAACTACATCCTGTGTGATCAGCTGTAGTATGCAGCCTTTTAATCTGAAGTAGGTCACGAACTTTTTTAAACATCTTAGAGATAAAATTCGGCGCTTCAGCAGTTAACAGTTGAGTTGGCATTGACGTAATATGATATTTGTAACAAACGCTTCTGCAAATGTTTTGCTACTAACGTCCGGTAAAGGAACTTCTTCCGCCTATCGGCTGAAGTGTTATACAATCACCAAGACGTATTTGTTTCCATTTGTGATGAAAAGTAAAAATCCTACGATATCCATCGCTGTTCGTTCGAACAGGTATATAAAAGTAGTAAATAGTTGTAGCTCTGCTTGTGTTTCTCGACCTCGTCGTCGATGTTTAGCACACCTTTGAGAGCTTTGAAAATAACTTTTTATTTATTTTTTTTCATTTCTTCAATAAAATAGTTTTTCTATGTTAATTCGCATTATCATTTCTCTCAAATGATTTGCGATAGGATTGTCATGGAAAATGTATACAATACACTTTTTTAAGCTTAAAGGTTTTTATTTATTTATTCCTACAAATTTGTTCGCCTTCTATTTGCGTGTTTGTGACAGAAAACCTCTTCATTGTAAAAATGAAATTCGTACAATTTGGGATTGTTTAAAGTGTAATTAGCTAAGTTCTAGTTTTTTATTACGTTTGAACTAGTAAGCATCTAAAAGAAATTGATTGAGATAAGACAAGCGAATTTATAGCGATTGTTTACATTTGATTTCCAAGATCACTGCGGAGGAGGCAAGATATTCCTTGGCAATTTAAAGCTAGACTATTTCACAAGTCTCTGATTAGTTAGTAAATGTTATAAAAGCAACTTGCATCGCTTAACTTTCTAAATAATTGCGCAAAAGTCTACGTTGTCGCGTTGCCTCTTTGCTAACTACTAGAGTGCTACTAATTACTTACTAATTATTTACTCACTACTTTACTAACACTAATAATTAAATTACTTATAAATAAACTATACCTTAATCAATCCAGCAAAATTTAATAAAATAATAACGTATTCAATCGCTTTTAACGATCTTCCTCAGTTACAAAAAAATACAACATTAACTATAGAACATAAAATGTGTTTCGAATAAATATAAAAAGAATAGTGCTTAATTACATCCCATTTTTTTTAAACAAGATACATAGATGTACTGCCAGGTCTGATAATTTTCGTATTGTATACCGACGTAATCCCACTGTTTTCAAACTTTTAAGAAACGATAAAAAGAAAGAGGATCGGAATTCAACAACGGGTATATATTCGGTGCCTTTACACAACCAACGTTTGAATTCCAAGCTTGTTTATGTAGGTGCAACGATGCGCAGTTTAAAACAAAGGCTCAAGAGCACAAATATACAATCAGTATGAACCTTGACAACACTGCGCTGGCATCATACGCAAGACACAAGGATGTTAACGTCCAATGGGATCGAGCGGCAATTATAAAAACGACGACGAATAGGCAAACGGTCAAACATCTTGAGAGATTGGAAATCTGCAAGGCGCACATGACAACTGGTTGTATGAACCATAGAGATGCGGACTCATTGTCTATCATGTGGAGATCCTTTTACATTAATTAATGTTAACAGACAATGCTGGTTTCGTTGTTATATCTTATATACAGTAATACCCCGAACTTACGCGATAGGTGGGACCGAGCGATAACCGCGTAAGTCGAATTCGCGTAAATCGGGGTATAACTTCGCATATAAATACATACAAATTATTTTTAATTGGGGCCGGAGACTAAAGAAAACAAAAATTTAGAAAAAAAATGTTTAATAAAATCTTAGATAATACATATGTATAACAAATTATATTATTAAAATCGTAAATCGAAGTTATTTTGTTATAGAAGGCTTCCTAAAATCTAACAAATTCGTCTGACGGCTCAAAGATTTTTTCTCCCGCAAAATTTCCTCATAGCATGCTAATAATTTTTTTATTTTTCGTTTTGTAGAAGAAATGCGCTGTTCGTCGGAGTCTATATTTTCTAAAATTTGTAACCTCTTTTTAATTAAACTGAGGCCTTCTGTCAAGTTTCCAACCGTCATTCGATCATCTGATTGAACTGGATCTAAAGGATCAAGTTTTGCCAATTTACAAATTTTCATTTTTGTATCGAAGTCTTTGGAATGTAAAGTTAACATTACTAAAGATGAAGTTTTTCTTTTCTTGTTTGATGCAGAAGAATCAGTTCTACTTCACAATATTAAATACACAGAAGTAATCACAAAACTTTTGTGTCTGCAGTTCTACTTCGTTTGGATGACACAGTAGAGTCTCAAGTCTCCGTAGATATAACAAACACAGAAATAAATAAGACAAAATAAATTGTAGCTATGCGTCGATTCCGCGCGACACGTCCGAACCTGTAAGCTGAACAATAGTTTGGGGGGAGTAAGTAATCAAGGGTTGCGTGACGCTCAAACAAAAGACGAATCGTCGAGATTTGAAAATCGCGTAACTCCGGGTTCGCGTAAGTCGGATTAGCGTAAGTCGAGGTATTACTGTACAGGGTGTTTTTTTTTTTAAACTGACGGTACTCAGAGACATCTGTAGAGCAATCTAACAGCCGGACTGTCGCCAAATTTGGGAGAGTGACTAAGGATGACATGGAAAAGAGATTCCGCGATGAAAAAAGTAGTACCCAAATTTGCCGGTAGGGATGGATTTGGCGCTGTTGTAGCGAAACAGCTAAGAATCTGCATAAAATGCAGCTGCAATTAACAAACACACGAATGAATAATCATACAGAGGTTTCAGTGTAATAACGAAAGTTTAATTAATCAGCAAATAACTTTCTCCCTTCTTCAATGTGATCACCGTCCTGCTGGACAACTCATTGCATCCTGAACACCGTGTTCTATATGGCCGAACGTAACATGTCCGCAGGAATGTTCATCACAGTTCGAGAAATGTTGTCCTTCAAAGTCATCAAGTTTGGGACACTACCAAGATAGACCTTGGACTTTAAGTAACCCCACAGGAAAAAGTAACACGGGGTTAGATCCGGGGAGAGAGGCACCTGGGCCATGCAAGTGAAAAAAAGCGACTGACGACCCTTTTTTCTGTGAAGTGCTGGTAGCTTTTTCGCTACAGCAGCGCCAAATCCTCCTCTACTGGCGAATTTAGGTACTACTTTTTTTCGCGGAATCTCTTTTCCATGTCGTCCTTAGTCACTCTCCCAAATTTGGCGACAGTCCGGCTGTTAGATTGCTCTACAGATGTTTCTGAGTACGGTCAGTTTAAAAAAAACACCCTGTATATATTTTTTCCGCTATTTATTTTGTTTATTTATCTATATTTTGTCCGTTTGAGCGTTTTCCGTTAAGTTTTATATTTATTCCGAACACATTTTATGTTCTATATTTAATGTTCTATTTTTTTGTAACCGAGGAAGATCGTTAAAAACGATTGAAAACGTTATTATTTTATTAAATTTTGCTGGATTGATAAAGGTGTAGTTTATTTAACTTATTCTACTTCCAGTACATAGTTTTATATACTTATAAATAACTACAGACTACTATGTAGAGCCTATATATGAAAACTGGTAAGACTGACAGCCACTTAGCCACTGATTATCCGTCTTTACATTATTATAATATATTAATATAAATTAATCAGTAGAATTACCTTTGCTATTATTTAACTTAAAGATTACATTATAGTTATAATCTAGCTAAACTAAATATTTAAATAAGTTAACTCGATAAAGTTAATTATCTCTATTTCAAGTGTTAAACCGAACCAAAGTTAAGTTTAATATCTAAATGTGTAAGAAGTTTTACTGATTTATAGTGACCAGTCTAAATAATAAAAGCTTCTTAAGTATTTTTTAAAAATGTTTTATTTCATTAAAAAAAGATAAATTGCAGGATAGATAGATAGACAGATAACACTTTGCACCAAAAATACATCCACGCTGGATCCAGCTGGAATGATTTCAATCCAGCAAAAATCCAGCTGGATTCAAAACACTGCTGGATTGCAATCCCTAGTTTACATTAATAAAATTTTCGATTTCCGAGAATCTTAACTTTAACAAATACGTGTTTCTGTTGTAAAAGAGGAAAAGGTCACCATTTACAAGTTCCAAAGAACCGGGATAACAAATTCGAAAGCTAATTTATCCATTAGTGTACTAGGGACAACGGATCCAAAGGTCTTATCAATGTCAATATATTTTAGTAGTAGTGGTTTGAGTAGCACTGATCACAAAATTAATTTCTATGACACATACTGATCACAAATTTGAATTAAATTCATTTTATTTTAACAATAAGCCAAAGTTTTTGTATTAATTATTAAATGTTTTAATATCCTAGAAAATTAACTCCTTTACTCTCACGGAAAGCCGAACCTTTCAGGAGCCGGTACCCTCAGACCAATTCCAAGGGTATGGGGTTAAATTTACTTATATTATTTAAAAAATTCATATAAAATCAAATTTATATAATAGAAATATGAAAAAAATAATGCTAATATGCAAGTATATGTAGTTTTATTTGGTATATTATTTATACGCTTGTATTTTGTACGTTTTTACAAAAAAAATTCGTATATTCTTGCTTACGTTAATGACTCGAAAAATAATTACAATTTTATCTAATTTAATTTAATTTAAATTATAATTAATCTACTATCTGATAGTATACTATTAATTCCTTGTTATATTTAATTATTAGTATATTACATTTATCGTAATTAATATTAAAATTAAAATAATTTAATTATTTTAAGGGTTCTTTGTTGTGGAACTATCGAATTGACAGTTCTGCCACTTTACGTATATATTTACATTTACGTAAATTCTTTCGTATACATTAGGTTTATGATCATATATAATTAGTTTATATAATTAATTGGTAGTTATTAATGAAGCAGAATAGATGCGTTAAAACCTTTACGATTTTAACTTTGTGAGATCTATGATGCATTATTCCAAATACAGTAGAATTTCTATTATCCGGACTAATTGGGGATGAAGGTAGTCCGAATAAGGAAAAATCCGGATAATCGAAAAAAATAATAATTGACGGTGAAAGACATGTGCAGTACATAAACAGTGTCGCAATTCGCCAAGTGCAGATCAGCAAATTCGTACAATTTTTGTTTGTTTTGAACAATCCGGATAATCGAGGTTCTACTGTAATAGAAGACGTCAACAGAAATGCAGAAACTAAAATTAAAGCAAAAAAGTTAGCAAAAAATATAAAAAATTGTAAGTTTATATGCGGTGTAATTCTCTGGCATGATATTTTATTTGAAATAAATTCAGTCTCGAAGCTATTGCAATCTGTAACTATTTGTCAGATTGTGTAAGGATGTTATCAGAAACTATACAAAAAGTAAAAAGTTCTAGAAAATTTAGATATGATCAGATGAAAATTGCTGCTGATAAGATTGCAGAGAATCTCGAATGTAGTACAGAATTTCCTGCCGAAACTGAAGTTAGAGCCAGAAGGAAAAAAGCATCAATTTGACTGTGAAGAAGCTGTCGATGAATCTTTAACAGAAAAAAGTAAATTTATGATAAATTTTTCAATCATAGTCTGGACATTATCCTTAAATCTCTGAATGAACGATTCACGCTTCTGGAAACACATAGCAAAAATTTTCAGTTTTTATATGACATTTTAAAACTCAAGGATTTAGATGAGAAAACGCTAGAAAATTATTGTATCAGTCTCCTGTCAATACTTTCGGTCGCCATTTTGGGTCACGTGACGAGAGAAACAACAAGAATTTTCCTCGTTAAATAGGTATCAAATTTATCTCTCTTCTCGTAAACAACAGGATCTTCCTTCAAAAACAAGGAAAAGTCTCGTCGTAACTGACAACTAAAATATAATCTCCTTTAATTATTAAATATTACATTAATTTAAACAATAAAAACAATTGTGGTTTCCTAGATTTTTACAGATGCGATTACTCAAAAACGTGTGTGATTCAAATATAACAGTTGCAAATTTTAATACATTATTGGTAACTTGAGATTATATTCTTCGTTCAGAAACTTATTTACGCCTGGAATTCATTTATAATTTCGCGCACAGTTCAAAGTTCGAAGCGTTGTTCGAACTCGGAAGCAGTTGTTTTTTTAAACTCGGCGTTCGAACTCCAAAGCGGTCAAAGTTAGAGTCGTTCGAAGTATGAGATACAACTGTGTGAAATAAAGAGTTATATAATATACATCGTATGTAAGGTAATATTGCATTAAACACAGTTACGTAGTAAAAAATGATGACACCAGTAGTTGACATTTTCAGCTGTTTTGGACTTTAATATTTTTGTTACAATACGTATTAGCACGAAAAACAAAACTCATATGAAAATAAAGTTTTTTCTATACTTGTCACGAAAACAGAAACATTTCTCGTTAGACATTTGTTTACATTATAAAAAAAGAATTCAATCACAGAGGCCGTTCTTCCTGTTGTCGACCATCGAGTCACAATCTCGTTTACGGAAATTGTGAACCGAATTTACATTAATCAAGAACCCCACAAAACTGACAACTGTGAAAGAATAAAAAAGCTTAATAATAGGCATTTTATAAAAAATACACACCCAATTCTCGAAGCCCTCATTATCTCCTAAAGACTTAACAATGCCTCACTACTTTGTCGACTACCAAGAGTGTTGCACAATAGTTTTTTATATCACCGAAAATGTGGCAACCTGTTATTCTTACGCGTCATTGAGAAAGGGATGCTTCTGGTGAGAACAGTTTGCTTTACGTAAACATTATAAGATGAAGTACTTATGCACAGGTTTCAGCTTACATGGTCGACAACTGTAGGCGTTGGCAGCAAAATAGCTACAACTAATACTTTACACGCATTTTTGTCTATTGTAACAAAAACATTGATTTTAAATACCATTTTAGAATTATATCCCTAGTTTTTCTAATCATTTAGCACTGCACGAAACACGTTTTAAAGGATCTAAATAAATATGTTCAGGAACAATCCCTTCTAAAGTTTCTTGGACAATTTCTTTTACATTGTTTTTACTCAAATAGGAACACTTTGTAATTACTGACAATTCATAAAATCTTTATTTTCCTTGAAAATTTACAATATTTTCAGATATTGTGTTTGTTTAACACAAATGTTATCTTGGTTGTGCGTTTTAATTAATTAAATACAGTATTTAGGTGTTACTTTTTCGGCTATTGGTTTATATCGGATGCATTATAGAAATAAAAAAAATCATGCTAGATTATTGATGAATAAAATCATTCAGTTAAGGAAATCTGCCACATTACGTAACTTAAATGATAACTTACATCTATTGAAAACTCTAGTGTTGCTCTCATTGTTATATGACTCAGAAATTTGAGGTTGTCATTTGATTAATGGGGATGGTATAGAGATTGAATCCATTAAAGACTTATTTCGTTTACAATGGGTTATTTAATTATGATGGAATGTGAGGTGACTCCTATAAAACTTATGATATTTAGTGGGATAAGAAATTGGATTATTAGGATTATAGAAGAATAAGTAATAGCGCATATAATTGTTGGTATAAGGCGTTAAATATTACGTTTTTGATAATCCCTTGCATGACCAAGATGTTCTTATTATTTTGTCTTTCTTTATACAGGATAGGTGTAATAAGTGATTTTTCGGGAGATTGTATTGCTCCCCGCATCGAGGAGATGTGTATCCAGTATACATAATAAATAAAACGATATAAAAATATTCACAAAATAATTAACTATGGTTTATTACTATTAGATTATCAATTACGACATTGAACTATGCAAATTTTGTACTTCTTACTTTTATTTATACACTAACAAACTGAGTAGATAAAATGTTTATTAGTATTTCATACAAAAAATTATTAACATTATAATTATTCATTAATACATAAAATTAAAAGAAAATAAAAATGCGACAAAATAATTCAATTTTCGTTTGGACAATTGAAGTTTAACTTTTTTACAACAATTGTATGATTCGCGGAAGATGTACCAAAAAACACTGCGTAAAGATTTTCGTCGTTAACATTATAGAAGACATGTCGGAATTGCAAATCTCTTGGCACTTGTGCATCAATGTATAGAAACATCTTATCATTTAAACCCGACGAAATATCAATCTTATCATAGTGTTTATGAACGCAATAAATCTTATCATAAGCAACGAACATGAATTGAGGAGAACAATTATTCAGTGTAAAATTTGTCGTTGACAAAATTTTTAAATTATCCAAATTCATTTTATACGCAAGGAAATTATATTCTCTACGAAATTCTGGAAGTGGTTTCTGATATATGATGTCAAATACCCAGAAAAAATCGTCCCCTGGACGTAAAAGTACGGGGTGATTATACTCAACAAAATCGATTTTATTCCCAAAAGTCAACCTCCCTGTTTCAATATTATACTTCAGAATTCTTCGTTCCGAGCTATTTACGTGTCGACTATAAATATTTCCATTGTATTCCGTAATTTCCCCCGATCTCATTTCTTTAGGCAATTCGAACTTTTTCAGTAGTTTCACTTCTCGTTTTTCATTAAGTCGAAATTCTTGCATAAAACCCGTACCCAATTCGCATGAAAAATCTTGAAATTTTCTTTCGGACCCTCTTCAATATTTATGTATTGTGACCAAAATCCTGGAAAATCAAAAGTGACGTTCTGATACTGAGAGGACTCGTGATTTGTAATATTTTGGGGAATGCAATCTGGAAAAAAAAACTCGATTTATTATTTAAGTTTGTTTATATTTAGTTAAAAATAAATTGCACATTTATTCAAAATTATTAAAATGTAAATGTTTCGATCAATTCACTCGCAGTTAACATTAAACCATTTAGATGTCAGCAAGAAATTCAAACATTTGCTTTTCTTTTTTGGTAAGCAAATTGTTTAATTATTTGCATCATTTTCCACGATTACGAAAAAAATAAAACTTATACTTCTTTCTGCCATTACAATTGTTTCTGTGTAAATACGTACCGATGTTCCTATTACCACAACACAAACATTATTTTTTTCGAAAATTAAACAACTTATCATCAATCAACAATTTATACACTTTAAAATTCTAACAGAAAAAGTGAAAATTTAAGTCGTAATGATTAGAAAATGTGGTACTTTTTCTTAATTCTCTTAACCTTTTGTTCGAGTGTTGAGAAAGTCGGCCACAGCCGAGCCAGCTTTTTTGCTTTGTGTGTTTATCACGAACGTAAATGACGTTTTTCACAGGTGTTTCTCACAGGAAACTGACAGAAATGTTGAAATAACAAGGAAATTTCATGTTCTGAAGTTATACAAAGCGATTTTACAAAAACGAATAAGGATTTTAATAATCGAAATCAAAATACACTGATACATTTCAACAAAGAGTTTACAGGCGACTAAAATATAATCGTGACACCGATTCGTCAGATATTAGCTATAATTTGGAATTTTCATTTTCTACTGTAATGTAAGATGTAGAAAGAGCAGTTAAAACAAACAGGGTTTAATACTAATAAACATACGAATTGAATAAAAAAACTATACAAATGTACGACTAAATTTAAAACACGAAAACAAAATACCAACAGTGGGGATTGAAATTCCAATACAACAAAACATCAAACGTTATTAGAAAACACAAATGAAAGTAACAGTTTGTGAATCTAATTATTGTTTCGTTAACAGAAGAAGAAAAAATAATAGTAAAATTAAATAATTCAGTTCGAATAAAATTATTGCAAACGAAAATTAAAACCAGAAACTACGAAATAATTAAATTTCACTTGAAATGTTTAAATAATTGAATAGACTCTAATCGATTATTATTTCTGAAAATGTACTTGTAAACACTCAATGAACTATTAAAATGGTTATATTAATGTTCATGTTCTGTATGTGCAAGAGAACTTTACACTTATGAATACAAAAAAAATAATTTTAGTGATACTAAAAAACTTATTTGTGACACTTGCACTCCTATTAAAGATAGAAAAGAAGTAATTATTTTATATACATTTCGTAACAACGCCATTAAAAATAAAGTACAAGAAAATTAATTGTTAATTAACGTGAAACATTCCACGAAAGCCATTTAATTGCACTGGAATGAGGGATTGATTTTTTAGCGAAGAATAAGATAATTATATTGATTCTGCAATTCAATTGCTTTAAAAACACAAGTAAAACATTTCGAGAATAAAAATAATGTGATATAATCAATAAACAAAATCACATCGATACAGCAAAATAACATTTTTGGATTAAGATATTAAAAATAAACATTGTCAGAACCACTTTATAAGGATATATTTAAAATTTAAAACTTATCTACCAGATACAATGAGAAATGAACTGAAAGGCTAATAAACACATAAATGTTACAATGTTACAAAGAGTTGAAAAACAAAGGAGTAAAATTCATATTTAAAACACATTGAGTTATCTGGTATGTTATTAAATCTGACACAATAATCTTACTCTTCACGTTTTTTTTCACTAAATGGATGAATTTTTTACCGTAAAGAATGAAGCTATCAACACAAACTCTACTATTTTTAACACAATAAATTATTCTAAAATCATTTCAACGCAATAACTGAAACAAATTGACTGTGTTGTACCAAACTCATAAAAAGTACAATAAATTAAAAATTTTATCAAATAAACAATTAATAAATTGTACATCGTCAATTTTAATTCTGGATATAATATAAATTCTCTTACACTCATCTTCTTGTTGCTTTTCTGCTTCCAAGTTTTCTTTCTGTTCGTCTGTTTAAATGAATGTTAATTTATTAATATCATTGCTCTAGATTCCACAGACAATTCTCTATAATGAAAGAAATACCTTCTGATTTTTCCCTGTTTCTTCGACAGAAGTCATCGGCGGTAAAACAATATTCCAACAGATCAGATTTCTACGTAAGCAACAAACGATAAACAATTTAAACTTATACTGCATTGACAACAATGTCTTATCTATTTGTTAATTTTATTAATTATTTCAAGTAATTAATTGCTAATTATTTCAAATTAGAGGTGCTTTACTAAACGCTTACTTTCACATTCCAATATCCCTTTATCATTATTGTATCGTCGTTTTTTTCAGATGAATTTGCTGTCAGAGGACAATCCCCTTGGCATTTTTTTTCGGTTTGAGACGAAGTTTCCCTTTTGACCACTCGGTGTTCATCAGTGTCTTGATTGGTGTTGGCATCTTCAAAGTTAGTTTTCCGAAACTTGATATTGCACTCGCATTGTTTATAATAGAAAATTATAAACAGTTGTGCGAGGAAAAGCGAGAATAGCAGCAGCATTAGACAATAGATTATTTTTATATGAAGTTTATAGTCGTTTTCTTTACCATTCTTCATTGTGCTATTGTTATTGAAAAAAATAATTTAAATTTGAAATAACTTTTTAAAGAAATTAAATATTCTGAGCTTTAAAAGAGAAAAATTATATAATATTAAATACTGTGGTGCCTCATTGTTCGAACTTAGAAATTCATTTTGATAATGTTCTAGAGGTAGGTTTTATCACACACATTTTTGAAATTTAGTGGGCGTTCTAGCAGCGGCGGTGTTATTCCGTGGTATAAATAATAAATTCATATCAATGGGAAATGTTTTCATATCAGTGGAATATATGGAGATATTAATCCAAGATTAATATGTCGTAAGATTACTGTAACAGGTGTTGTATTGTGCATTACGTCTTTCTCTGCCCCCTCTTTGCCACGTGATGGGTCTCTCTCGGTGGAGAAAAGGTGTGTAAATCAGGGTGTGCATCCGGGGGTGAGAGATTTATTGGAGGGTGTGTCTCGTTGAAAAGATAGGGACGTTAGTGGATACCGTTACAACTTACAGATTACAGACGCGATCAATGGGTTATATATATATTCATACGTGAAAAACGATCCGTGTTAGAAAGGTTGTGATGGCTCTGCCTGTGATCGAGTTTCTAATCGTAATGTGCGAAATACTTCTTATGACTTGTTTAAATAATAATAATAATAAAACTGTGAGAATAAGGTGTTTTGAGTAGGTTAAGAAGCATCTAGCTAGATATTAATTAAGTAATATTTGTGGTAATAACGTGTTTATATTTTTGGAACGTATTGTATAAATAATGTTAGAAATACGTTCTCGTCAATATCGCCTTTGTAGAAAAAATATTCGACTGAAATTTGAAAAAATTATATAGCTATAAATTTTCGACAGTATTTGTCTGTATTTGTCTGCCTGCCCTTTCTCAATCTCGAGTAACGAGTTAGATAGATGAATGCCGAGACCAGGTGTAGAAAGCTTAGAGGCAGAATACCGGATTAACTATACACTAATTTCAAGTATAGATAGGATGTCACGTTAGTTCGATTTAAAACTTTCTCCCGAATAAAGTTAGATCGATGACCAGCACGACTCTATTGCTAACAGGGAAAGTATGATGTATAAGGGTGAAATACCACAAAAAAATTGAAAACATAACGATAAATGAAATAGGTTATTTGGATACTGTATCATAAAACGAACGTTGCATTAATTAACAAACAACAATGAGTACATTGTGTTCAACAGAAATGTTTTCCATATTATTAAAAGCAGGCGTTACTTAACATCGATGTGTGATTTAATTATTACATTCAATTAGAAAGGACAAAATCTGGCATTATTGCGACTAGGAAATTTTATTTTATAGTCAAAAGTTTATTTTAACCTTCGTAAGTACACGTCAACAGGAAAATTAAGTCCTTTTCCGAATATGCATTTCTAGCCATGTAAATGCAAATTTAAAGGCACATTTACAAGAATTATTTCAATCTATAGGTCACTCTTTAACATTAAACTTCCCAACACGTCGTCTATAAACGTCTAAGTACACTCGACATTCAACGAGTATTATCATACATTAAAAGCTTATAATTAGTGAAGATTTGAAAAAAATAATTTACACTATTGTTATTCTTTCTGATTTTTATACAGTAGAACAATATAGCTTTTACTTTTTCGGCTGTTATACATAACAGAAGGAAAGTATGGCTCAAGAATTAATCTATATATATAATCGAGACGAGTTGATAATAATAGTAATAATAATAATCAGTGCAGAGCCCAAACGGTTAGGAGTTGAAAGTTGAAATTTGGTACGCAGTTAGGGTACGTCACGAAAACGCACACTAAGAAGGGATTTTTCGAAATTCCTCCCCACGGGGGAGAGGGACAGGATTAAGGCTTAACACTTCCATTATTGATGGAAGTGTTACGTAACAATGGAATTGTTAAGAGAAAGCGACGTGCAAGACGCAGATGAAGTTATTTTTTCGTTTTTGCGGAAAATCGGACATAATTTTAGACCCATTTAAAAATTTTGTAATTAGTCCGGAAACAGAGGGACCCAATTCTTGCATTCTGTGAAAACGGGTAAAGTTGACTATAACATAATAATCTGAATCTTCGCTATCGTTACTTTTGCCCGAGCAACGCCGGGCCTACTTGCTAGTAAATAATAAAGTTAATATACATACCAATGTATTTACACGAGAAACATTGTCTAAATTCAGGTAATTATATAAATTATTTACAAAGATAAAGCTCTGATAGGAACGATCTTAACACCATTGTATCGATAATAAAAGCTATTTCTCCTCTAATATCTGTACATTGGAAGTAATAATATTCAACACATGCGCAAGTTTCAGTTATAAAATTTAATGTAGAGCTAATTTTAAATTGTAATTGTTTAATGACAAAAGAAAAATGCAAACACTTGGAAAATAATCATTTTGATTAAATTCGAATGTTCCTTTATATAAAAAGAATACTTACCAAATGAATTCGTGTTTGGTCTTCGACACTTCTACTTCGGATTTTAATCAACCTAAACACAAGTTTCCGTTCGTTTTATATTTTTGATAAAGATTCAGTGTGACGTTGTTGATATACTTACAGCTTGTTGTTTCTCCAAATTAGCTGATATCAGTTATTAAAACTAAGTTTAAAATATCGAAAATGGATTGATTGATTCGAAATGTAAAATAATAGAAAATTTAAAATAAACAAGAATTATATGTTCATAAAGTTTTAATTAATTTTTTCAAATTTATTGTAATTGTTACAGAATAAACGAACCATTAATAAATAAAGAAATCGACTGCAGAAGTAAGAATACAGAAAGGAGCTAATATCTATTGTGATAATGGCACGATACCAAGCTGCAAGTTTTAATTATATTTGTAATATAAAATATATGTTTACCCTTTCAAATTAGTAAGTTTTTTTGGCCCTGCACACAATACTTTTCCTGTTACCAGTTATGCATTCATCTATGTAGCGCCTTTTGGGAAAAATGTCTGAATTGAAGTAAAGTGAGTTGAATTTGTATCGGAAGTTATAATATAGTTTATGCGGGCGTGCCGATCTTACACGTTCTATGTCAGGTCTCAAGCATTGTTGTATCTGACTAGGTTCTGGAGATGAAGGTAAGACAGGCAAACACACAGACAAACGAATGAGAGTAGAATTTGTCTACGACTTTTACAAATCGCAGACCAATACACATAGTTTAATGGCTACGTGCAGTTCCTCGTACTTTCTTGATGAGCGTTCGAGCTCCTCGATGAGCTTTAGAGTTACCTAGCTAGGAAAAGCAATAGGAAATTTGGCTCAGGAGTTCATTCGCGGTTTAGCATTCCAGTTCCAGTGGTTGATTGATCTAGCGAGTTCCACGGTGTCATCTTGTTCTGTCCCCGATTCCATTGGCACTCGATTAGATTTGCTTATCACCAAGGTTGATTTAACTGCCGCGTATGCTCTTGATTTAAAAAACATACGTAATTTTTTTGTTGCACAGATCTAAACATTATTCTTTCTTCGTATTAAGAGCATTAAAACTTCGTTTACATCGCCGTAAGTAAATTGCAGAATTTGTACAGATAACTTAAAATATTTAATTATTAATAAAGTTTACGTAAGAATATTTTTTTATACTTTGTCAACATCCTCGAGTGCTGCCGGATGAGTAATTATCTTTTAATACACTTCTGTCCGGAAGATCGTTCGCGAGTTCTATTTGCGATAAACCGCCTGTTTACTTAACTAATTATTAAATTTCCAGAAAATTAAATAAATATATACTCACAATAACGTACAAAATTGATATTATTGATTGAAAAAAAATTACGTTTTACTATTTGGGATTATAATAGAAATTGTTCAATAAATATACCGTAACTAAAACAAGGTTTTATACGTATCAAACTGTTATTACGAAAATGTGTTCTATATTATAAAGTATAAAACAGTTTCATTTTATATTTAATTTCTTAATATATTATTATAATATAGTTTATCGTTTATTAAATAACGGTTTGTTCATTTGTAACATTAAAATTTAAATATGGATAATGAAATTTAGAAAATCTTTATGAACACATAATTCTGCTATAATTTCACTTTTATGTTACACTCCGCCTTACGTTACATTTCAAAACGACAGAAGAAAATTTAGTAATTAAACAGATCTGTTTTTGATATTTTGAAGATAGTTTTAGTAAATAGTATCAGCTAATTCAGACTACAAACAAGCTGTTATTAAATAAATAACGTCACACGGAGTCTTTATCAAAAATATAAAACGAACGGAACCTCGTGTATAGGTCGATTATAATTCGAAATAAAAGTGTGAAATGTTAAACACCGAACAAGAAATCACTCGGTAAGTATTCGTTTTACTTAAAGGAATTTATTCGAATTTCATCAAAATGAATATTTTCAGTTTTCTTTCAACTTTCTCGTCATAAAACAATTAGTTTTAAATTAAAAATTAGCTCTAGATTGAATTTTACAACTAAACCTGCGCTTGTGTAAAATATTTTTATTTTAAATGTACAGAAGTTAAAGCAGAAACAGATTTTAATATCGATATAATAATTTTTAATCGTTCTCATCAAAGCTTTATCGTCGAAACAAAGAAGACGAGTCGAGTGTCTTTGTTAATGTTCCTTTATTAGTCTGATTAATCACTAACATTTACATTAATTAGTGAAATAATTTATATAATTTCGTGCATTTCAATAATGTTTTCGTGCGAACACTTCGAGATGCATTTTAAATTTATTATTTCTTTAAATGTTAGCTTTTAAAATCGTTATTGTAAATGCAGCAACGAATTACTTTACTTTAATGACATTGTCTGGTGCTATTTGTTACGATATTTTATAAAAATGAACGTTTATATTTTTAATTATAAACGGCAAAATAACTTAATTTTTAGGATAATGTCTTATAAAAACATTGTAAATGGTAATAACGGTTGAAATCATAATTATTCTGCCCCTACTCAAGATATCACACGCCTTCTTTTATATCCCCACCATCTTGAAGTTTTACCATTTAAATTTAATACCGTCGACTCCCCCACACGCAACCCCCCAAAGAAATTTCAGAAATGTTCGACAAAAAACACAGATTATAGAAATTCGAACTTATAACAACAGTGTATATGTTACCGGCAAAACCCGATTACACGCCAAACTGGTTTTGCCTAGGCCAAACTAGTTTGGCGTAAGCGTGTCAGGCCAAACTAGTTTAGATATTAATGGGTGGGTTAAAGTGTACATAGGTAACCCCAATGGCAGCACTTCTGATTGTTCGTGCTCCTAACAGACTTCTCCCGGAGGGGAGTTGCCGGCAGGCCGCCCAGTGTTTAACGTCACTAGTTATTGATTCATGGTAGTTCTTGAATGAAAGCAAACAAAGAAACAGTATCAACAGTAAAATATCAATTAGAGGAATAAATATTGTCCATCTAATTAATTGCTTTTTAATTTTATTATAACCATTAATATATTTAACCATTAATATACTTGAATAATTATTCTAAACTAGTTTGGCCTGACACGCTTACGCCAAACTAGTTTGGCCTGAAATCGGGTTTTGTCGGTAACATATATACGTTTTTAAAGATCTACTTTAATTAAGTTCTGGTTTCGACGTATGATAATAGTCGTTGTTTAGTCGAATATATTATGGCATATATGGTGAGTTGGAAATTTTAATTAATGTTACGAGTGGCCTTCAAGGTGAATATCTTTCATTTTAAATTGCTTTAAAAATGCAGCCACAGAAAGTTAAAGCACTTTTATAAACCTTTTATTATCGTGTTGACGTTGCATCATTATACCGCGTAAACACACCATTTTCAGAGATATTTACGAGGTTAATTGGCATAAGAGTCAGAAAATGAACAATATCTATACTCTTTTCAATCATAAATATTATTGGCTTGACTACTTCCCTCTGGTCTTTAACATATATGGTGTTAACTCGTACTGTGAACGGTTCGAAGCTCCAACGACCTGCTGGAATAAATTAAATTCGAACTGCCCGTCACCACTGTATTTAATGTAATTAAACTTTTACCTGTGATAAAGATTATATTACTTCATTTTTTCAGAAGTTATTTAATAACTTAATTTTTATATTTATTAACAATAGCCCAATGAAGAATATTAAAGAAAACGACAATAAAATTCAAATAAAAATAGTCTACTTTCTGATACTGCTGCAGTTCTTTCTTTTCCTCGTACAACCGTTTATATTCATCTATTTACTTCAGTATTCTAATATTCGAATGGTTTCACGAGATACCGAAGACGGCAATATCGAGTCTCGGGAAACTAACGATGACAATGAAAACACTATTGGTCATCGAGTTTATAAAAGGGAAATGTCTTCACGAATCGAAAAAGAATGCCAAGGGAATTGTCCTCTGTCACCAAGATCATCTGAAGGAAACGTCGATACGATAACGCTAAAAAGATATTGGAATATCAAAGTAAGCGTTTAGTAAAACACGTATAATGTGAAATAATTGAGTAAGAATAACAAATTGATACTGCATTAACAAATTGTATTGTTCATAATTATTTTAAATTGTGTATCGTATTGTCATTTATGTAGAAACCTGGTATCTTAGAATATTGTTTTACTGCCGATGACTTTTGTGGAAGAAAAAGAAGAAAATTAAAAGGTATTTCTTTTATTAAACATATTATAGAGTTGTCTATAAAATTATTTACATACGTAAATGCTCATAGTACAATAGTATTGTTTCATCTATTATTTACTTGTTTAGGACGTAAGACTTTTTATGTTGCCCGAACAATGTCAGTTAAGTTTATGGTTTCGATTCTCGTTACTATTATTTTGAGTTGTGTTTTTAATATGTGTTCGTCAGTCAGTGTAGATATTAAACGAAATGCTAACTGCGATCGTTATTATAACGACTTCGAACTATTGTCTTTGCGATTTAAACGTAGAAATTAACTGTAAACATTTGAAAGTTTTTAATAGTCGTTTTAATCGATCGACTTATGTTAAATCTTTTTTAATGAGGTGAGAATTGAAAAAGTCACAGACATAAATTTACACAATCTTATCTTTAATCTGAAGAAAGAAATGAGGTAGATGAAAGCCGGAATTACAAAACGAAACACGATTAACATATTACGACTAAATCGGTTTGTGTCTTACGTGTTTGTATAGTTAATTGGGGCCGACTTCTCCCATGCTTTTCACGTCTTCTGTCGGATTTTATATAGTTGAAAACTTTCACGAGATTATGTATGGACAGGCAGACGGGAGGACGGACGAAAATTGAAGCTCAATATATATATATACACACATTTTTCTGCTTTAACAAAGCGATTTATTGCTTTTCTATTTACTAAATGTTCATAATTCTATGTGTATTCTTTAAGTGATATTAATGTTTTTGCTAAATTGTTCTACTCGAGTTATATACGGAAATTAAACACATGAAATTAATCTAATTAACTTTTTGTTTGCGTAAAAATAAAGCAAACATTCAAATACAATTACATGGACTCCATCAAATGTTACACTTTAACTAACAATTAATTTCATGGAGTTGTTACAAAATAAATATGAACCAATTACATTTTTGCTAATATATGAGTATAAACGTCTATTGTTCATATAGAAGATGAATATTTCTATGACAATTTTAATAGTTAATTGTGTATTTACAATTATATTTCATTAGAAACAGCAATCGACAACACACTTCATTTAATGAAAGATTTTTTTGAAATTTATTATATCTACAGTTGTTCGTTCTTGTGTTATCGACAGAAAGAAAAAATGTAGATTGGTTAATAAATGACTTTCTGATTTTTACATTTTTAAACTCGGGGTCCTTGAAATTTCGAGAAAATCAAAATAATTTGGAGGTGTCTTTTGTATGTATAAATGTTAGTGTGTGGCGTGATGGAACACGATTTTGTTCACATAATAACTTCTGTGCTTTTTGTCGAAAATTTTAAAAATTTGGCAAGAAGGAGAAGTGTATTAGGGAGATTAATGCTATTCAATTTTGGTGATTACAGGTTAAAGAGAAGAGGGATAAAGGGGTCTTGTGTATCTGCAGCGGCGTCAGATTTAATGACGATTTTACTTATTATTAACATTTACAATTTTATATAACACCTCTTCTTACCCTCAAAATTTGTGTAATTTATCATTTTATTGTACATGTGACGTTTTTCTAAAATAAATGTACATAAAAATAAATATTGAATGGACATTTCTCTTTTCAGATTGCATTCTCGAAGATATTCCAGATTATGAGACTTTTCAATATAAGTACTTTGATATTGAAATAAAAGGACTAATCAAATTCATAAATATCGAAGAGGGTCCCAAAGACAATTTTAAAATTTGGATAAAACATCGGCATTATCCTCTTATGAAACAATACGAAATAAACGAGAAATCGGAAGTTAAAATACTGAAGGAGTTCGAATTACCCAATGAAATGTTAAACTGGGGAATTATCGAATCCAATGAAAATTTCTACAGTCGACATGCAAATCGCTCGGAACAAAGAATTGCCAAGTATAGCATTCGGGCAGAGAAATTGATCATTGGAAATACATTCGATTTCGTCGAGGACGTTTTACGTGTATTTCTACGACCAGCTGAAAACTATTTCTGGGCATTTGATTTAATAAATAGAACAGCAAATCTTTACCAGGCGTATAAAATGGATTTGCGAGATTTAAAAGTTTTGTCAAAGGAGAATTTTACTTTAAGTATAGATAATAAGTGTAAATACTGGAACATGTTTGTCGCTTACGATAAGGTGTATTGCGTCAAGTATGGCGATTTTAAAGTTTATCTTTCGTCGAATTTCAACGAAACACTAATGACATACATTGATCTACACGAGAAACCACAGGGGCACTACTTTTCGGACATGGTCTATAATGTTAATGAACAAAACCTTTACGTAGTGTGGCGTGAGCCGCGCTCTATTAATTACACTATTTTTGTAAAAAAGTTACACTTCAATTGTTAAAATGAAGACTTAGGAGTTTGATCATAATTTGAATTATTTTCCTAGCTTTTTAATTAATCTCTGACAAAAAGTCGTTTGTACTAATGATTTATTGGTATGAAATATTAATAAATATGTTATCTGCTTAGTTTCTTGGTGTATAAATAACACCGTCAGCTTTAACTTATACGGTAAAAGAAGCTATCGACAAGTTGCTTACCTATCCCGGTGACATTTACTGCCGCCATCGGTTATGATATTTTATTTTTTTTAAAATTTATATATCTTTAATTACTATACGTTTAAAATGCTTAATTCTAATGGTAGGATAGTTATTATAAAAATTTTTTCAATACTACTGGGCAAGTATTTGATGGGATTTCGTCACAATGGTGAGATGCAACTTTTAACCATATTTTTAATTTACTTTATTAAAAATATGTGCTTTTTACCTGAAATTAGTCGTGCCATGCCCCTGTCCATCATACTTTTTATTTAGAGTTGTGCCAGTATTATCGAACACCTTTCAAAGAAAAATTTTGAATTGAAATAACATGAATTCCGAATTATATCCTGCCTCCTCCCACTAAGGTTATTATATCTAGTCTTGAATTTCATATGTCTAATTTCCTTAATTAAGAAAACCCTGAAATTAAGAAAACAAAGACAAATAACAGTGGTCATTTCTAAATTTACAATTTCTTCAAATTGCAGCTGAATAACGTTTAAAATCGTTATTAAGCCGACCCACTTAAAACATACCACGTTCCTCTTTATTTCGTTATTTCCTCGACCTTAAACCATAAAAATTTAATAGCACCGATCCCCTAAAACGCAAATATCCATGCAAAATTTCAGAAATTTTCGACAAATAGCACAATAATTATTAAGGTTCCAATAGGTTGAACAAAATCTTGTCACACACTCAATTCAATTCAAGAATGGAGGCTCGTTTCTGATTCCAGCAAATAGAAGAAGGGAAACAGTGGAAATGCACGTTCTAACCTAAGTTATTCTAATAAATTACCATTATTATCAGCCAAATTATTAGAATGGGTTAGGTTAGGTTAAAACGTGCATTTTCACTGTTTCCCTTTTATTTGCTGGAATCAGAGACGAGCCGACATTTTGGAACCATGGGTAACATCAATCCAAAGTTTTATACATCACAAACAATTATTACAAAACTCTGTTATATATTATAAAATGTTTATATTATATTTTATAATATAACAGTAAAAATACAATATTATGAAAATAATATAATATAAATTTATATTTTATATTATACAATATGAAACAGATTTACCTTTTATATTTTGTTTATTAATTTCATAATAATTTGAATAAATATTTCAATGATAATACTACAAATTTATTATTAAGATATTGACACAGTAAGTATATTGAACGAACCAGGTTGACGTACTGGACGAGATGGTCATTCAGAAGTTCATGGTAATCCAAAATATCCGGAGGAAATAACGGTTAACACTGGAGATAGCACAGACACAAGCTCAAACGCTGACCCGTGGTTTTTCTTTTTTTTTTTTTTTTAAATTGTACAAACACACAGCGAAGAAAACCCGAGTTAAAGCAAAAGCCAGCAAGTCTCTGCTACGCCTAAGCTAAAGTGCAGAATCTCAACCCTCGCCAAATATAAACACTCGTAAAACAAAATATATTTTATCAAAGTTGAAGAACCAAGTATCAATCGACTAAAAAACACTACTGTCGACTAATACACGAGAACACAGAATAAATAACACTGCAAATCGCAGCTCTAAGGATCTAATGACCTTCTGCTAAAAGTCACCAACACAAAGACTAGAAGAAAAATCGTCCTATGCTTACGCTGCTTAAGTACAGTACATCTAAGCTATTTTCGAATGTCGGTCGAAAAGTAATAAGTCTAATGAGGCACTGTTGCGTTACGTACTGAGTCACGCGATGTAGTGAAAATAGCTTTTGTAGAGCCAGTTGCAAAAAAAGTAAGTTTAGCTGTTGCCTTTGGGAGATATTAACAAACACAAAAAATGCCTTCTTCGTGTTGTGACATATGCGGACGATTTGCTTGTTACGTCAGGCTCTCCTATAAGTCTGTAGAAAATGATAGATTTTTTAGAAATGCAATACAGCAGTTACAACTTTCTGCTGTTGTTAAATCTAAAATAATGATATTCCGAAATAGAGAAAAACATTCTAAAAGTGAAAATTGGTTGAAAATATCAGTTGTTGATGTATACAAGAATTTAGACGTATTTTTTCAATTTAATAGACGAAAGCAGCTTCAACAATTTGATTTTAGTAACAAAAACAATAATAATTTAAAAAGGGTAAGGCTTTGTATGAGTCTTTATACTTTATCTTGGTCGAGGAGAAATCATTCATTCTGAATGGTTCCGTTAATACTATTTCTAGTTTATTCACATCGCATGACGATGCTTTTTCTCTGTGAAAAGATTGACAATATATATATACATTTTACACTTCAATGTATATGTATAGAAATATAGCACTTTGTAGCACCGTTAATCTGTTTAACTTTTATAGGTGATTTTAGAATATTTATAAAACACTGCAATTATTTTCAACGAGAAAGTACTTTTTGTACATTTACGTTTCGGTTAAACATTGTAACCTTTCTGGTAATGTAATCTATATCGCGATACTGTGTTAGAAATTTTATTTGGAACTTCTACAAGAAATTTGTTGTTCTAATCGCTCACTCCGTGTTTTGTTATATTCCGAAATAAATGGCATAAAATAGAATTCAATCAGGTCATTCTAAGAAATAATAATTTTTTGTACATTACTGGTCAACGACAATCGATTTACTGCAACACAGCCAAATCTAAGTATTTTTATCTGTATGTAAACCCACAATTTGGCGCATCTGTCAGCAGTGTGTACGGAAGATAGTGTGGAGATGTTATAATTTGTTTGTGCGTAATCTGCATTTAAAAAATATTAATACACTATTTATAATACGAGGTGTAAATAAAAGTTAAAAATATTTTATACAATTGCTAATTGAGCTTCTCTCCAGTTTACTCATAAGCATTTGCCAATGTCGCCTATGAGCGAAACCAGAACTAGTACAAAGGAAAAGGAATCTGAACGCTTGCAATAGGGTGTAACAAGAAACTTTAAGTAAACGTATTACTTGTCGTCAGCAAAATTTCGGTCTTGGACAGATAAATTCATGTTGGAACTAAAATGTAAATTATGCTTACTTGACTGTTGAACAGTGGAACTTCATGACATTGAGACAAATAGTAGCACTATGTATTGTACACGAAAACAGTAAAAATAAATAGATAAAATGTAAAAATTTATTAAAAACTGTAACATTTTATTGCGTTTTTAAGAATCATAACTTTTGTTCTTATTGTTATCATCAACATTTCGGTTATGCGCTGCTCAATTCTCTGTGTATATCAAATTTGATGTGTTAGTATTATTAGTGTTAATAATTGTTAATAAAGGACAATGTTAAATGTTACACGGGTTTGTTTGTTACTCATTACATATGATGCGTAGTATTACGGTAAAAAAAATATATAAACTAAAAATGTTACACCCGGATTGTTTTCTCACTGATATAATAATAACTAATTAGTTAAATTCTAATCAATTTAGACTAAACGTAATTCAAATTTCTTGATAATGTTGAATTGAATACAGTAGTTAGAAATTTAAGCTCATTCTACGCGTTACTGGTTACGATACGAGGAACTTCGTTCGATGATATAATAATTAATTAATATAAATATAATTTCATTATTTTAATTAAATGTTTAATATAATTAAAAATAAATTTACCGATTACTCTTTGATGAATATGAACCACTCAGCGTCAGTAATCTCCACGGCTCACTCGACTGGAGCTTTTACTTCGATATATATTCATTACCATCAGAACTAATGAATCGAATAATACAAATATTATAGTGTTTATTCTGACTTCAAGCAAGTCTTTTGGTTGAATTAAAGAGAAAGAGAAGTAACACTCTATTTTGAATATTATTCGTGTATAGCACTCTTTGTTCAAGTCACATGCAGATAAAGCTGACATTATCCGTCACCATACGTTTCATTAATAAGAAATTGTACTTCTAAAGATTCTTCGTCTTTAAATGTCGAATGATAAGCAGAAATTATATCATCTATTACTAATCCATCATAACGCTATTTAATTCTTTTAGCGCCTTTTACACCGAATTTCTTAGCGCAGAATTTTGAATCTTTTTCTAATTATTCTGGTAGCAAGAGAACAGTCATCATTTATAAGCATACAAACAGATGAGCCCGGTGTGGCTCCAGCAAAAAAATAACAACAGCAAAGATTAAGAATATTAAATTATTTCGTACTTATATTATAGTATTTTATTGATATTTACAGATGTTATCCATCTCACACCAAATCTCAACCTAATTCATTAATTTTTTTTTTCAATTGTGTGCAGTACAAATATAAAGAATTTTTAAAATGCGTTAGA
Source organism: Centruroides vittatus (assembly GCF_030686945.1). NCBI lineage: Eukaryota > Metazoa > Arthropoda > Arachnida > Scorpiones > Buthidae > Centruroides > Centruroides vittatus. Next base: position 274,799 of record NW_027120695.1, on the reverse strand, counting down.
TTAAGCTCTTGGTGTGATGAAACTAGGTAAGATAACCTGTGTACTTATATATAAATCAAATACTGTAATATAAGAAACAATAAAACGAAAACCACGTAAAGTGTAGTTATTTCAGCCTATTATTGTCATCGGGGTTTCTATAACGGGATTCCGGGATTAAAAAAACTACCGGGATCCCAAAATCCCGGCTGTTTTTGAACCCGTGAATATTCCGGGTATTCTCGCAAATTTTTATAAAAGTTCACTTTTTTCTTATTTTCTGTTAATAATGAAAAAATTTTGCAAATAGAAAGTATAATTAACTCATAAACTATCAGAATTCATTTGTGTTTATTAACCCTGTATGTTAATTTTTTAAAGTTTCGCTTGCTATATCATCTTACTGATTGTCAAGTATGTTGCCTATTTGCGGTAGCACATCGAAAATTCTTAATTTGTCAGAACCTGTAATATCTGGAATAATTGTGCCGATGCCGTTTTAAATTTTAATCACGCCCAATAGCTTCAATAACTGCATTATGCCAGATTGCTGCATTCTTGTCCGATTTGTACAAACGAGTATAAAGTATTCGAGTATGAACGTGATTATTAAAGCCAAACGAACTGCCAAATTATCAAACTATAAGCTTCATGCCACTATTAAAGCAGGCGAAAAATACGGCAAGAGAAGCACTGCAACGAAAGTTTTTAACTATACTTAAAAGTTTTTAAATTAAGGTGTTGTGGCTATCTATATTGCATAGTTTTTAACTCCTTTCAGGCGAAGGCTTCCATCATAATACAGTTAATCTGGAACAACTGTCCCTAATCTTTTCATGGCTGTTTCGACAATCATCTTTCTGAATCCATTCTCGAAATTTAAGACGGACAATCTGCCAGACAAAGAACGACAGTGCAAATTTTAAGTCTAATATTTTTTCATATTGTAGCTTAACAATCTATTAATTTTTTTATAAATACGAGGAAAAAATTCTCTGGTATGTATTCAAGAACAAACATTATACCATCGACCACTTCATACTATTCTTAACATGGAATTGGTATATTAATTAAAATTATGTTTATAGTGTTGAATACCATGGTTCAGTATCGTATAAAGAATAAGAATTGAATACGTTCTATTTTATGACGATCTCGTCTTTCATCGAATTTCTTACCTGAATTTCTTGTATTTACAGAGGTCGAAAATACAAAGGATAAGTATTCGTGTAATTCCTTATTCGAAGGACTTATGTTATAAGTTATCTATTCATAAGATTTTAAGAATTTATTAAAAATTAGAAGTAATTATTAATATACGATAAAAGGTGAAAACATCGTGGATATGGCTAACTTCATTACATTATTTCTTGTTTGCTCTAAAAAATAAAAACAACGTTTACATTCCAGTTAATTATTATGTGTTATTTGCAGGATCAAACTGAGTCATCCTAAAAAGCACTTTAAGCACGACAAAAGATGAAACAGGCTTTACGTAACATTACTTTTCTACATGGATAGCCATACTAAATGTAATTTTATAGCTTATGGGTAGTTACGCCAGGAGCACTATGAGAGAAACGGGTAATAAACGTCGTGACACAATTTGTTCGGATCGGACTAATGTGAGAAAAACTCCAGGTACTTTTTCAGCACGTCGGGATTTTTTCGGGTCCTTCAGACCTGGGCCCGCCAGTAGCCAAGCGGTTCCGTTCCCTGAACACTAGGAGGTTGGTCCAAGGTTCTTGCCTGGCCAGGACAGAGTGCCGCGTGGGGTTTTTCAGGTTTTCTTCGTGCCTGTAACGTCTGAATAGGGGCCAATCAGTTATCCTTAAAAAGACCTCTCGAAAGGCATCCCCCTAGACAGGTTGTCCAAGTGTTGCGTTGCCATAACTTAATAAAACAAATTTTCGGACCTGTAGATTTAAATCTTAACGCTCCGGCAATTTTATTTTCTTGTAGCTGTAATATGCATTATATATGGCCCGAAGTTATTTATTGTTACTTTTTCGGCCGTTATATATAACGGTGGAAAAGTGTGGCAATCGGTCAAAAAATGACCTATCAAGATTTTTACGTTTTTGGACTCCGAGGACCTTGGAACGTCGGAAATTGCAAAAAATTCGTTGGTTTCTTCTTTAAGTATAGATGAAATACCGAGTTACCCGTATACTTCGTTAAGATTAGCTTAATTTTTATAAATTTATATTAGCACCATGTGTTTGAAAACCTTCTGAAGAGGAACCTTGAGGTCCGAAACACAAAAAAGTGTGTAAAGTGTATACAAGTCTAATACAATGCGATCAATAAAGATTGTTTTCTCGATTGCTAAAGCCAAACACCAGTGCAATACGTCCTAATAATGGTAGATAAAATATATAAAAAATAGAAAATAAAGACATAAAGACATATAAATTAATTTTAATAACAATTAGGGTTTCTAATTTTCCGGTCGTTTGCTTGTCTCGGGATTTCGGCACAAAAGTAAACTGTTTTAGGGGTTTCTGAGGATTTCCGGGATATAATTAATTATTTTTAAGATATAAAAATCATCTTGAAATCAAATGTTATAATTATGTTTCATTTTTTAAAATAATTTAATATGTTCTGCAATCTTCAAAATAATATTAATAATGCTATAATGAAAAATCCTGCTCCCTTTCCGATTTAACTGATGCGTGTGGAATCATCTTTAATGCATTTAACAGAAGACAGATGTTTTGTGTTTTTTCACTTGTAGCCAGGAAAATTTCTAGTTCGTTTCCCAGATGCGCTGCAGTGCTTCTTTTGCCGTCTAGTATTGTTGATTTGTCGACTGCTTTAATAGTGGCATGCAGCTTATAGCTTGATAATTTGGCAGTTCGTTTGGCTTTAATAATCATGTTCATACTCGAATACTTTATACACGTTTGTGCAAATTGGACAATACAATCTGGCCTAAGGCAGTTATTGAATCTACTGGGCGTGATTGAATATTAAGACAATATCGGCACAATTATTTCAGATATTGCAGGTTCTGACAAGTAAAGAATTTTCGATATTCTGCTGCGAATAGAATGCATATTGCTAATTGACAATCTGTAAGATGGCACAAGCAGAAATTTTAAATAATTAACATTTAGGCATAATAAATACAAACGAATTCTGATAGTTTATGAGTTAATTATACTTTCTACTTGAAAAGTTTCCTCACCCTTAACACAGAATAACAAAAAATTGAACTTTTAAAGAATTTGCGGAATTTCGCGGGATATTTCACGGGTTAAAAAAACAGCCGAAATTTCGGGATCTCGGTAATTTTTTAAATCTCGGATTCTCTATATAGAAACCCTGACGCCATTGGTAGGCTGAAATAACCAAAGTCTTCCTAATTTTCATTTTATTGTTTCTTTTATTACAGTATTTGACTTATATATAAGTACAGTACAAAGGTTATCTTACGTAGTTTCATCACACCAAATGCTTAATCTAACACATTAAAAATTCTTTATTTTTCAACTGCACACAATTTTAAAAAATTTTTTTAATTAATTAGGTTGGGCAATTGGTGTGAGATGGATAACCTCTGTAATTATAAACAAAATACTATAATATAATATAAGTACGAAAAAATTTAATATTCTTAATCTTTGCTGTTGCTATTTTTTTGCCCGAGCAACGCCGAGCACATCTGCTGGTATGTTTATAAATGATAAGTATTCTTTGCTTCATAAATAATTACAAAGAAATCAAGATTACGCGCTAAAAAATTTCGTTCAAAAGGTGCTAGACGAATTAAATTGCGATATAATAGATTAGTAGTAAATAATATAATTTTTGCATATATTAAATATTTTGACAGTAATACAGCGCATCAGTTGTAATGAGTAACAAACAATCCCGTGTAACATTTAATATTGTGCTTTATTAATCATTATTAACACTAGTAATATTAGTATGTGAATACATGAAATTTACATACATAGTGAATTCGAGCAACGCATAATCGAAATGTACTGTACATGATAACAATAAGAAAAAAGTTATAATTCTTAACAAAGCGAAAATGTGTTACAGTTTTTAATAAATTTTTACATTTTATCTATTTATTTTTACTGTTTTCGTGTACAATAGATAGTGCTACTATTTGTCTCAATGTCTTGAAGCTGCACTGGTCAAGTCAGGTAAGAATAATTCACTTTCCAGGTTGACAGAAATTACTTCCAAATGGAATCTATCTGTCCAAGACCGATATTCTGCTGACGACAAGTAATACGTTTACTTAAAGTTTCCTGTTACAGGATATTGCAAGCGTTCAGATTTCTTTTGCTTTGTAGCAGTGCTGGTTTCGCTCATAGGCGACATTGGCAAATGCTTATGAGTAAACCAGACAGATGCTCAATTACCAATTGTATAGAATATTTTTAACTTTTATTTGCACTGCGTATTATATATACTGTGTTACTATTCCTGAACTGTAGTTTAGGTACATACTAACAACGACAATTTATTACATCTTCAAGACAATACTGCTGATAGAAGCGCCAAAGTGTGGGTTTACATACATGTAAAAATATTTAGAATTGGATCTGTGTTGCAGCAAATCGATTCTCATTGACAAGTAACGTACATCGAATGATCTTTTATAGAAAGACCTGATTGGGTTCTATTTTATGCCACATATTTCCGAAAATTACAAGAAATGGAGTGCGCAATTAGCACGACAAATCTCTTCTAGAATTTTCGAGTGAAATTTCTAATAAAACATTGCTATACAGATTACATTACCAGAAAGGTTACAATGTTTAACTGAAACATAAAGGTACGAAGAAATACTTTTTCATTGAATATAATTGCAATGTTTTATAAATATGCCGAAATCACCTACAAACGTTAAACAGATAAACGGTTCTATATTTCTATACATATACATTAATAATGTAAATTGTATATATGTATTGTCATACTTTTCACAGAAAAAAGCACCGCCATGTGATACGAATAAACTAGAAATACTATTAACGGGACCATTCAGCATGAATGTTTTTTCTCTGATTAAGATATAATATAAAGGCAAATAGAAAGCCTTACCGTTTTTAAATTATTCTTGTTTTCATTTTTAAAAACAAAATTTTTAAGTGGCTTTTATCTATTAAACAAATATTCTACGTATTTTATTTGTTTCAAATAAATGGTCAAAGTACCCGCATTATGTTCGCACTACACAAAACGTCTCGACAAATATAAATATACAGATAAGCTTCTATAAATTCGGTGTATTATAAATAATATATTATATTATTTCGTCTATTATGATATAATAATTGAAAAACAAGAAAATTCCACTCTCACATTATTGGAAATTGTTGGAATATGTTTAATGCAGGTTAAACATATTCCAACAATTTACATATTGAAAGTATCTTTCATCTAATATTGAACCGTGTGACTGTGATTGCAATTTATAAACAACAACACACTTTCTGTTGAATGTGGACTATGCTAACTAGTAATTAAATATTTAAACATTTCGGTCAGTAATAATGAATTCAGCGGTTAATGTTACCTTAGGTTCCGAGATGGCGGCGGTGGGAATTTTTCCCTATCTTGGCGACTGCGGCGGGGAAAAATTTTTCCCTAGAGTCGTGACGTCGACGCCGTTGAGAATTTTTCCCCGTTCGGTTTCAACCCTGAGATCGACGTTGCCGAGTATCCTGTAACCTCGAAACGGCGACGGTCGTGTGTAAATTTGCGACGGTAGAGGGAGCCTTTTCGTGACGTCGTGCGAGAGTAATATCGGCGGCAAATTCGTAGTTGTGTTACGAACGAATATGCAAATGCTCGATCTGTGACGTGATTTCTGTTCATTTCAATGCAATTTTATGCAAATCGACTAGTTTCCAGTTGGAATCGTTTACTGCAGTGTTGCGACGAATTGCGTATTGGAATATTTGCTGTTTATTTTTCTGGTTACGATATTTCATTTTTTTTCCTCACCACCTCCCCGCGTTTAGTTTATTGCCAATTATTCGATAATGAGTAGTTTTGCCGATTTGAGTTTCAACGACGAATTTCGGTCGAGTTGCACCACACGTGATTTCTACAAGTTAATGGAAGACGACTTCTTGGAGCTAGGTTTGCCTCCCCGTATCGATAACGCATTGAGATTTCCGAAATTTGCTGTAAAATTAGGCATACAGCCGACCGAGTCCGTTTGCATTCCGTGCGATTCTAAATGCAAATTATATCATCGGAGTAATAGAGAAAGCTGTTTCTTGCGAAGTAGTAAGTGCGGAACGAAGACTTCTGCCTTTGAAGGAACATTTAAAAGTAATTTTGGCCACATTTCTTGGGGTTGCATTCTGTCGTTTATATGGCCAAGTAGTAATAAATCGAACAGAGGGAAACGCCAATCGACCAATAAAAGAGCAGCCGAATCGAAAAGAACAGGGAAGAAAAGAGCCGTACCAAGAGAAAAGGAAAGTATCCAAGCTGGCAAAACCGAAGAAAGAATGGATCGGAAAGGAAAAAAAAAGTAGGAAGAAGTAGGCAACCACCATCGAAAAGTGAGTAAAAATATTTTTTTTTTTTTTTTTTGTTATTTCGGTTAACGTCCGCGGAGTCTGCAGAGAAATTCAAGATGGCGGCCGGAAACGCGGCCATCTTGAATCGAGGGAAAAATTTTTTCCCCGTCGCAGTCTCCAACGTAGGGAAAAATTTCCCCCGTCGCCATCTCGGAACCTAGGGTAACATTAACCAATTCAGCTTTTCACCTTATCCCACATTCTGAAATCCAATACACTTATTACGGACATTGAAATAAATTTACGCACTGCTGTATTGTGAACGAAGTAAGTGATATTATTATTAACTACGTATAATTTGTAACAAAATTCCGTAAGGATAATGTGATCGTAAAAAAATATAAGTTTACTAAAAAAAAATTTATTATAAATATAATACGAACCTTGTGTAATCTACACAGAAGTGTTCTCGGTGTAAAAATAATAATTGTTTAAAATTTCTCAAATTAAACCTTTTGGAGAAGGAAGTGAAAATTATGTATTAATAAAAAATATATTTAATATAAAAGAAAACATTTCGAATGACAACACTGAAGAATATAATAGAGTAAAATTTAAATTTGGAATTATCTGATCATTTTTCCACTTATCAATTCGACAAGAAAGCAAGCAAACGACAGAAAGTAACCGATAACAAGAGTTGCAAATGCCCCATAAAAATTGCTTAAAACCAACGGGTCAACATCAGACTTAATTGCTTTACTCATTTGAGCTCTCTCGTTAACATTCCTGAAAACTGGATTCTTCATCATGTCAACTTCTCTATCATGTTCTTGAACGCCACTTTCGAATATATTGTAGAGACTGAAATGAGTATAAAACATAATTACGAATTTTTTACCGTAAGTATTTGTAGACTTGAAATACAAACTTACATTTTGTTGAAATATTCTTTATGGGAAAATCCTTTTCTCATAACGAATGCTGCCGGCATGGAAAGTAATACATCGTCAGACACAGTCACATCCAATGTCATTTCGAAATCGGAAATTTTCATAGAGCCCATGTTATAAATGTATGCAACACGACTGTAATCGAAGGATTCGTCGTCACCGTTCATAATCAAATCGTATGTATCCATGATATCATTGCTTAAAATTTCATTATATAAAATTTTCAAATAAGTTTGTTTGGAATTCTGAAAGTAAAGGTTATTCAACATTTAATATAAATTGTTTTTTACAGTCAGGAAACTATGTATCATATGAATAATGTCATTTAAAAAAAATTAATTTTATGAAACAAGCTAAAATCTCCTTTTTCACCTCTGCAGATACGATTAGGTTTTTCCTCTCGGAGTTAGTTCACAAAGAACAGTGAGGACCCATGTGACTTTCATGTTTCAAAATTTGGATGCGACCCTCTTTCTTCTACGAGATTTCTGAAACTTCCTTCCATTGAATACATCCGTAAGCCGTGCTTAATGGGCATCTTTTTCGATACGATTCTCGGAGATTCAACGAAAATTGACAAAAATACACCAAGGATCAACATATTTTACAATAAATGTTTTTTTTTTTTGTTATTTTTTTTGTTCTGAGGTTAGTTCTTTATCCTGACGCCATCAACACAGTCCTATTTCTGACGTTAAAGATGTGAGGTTAACCGAGGGTAGGAGATGGAGGATGATTCCTATCTTCTCTACCTCTTAACGGCACAAGACCTTGAGGTCCGACCTCGGTTGTCGAAAGGATGATTAAGGCTCGAGCGGTCAATGATTAGTTACGGATTTGGGATCGTAAGATCCGGTTTACGTCAGGAACTGACACCAATCTATCAAACTTCTCGCGGATAGATACGCGTTTTTCGGAAGCATAAGATGCCGATGATGAGGGTAATGGAGGAAGAAACGCACACTCTTCTAATATTAAACAAAAATACCCGTTTATTTTGAGATAGGGAATACATCAATTAACATATTTGGAAGTATTTATATCATCGAATCGAATTATTAAACCGCGTCCCGAGTGAACGGAGAGAGAGAGTTTACAAAACATCGCGAGCAGGATAAATACCTTAGTGATCCTGAGATTTGCACAAAGTCCGAGGAACGAGAGTTCGCTTGAAAATAAGAGTCAATGGACTGTAGATAGATGAAATGGACGGCTTCAACGGCGGGAGATGATAATCCACGGCACACACACACTTGACAGTTGTCGAAACTCTTTCTCTCTCTCTCTCTCTGCGTCATCTTCGTTCGTTTTTCCTTTTATTTCGGGATCTTGGGTTCGAGATTTTGTGAAGTACGTCAAGGGTGGAAGTCCCTTTTGACCAATGGTGAATTACATGATATAATTATTTTTCAACAGTTAACTCATCTTCTACAAGGAAGTATTACCGTGGGAACGATAGTTTATGATTAATTTTTACGAGAAAATTTGTCGGTGTTTTTCCGTTTTTTTGTTTCTGTGTTTGATTTAACCCTAACTGTCGAAAATCGGTTGGCAAATAAAATAAAAATTCGTTATTCTTATATTCGAACCTTCACATCACCGCGGACTTTCTAAAATCAAGCTTACTCCTGACGAGCAAGCTGGATTTTTATGAAACGGATGAGTTAACGAAGTTGTTCCGGCTCTCTCTCTCTCTTTTTATATATATTGTACCGCGTTACAGTATTATTTCCCGTTGTGTCGGAAGTTATTGACACGTCGCGATAACGTTGTTAACAATTCGTTGTTAATTACTCTCTCTCTCTCTCTTTTTCTCTTTATTTAATAACACTTTATTTAATTTCTTTATTTAATTTAACACATTTAATTTCTCTTTTTTTTTTATAACACGTTTTTGACATGTTTAGTGACGCGCTTAGCGTGATATTTGTTTGTAAGAAATTACGATTTAAAGCGGTAAAATATAGTTTATTATTATGCAAAATTTTCAAAATTAAACAAGGTTATTGGGTAAAGTTAAATTTATTGAGTTCCCTCTTCGGTTTCTTGGGATCCTCTTTTTGTGATTTTGGGAAGTTGGCCATTATTTCCTTCTTTAATTGGGCTGGCCTTTCGTTTAGGAATTCGACTTCGTTTAGGAAGTGGGAGGACCCAAGGTCGATCCTCTACTGGGCCTCGACTCCTCAAGGCGTAAGATGTAGTTGGTTGTTCCTCGATAGAGGGTGTAATCTCTGTTTCTTGTTCTTCCTCAGATTCGGATTCAGATGAAGACTCGAGTTGAGATTGTGCCATTTCTGCAAAGATAAATTCGTCCCATGGATCAATGGTGGAAGGGGGTTCTTCCGAAAGGGAAGGTTGTTGGATAGTCGTGGTAGTCGAAGGTTGGTTTACAAGTTCTTTCTGGTCGAATTCTTGTCGAGCAATAACATGTTTGAGACGATTGGCGTGCACTTGAATTTGTTTCTTTGTATCTATATTTTCGATGATAAAATTGACGGGACTCAATTCAGTTACAATTCGAAATGGTCCTGACCACCTAGGTGCTAATTTACGTTTTAATCCAATAGGTATGGTAACCTCGTCGAGAAATACTCGGTCGCCTACATGATATGTGGGTATTTTGTGAGTTTGTCGATGGTGTATTTGTCTTTCTTGAGCAGCTTGCTCGGCATGTTTCTGTGCTACCTGATGAGCTTCAGCCATTCGGCATCTAAGTTCTGATGCGTAGTTGTCGGTGACGTCATATTTCGTTCGAGTGGGGCTGGTTACAAGGTCAAAGGGATAGGTTGGATCTCTCCCATATAATAAAAAAAAAGGACTGTCGTTGGTAGATGCATGAATGGTTGTGTTATAGGCAAAAAGGGCATAGGGGATCCATTCATCCCAGTTTCGCTGATCCTTAGCGACGTAATGGGCGAGGATGTCGATTAAGGTTTTATTGAATCTTTCTACTACTCCATTGCATGCAGGGTGATATGCTGTAGTAAGAAGTCGTTTGATTTGTAACAATTCGCACACCTCTTTAAACATTTTAGATATCAAATTAGGTGCTCGATCAGTAAGTAGTTGAACGGGAGTTGAGTGTCTTAAGACGATATGAGTAACGAAAGCCTTGGCTATAGTCTGGCTTCGGGTATCTGCTAAAGGTATAGCTTCGGCATAACGGCTGAAATGGTCTATAAAGACGAGTATATATTTGTTCCCTTTGGTAGTAATAGGTAAAGGACCTATGATATCCATAGCAGTTCGTTCAAATAATCGTGTTAAAGGAGGAAATAATTGTAATTCCGCCTCTTGTCGCTTGTCCTTTCTTTTTTGTATAGCGCAACGTTGACAGCTTTGACAATAAATTTTGATATCTTGTTTCATAGTAGGCCAGTAAAACAATGACTGGAGTTTTTGTTGCATCTTCTGAGATCCTAAATGACCTCCTATAGGTGTATCGTGATGGATACGTAGAATGTAAGGGATCAGTATAGATGGGATAACTAATTGATTTACGAATCTTCCTTGTGGGGAAGGAAATTCATGATATAACACTCCTTCTTCGTCGAGGAAATAGCGTTGTATGTCTTTTGCGTCATCTCCGTCTTCTAGACGTTGAATAATAAGTTTCCATTTCTCCTCTCGTCTTTGGAATTCCCCGATTTGTGATTTTGAATAAATGGGGTCAACATCGTTGACTGTAGAAATATGTCGGACAGGGATTCTGCTTAACGCGTCTGCGTTTTTATGACAACTTCCTGCCTTATGTTTAATATCGAAATTAAATTCTTGTAAGAAAATGATCCATCGGGCTATTCGCGAGTTTGTTGAAGAGTCCTTGTTGCTAATTAACCATCTCAATGGTCGATGATCTGTAATTATTGTGAACTTTCTCCCATATAGGTATGGTTTGAAGTATTTTGTAGCCCAAACTACAGCTAAGCACTCTTTCTCAGTTGTGCTGTAATTCTTTTCGGGTTTTCGGAGTATCCTACTAATATAGGCTATAGGTTTTTCTCCTTTTTCATCCTCCTGGGATAAAACTGCTCCTATCGCTTCGTTCGAAGCATCTGTCGAAAGTATAAATGGAGTCGCAAAATCAGGAGATTTTAAAAGCGGAGCTGAAGTGACTATTTCCTTTAGCCTTTCGAAACTACGTTCCTGTTCTTCTCCCCATTGAAACTTGGTATCCTTCTTCAGTAGATCAGTCAGTGGTTTTGCTATTTTAGCGTATGAATCGATATGTCGTCTATAATATCCCGTTAATCCTAGGAAAGACTTAATGTCGTGTACATTTGTTGGCCGGGGAAACTGTAAAACGCATTTGATTTTATCTGGATCTGGTCTGATCCCTTCCTCCGAGACGTCGTGTCCGAGGAATTTTATCTGTCGCTGAAGGAAGTGACATTTTTTTGGTTTTAGTTTTAGTCCTGCATCTGCGAGTCTTTGGAAAATCTGTTCTAGACGAATCAAGTGAGTTTGGAAGTCTGGACTGAAGGTCAGTATGTCATCCATATAGACCAGACAAATTTTTCCTTTCAGACCGTGTAGTATAAAATCGGCAGCCCGTTGCCAAGACGCGGGGGCTCCGGAAAGTCCCATTGCCATACGATTCCATTGGTAATGACCGTCCGGTGTTGAGAATGCGGATTTTTCCTTGTCTCGTAACCCCAACTGCCAGAAACCAGACAGGGTATCCATGGTAGAAAAGTATTTCGCTTGCCCGATTAGGCTAAGTGCTTCTTGCACGAGTGGTAAGGGATAAGGATCTGTCTTTGTTATTTTATTTAATTTCCTATAGTCTACAACGAGACGCCATGTTTGATCACGTTTTTTCACCAGGAGAGCGGGAGCAGACCAAGGTGATTTCGAATGTTCAATGATACCTTGGTCTAAAAGTCCGTCGATGATTTTATTCATTTGTTCCCGTTGAGCATAAGGGATTCGATAAGGTGGCTGATATATGGGTGTAGCGTCTCCGGTGCGTATTTCGTGTTCCACGATCGGGCAGTATCCCAAATCATAGTCGTTGACGGCAAATACATGTTTATATTTATATAATAAGTCTAATAAAGGTTTCTTTTTGTCCTTTCCTATGTTGGACCAATCGAATAACTGTCCAAATTCTTGCTTGTTTAGAATTGAGGTAGAGGGTTGGGCGTTAGTGATTGGGTTGATGTTCGGAGGTTCTGTTTCTTCTACTGCCTCATGGAAAGTTCCAATGCAGTCCCCTTTTGATAATTTTTTTGGTTGAGTAGATAAGTTCGCTATTCGAACTGGGACTTGACCGTCCCTTGTCGTTTTAACTACAGAATCGACTCCCACTACATCTTCTCGATTGTTTATTTCTGTTTCTATAATTCCTATTTCACCCTTCCGTTTTATTCCGGAGATCCTTGCTGTGACAAAAATCTCTGATCTGGGAGGAATATTACAATCTGTCAATAATAATACTTGTCGGATTAGTCCCTCCTTGATGGGGTTCGTTGAAACGAGAGGTGTTGTTTTCTCATTTTGTGTGGGTGATGTAGAAACAACTTGGATTGGTTTACCTCTGCGATTTCGTTTTTCGCGTTTCCGGTTTGGCGTTATCCTTTCTACTCCTGCCTTCCGGAAATCGATTTCCTCTCCTCCTCGAAATAATAGTTTTTTCCGTGCCAAATCTATAGTGAGGCCTTGAGCTTTGATTATGTCTCGTCCCAACAGGCCATCGAACGGATAAGGTATTTGATCTTCTACCACGTAACATAAGTACGAAAAATGCAAGGGTCCTATTAAGAAGCGGAATTCCATGGCTCCATATGTTCTGATTCCGTGTCCTGTGACGCTTTGAAATAATACCTTTCTTTCCCTCTGTTCGAATTTGTGTTTAGTCGCTCGTTGAGCGAAGGATCGAGATAAAAGGGTTACCGTGGAACCTGTATCTATGGCCAGTCGAGCCGGGTAGTCATTGATAGAACAACATAAGCTAGGTTCAAAGTTTTTGGCCACTATTCCTACTCCTACTCGAGGTTTACATTCTCTGTGCCTACCGTTGCTGTTTGTAGTTTGTGAATTCGTCCGGGAGGAGAATGAGGAACCTTGTCCAACATTCCTGCAGTTTCCGCCATTTCTTCGCCAGCTCATTTTGTTAATTCTCCCTTGCGGTAGGGGTCGAGATTGAGATGGAGTCTGTCGTGACGGAAATTGGGTTGTTTGTTCGCTTGAGCTATTGTGGTCTTCCCGTCGGGTTTGTTGCCTTCCGCCTCGCGTACCTCCACCATAAAATTTGGGTCGAACATAACCGCGTCCTTCTGATGGGGACGAGTAATGTTGTCTCCCTCTATTCGCCGATTGTATTCCTCTCCGCCGCCGATTTTCCTCCTTGTATTTTAGATCATTCAATTGTTTTTGTAAATGCGCTATCGTTGCGGTTAGATTGCTATTTGTGTGTTCCGGATTATTAATCGTTCTAATTATTCCTCGAGGGGTTTCTGTTAATTGGAGCACCGTCTCTTCCCAAATGGCCGCTTTGACTGCATTTTGAAATGTTTCAGGATTTTTAGACATTACGGTACGTTTTATTTTGTCATTAAGACCGTTTACAAATTGGACGAGTAGTCTCTCGTCTCGTTCTTTAGCCTGACATCGCTTGATTATTTCCGTTTCCCGCGCGTCGGCCCCTGTCTGTTCGAGTATCGTTTCTGAAACTAGGCTTTGCAGCCGAACCGCGTATGTTTGTACATCCTCATCGCGTTTTTGTATACATGCATAGAATTTTTGCAGTCTAAGTGCATATGGCTCCTTTTCAAATCTCCGCGTCATCTGCTGTTTGAACTCATCATACGTGTCGATCGCTCGCATTCGCTCGTCTTTCCACGCGAAATCTCTTGCTATGCCTGTCAGTTTTAGCTTCGCAACTCCGAGACATTGCGCTTTTGTCCATCCTGTCAGTTTTGCTATTTCATCTAGCGAGTCAAAGAAGTCCCTTATACGCAACCCTGATGTGTCTCCTGAAAATGTGGGAGTTAGGGGAATCATTCCCGACATTCCGGAGAATGCGCTTCCTCCTGGATTACCGTCTCCAGTTGTCTCCATTCTCGATTCTTAGAATCGCCGGAAAAGATGTATGGGGGGTGAGATGTCGGAACGAATCGAAACAGATCCCACTTCTGACACCAGTGTGAGGTTAACCGAGGGTAGGAGATGGAGGATGATTCCTATCTTCTCTACCTCTTAACGGCACAAGACCTTGAGGTCCGACCTCGGTTGTCGAAAGGATGATTAAGGCTCGAGCGGTCAATGATTAGTTACGGATTTGGGATCGTAAGATCCGGTTTACGTCAGGAACTGACACCAATCTATCAAACTTCTCGCGGATAGATACGCGTTTTTCGGAAGCATAAGATGCTGATGATGAGGGTAATGGAGGAAGAAACGCACACTCTTCTAATATTAAACAAAAATACCCGTTTATTTTGAGATAGGGAATACATCAATTAACATATTTGGAAGTATTTATATCATCGAATCGAATTATTAAACCGCGTCCCGAGTGAACGGAGAGAGAGAGTTTACAAAACATCGCGAGCAGGATAAATACCTTAGTGATCCTGAGATTTGCACAAAGTCCGAGGAACGAGAGTTCGCTTGAAAATAAGAGTCAATGGACTGTAGATAGATGAAATGGACGGCTTCAACGGCGGGAAATGATAATCCACGGCACACACACACTTGACAGTTGTCGAAACTCTTTCTCTCCCTCTCTCTCTGCGTCATCTTCGTTCGTTTTTCCTTTTATTTCGGGATCTTGGGTTCGAGATTTTGTGAAGTACGTCAAGGGTGGAAGTCCCTTTTGACCAATGGTGAATTACATGATATAATTATTTTTCAACAGTTAACTCATCTTCTACAAGGAAGTATTACCGTGGGAACGATAGTTTATGATTAATTTTTACGAGAAAATTTGTCGGTGTTTTTCCGTTTTTTGTTTCTGTGTTTGATTTAACCCTAACTGTCGAAAATCGGTTGGCAAATAAAATAAAAATTCGTTATTCTTATATTCGGGCCTTCACAAAGATATCCGTTTCACGTCGTTTATAAATATACTTTTTATACTTCCTTCTCTGAAACCTTTACTCCACGCCAATTGCCCAATTTTCGGTTCCAGAAAATGTTCGATTCTCGAAATGCCGAATTATGAAGATCGAGATTTATTTTATTAGAATTCAGTAAATTAAATTCTGAGTTACTTTTGCGTAATCAATCCCAATCTTGTAAAAGTCTTCGTTCAGCCGTAAGGTGTGTTATTTAATAATAAGTACTCTCGGTTTACAAAATATATTTCACATGGTGAAATGGATTATGCCAAATTTTATTTTATTTATTACATCGTGCTTTTATATTTATATACGAAGCTTTCTGATATAAAAACAGTATAATCATTTCATTGAGAATGAGTTTCTTTAAATTTTTAATAATTTTAAAATCAATTGTGAATAATGAACAAAAAATGTAATTTCCAGAGTTATTTATGAAAAATAATAAACACAACATCGTCATTTGGTTACGATTACAGTAGAGACTCGTTAATCGGAACCCCGGTAATCGGAACGATTTTCAGTCGGACTGTGTCGTGCTGAATCGAACGTTTTTGATACTAGATTTACTTCTAAAGTATAATTTTCATGTTTTTATATTCTTCAATATATTTATTTTGTTTGTACAAAATGCAGAAATAATTTTTAACGATACGATAGCCTCGATTATTATTATAAAAATTTTCGTTAGGCTTAAAATCGACGAAAATTCAACACGAAGCGACACGCAACGGAGAAAAATTTGAACATCGGACAGGTTAATATATTTTGTTGTACATAATCGGTAATCGGAACAAATCACTAATCTGAACAACCCCAGTCCCCAATTGATTCCGATTTTCGGTTCTCTACTGTAGTTTGAAAAATCTGTCGTTAGTTCGATCGATTGTTGAAGAAAATTCTGAAAATTTTTTTCCATTTCTGAATCATTTCAATCTTTGGGTCTATCGTGTTTTCATATTGCTTTTGATTTGCCTGTACTGACCAGACCAGAAATATCCACTTATTTTCCATAGGAATCGAGCCTGATACTTCGACTGACCGATTTATGACTTGAACCTCGTTAAGCTGCATCAATCTCAGATGTTGACTATATGATTGGGATGCCATAGATGACTCCCAGTCTTCCAATCTTTATACAAAGGAAAATCGATGCATTTCTAGTTGGTGGATGTGCTCTTTAGAATTCTGCCTTTCTCAGTACGGGAAAGAATCGTTTATACTCGAAGTCCTTAAGACTAACACAATCGAAAACCATCGCGGAACCCGCCACACCTATTGGTTGCTTGAAAAGATTTTTTTCTTTGTTAATACGTGGCTATTGTATTGTCAACCATCAGACTTAACCAACATTCATTCGCTGATTACAATGTGTCTGGCAATATTTTTCCGGGTGACGTGATTTCACAATAGATAAAATCGCATTTACCTAACTAGCTTGTACCCTCTATAGTGCAAAGCCTCGGTCTTTTCATTGTTTTAGGTTGCAACAAATTTAAACACATTATCAATTTTCATTGTAAAAGCGAAAGCGATAACCTGAACAAACACTTGCAACAGCATTTTCAACAAAAAACTGTTTATCCAACTGCAAATTTAACTTGTTAAAATATCTTACTGTGGTAACAAATGAAAATAATAGAATAAAAGTAAAAAAACAAATTTAAAAAAGAGCAGAAGCATCATAATTATGAAAGTTTTTCGTTTTTTTCAAGAAAAATATTATTTTTCTGAAATTAAATGTTATTTTCAAATCACACAATGAAAAATGAATCGTTCAGATTAAAATAACTTTAGATTTTCGTTTCTTTATTAAAGCAATTCACGCAGTTTTGGGAAAAGTTTGGGAAAACTCACAACTTCGATACGCTACCTAAATATTTGTCTGTACACTTGAAGAATTTCACTGTATAATCACATTTGAAATATTTAACATAAGATACATTTTCATGTATTTAAGAACAGAAACTTACCTCAAAAAATCTCATTACTTTTGGATTATCAGGTGCAGTACAAGTAAATTTCCCTTTCTGGACAGCTGATGCTAATTCTTCAAACGTTTTCGGCAATGACTGTTTTTTGTTGGTAAGCATAAATGAAGTCAACGTTCCACTATAACCCCAACCTATGATCAAAACGGGCAGAATCCAGAAAGCTAAGGCCACTCTGGAGGAAGAGCATCTGACATTCAAATTAGCTCCTGAAATAACGAAAAAAATAATGTTCACAAAGTACAGTTTTTAAATAGAAATATTGTCTTGTTTTACAACGATTCTTACCTTGATTGAGAAAACTTCCGAGCAGAAACCAAACGAATCTGTTTTTACTCCATCCTCTGTTATTATCTTCTGTTGACTTCTCGTAAGTGATTATTGTAAACATGAGTACACCGGCAACCAGAGTACTGAAGAAAATGACCAGCCACACCTTTATATGAAAAGTTTCTCTGAGTTTGAAATAATATGTAAACTTTTGTATCAATGAATTTATTAGGCGTTACTTACCCAATAAGTGAAAGGGGAAATTATTGGTTTCCAGGAAAATTCTAAATACGTGTTTTTAATGACGAAGTGAAGAGGTGAAAA
The DNA here is from genome assembly GCF_030686945.1 of Centruroides vittatus. Lineage (NCBI taxonomy): Eukaryota > Metazoa > Arthropoda > Arachnida > Scorpiones > Buthidae > Centruroides > Centruroides vittatus. The sequence goes on along the minus strand of NW_027120695.1, from coordinate 256,716 downwards.
TGTGTTAATTGGAGATAATTCCACGCCATGAATGAAATAAGGACTTATTAACATTGGCTGGTCGGCAATGTCTGCGTCCTGTTATACAAAACCTACCAATAGCATTAACATGCACGGAGAAGGAATAGAAGAAGATTTCTTTCTTATGTTCTCTTTGGACTTATAAATTTGATTCCATTATTGTAATGCTTTTTTCGATAAATTTAAAATAATCTTAAAATAAATCAATCACAAATGACACAAGTAAGAGCACACTATTCTATTATGTAACATTATTTAATGGTTTAATTTAGTTGCGAACAACTATCGCACTCGGCTATAAAACATGCAAACGAGTTAAATTAATTTAACGAAATGTTCATTAATTTCAGGAAAATAGTTAAACACGATTAATGAATTTTCTCGTTTTAAATGTATAAATCATTAATTTAAAAAAATGTAAAAAATTAAATTCTACTTTCTTTAGCACAATATAAAGATTGGCATTAATAATCTCCCTCATCTTTAAAAGTGAACGTATGATGCTATTTAATAATAAACTGAAGGTATTTTCGTTAGGTTACACTAAAAGATACAAATTAAACAATATATTAAACTTGTAAATTCGAATTGTTTAACATACCCCACTTTTTACTTGGTCCAGGGGATGAACCGATTCAGTAGTATTCAGTTGGGGAAATTCACATCTAAATTAGAATATGAAAATTAGTTAAAAACGGTATTTTACTATCTCATCTAATTTTTCTATTATACAATACTACCTCAGAGTGTTATGAAAAGTTACTAGAATTAATGTAAGACGGTCCTCAACACTGTACAGTGTTTAAAAACGTAAAAGAATGAATTCTAATTCTAATGACGTCCTCTTTTATTTTTTCGAATTAAATATATGACGAAAAAGATATGTATATAAACCAAAACAAATAATTATATTATTCTGCACTAAACATTTATAATTAATTTAGTTTTCAGAATTTTTTTTATGTCGACGAATATAGTATTATATGTACCATGTATATTTAAAAACAATCATTTCTATTGTAATAATTGTGATCAAATATAGCGATTATATGTACTATTTTAATGAATTAATTACTATTATGGTAATTGATCGTTTAAAAAAATTCTATAGAATGCCGAAACTGTTTTTCATTTCTTACCTGAATTTCTTGTACTTACAGAGCGTGGAAAAAGGAAATGATACATATTTATGTATTTCCTCATTCAAAGGAGTTGCATCATCTCTTCTGAAATACTAAAAATTAAGAATTCACTATAAACTATAAATAATTATTAACAAATTATAACAATTATACCAACAATAGGTAAGGAAAACTTTATCACATCTTCCTTGGATGGTTCTGAAAATATAAAACGTACAGTACAGTGAAGATTATTAACTAGAGTTTGTCAACGTATACCAAAATTTTCTTAAATATCAATTTAACCATAAGTACAACAACACAGAGTATTCAGAACATTATAATTAGACAACTGACATCATAAATGTCAAAATACTTTTTTGTTATTAAGGGTCAAATTGGCCATGTCGACACTTTCGTTTTTTTTGAATATATACGAAAAAATATCATAACTATGTTTACATACTCAAATAATAATTATAAGCAGCTAATTATATAAATAAATTTATATTTAATAAATATGTCGTCATAAATTATATGCAATTAAATCAATCTCATAGCAATTTTAATTAGAATAAGAAAAAGTCAAAATTCAACTTTGTATAATAAAGTTAAATAGTATGTATATTAATTAATATAGTTGAATGCTTATAAAAAGAATCATTTATATAAATTTTTAACATATGTTTCTTGTCTTGAATTTTTATTTACAAAAATTATTTACGAATACTTTACTGTAAATGATGATAATAACCATGCAAAAATTTTGTAATTTATGAAAAATAAACTAAAATATTTTATGTACAAATTATTTTTTCTATGGATCGTTTCTATTCAGTATTTAATATTATCATAAAGAAAACATGTATTTACTATGAAAATCCATGTAAAAACCTGTGAAAAATGGCACCTGAATAAGACAGAAAAAGTTTTTCGGTAAAACCAACTGTTTCTCTTTATATTCCAAAAACAACACTCGAAAATATCAAAATAACTTCTTGTCATTGAGCCTTGAAGTTTCAGGGTTATTTGAATATATCTTATCCGAGAGTTATTTATAATCTCTAAGAAATAACTTATGCACAGTTCAGGGAGCTACCGATTATTCTGTTTTAAAATCATAAAAATGTAACGTAGGGGTGTTTTTAAAACTCAGTCGACAAAGTGCAAAGGTTACCCCAGTAGCCTGGCAAATATTTAGTCGAAAATTTCAGCGATATCAAGTTTTTTCAAATAAACACTTTTCCTTTTGAGCGTGGACATGCTTTTTCAGATGCTAGAAATGGTTAACCACAACACCGTACTCACGGCCAAATTTACATAGGGACATTTGGGGCTGATTCTCATGGCCCCCACAATATAGGGGCCCCCACAAAACCATGTTTAAACATAATTTTTTTTCTTTATTACTGCGACAGCCTAGTGTGGCCTAGTCATGAGGGCCAAAGGCAAAGAAAACCAAACCCGGGAAAGAACCTATGAAAAATCGGAAAATTTCGGGGAAAAATTTTACATAGGTATTTTTCAATTAAATTAAAATAATTAGTTTTACACAATAAAATATATGTATGTTTACAATAACCTTATTTTTAAATGAAATTTACAACTTCCTAGTTGAAATCTAGTTGAAAGTACAGTATTTTGTGTAAATTTTCTAAATCATCAAATTTGCCTACTCTTAAAGGGGGCCCCACCGAATTTGTGCCTAGGGCCCCTGGATTGGTAAATTCGGCCATGACCGTACTGTTAAAACTACTTTCAAAAACATTTGGACATTTTAGAAGTATTTTATTCGTAAGCCTACACGTTGCCTGCTTTCAGAAAGTCAAAAAGTATTCGCCGGATTTGTGTTTTCTCTGCAGACTTTTGTACGTAATTTTTCTAAAACGTAACGTAAAGTTTAAAGTTTAAAATAAGCTCGTGAACAAAGAATTCGATCCCGCATTAGCGACGAAGTGTTACATCACACACCTGTGTTAATTAAAGACAGCTTTTAACGATATACAAATTTTTTTGTCTAACCTAATACAATGAATACACGTATTTTACTTCTCTGTATTTCGTAAGGTTGTTTTTTTTTTTGGTTCTTATGATTTGTAATTGCTATAGTTGTAAATTTTTTCTTAAGTTTTCATATGATCTAATTATAATTTTTTTCTTAAAGTATTTTGAGTGATATGAAACAAATTAGTGTTGTTTACATTACTCCTTATGAAAAAAGTAGTTCAATACTCAGATTGCACTCGAACGACCCACTAAAGAAAATTAAGTTCGCGTAACGATGCACCATTGTAACTTGAAAATGTATGTAAGACACGAAATAATTTTAAACACAATGAATCGATTTCAGTTAGACTATCCCTTACTTGTTTGTATGAATAGAGTCAGAAATAAATCGACGACTGATTATTAACTTGAAGACAACTACAGATGTTAAAATTAAATTACGATAAATGGTACTCAAAACAAAAGGCATAAATACATTTTTGATATCGCCTAACGCTTGCAATCAAAAATAGATGTTCATAAAACCAAACCGTAATAATTCAGAAGTTACTTTTCTATTTTAACGTAATAATATAATCAACGTCTTACTTACTCGCTTCTGTCACCAAGAATTTCACTGAGATCAATAGGATAAGTAATCCTGCGTATTTCATTTTTGCCTCCTTCACTAGCTGCATTCACTTAAATGTTTCGATCTAAAATGTAGCGAATAATAGAAATAAATATCATTGTGTTTTCAATATCGATTATTGTGGAAAGGGGTAAAGCGATTGCGTGATAATTGTTAAAGTTTAGAACATCAATTAATTATCTTTTGTCTGCCTGCAATGTTAATTTTCTAATATAAAATTATGGAATAAGTGTATTTATTGTAAGGAAAAATTTACTATATTTCTTTACTTCTATATTAATCGTAACTGTAAAAAAAGTTTTTATACAGAGACGTTTTCCTGGATTTAACAAATAAATCTGCTTGAAATTAAAAAGTGTCCGAAAGGAGAAACAATGCATTGCTCACGTATTCAGCGAGCAGAGCATTGTCTTTCCTTTGGGAAATGTTCGAATAAAGACGTTTTTGCCGCGTTAATATGTGTCCAGCCTAACGAGAATTAATTAATTTGTTTATCTTACTCTTATATTTGTAGATGAATGATACAATATACCGCATTAAGAAGTTATTTAATTATTACGTTTACACTGAAGCCAAGTGACAAACGAGCAAATCTTTATTGTGACATTATCACAATGCCGGGATGCAATTTTTAATCATATTTATATACACTTAATTAAAAATATGCTTTTCTCTTAAAACAGATGCTGGTCATCTATCTAACTCCTTTCGAAATAAGTTTTTAATTGAAATAACGTGTTTTTGGTCTATATCGGACATTTTATATACTTAATTGGAGCATCCTGTTTCTAAGCTGTCTGCCCGAGTCTTCTGTGGTTATCAATGTAACTTCGTTTTCCTAATTAAGCGAAGACAGACGGTGAAACGAACGGACTTACGGACAGAAGGACGACAGAGTGAATTTATAAGTCTGCAGTTTTTGTAAATTGCAGACAAAGTATTTCGTCATAAATTGCGAGAGATTCAGAAATGTTATAATAAAAATAACTTAAAATTGGCAACATCTTATTTAAATGTCCCGTGATTATTATACAACTATAATTTATTCCTATACAGATATAAATTAGTTAAGAAAATTTACCATCAAAATTAATTCTACAGAAAACGTCCGAAAAGTTTCAATTGTTTATTGTTTGAAGAATTTGAATATATTGTTGTGTTTTGTATTTTATCTTTAGTAAAATTAATATAAAAACATCAGCGAAATTTATGAGCTTTGATGAAAATCATACTTCTGAAATTATTTGTTCACCAGACAGTAAAGCATTACTAAAGTTAACTAAATTCTCAATTAACGAAACGGTAATTAAGCTCAAAGGATGCAATAAACATTTACTGTTTGTTGTTTCGTTTTACTTTTAAAACTAGCTTTTATTTGTAATTTTGTTGAATATCGATAATTCATTAATCCATTAAAAACAACGGTAATATCTGTCAAATTTGAAATGACATACGAGAGAAGTGCATTTAGATGGAATTTCGAGTATTTCGGTATCGAAAACAAGAATTTTTCCGGTATGTCGATAACCAAAATGCTCCTGAAGATCAATTATTTAATCTGCTGTTTCTGGAGATAGTAATTAATACTTTTTTCCATATATAGTAGAAGCATATTCGAACTAGTAATGAATGAAAACCAAAACAGGTTATTAGAAATATATCGATTAAATTTTTACTTTAGTATTCTTGCATTTCTAATAACAAAAATTTAATTCTTAGTTTGTGCGTCAAGAAATGCTTACTTGTATTCGAATGACAGTAAAAGGTTTAATTAAATCTTGTATCAAAATACAATTGTATTTTTTTTTTTTTTTTTTTTTTTACTTCTGTGTTGCATGGGGATTTCTATTTGCATGCGCAGAGTATACTTTAAAAATAACCTGGCAAAATCGTTCACCGTTCTGTTCGCAGTTATGCAGGAAACAAAATATACACGAATAAAGTGTATTCATGTCAAAGATGAATGGATGAAATTAGAAGTGATTAAAGATATTTAAAATATTAATTTTTAATTATGATTAATTTTACATACAATTTAACATACAATTGTACTGTACATCTATATATATATGTATGTAGTTGTACAATTAAATAATACTAACAGTTAGGAAGATGTTTCCTATAATGCAGTGGCTTTCATTCTATTTGTGCCGCGGTTCCACGCGCGTCGCCAAACTTTGACAAGGGCGCCGCATCGAGGTTATTTTCTTGCACCTGCTCAGTGGTTAAAAGTGTTAAAATAATAACAATTGCATAGGCTTAAATTTCGTTGCACGTAAAGAGTTTTTCGGAAATAGTGTTAATTCTGTTGTCATTTCTTATCTTATATTTCCTCAGTAAATTAATATTAACAAATATAAAATGAATCCGCGCGTACAGTTTTCTACACTCCTGGAAGTCCTTTCTGTTTCTTATATGCTGCGGGTTAAATCATCGACCTTACTCTAAAGAAACATTCGGGAAATAATATGTTTGGTGCGCTGTTTCGTGGAACTCGTTGCTGGCAAGATTCCCCGCGCTTTGGTTCTTTGGGAAATTCAAGAATCTTCCTGTACGTTATGTCCCTGTTTATATTAAGAGGAATATTGTACCGAAATGTCACAGTTCATTTCACCAGTTCAGTGAGGCAATGCTTGCATAACTAATATTGTACGTTTTTATAGTAATATCTATTGCTTCTAATTTGTATAGTTAGTATTGACGTGACAAAGAGCTTTTTTACATCAATTTCAACTGCACGAGGAAGTGAGGCACCAAGTTCTTCTGAAAAAAAGAAAGCTGCAATGGGGACACGTAAGCCTAAGTATAGGGAAAAAGATAACTGTTTAGACTATGGCTTTACTTTTGTTAAAATTAATTAATAATGAAGAGCGTCCTCAATGCGTAATTTGTTTAAAAGTATTATTCATGTAATTTATGCTACCTTGTAAATTTAAACGGTACATCGAAACTTTTCTTCCAAATGTAGTTGAGAAACCAGGAGTAAGAAAATTAACGGAAACTAATTTACAAAAGATTAAATTTTATAGGCATTCTACAATTAACAATAACGTTCTTCTAACTTTTTTTTAAAGTGGTTTACCTAATCGTCGGAAGTAAAATGCCTCACACATTTGCAGAGCAGTAAATTTTGCCAGCTGCTGTAGATATGGCTAAAATTTTCTTAAAGAAAATGCTGGTAATCCACTTCTCAAAATAGCCCTTTCTAATAATAGAATCAGTAGGATAGATTATGTAGCTACAGACATTAGCGACCAGCTATTATATAGTTGGATGGACAAGAGTTTGCATTCCAGTTAGACGTGGCAACAGACACTCACAAAGATACCTTTTGCATTTGTTACATCGGGTTTCATAATGAAAAACAGTTGACTCAAGCTTTGTTGTTCTGTAAAGAAATTGAAGGTGAAACAATGGAAGTCGATTTGTTTGAGACTGTAGATCGTTTTATGACTGATAACAAAATATACTGAAAAAATACGTTAATGTTTGCATGGGTGGATATTAATCGATGGCAGAAAGCTACCAAAAGCTTCAAGTTCGTATTCGAGCCAAAGTACCTGTTGCAGTTTGAACCTATTATATAATATAGTTAGAAGCTTTGGCAGAAGAAAAATTCAGTGCAGAACTGTATGATATTTTGTAGTCGGTAATCGACACAATCATCTTCACTAAAACGAGACACAACGAAACAAAAAAAAAAAAACAATTCTTTGATAAAATGTTTGATATTGTAGGTGCTGAACCTCATGTCATTTGTTTTACAGTAGTGATCGCTGGATGTGTCTGGGCAGTATATTAGTTAAACTTCTTTAACTCGGAGAAAAGATATATTCCTACCAAAAGAACGGAAATTATTTTCTTGCTAAGAGCTTTATTATAAAGATATTTTAGTTAAGCTGGAATTTTTAACTGATATATTTGGAAGGCTAAATATTTTTAACAAGTCACTGAAAGGTCATGAAACAACTATTTTTCAGCTCTCAAGCAATGATAAACGCATTAAAAATACTGATCTTGTAAAAACACAATATTGTAAAAGAAGATTGTACCACATTTTCTTCTTTCGATCACTTTTTACAAGACAAAAGATAAAAGAAAACCTGACAACTATTATCATAAAGTACTTGTGAATATTACAGCTGTGTATAGATAAGTACGTCTCTAAACATGAAATCGAACAACCATAGGAGTGGGTCAGCATGTATTTTCAAAACATGTTAATGACATTTATGTCCACTGTTATACATTAGTTGAATGAAATATGTCGTATTTTGCGATATAGTTCAATTCTTTTTTGTTATTGTTCTTATGAAATGAATAAAGGTCGAGATAGAAGAATAATTTAAGGAAGATTTCTCACAAATGCACACTAGAAAAATTCTCTTGCAAGATACAAAATAAACTTAAAGTACTTTTTCAAAGAAAACTTTTATAAATATCAATTGATTCTTATTTGATTATGAACGTTCAAATTAGAACAGAGACGATATTCTTCGTCGTTTTAAGGCCATTTTTCAATTATTATAATGGGTTATGATTAGAAATAAAAACTTGAAAGTTAAAAATTGCACATTAGTTTTAATTTACAATAAAACAAATACGACAGAACAAAATAAAATATTTGACATTTTATCGAATCTTGAACATTCCAGAAAAAAAATTTCCTTTTAAAATATCTGAAATAATTGTGATTCCGTGCAAATGGATTCAACTCGAATTTCAATTTCGTTTGACAGACGTTATTGGTGTTTAAATGAAAGAATTTTTCTTTTAGATAATACAAGTTTTTATTTTTGAACTGTGAAATTTTTATCTGTCTTCAGTTACGAATTTTAACACTAATAAATTTCGTTTATATTAAGATTTACAAAGAATTTTATTCAAACTTATAAAATATATTTGATGGAATTTTTACTGTATATTATATTTAGTATTGCAAAATAAGAAACAAATGTCTGTAGAAAAAATGACGTTGATCGATGTTTCATTGTAAATATTTATGTATTTACCCAAATGCAAAAGCATTTCTTTGCATTCTTTTTATATGTTTGTAGCCTATATCTGAACATATACATATATAATTTTTACAACGTTGCGATGCAGAGATTAAGAGAAGCCATAACGCCTCCTGGACGTTAGCTGATACAACCGCGATAAAGAATGATACAACCCACAGTGGTTTGTAGCTTTAAAATATGGGTTTTAGCCTCGAAACATTTTTCTTTACAATTTTTATGCTGGCAATAATGCCACATACTTTAATATTCATTTTCCTGTCTTGGTTTGAAATTCGTTAATAGCTCGGATATGCTTTTATTGTACATGAAAAAAAAAACTACAAATTATTACCAGGAAAGCAAAAGATTAAATAATTGACCTTTAGAAAAATTCTTGTGTTCGATATAGAAATGGTCGAAATTCCATCTAAATGAACTTTTCTCGTGTCATTTCAACTTTGACACATATTACGGTTGCTTTTAATGGATAAATGAATTATGGATATTCAACAAAATTACAAATAAAAGCTAAAGTTTCAAAAATACACGAATCTAGAAACAGAAATTGTTCATTGCATATTTCCTGGTTAATTACCCTCTCGTTAATTGACAATTTAATTAACTTGATAGTTAAATTTTACTGTCTGGTCAACAAATGATTTCAGAAATATGGTTTTAATCTCTTTGATGTTTTCATATTAACTTCACCAAAGATGAAATACAAAACTTAAGTGTTTACATGTAAAGATTAACTTAAAATGTTTACAAATTTATGGAAGAATAAACAATTGAAACGTTTCCATATCTCTACATCTTCGTTATTACATATATATGAATAAAATATATTGCCATTTTGTAAACAGATCTTATTGAATTTAATTTGTTTTATTATATTGTATTTATATTCATATTATATTCGAATTCACCTTTTTATAATTTGTAAATATGCACGTATCACATTATATTTCATTCGTCTAATTCTATACTACTTATGTAAAAACTATTTTTATATCATTTAATTTCCTTTTATATGTTTTCAATTAGTTTTTTAAGCTAATGCGACCTAATCTACAAATGGCAGCTTCTCATGCATCACATAGAGTCTCTACGGGAAAGCCATCATTGCAGGCGTAAAGTTGCCTCTGTAAAGTTGTTTATCCGAAAAAGATGCCATTCAGGAACCATTTTCGACATATTAAAACAAAATAAATACACGCACTTTTTAAAATTTTTAATAAATATTTATTTCAATAATCAAAAGCTATACATTTTTCTGGGCATGAGACAAAATACGACGTATATTGGTTTGTTATTATCCAATAAAACATTCGAAAATTTTCTTGAACATGATTTGTTAAAACGTGTTAGCCACACCTTGTTCTACTTGCTTGATTAGGCATTCTTGTTGGTCACACCCTGCATACAGCTATTGGCCGTGAATCGTTACCGAACTATATCAAAGTTGCGAATCAGAGAGAACAAACATATGTAAGAGACCAATCTGCCAGCAATGCACATTAATGTCAAGTAACAGTTATAATAACTATTATAACGTTTAATTGTGCAATGTTTTTGTGACTTATTAGAAAAACATACAGATTAGAAATGAGTAAATACATTTGTTAACTCTAGTTACAAACATTTCGTTAACAGAACATAGCAATTAAGCATAAACAAACAAAATAGAGTTAGCTTCCACTAACATAAAACTAAACAAAACGAAGATGGACGGGAGAGGTTTAGAACCTCGACCACAATCCAACTCGTTCCACGACCTCACTCAGTCGCTCAGGCATACTTGCCACAAGATTGTGACAAAGTATGCCCTCGCGAAGCTTCTCCCAACGAGCAGAGACGATGTCCCAAAATTCGTCAAGATTGGCAACCCGAATGGGGCCGCTGTAGAGTACAGACCACACGTGTTCGATTGGGTTGAGGTTTGCCCCTCTCCCCGGTTATCCCATATCCATGACTTGTAAACGTTCTTCAATCCATGTTTGCACAATGCATCCCCAAAGACCTGTAAACAATAAAGTCAATAAAGTTGTGATTTAGAAAATGAACAAGGAGATAAGTTGTCATGTTCAAAGAGGTAATGATATAAATACACGAAAATCACACATTAAAACACTCGTCTATCGAAAAACGCCCGCTTTTTTGGGTGCGCCATACGTAATCAGGATCATACCCGGTAGATGGTGGGCGACGCACACCCACACAGGCCCGCTCTTACACGAACAAAATATCCTCTCATCGAAAAAGACAACTCTCTTCCAATGAGCGGCAGACCAACGTTGATAGGTTTGGGCAAATCACACCCTGTTCATCCGGTTTGCAATGGTTAACGTTTGTTTTTGGGCTGCCTTGCGACCGAACATGTTAACCTCTCGCAACCTATAAATAAAATAAAATACATGTACTATTCTGCTTCCTACATTTCCGTGTAAGCAAGAGCATATTAATAAAAATGTCTGGCGGTTCATCATATCGATAGAAATATATTTCGTTAGAAGGTTGGAATATTATACTACAAATGTTACTTACCTTCGCTTGACTGTGTCTACAGATACTTGTAGACCCAACGCCGATCTGTGAGTCGAAGCAGTGGCAAATGGATGCGCCTGACTTTCCGCCCTGAGTTGCTCGTCTTGAGCAGGAGTCGTCAGGCGCGGTCGGCCAGACAATCGTCCAGGGACACAGAACTAGTCTTCCGATTACGTTCTAATATTCTTGACACAGATCTTGTCGAGATTCGGAGGCTTTCCACAATCTCATTTATACTTTCGCCTTCCTCCCGATGTTTGACGATTACTTCTCGAATTTCTTGACTCAAAGATTTAGGGATGTTGAAACGATTAATCCAGCACTTCAGCAAACGCTTTATGTACTGTCGCTTCCCTCGCCAATTAATTTAATTTCAGAATACAATTGAATTTAATTTCATAAATAATATAGAGGAAAATCTGTCATTAATTACTGTGTATGTGTGCTTTTAATTACTGTAAGTTTTCATTTCGAATTTTCGAATAAATGCAACATATTAAGGTAATGTGCATTATGAGCCCTTGAATGCACATAACTCCTGAATGGCACTATCCCAGCGGATAAACAACTTTATGCCTGCAATGATGGCTTTCCCGTTGAAACTATGTGATGCGTGAGAAGCTGCCATTCGTGGATTAGGTCGCATTAGCTTAAAAAACTAATTGAAAACATATAAAAGAAAATTAAATTATATAAAAATTGTTTTTACATAAGTAGTATAGAATTAGACGAATGAAATATAATGTGATACGTGCATATTTACAAATTATAAAAAGGTGAATTCGAATATAATACGAATATAAATACAATATAATAAAACAAATTAAATTCAATAAGATCTGTTTATAAAATGGCAATATATTTTATTCATATATATGTAATAACGAAGATGTAGAGATATGGAAACATTTTTGCAAACTTGAACTCTGTATAATCAATAAATATTTTATGAAACAGATAAAATCATAATTTCTGATAATCAGTGGCGGAAATTAACAATTAAAAAAAAAACAAACGACCGATGCCACGATCCCAGTGTTAGGCAAGCGATGACCGATTAGTAATGTCAAGCTGCAGCACGCTTGACTGCACAATTAGTCTCTTCAGCTCGATTTCCTCGCCCCTATTTCGGCGCTAATCGGGCCAGTCCACCTGAAACGCCTTTGCTAACAGGTAGGACGTCCTTGCGTATCAAGTGATCAATTTCCGGAGCTGCGCTGTTCGACTGTTATACAGGAATTTTGATTGGGACTGAACAATATTATTCGTAAATACAATAACCGTTATATAAAATACGGTATCATTTGCATAAATAATAATCAATACGTAATTACAATTTTCAATACATAAAAAGTACTTTTTTTATTTGTCCAGATACCTTTCTTATTTTGAATATTTTCGTTTCTAGGCAATAATACATTGACAGAACAGTGGGTGTATTGAATAGCTGGCAGAAGAGGTGTCGATCTACCACTGTGGAATTCCTGGTTTAAATCCAAGTGGTCGAAAACACCGAGAAAGTTTTCGGTAAATAAAATTGGAAAATATGTCGGGCTTATCACCTACCCATCCGCCATTGCCGAACTGGTATTTGATCTGAAATATGAACTTCTACTTTCCAAAAAGCTGTTAGACTAAAAATAAATACAGGTAACTCCCATATAACACGGGAGTTACGTTCCAAAAAATTGCCGTGTTATGCGAATCCATGTTATACGGGGTTACCTGCACTGTTATGAATCTGATCCACGATCTCCAGTGAACTCTTTCATGAAAGATCACTCACTCTATTCCTCCCTGGCCTTGCTGTCACCAAGTTTTCATCGATTTAAAAATTTAGATACGCCATAGAATACCTTGACGTATCATGAACTTTTTCAAAAGAATAATTCTAAATGTTATATTGATTATAATTTGAAACCGCAATTATGGATTTAATTAAGGTTTTTAGTTTGATAATTTTAATACAAAGACAATAATTTTAAGAAAAAAAATGTTCTCTTAAAATACTATGAAATTATCACACCAGTACAACACCACTTATTTAATTCTACTAATTAAAATGATCGTATAGCTCCAAGCCATATTTTTTATATGTTTTTCATAGCTTGAGGCAAGAAAAATATCGTAAATAATTATTGAAATGAATATATTAAGTGAAATTGAATAAATAACATTGACAAAAAATATTTGGAATGGTCGTCGAAGGCTTCTCTTTCATCGCTTCCTTGAAATACAGACTTGTCTTTCTTAGAAAAACTAAGAAAGTCGAAGGCTTCTCTTTCATCGCTTCCTTGAAACGATGAAAGAGAAGCTGATAGTCGAATCAAATTTAACAAGATAAAAAGAACTTAAGCCATAAGTTAAGCATTGCATTGCAATGGTAGCGTGGATTTTTTTACTTTTAAATCAAATCTTCTGGTCTTGGAATCAACCAACACATCTACCTCAACGAGTGTATTGAAACAGAATAACATATTTTCTCAAACAACGTCATTTTGATTTCAAGTATTAACTTGGCCGGAAGTTTCATCATCTCGCTCTCGAAATTCCAGAATTGACTTTCTAAAAGAGAGAAATATGAACTTTGTGGATTCGAAAAGATAACTCTTTCTGCATTGCAGAACTGTAACTGACAAACTTTTCTGTCAATTTTCTGAAACGACTAATTTATTATAAAGACTGGGTAGCAAATAGGCTGTCAATTAAAAGAGAGAAGAATATCATGCTTGCAGCATGAATATCGTACTGAAAATGATCATTGACTTTTCGAAACATTTATATGGTGGCAAATAAGTAAACACATTGGTTAAATACGTCTGTAATTTTTGCTTTTGTTATATTGTTTCCTCAAAATAAAAGCTCGTGGAATACGTAAATAGTAATGAGCACATAAATTTTTTTATAATTTTTATTTATAACCCGTTACATATATATTTAAATTATTTTAATTTGCGAAATTGTAACAGATTTACTTATATAATTTATCGGTAAAACACATTTCTGAGACAACAAATACTTGAGTAAAGAAAAAGCTGCACATCTGAAAAATAAAGGAATAAATGAATCTTATAATATAATCGAGATGGGTTGATGATGATGATGATGATAATTAGGTTATAAATACTAAAAACTACAGAAAACACATATTCAAAGACTCAAAGATACAACACTCACAAATCACACATGCAGAAAATGTCACATCGTGCCAGAAACTATACAACACACCACTTCCGGTTGTAAGCTCTAGGCACAGACAGCTTATTTACAAAGACATAATGAAGTAGCAAATATAATACACCAAGAGCTTGCAAAGAAATACAAATTAGTAGGCATCCAGGAACAATACTACATCCAGGAACAATACTACAGGAACAATACTATTCCAGAGACAGTATTGGAAAACAACACGCACAAAATGTAGTATGACAAAGCAATAATCACAGATAAAACGATTTATCGCAACAGAGCAGACATCACGCTCATTGACAAACATAATAAAATCACATACATTATAGAAATATTCATTGCAAATACAATATACAAAATACATGCACTGAAAAAGTCAGCAAGTATACAGAACTTGCCCAGGAAATAAGGCGTCCGTGGAGGATGGATAGGGTGCTTATTGTACCTGTTGTTCTCTCCTCTACGGGTGTGATACCACACACACTACACAAAAGCATGGGAACATTACGATTAAATAGAAATACATACATCACACTACAGAAGGCCACTGTATTGTTAGGAAATTTCTACATACAGACCCTGACACTGACACACTTATTTTATTTTAGTTTTGTTTTGGTTGTTATGCCTTGACTTGTTTTGTTTTGGTTGTTATGGTCCGGCATAGTACACAGCCACCGGTGTCAACCGAGTATAACCACTAAACACAATAATAATAAAAATCATAAGCAAAGAACAGTTACTCATAGATTCAATAATTCTACGGCAAACACACAAACAACACAGAAACATACACATAGCATATATAGAGTACTGTACATAGAAGCATTCGACAGTGTTCCACACAGTTGGCTGCTACATATTCAACACATCTACATAATACATCCATCACTCATTGTGTCTTTTAAAAACATTATGCAGCTTTGGAGAACAACACCATATCTCAGGATGAATAACAAATCTATACAAACAAACCAAATATTCATTAAGCAAAAAATTTTTCAGGGAGATTGCTTAAGTCCTCTCTGGTTCTGCTTAGCCTTGAACCTATTATCCAACATATTAAACAACAAACAATATGGCCACCATATCAGACATGAAGAAACAACAGAGTTTACACTGTCACATTTCATGTACATGGACGAAATAAAACTTTATGCATCCACACAAAATCGACTTCATCAACTCTTATAAATCACACATTCATACACCGAGGACATACAAATAATGTTTGGTCTAGACAAATGCGAAACACTTTACATAGAAAAAAAAGTCCCGATAAAAAAAGATTTTGCACTTGGAAATAGAGATGTAATTTAATCCATGGAAGAGGGCGAGTTCTATAAGTATTTAGGATTCCAACAGGCCGAACTATCAAAACATACACAAATAAAGCAAATATTAATTAAGGAATACCAAAGTAGGTTAAACGCTATTCTCAGAATACAGTTAAATGCAATACACACAGTTAAAACAATAAACCCATATGTCGTACCAGTACTCACATATTCTTTTGGAGTTACACATTGGACTCACACAGACCTTGAGCAACTCAAAAGGAAATCAAGAACAATACTTACTAAGCATAAACAACATCATCCGAAATCCGCCACAAAAAATTAACCTTACCATGTAAAGATGGCGGATGTGTCCTGATTAACATAGTTAACCTTCACTACAAACAAATACAGTCACTGCGAGAGTTTTTCTACAAAAAACAAGAAACATCACAATTACATAAAGCAGTAACTCTAGCAGACTCGAATAACACACCATTAAACTTACACTCACATCATATGGACACAACACAACATATAAAAAGCATAGACACCATTAAGCAATCGTGGGCTCGAAAGGCACTCCATGGCAGGCATCCTTACGATCTGGCCCAGGATTTTGTTGACAAAACTGCGTCAAACAGCCGGTTAGCTCGGGGATGCCTCTTTGGGGAGACGGAAGGATTCATGATTGCCATACAGGATCAGGTCATAAATACTAAAAACTACAGAAAACACATACTCAAAGATGCAACACTCACAAATGACACATGCAGAAAATTTCACATCATGCCAGAAACTATATAACACATCACTTTTGGTTGCAAGCTCATGGCACAGACAGGCTATTTACATACATATAATCAAGTAGCAAATCAGAAACCAAGAGCTTGCAAAGAAACACGAATTATTAGGCATCCACCAACCATACTACAAATACATTCCACACACAGCAGTATTATAAAACTATTATGTTATATTAAAACAACGCTTCGTTTTACCCGAATTTAGACAAAGAGAAACTTCAAACCAAATATGTATGCGGTCAGACAGCACACTATTGGTAGCGTAGGCGGTAGCACGAGAGTTATTAATAAATACTAGATCAAAATAGAAATTCCTCTTGATGAAAAAGAAACTGACTGGGTCGAATTAAAAACGAACAAAAATTTCATTTATAAAACAAACTTTAGCGGGGTCCAAAATGCTATAATATGGATCTGAGAAAATCCAGTAAACATTCGATAAATTAAAATCGTTGCACGTTACGAATTTAAAACCAAAAGAAATAATATTTTAAAAAAGTAGGAAATGGTAAAGAATTTGAAAAACAGACATATGTGAATAACCCAATAGAATAATAAAATTAGCGATATCATAAAACAGACATGGGCAAATGCGGCTCTTTTTGAGTTACATGCAGCTCTTACTGAAAGTGTTAATTTCTGCTTATTATTATTATTTTTATAATTTTATTTTCAAAATTTTGTGAAAATATGTAATTATATATATGTAATATTAAGTCATTTATTTCCAAGATGGTGCAATGGTCGAGAACAAGATGGTCCAAGATAGTGCCGGGTCGAGAACTTGTTTTAAAAGAATAGATTTCAAATGTCAATTTAACATTTCAAATTTATTCTTTTAAAACAAGTTCTCAACCCGGATGGGGGACATCCTATTCTTCCCTGCCTTACCATACTATCTGCCACAACGGCACAGAACTGCGGCTTTCATGCATTTTACAAAACCCACATTTCGGCTCCCACTGAACTCTTGCTTGCCCACCTCTGTCATAAAACAAAGAAGTAAACCAACTTTCGGAAAGAGGTAAAAATCATAAAAATTAAATAATATGTAGAAAGGAGATAAGAGCATTTATTGCTGATGGAACAAAACTTTTTGCATAAGTATTTTAAGTTAGATATTTAAAGACAGAATGGGAAAAATCATATATATATAAATATATTTAAAAATAAAACAAATAAATAATAAATAGTAACTAAAATAAGGTATAAGGATAAAATAAAAATAATTTCGCACCATCAGAAAAAATTCTTTATAGGCACCTATGTAAATAAAGAATTTTTTATATCTGTTTTACCTGGTGCTGTGTTAAACAGCCAAAAGAAAAAAAATCCGGTGTTAATTTTTACAACAGCCTTCTCTTTGCGTCCAATCGATCATAACACTATAATAAGTCTTTTCTAACTCTTTCTGCCCCGTGGACACTAAGAAGACCTCTTTTAGCAAACCCATTATGGATTCGGCCAGGCTCACAATGGGGCAGCCGGGTGGTAAGAAATGGGGCCCAACATATTCGGACAGACTACCTTTTAGAACATTCCTGGGAATTTTATAACCCATCCAGATTCAATACCGAGTCCCCCATAGCGGTAAGCTGCCTACTTGACCGCTCGGCCATCCAGCCCTGTAAAAAAGTCTTATACGTAAATCCTAGTAGGCGATAATAATTTAAAATTAAGGACAACGAGGCATCATTAGTTTCGTAGAAATTTTAACAACATTTATAAATCGAAATAATACGTTATAAGTGCGTAAGTATATTCATGAAACAAACCTTTAAGATAATTACTTTCGTTACAGGATAACACCCAAAGAATGACAACGTCAGATCGGTTTCAGTACACTGAATCAATATGCTATTTGCCTGTAATTTCAAATATTTTTCATTTTACTAATAAAAATAAAATATTCAAGAAATTTTTTTCCAAAAATATTAGAAATTACCATATGTACTTCATCTAATCGCTCACAATCGATGCAATGGCTGTAGACTTTCGAATATAGACTATGCATCTAAAAAATAGAAAATACACAAAGTGTATATATACTAATATATTTTAATAGTGATAAAATACTACTAGTAAATTCGTGGTACTTTCAAACCGTTCTTAGAAAATATCCGTATTCTGTTTAGGTGTATTGAGAATAACTCTGATTTTTTTAAACACAGTATTTGGCAACCATGTACAGGGTCATAGTACATGACGTCGTGACGTAATAAATCATTCGCGACACGGCTATGCACACGTTTCGTAACAAAGTAAGAAAGAAATTTCGAAGGATGGTTTGACGAAAAAATGTCTAGTTTCGAGAGAACAAACGTCAGATTTTCTGCACCTTTTCATAAAGACACCTTCAACAACTTCTGAAAATGTTATTTGCAGTTGATAACAATGCAGCTCTGAAAAAATTTGCCAACATGTGACAGAAACAATTTGTCGATGAAAAATCATATGTGGCAGAGATGAAACTACTCGCTTAGCCATCTGTCGAAACGACATTAAAGTTCAAATATTCAAAATGCAGGCGTGGACCGTTAGTAACAATCGCAAAATATTGTAGAATTTCCGTTGGTAATTATCATGGCATTTATACAGAAAACTGAAAATGCGGAGAATGTATGATCACATCGTGCCAAAACTGTTAACTGTGTAATGTTTCAGCTGGAAAAAGACTTTTCCGCATATCTCTTTGACGCTGTTTTGAATATTGTCGATTCATTCAGAATGGATAACCGTGAACTAAAAATTCTACGTCAACAACTTCGATGTTTATATGGACAAGTAAACAGATGAGCTTTCAGACACCAGGTGCTACATCACAATAACGCACTGGCTCATTAATCTGTTTTTGTACAGAGTTATCTCAGTAAGCATTCCAATTTCAACTGTGATGGAATATTTACTCAGATACTTCTGTACAGATCGTGCTTACAAAACCGTGTCCCTATGATTTTCTCAACTTTAGCAAAATAAGAATACATGAAAGACAGCAAATTCGTCAATGTAGATAAGGAGATCGTCAGTGGGAACACTTCATCTGCACCTCAGTGACCAAAAATGAAGTTTTCACACTGTATGACCGCTGGATCAAACGTGTTCTAGCAGAAACTACATATTGAAGGCAATGCTGTATCAATGTATGCAGGGTTAATACAAAAGACAACAGCGTTTTGTATTATATTATACATATCTTAGTCTTAACAATGTTTTCCGCGAATGTTTTGAACATACCACATTTATAATATTTTGAAATGATTTATGTTAAATTATTCCAAATAAGATAAACATATTCATAAATACATAGAAATAATAAAAGTTCCCTGGAACTAATCGGTATTGTTTATTCAAATGGACGAAACGGTTAAAAATTCAGCCTACCAATCTGGGTGACACAGGATAACCTGTTTTCCTGTGTCCTCTGTAGTTGACTGTGTCTCCGTTTTCAGCTAGTTTAATCCGTACATGCGGATTACCCTCGCTGAAAACGGGGAACTAAGGGACAGAGGGAGAATTAATGCTCTTATAATAGTCATAAAACACAGATAAAAATCAATCTATTATAAAAGATATAATTCCCTTAATGTTAATTTACAAAATTACATTTTCTATAATAGTTTTATTACTAAAGTAATTGCTACCATTAATATTAATTGAAATAACTCACTTATGTACTTACATACGTCGAAATAGTCGATAAATAATACAAGTATACTAGTACTGCCAGTATAAGTACTAATAATATCATTCCCAGTACACACTTTACAAATATTAACTTAGAAGTAATTAGAAATGATCCAACTGAAAATTCAACAAGAATTAGTGTAATGGCTAAAGTAAGAGAATAGTCATTTTGAATAACATTGCAAAATATAAGGCTGGCTTTGCACTTTTGCAAACATTGCCAAACAAGTTTGAAAGAAACAATTTGATCCTTTTCTCCTAGTAGGTGAATCATTGAAGACAATTGCATCTTGTGTAATTCGCATAATAAAATGATAATGGTAATTTGAGCAATGCTATAGAATGAAATGTATATACAGCAAATTGTATGTGAAATCATAGAAATACCTAATGTTATAGACCACTTATAATTGATATATGGTAAAAATATATATCGATAAATCACCGCGATATTCAATCCCACTGATGCAACTAAAATAATCCAAATTTAGCAGAGTTGCTTAAATTCCCGTCTATTACGAATGTTTAATTTCTTATAATTAAAAAAATAAAGTTATGTTTAATAAAGTATGTATGATACTATCTGTTATGACATTTTGTTTAAAAAATATTATTATTATAGTATTAGAAACAGATTAATTTTCAGGGTAAAGATGAACACTATAGAAAACCGTGAATATCAATAAAGAGTAAAATCTTTATTACGTCCGATCCCTCTCGATTTATGACACATGACAACTCTGTATCTCTCACATCCTGCGATTTTCACCTCCGAAATTTAATAGTATTTCTACATTAAAGTTACCTTGTCAATCTTTACATCGTCCTAAGGTATTAAATGAAACAGAAACTTCAATTGTATCAATCGAAAAATTTCTCTGTTTATTCGACCGCCTGGATCTAAACCCGGATCTCTAGAGTAGTAGATTGACACCTCTTCTGCCTCGCTATTTAATAGAACCACTGTTACGTCAGTAATGTATTACTGTCAGAAAACGAAAAAATCTAAAGTGGGAAAGGTAAATGGACAAATAATAACAAGTACTTTTTATGTATTGGATATTGCATTTATTGTTTATGCGATGAATACTGAGTGGCCGCCAGTGCCAGAGATCCCGAACACTGTCTGGCAACACTTGCCAACGAGAGTTGGCTGGCAACGTGCCAAAAGAGGCGCGAAAGTTCGCGGGGATTTGCCTGGGTGTTGGCCGAAGATGTCGGAGACAGTTCTCACCTTTTTAATAAAGTTTTTTTTTAACAGTAACAAAATAATTCGCGCTTCTTTTTCACGTTGCCAATCCAACGTGAGTCTCGTTGGCAAGTGTTGCCAGACAGTGTTCGGGATCTCTGGCACTGGCTTAAGGAAAGATGTAGAACATTGGCGTTCTATTGAATAGAATACATTGTTCAAAAATTCAAATATTAACAACGGAAAAATAATATTTACAAATATAAATATAAAGTCAGATATAGTAATAGAAATAAAAAATAAAAATAAATCCACTAGTAATACTTTATATAAATTGTTAGGGAATAATTGATGAAACGTGTGACTCTAAACTAAGGCAGAATTACGAGTTCGTGTTAAATTTTTTGACTATAAATTTCCACGCTATGGGTAGGCTGTCTGCGTCTTTCGCATTTGTGCATGTCTCTTCCATTTTGCTTTTATAAATTTTAATTTTTTCAGCAATATTTGCTAACGTTGAGGAGCGAAAAAGTTTGACAATGATCGCTTCATCCCATTTTATTATCGAGCCTTGGGTCTGTGCGAACTGCAAGAATACCGTTGAGTTGGAACCTTTTCTGACGTAATACTTGTGTTCTTTGTCTTATCCCCAAGTTTCTTCTTGTAACCCCAAAATTCCTTACGAGAACCCACAACTAGGAATAAAAAAGACTACGTTTATTTTTATTTTTTTATTTCCATTACAATATCTGACTTTATTGTATATTATATTTCTACTAGCAGGTAGGCCCGGCGTTGCTCGGGCAGAAGTAACGATGGCAAAGATTAAGATTATTACGTTATAGTCAACCTTACTCGTTTTCACAGAATGCAAGGATTGGGTCCTCCCTGTTTCCAGACAAATTAGAGAATTTTTAGATAGGTCTAAAAATATGTTCGATTTCCCGCAAAAACGAAAAAAAACTGCATCTGCGACTTGCACGTCGCATTCTCATAACACTTCAATCAACGATGGAAGTGTTACGTAACAATGGAAGTGTTAAGAC
Organism: Centruroides vittatus; assembly: GCF_030686945.1. NCBI lineage: Eukaryota > Metazoa > Arthropoda > Arachnida > Scorpiones > Buthidae > Centruroides > Centruroides vittatus. Next base: position 234,201 of record NW_027120695.1, on the reverse strand, counting down.
TTAATCCTGTCCCTCTCCCCGTGGGATGAAATTTTAAAAAATCCCTTCTTAGTGTGCGTTCTCGTGACGTACCCTGTGTAATTTAAGGTAAAAAATGAGGCAATTCAATGATTTATTAATAAATTAAAAGTCCAAAGCAATAAATACAATAATTGAATATGAGATAATCAAATGAAAATTGCTGGAATAAGCAACGGGTATAGTGTGTTAAACAGAAATATTTTTCGTAATATTAATAGCTGTCGTTATTCATCACAGATGTGTGAGTTAATTATTACATTTAGAAATATAGGAGATAATCTCACATTATTGCTACTGAAAGACGATATTCTTTACTTAAAAGGTGATGTTGATGTTTAATGTTATTTTATCATTAGAGATCGACGAACAACTCGCAATTAAACAGATAAAAACAACTACGCCTACAATAAAGGGATGAAAGAAGAAAATATATACGAGCGACAGACGACTTCTCTTGCATTTTTCACTGTGTGTGGTTCGAACTTGAAATGCAAACAAAATCCGAGATTTTTCTCTGTATGTTTGAAGTTTAGTTCAGGTACGAGAAGAAATTTTGAAGCTAAATAACGCCTGTGCTTCTTCTCGAAAATTTCCGAAATTTTGCACATAGGTTTGCGTGTAATCGGGTCGACGCTATTAAATTTGAGTGGTTCAAAGTCAAGAGGGTAGGGAGATAGAGGTAGTCGTCTCGTGTTTCTAATAGGGTCGGATAGAAGAGAAATTTACCCTTTATTAGAATTTACAATTTTTTTTTATAAAATTCATCCTTACCCTAAGAATTAAGTTATTTCGTCATTTTATAATTAAATATATAAAAGTTCATTTGTGTAAAATATCGTAACACGGCGCCAGCAAACGTTGCCGGGAAAGTCAATCAAGTCGTCGCTGGATCTTTTATAACGATTATACAAGCTAACAATTAAATAAACAATAAATTGAAAATACGTCCCGAGGAGTTCACACCAAAACATTATTTAAATGCACGTGATTATATAAATTATTCCAGTAATTCAAGTAAATATTATGAGATTATCAGACTATTAAAGGAATAATCACGAAAACTCTCGACTCGCCTTCTTTGTTATAACGATAAAGCTGTAATACGAAACACTCCTTCATTATTGTATCGACATTAAGATCTATTTCTGCATTAATTTCTGAACATTCAAAATAGTAATATTCAACATTGCAGCGAGTTTTAGTTATAAAATTCGATCTACAAAATAATTTGAAATTGTAATTGCTTTATGCCGAGAAAATTGCAAAAACTGGAGAAATGTTAATTTCGATTAAATTCGAAGAAATTCCTTTATATAAAACGAATACTTACCGTTTGTTTCCTTGTTAGGGCTTCAACACTTTTCGCTTCTACTTCGAATTTTAATTGACTTAAACGTGAATTTCCGTTTGTTTTAAGTGTTTGATTACGACTTCGTGTGACGTTATTTATTTAATCGCAGCTGGTTGATACTGTAAATTAACTGATATCAGTTATTAACACTCCGTTTAAAATTTCAAATCTGATTTATTTAATTAGCAATTTCTTTTTATTGATTCGAAATGTAAAGTAAAGCGGAAAGTAAACGAAGGGTGAAAATATAACAGAGTTGTGTGTTTAGAAAGTTTTAATTACTTTCATATTTCAAATTAAACTTTTAATTTAGCAATCGAACAATCCATTTATAAATAAAGTCGTCGACTGCAGAAGTAACGATATAGAAAGAAGTTAATATTTATTGCGACAGCTTGTGGCAATAAATATTAGCTTCTTTCTTGTATTGTGATGATTCATAGACTGAGAATAATACGCAAGTTAGAAATTTCTTTCTCTTGTACAATATTCTTTTTCTGATAGCGAAACAGTCGTGCCGGTCATCAATCGAGCACCTTTGAAGGAAAAATATTTGAATTGAAATAACGTGACTTCTGGTTTGTATTGGTAGATCGCGTGTACTTAATCTGAGTCTCCTGTTCCTATTCATTCCTTATCCGTCTCTAATTACATCTATCTGACTTTCTTCTCGACATTAAGACAAAACAGACAAACCAACAGACAGACGGAAAAAAGCGCAAATTTGTAAGTCTACGATTTTTTAAAATTGCAGCCCATTATACATGCTTTAGGCGAATAATAAAATTAAATTAAAATTGATTTTTATTTTAATACGAAAATGCAATGAACCGTTCTTTACGAAATGATACAATAGTCAAACTGTAATTTTTTCTTACGTGAATATCTTTATTAAGTCCAAATTTGTATAATTAAGATATTGAATATAAGCACAAATAAAAGTAACATCAATTTATAACTAAAATAAAAGTTATAAATTTAATAAATAGTTAAGTAAACACGCGGTTTATCGCGAATAGAAGTCGTTAACGATCGTCCGGACAGAAATGCATTTGCAGTTAATTACTTCATCCGGCAGCACTCGAGGATGTAGATAAAGTGCAAGAAAAAAAAAACATTCTTACGGTAAATTCGTAAATAATTAAATATTCTTAAGTTTTCAGAATAAATCGTACAATTTACTTAGTATCGTATTCATTTTCTAAATCTCTAAAATGATTTTAATTAATGCGGTATTATTATACTCTGCACAAAAAATAATTGACACGAGTCAGGCCGAGCTGAAATGGTCTATGTTAGATAAAAGGGATGGAAAAAAACACGTGATTAATATTAAAAAACGTTTTAAAAAATAAACAGCCGAAAGAGATCACATCCATGTGTGAACTTCGAAGGAACAGCTACGTGTATTCCTGAAAAGGTAGGGCACAACATCCTTTTGCGAGACGTACCATTAGATTCTTTATCCAACTCGATAAGTATGCACATGTATAATGGTGATGCTGTTTTCTACATTTTTCTAAATGAAATTCTATACTACTATATATAATACTGATGAACTTTTGAAAGATATAAGTGAATTAAATATCAAAAGTACTTTTAAAATCGCTAGTTTGAACATCATTGATATGCACCATTCGATAGTATAGGAAATTATAGAAAATATATTAAAACAAATTAATGTATATCCTGAAATGATCGATTTAATTGAATTTTTTTATAGAAGCAACTATTTTGAAATAGACAAAAAATATTACACGCAAAATGAAGGCATTAGCGTGAAATCCGTTATGGGACCAAAGTTAGCTGATATAGTAATGATTGACATTGATGAAATAATTAATAAAATAGAAGGCATAATATCTTATAAAATATATGTTGACAGCATCCTAATCATATATAACGATAGAGAAATCAAAATCAAAGATATTAAAGATAAAATAAATAATATACATAGAAGAGAAAATTAATATTTATAATATTATTAATTACTGAGATATTACAATAAGAAAAAATGATAATAGTATAGATTTTGAACCTCTTTAAAAAACAATGTTCTATAAACAAAGCAATTCATTATAAGTCTAATATACCTTTGTACATAAAACAGAATATCCCGTTTAATCCAACTCCATTATGCAATATAACCGGTTAATTTCAATTATCTTTCATATAAAAATATTCACAAAATTATTAACCATGTATTATAGTCATTAATTACAGAATTCAGCTATGAATATTTTGTACTTTTTACTGTCATTTCTACACCAACAAAGTAAGCAGATTATGAATATTTCATACAAAGAAATTATTAACATTTAAATCATTCATTACAAACGATTTTACATGGAAAAGTAAGAATATGACAAAATAATTCAAGTTTTGACGCAACTCGTCAATCGTCGTTTGAACAATTGAAGTGTAACTTCTTTACAAGAATTTTATAATTGTCTCTTCTACGATCAGTTAACTGTAGGTAAAGATTTTGTTCATTAACATTATAGAAAACTCTGTCCAAGCGGGAAGGGTATGGGCGTTTCGGTAATTGAATGTACAGAAACATTTTGTCGTTCAAAGCCGTCGAAATATAAAACTTAGGTTGCCAATAATGGACACAATACAGCTTATCATAAGCAACAAACTTGTGTCCAAAATTACAATTATTCAGAGTGAAATTTCGCTTTGACAAAACTTTTAAATTATCCAAATCCATTTTATACCCCACGAGAGTATAGTCGAGACGAAGGTTTTGTTTATAATTTTTATACTTTATCAAGTCAAATACCCAGAAATAGTTGTCACTTAGAAATAAATCTACGCCGTAATCATACTCAACAAAATCGAGTTCATCCCCAAAAGTCAACTTTCCAGTTTCAATGTTATACTTGACAATTCTTTCTTCCGAGCGATTTTTATGTCGACCATAAATATTCCTATTGTGATTCAATAATGCCCGAAGTACTCATTTGTTTAGGTAATTTGAACTCTTTCAGTATTTTAACTTCTTCCTTTTCATTAAGTCGAAATTCTTTCATCGGAGCCCTACCCCATTGTTGAAAAATTATCTTGTAATTGTCTTTTGGATCCTCTTCAATATTTATCAATGCAGACCTAACAAAATTAGTGTAATCAAAACTGATATCCTGATACTCTAAAGTTTCATCTTCTGTAATATTTTGGAGAATGCAATCTGAAAAGAAAAACGTCAATTAAATATTTACGTTTATTTATATTTACTTAAAAATAAATTGATTATTGTTTCAAAATTATTTAAAAGTAAATGTTTCTATCGACACAATTCACTTTGAGTTACAATTGAACCATTTAAATGTTACAAGGTAATTAAAACATTTGCGTTTTGTAAGTGAAATTGTTTAATTATTTGCACTATTTTCCACGATAACGAAAAGAATAAAACTTATTTCCTTTTTTTACCATTACAGTTGTTTCTATGTAAACACGTATTCATCTACCAATTTCAAAGCGAAGATTTTGCCTTTTATGTATATTACTAATTTTAAATACATCTAACATTTGAAATCGCTTGATAGACTGAGATAATACATAAAATTTTACCTTGCAGCCACATTCTGAACATATTCACCAATATAAATTATTTCTACTGGTCAATATTCCTTTTCAAAAATTAAACAACCAATCGTAAATCAAGAAACTCATACGTCTTAAGACTGTAATATAAAAATGAAAGTTTAAGACGTGATAATTAGATATTATCGAACTTTTTCCTTATTTCTTTAGCTGGACTTTCTCAACCCTCGTTCGAATGTTGAGAAAGTCGCGCCAAAAAGCTGCCAATGCTTTGGCTGGACTTTCTCAACCCTCAAAAGAGGGTTGAGAAAGTCCAGCCAAAGCATTGGCAGCCTTTTTGTTGGTTCATTTGTTTATCACCTGTGTAGTTGAGAGTTTTAGAGTGGTATTTCTCACACGAAATTGACAGAAATGTTCAAATTTTATGTATTACGTAGGCAAATGTTATTTTGTAGAAAGAATAAAGATTTTAACAATCAAAATACATTAACACATTTAAATAGAAAGTGTATATGATTCTAATGATAGTAAACGACTTATTTGTGACACTTTCACTCTTGTACTTAAAACTTTACAATTTACTTTTATATCATTTTGATGATACAAAGAATACATGAACTACTTGCCACGTTAGAAACAAAATAAATCAATTTTAAAAGAAATTAAGTGTATATAAATACTATAAGTTATACCAAATAAAATAAAAAAAACGTTCGAAAATAAAGTGGAAAAACATCTTTACGCTAATCAAGACGTAAATTTTACAATAGTACAAAGTGTCGGGAAACAAAGAAGTAAAAATTCCGATTTAAATCACATTGAGTAAACTGATGTATCAAGATTCCTAGAAAACTAATATCAACCCTTAGCTTTTTCCCCACTAGATGAAAAACTTTTATTACCGCGAAGAATGAAAATCTTAGCACAAACTCTGCTATTTTTAACCCAAGAAGTTATTCTTAGAGCATAACGACACAATTACTGAAACAAATTGTCTCTGTGTTATTCTAAGTCTTATCAAAAGTACAATAAATTCAGAATTTCGTCAAATAATTAAGAAATTGTCCAACGTCAATATTAATTCTGAATATAATATAAAACGAGTCAAAAAGTAATCTTACTTTTAGTCTTAGTTTCTTGTTGATTTTCTTCTACAGAATTGTTTTTCTGTTCGTCTGTTTAAATGAATATTAATATATTAATATTATAGATTTCGATTCCGTAGAATATTCTAAATATAAGTCATATATATAAGTTTTAAAAATACTTTTTGTTTTTTTTCTGTTTCTTTGACAAAAGTCATCGGCAGTAAAACAATACTCCAAGAGATCAGATTTCTACATAAACAACACACGAAAAACAATTTAAACAAAAAATAACACACTGTTATGTTCATTAATTGTTTTAGTTGTTTTAAGTGATGAATTTCTAATTATTTTAGATTACACGGGTTTAACTAAACGCTTACTTTTATATTCCAACTTCCCTTTATATTTATTGTACCGTGGTTTTTTACAGATGGGTTTGGTGTCAGCGAACAACCCCCTTGGCATTGTTTTCCGGTTTCGGACGAAATTTCTCTTTTCTTCACTCGGTGAACAATAGTGTTTTCATTGATAATGGCATCCTCATCATAAGTTTTCCGAGACTTCATATTGCCCTCTTCGCTAACGGGTGTAGCCATTCGAATATTCGAATGTTGAAGTAAATAGATGAATATAAACGGTTGTACGAGGACAAGCAAAAACAGCAGCAGGATCAAAAAATAAAGTATTCTTATATGGGTTTTATAGTCGTTTTCTTTGAAATTCTTCATTGTGCTATTTGTAATTCAATATAAAAATTAACTAGTAAATAATTTTCTGCAAAAATAGAAAAAATTATAAGCTTCGTAAGAGATTAAAACTATATAATATAAAATACGGGGTGCTTTGTTGTTGAATTTTTGGGATTTAATTCGTTTTAGCAGGCAACTGCGTCGAATTCCGGAGAGATTTTTACGTTATAAATAACGGAAAGTCAATTAAACTATTTCCCGGCCCGAAACGATATCGATGTCGATAAAGATAGAAGCGACAGTGAATGTAATTTAAGGTAAAACAAAGCAGTTAAATGCGTTAATAATGAATTATTAGTCCAAAAAAATAAATAAACTCGTTCAGTATGATATAATCAAATGAAAATTGCCTGAATAAACAATGGTTATAGTGTTTTCAACAGAAACGTTTTCCGTAATACTAATAGCTGTCGTTACTTATCATACATGTGTGATTTAATTACTAGATTTTAGTACATAAAACACAATTTGACGTTATTGCTACTGAAAGATGATATTCTTTATTTAAAAAAGAGTTTTGATGTTTAATGCTATTTTATTGTTATGAATCGACGAATAACACAAAATTTAACAGATAGAAACAACCACGCCTACAATAAAGCGATGAAAAGAACATAATACATACGAGCGAGAGACGACTTTTCTTGCATTTTTCATCGTGTGCTGTTCGAACTTGAAATGTAAATAAAATTAGAGATTTTTTCGTATGAATTTTAGTTTGGGCGCGAGAACAAATTTTGAGGCTTAATAACGCCTGTGCTTCTTGTCGAAAATTTCTGAAATTTTGTTCTGCATGAAAAGGGGTCGACACTACTAAAGTTGGGTGTTTCAAAGTCGAGAGACAAGAGATGAAGGTTGTCGTGTCATAATTCGAGTAGAGTCATATTGAAGACAAATTTACCCGTTATTAGACTTTACCAGATTTTTATAAAACTCATCCTTACCCTAAGAATTAAGATATTTGGCAATTTTATAATTAAAAATATAAAAGTTTGTTGTTATAAATATAGTAATACACGGCGCCAGCTAATGTCGCAGGGAAAGTTAAGCAAGTCGTCGCTGGATCTTTTATAACGATTTTACAGGCTAACAATTAAAAAAAAAAATAAATTGAAAGTACCTCACGAGGTGTTCACACCAAAACATTATTTAAATGCACGTGATTATATAAATTATTCCAGTAATTCAAGTAAATATTAGAGCTTATCAGACTATTAAAGGAATAATCACGAAAACTCTCGACTCGCCTTCTTTGTTATAACGGTAAAGCTGTGATACGAAACACTCCTTCATTATTGTATCGACATTAAGATCTATTTTTGCATTAACTTCTATACATTAAAAATAGAAATATTCAACACAGAAGCAAATATTACTTATAAAGTTTAATCTAAAGCTAATTTTAAATTTAAAACTGTAGTTGTTTAATGGCGAGAAAATTGCAAGAACCGAACGAATATTCATTTCGTTCAAATTCGAATAAATTCCTTTATATGAAACAAATACTTACCGAGTGATTTCCTGTTTTGACTTCCACACTTTACGCTTCTACTTCGAATTTTAATCGACTTAAACTTGAATTTCCGTTCGTTCTATATTTTTTATAAAGACTTCGTGTGACGTTATTTATTTAATTTCAGCTCGTTGATACTCGAAATTAGCTGATAATAGTTATTAAAATAATATTTGAAATATCAGAAACTGATTTATTTAATTACTACATTTTCTTCGTCTACTTGAAATGTAAAGTAAGGTGGAAAAAATCAGAACAGTGGAAATGTATCAGAGTTAAAATCTTCAATGTGACAAATAAAGAAACCATTTATAAATGTAATGATCTATTGCAGAACTGGCAATAAAGCAGTTAACTGCTTTATTGGATTGTTTTGGATGCTTCGTTGCTTTATTGAACTGAATGGATTGGAAAATATTTTTTATTTTCCAATCCATTTCAATTTGAAGATGACCAATACAATAGATTGAAAGCGTTAGATTTAAATAAAATTATCTCGGCAACGAAAAAAATGTGTTATAATTGGCTAATATTTATTTCGACAACGGAACAATGCCGAGATGGTTTTTAATCATATTTGTAATATAAAGCATATGCTTTTCACTTGGAATCAGTAGTGTTTTCCTTTGTAAATCATTCTTTCTTTGATAACAATTGTCTTCATTATCATGTTGTAGCACGTTTCAGGGAAAAATGTTCGAATGAAAATAAAGTTAATCCCGATCTGTATCAGTAGACTTCATATATTTAATCCGCTTTTCCTACTCCGAATCGCTTTACATCCTTCTAAAATTACATCTACCCGACTGTTTTCTCGACATTAAGACAGCACAGACAAACACGCGGACAGGCAGAAAATAAACTCATTTTAAATAAATGGTAAAATTAAACTAAAACTGAATTTTTATTTTTTAGCAATAATTTAATGAAATGTTCTTTTTAAAGTTATACACAACTCAAATTGTAATTTTCTCATACGTACGTTTTTTAATAAGCCGAATCTTGTAGATTAAGCACATTAAACATCTGTATAAACGAACAAATAAAAACAATATAAAACGGAAACAGGTTTTATCACGAATAACAGTTGTTAACGATTATCCGGACGGTTTATCCATTTTTTACAGTTAATTACTTGATCCGGCGGCACTCGAGGATGTCGATAAGGTAGAAGGAAAAAACATATTTAGGGGAAATTTCTTATTGATTAAATATTTTAATTGTTTTGAAAAACTGTAATATTTACTGAATTTTATCATGACGTGAATAAACTGTGAAATACATTTATCTGTTTTCCAGAAATAACATTTGTTCCGTTGTGTTTTACTTCGTTTATATAAAATAAGAGAGATCAAAGTTAAGTAAATTGATATTCTGTTTAAATTTAGCATCCTGTTTATGATTAGAATAACATATTTAAGTGTATGTAGGCCTAAGTTAGAGTTTAAAGACCCGATTTGGAGAAGTTTGCCTATAATAATTGATCGCTTATGCGAGTCACTTGATAAGGAAACCTCAATTAAACAACAGTACTACGGAGAAAAGGTGTCTAGCTACTGTTTGGGCCGTACGATACTTTAAACCCTATCAGTACAGACAGAAATTTACTATAATTGTCGATCATCGACCCCTTCGATGTTAATTGATAACAAACACTCCTTTACGAACTCGAAGCTGTCCAGAGGGATCATCCGCTTTTAGGAATTCGTGCATAAATCAGGAAACGCTGACCAAAATACTGACGCATTAAGTCGCATCCTCGTCAGGAAAAACATGGCGATTGGAACTATCACAGGACGACGAGGTGGAAAAACACAGGCAGAGCTATAACTATTTGCTCCTTTTACGCACCTGTTCGAACGAACAGCAAAGAACATTGTCGGATTTTTACTTTTCACCACAAATGGAAACAAATACATCTTGGTGATCGTAGAACACTTCAGCCGATAGGCTGAAGCAGTTCTTTAACTGGACGTTAGTAACAAAACAATTGCGGAAGCGTTTGTTACAAATACCATATTAAATCATTCAACGCCAGCTTAACTGTTCACTGCTAAAGCGCCGAATTTTATCTCTAAAGTATTTAAGGAAGTTTGTGACCTACTTCAGATTAAAAGACTGAATACTACAGCTTATCACACAGCATGTAGTGGTGTTGCCAAAGGAATTAATAAAACGGTTATCGGAATTTTACTCACTATATATCCAAAGATGAAAGAGATTAGGAGGAATGGATTCCATATGCTTTATTCTCTTATAATACCGCATTGCATGCCTCCGCTAACGAGAGTCTATTTTATCTGTTATATGAAAGAAACCCAACATATCCAGTTGAATTAGTTACCAGCCCTGCGACAATCCCCTACCACGTAGAAGACATATTTACCTCGAAATTACGACAGCGAATGTTCAAATTATAATTTTTAAAAACAAATATTTGCTTAACGAATGGGCTGACAAAGTAGACCCAGACATTTTAAAACAAAACAAAACTATATCACTAGCGCTAGTACACGACAATGCTAAAAGCACGTGCTTCGCTTAGAAAATGGCGGGTTGCAGTCACGTGACAAAATACAATGTTAACTAAACTGTGATTGGTTAAAGCGTAATAGCTATCGATATCATGCAACCAGACGCATCTCGACCGACTACCCGTAGCGAAGGCTGCGTTTCTTTATGCAGCGAGAGTGTAGCGAAAATGACGTCACGAGCAGCTATCGCTACACGTCGCTGCATCATAGTTTAGAAACGCTTTCCGCTGGAGCGAAACATGGATGCCGTAATCTATCCACAGTTAATTCCACAGTTACAGCCGAAAGTAGTGCTTTAGTTAAAGAACTTCAATGTTTAAATAAAGAGATATAAAGAATTGAGCATTTCTCTTTCCGAAAATGTGAACGAAGTAAAGACATAGATGTATAATTATATTTAAAATATAGTATTTCCTTATTCTTTAGATAACTTTCAGAGTCATTTTATAAAATTTAATCCTTAATGTTTCCATAATATTTATTTTTTGTGTTTTAGAACTTTGTTTCCAACCAAGAGAAAACAAAATTCTAAAAACACAGTATTTCTAATATAGCACATCCTTGCGTAAACTTTTATAAATAGCAATTGTAATAAATAAATAATTTTTTTTAGAAATTGTTACTTCTATTAAAATGTATCTTTATATACATTTTAATGTATATAAAGATACATTAAACATGTTGATTAAGGAAATTGCCTTCATCTTGATGATATGATGGAAAAATTAAATCAATTTGATAAAGAATATAAAGAAAATTAAAAAATACATCCTCAATTTTTCTTGACTTAAAATAAATATATTCGTAGAAAAAAGAATAAAAAATAAATTCGAGAATTCGAAAGTATTTAATTTTAAAATAAATTTTATGCTGGAAATAAGATACAGTAAGACCCCGCTTAACGCGGGGGATGCGTTCCTAGACGACAAAGCGCGAAGCGAAACAACGTTAAACGAGGTCATTTTAACATAGAGTAAATAGGGATAGGAGAACACGCCACCAGAAATAAACAGATTTTACTTTAATTTTAGGTTATTTTTACATTAATTTGCATAATAATATACGTTAAATAACACGTTAACATATGCACACAGAAATGGAAAGTTCATCTTTTGTGACGAATGTCTTGGCTCTTTTGAAATTCTTAAGATCGCATCAAAAACACTGCGGATTTTTAACCTAATTGTTTAAGACGATCGTTTGGTTGAATCGATAACTTGGACGGACAACAACACTGGTTGAGATGCGAGTGGTTATCTTCATTATTGATATCATTCCCTGACCTTTATAATCAGAAACAACTTTTACTCCACACTTTAACGAAGCGAGGATCGTTATTGAATGTAATACATATTTAAGGTACGCAATGGTAAAAAATTATACACTTTAACGGGTCTGTTTAGATATTCGATGAAATAAACAGGTATTATCTAGAATAACAGTTTATTAACTTTAACGGTAACATATATACAGTATCGATACTGTATACAATACTCTATTTCATTAATCAGTATCCCGTTTGATCCAACTCCATTATGCATTATAATCGTTTGATTTCAAGTACCTTTCATATAAAAATATTCACTAAATTATCAACTATGTATTATAATTTTTAATTACAGAATTCAACTATGAATAATTTGTAGGCTTTACCGTTATTTCTACACCAATAAAGTAAGCAGATAATATCTTCAATAAAATTTCATACAAACAAATTATTAGCATTAAAATTATTCATTACAAATGACTTTATATGCAAATAAGACAAGACAATTCAGGTTTTAACGCGACTCGTCAATCTTCGTTTGAACAATTGAAGTGTAACTTTTTTACAAGAATTTGATACTTGTGTTGGAAATCAGTAAACTGTATGTAAAGATTCTGTTCATGAACATTATAGAAGACTCTTTGCAACTCGTAAGGATCTGGGTGTTTCTGCAAATCAAAGTATAGAAACTCTTCGTCGTTCAAAGCGGACGAAATATAAAATTTAGGTGGGCGATAATGGACGCAATACGGCTTATTATGAGCAACGAACATTAACTCGTGAATACAATTGTTCAAAGTGAAATTCTCTTTAACAAGACTTTTAAATTATCCAAATCCATTTTGTACGCCACGAAAACGATGTCGTAAAACAACCCTTTCGAATTATCTGTATAATTTATCAAGTCAAATGCCCATAAAAAGTCGTCACTTACAAATAAATATACGCCGTAATCGTGCTTAACAAAATCGACTTTATCCCCAAAAGTCAACTTTCCAGTTTCAATGTTATACTTGACAATTGTTTTCTTCGAGATATTTTTATGTCGACTATAAATATTTCCATTGTATTCCATAATTGCCCAAACATACATTTGTTCGGGTAATTCAAACTCTTTCAGTATTTTCACTTCTCGTTTCTCATTAACTCGAAATTCTTGCATTGAAACATCAGCCCATTCTTGGAAAATAATCTTGTAATTGTCTTTTGGACCCTCTTCAATATTTATCAATACTGACTCGGTTTCTCCTGTAAAATGAAAATTGAGGATCTGATACTGTAAAGTCTCATTCTCTGTAATTTTTTGGAGAATGCAATCTGAAAAGTAAAACGTCGATTCGATATTTAGCTTTATTTATATTTATTTTAAAAATAAATTGCATATTTATTCAATATTATTGAAATGTAAATGTTTTCATCGACATATAATACGTCACAATTCACTTTGAGTTAAAATTGAACCGTCTAAATGTTAAAAGATAATTAAAACATTTGTGTTTTGTGAGAGAAATGGTTTAATTTCGTGTGTAAATGAGGATTTTAAATAGGTTTTTCTCACACGAAGTTGACAGAAATGTCAAAATCGCGTGGAAATTCCGTGTTTTAACCAGGAAATATAATTTTGTGGAAATTACAAAGATATTAATAATCGAAATCAAAATACATTAACACATTTAGATAGAAAGTTTATAAGCGACTAATATATAATCTTTAGACCAAATTGAATCAATAAAATAGTAACAAAACAACGTTCGATCTTTAAAAGAATTGATCAGAGACCCTTTTTCAAGTGATAAAATACTTAAAACTACTTTCAAGACTAATAAATCGTGCAATATTACGAATTTTTTAAGCGAGATCATTAAGTAAATATTAAAAGTTTATTTTGTTCACATAATCTATGAGGAAATGTTCGTCAATTAGCCTCAACTTGGAATTTACCTTTTCTACCACAATGATAACAAACAAATGTAGAAAAAGCTTAAAGATGTGCGCCCCACTAAGGAATATGAATGCAAGTAGATAATGGAACATTCTACGCGTGTGAATGAGTTGGTGCGAATTGCAAGGCCTGTTGTACCCTTCAAGAATAGCAGCTCTTATTAAACTAACGTGATTGTACCTACTGCGGAGAAAAACATTCCAAGTCGTGTTTGGTCTTCCTGAATATTACAATCACATTATGGATTGTCCCCAAGGTTAAATGAATGCACGTATTGCTTAAGTTGCCATTTCCAATAAGTAGCCGAGTGAGGGTGTAACGCTATGATAATAATAAACACGTGATTTTAATGAAAATAAAAGTACACAACTGTAAGATTAAATTCAAAAGTAAAACTAATAGAACTGTCGCACCTGAAGTTAAAACACAACAAAACATTAAACTGCATCAAAAAACACAAATTAAAATAACATTCTGTGAATCCAATTACCGTTTTGATAGCAGAAGAAAAAATGTTTAAACCAAAATAAAAATCAAAGCCTACGAAATTATAATATTTCAATAGAGAGATTTAAATAATAGAATAAACTCTCTTATCGACTATTATTTGAAAAAAAAAATGAATTTGTAAATACACAATTTAACTGTTGTAAGTGATGTACAAATGTTCATATTTTGTACATACAACTGAACTTTACACTCATCACTACAAAAAATTTAAATAAATACGTCTAATGATATTCGAAACTTATTTCTGGCACTCGCACTCGATAAGTTTACATCATTTTTTTTCAGAACGTATAAAACTATTCAGTATTGTTTCCATTTTATTGTAAAATTCAAACTATTTGTTATTGTGTTACTTGTTTCCATAACATGAAAAATTTTTCCACCGTGCAGAATGAAAACCTTAACACAAACTCTACTATTTCTAACCTAAGAAATCATTCTTAAAGCATAACAACACAATTACTGAATCAAATTGACTGTGTTGTTCCAATTCTTATCAAAAGTACAATAAATTCGGAATTTCGTCAAAGAAACTATTAAGAATTTGTACAACGTCAATATGAATTCTGAATATAATATAAAACGAGTTAGAAAATTCTCTTATTATTATTTTCCTGTTGCTTTTCTCCTACAAAATTGTCTTTCTGTTCCTCTGCTTAAATGAATGCTAACATAATAATATGATTGCCGTCTATTCCACAAACAATTCTATATATAATAAAAGAAATACCTTTTGATTTTTCTCTGTTCCTTCGACAAAAGTCATCGGCAGTAAAACAGTATTCCAACAGATCGGCTTTCTACATAAACAACAAGCGAAAGACAATTTAAACAAATAATTAATAAATATAACAATGTGTTATTTTTTATTTTAAGTAATTAATTACTAATTATTTTAGATTATACGGGTTTTACTAAACGCTTACTTTTACACTCCAATCTCCCTTTATATTTACTGTACCGTCGTTTTTTTCAGATGGGTTTCCTGTCAGAGAACAATCCCCTTGGCATTGTTTTTCGGTTTCGGACGAAATTTCCCTTTTCTTCACTCGGTGACCCATAGTGTTTTCATTAATGATAGCTTCATCATTAGTTTTTCGAAACTTCATATTGCCCACTTCGGTAACGGGTGAAGCCATTCGAATATTCGAATGTTGAAGTAAATAGATGAATATAAAAGGTTGTACGAGGACAAGGAGGAATTGCAGCAGTATCAAAAAATACACAATTCTTATATGGGTTTTATAATCGTTTTCTTTGATATTTTTCATTGTGCTATTTGTAATTCAATACAAAAATTAATTAGTAAATAATTTTCTGAAAAATAAAATATTATAAGCTTTGTGAGAGATGAAAACTATATAATATTAAATACGGGGTGCTTCATTGTTGAATTTTTCGAATTTAATTCGTTTTAGCAGGCCACAAGTTCGATGAAATTTTCCCGCTATAAATAACGGAAATTCAATTAAACTATTCCACGACCCGAAACGATACCGATTTCAGAAAACATAGAAGAGAAAGTACACGTAATTTAAGGTAAAAATAAGGCAATTAAATGCGTTAATAATAAATTAAAAACAATACCATTAAATAAAATAATTGAATATTATACAATAAAATGAAAATTGCTTAAATAGGCAATGGTTGTATTGTGTTTAACAAAAATGTTTTTGTACTATAATTAGCTGTCGTTACTTATCATAGATGTGTGAATAAATAATTACACTCAACTCTAAACTACACACTCTCACATTATTACTACTGTAAGATCGTGCTCATTGTTCAAAAAAGCATTTTGACGTTTAGTGTTATTTTATTGTTATAAATCGACGAAGAACACACAATTTAACAGATAGAAACAAATAAACCTAAAATAATGCGATGAAAGAACGAAATACATACGAGCGAGAGACGACTTCTGTTGGATTTTTCACTGCGTGCGGTTCGAACTTGAAATGCAAATGAAATTCGAGATTTCTCTGTGTATTTGTGATTTTTAGTCTATGTGTGTGGAGGCGGTCGACTCTATTAAAGTTAGATGGTTCAAAGTCGAGAGGGTAAGGCGATATAGGGAGTGAAGACGAATTTACTCGTTATTAAAATTTACAATTCTTTATAAAATTCATTATTACACTAAAAATTAAGTTAAGGTCCATTTTATAATTAAAAATATGAAAGTTCATTTTAATAAAATATCGTATCAAATGACGCCAGCAAAGCCAAGCCACTGGTTGCCGGATTTTTAATAAAGATGTTACAAGCTAACAATTAAATAAATAATAAAGTTAAAATATATTCCGAGTGATTCTCTCGAAAACATTATTCGAATGCACACACTTTTATGAATTATTGAAGTAACTAAAGTAAATACAACTGATTAAATAGATTATTAAAAAATAATCAAGATAACACTGCACTCGCCTTCTTTGTTACAACGATAAAGCTTTGATGCAAATGATTACTAAATTAATGTATCTGTTACAGTAAAAACGCGTTTTTACTGGATGTCATTGTTAAAACTAGAATTTACTGCTAGTCAAAAATGAATTTGAGTTAAAACTAGTTTTAACTAGACAATACGGGTTTTAACAATGACATCCAGTAAAAACTAGTTTCAACTAGTTAAAACGCGTTTTAACTAAAAACGGGTTTTTACTGTAACATATCGATATTAATATTTATTTCTGCTTTAATTTCTGTACATTAAAAATAGAAATATTCAACACAGGAGCAAGTTTTATTTATAAAATTGAATCTAGAGCTAATTTTAAATTCGAAACTGTAATTATTTTATAAGAAAAAGGTGCACGAACTCGAAAAATATTCATTTTGATGAAATTTAAGTAATTCTTTTTAATAAATCGAGTACACACCGAGTGATGTCTTCTGTGGGCTTTGACACTACAGGCTTTCACTTCGAATTTTAACCCACCTAGACACGAGCTTCCGTTTGTTTTATATTTTTGATAAAAGCTTTGCGTGACGTTATTTATTTAATTACAGCATGTTGATACTTTTGTTTACATAAAATAAAATAAAAAATTAAAATTAAGTAAATTGATTTTCTGTTTAAGTTTAACATCCTCTTTATAATCAGAACAGCATATTTAATTGTATTTATGTTAGAGTTTTAGAAACGATTTGAGTGTATTTGGTTCTCATAATTGATTGTTTTATTTTTGTACGTAATTTAGTTAATTTTATATACTTTAAATAATTAACATTCTGCATAATTCGAAAATCGTCGAGATCTGTGGAATCCATTCTTGACATCCACGACATTTTGGAGATTCAACTGTTGAAGAAGCAAAATTGCTTTGTTCTATGCTGTTTTGATCGTTGTGGATATCTTATACGCAGTTTATTTGAATCTACATTAATATATTAATTTTGAAATTATATTATACGGCAGTGCTGGTAATAACCGTAGCTTTTCGTGCGTTTTTCTTAATGATATCATATATTTCCGTGTATCATTTTAAATCCAACAAGAATTCTATTCGACAACTGTTTACAGGAATGTTCGCATGCTAAGATATTTATTTCGAGAGTGAAATAAACAGCAATTATATCAAAATTAAAGTAACTGCTTTATAAATTTCTTACATTATTTTCTGTGTTCTATCGTGTTTAAAAGCTACTACAGCACAAAAGAATATCAGAGCATTTGATCCAATTGATAATGCAATTATGCATGTCTTTATGTTTCTTTTAGAGGATTTTACTGCCGTTTCATAATAATGCCATTGTTACTGTTATTTGTCTTTTTTACTGTAATTTGCTTATTTCGAACATCTATATTAGTAGTGGCCATACATTTAACACACGTGTGTTATTCATTGTACCATTTTCATTAATAGCCAATATGTTATTTGCATTCATTACGACGTCAATCGTCCCATTTTTCTATTCTATCGATATGTGCTTATCTAGATCGACAGTAGTTAGAGCAAAGAGCGATGTCAAAAATTTTGTTTATGTAATTTTTTTTATCGAAATTGAAATATTTCGTGCAATTTTTTGTTTCTCACATTATGCTGAAGTGTCTCGAATAGTTACTACACTTTACCGCGTGCGGAATGTACTTTATTGATAAAAGTTTGATTGCTGGACTCGTCAGCGTGTTTTTAACGTATATTGTTATTTTGCGTCAGATATATTAAACAAACTTAAAACCTATAATAGTAGTAACACTTTAACGAAAACTTCGAAGGTTTTCGGCTTTTGCCTGATCCTTTAGTTGAGCCAATATACACTAAATCTCTTCAGAACTTATCATTTCTCATACTGTACACTCCTGGGGCTGTGCTTTGATCCATTTTACCTTTCGCGTTGCGTAGTAACTTGTATTTTGTACTGGATATCCTGTAAACGATTTCGGTACCACTATGGCCAACAACATCTTCGTATAAAGAATTCAAATGCTGATTAAACTGTACTATAGCGCGGCTGGAGCCAGCGTTGCGCTGCTGGCTCGTGTTAGAAGTGGTGTGGGTGTCGCGAACGTTGTGTGTGGCTAGATGGTTGGATTAGGCGCGGTTAAATTACGTACCAGGTCTCTTCTATATCCGTGTTCTACAGCTATATCCTCGCTACTTTGTAACTCTAGCAAAACGTCGTTCCAATTGGTGTGATTTAGTTAAAGCACGGAATGCCGCAATCTTATACAATAATGGGTGAGAAGAATTTGCTTGAATGAATACTGGTAAGTAGCCCGGTTTGTAATAAACGCTCGTTCGATCCTTGTCAAGACAAATGCTGATATTGAACAAGTGAGCGCAAGTGCTACTTATCTGATCCAGAGGATAAATAGGTCATCCACGTACATTTTATAAACCACAATGTTTCCTATAAAACTACTTATTACCTCGCCTTCCAATTGCTGCACCACCAACGTCTGTATTCACCAACACGAGTTACAGTTAAAGTTAGGGTTAAATTTCGAGTTAACCAATCAACGTTTGCTTAACTTTTAGTACGTGAATGCTCATTGTTTAACTTTTAACTTTAACTATAAATTCTAACTCTAACTCGTGTTGGTAAATACAGGATAAGTCGCATGGGTTTTCTGATAGGGGTTGCCCATAGGTACACCCCGTTTTTGTATGTATCTGCCGTTGTCAAATTGGAACACTGAAATATAGTTCATGATGTGTGCAAGCTCCAGTGCCTGTTTGCGATGCGCATGGGCCCAACTCTCGCTTAGTAAAAGGTCCGTAATGGCACAGAATTACGATTGCAGCTGTCCTGATGGGTACAGGGAAATGAAATCAAATAGAGTGATGCGGGCCTCATCACCTACCTGTACCTGCCGCATGATATTGGTGTCTGGGATGTAGACAGAACATATGTAAAGGTGAGTGTTATTGTCTGTAACACAGACGGTGGTAATGTATTCTGTGGTGTGTTGGGAGACAAGGCAGGCGGTAATGTTTTTGTTCCTTATGATAGTATCAGCCTCGATGCTGTAGCCAGAGTCCTGAGCTGGATGGACCTTCCAGTCATTGAACCTGACTATAATGTTGTTAATTGTGTAGGAAATATTATTAAAACAATAAGTTACATACAAGGGTATTACTGTCGAGCCAATGATATTGTTCCAATTAGCAAAAAGATGCACGAAATTGTTTTTTTTCCCTCACACAATCAAGCATGTGCACAGAACAGCCATTATATTTAGAGTTCGAAAATGGCTGTGCAGCCGCTAGATGCAAGCATCTGTTGAGATAGAAAATTCTGAACCGTTTCGTTAAAAACAGGTGGCTACATAACCTACTGGACCTCATTCTTTCACATTCCTTTACTTCTAGCAAAAAACAGGCATAATTTAATGACGTTGCCTGATAGTTTAAATTCAAAAATCCTAAATTCCTATGTTAATCTTTAAAATTTGCAAGCAAGATATTAACAATCTCT
The DNA here is from genome assembly GCF_030686945.1 of Centruroides vittatus. Taxonomy (NCBI): domain Eukaryota; kingdom Metazoa; phylum Arthropoda; class Arachnida; order Scorpiones; family Buthidae; genus Centruroides; species Centruroides vittatus. The sequence continues at coordinate 213,758 of NW_027120695.1, read as the reverse complement.
CATTACATGAAAAAAAATTAGTGCTTTTAAAAGTATTATCATTTATTTACCTTTACAGGTTTTAAAAATGCCACCAATTTCCGTGTTACTTCCACATATAGTGCTGATCAAATTTTATCTATTTTTTTATAAAAGATTTTCTGATTTGATAGCGTTTTTGTTGCTTTATTTGTTTTCCAAAGTTCAAAACCCGGTTATATTCCTCCTTAATGGTTTCGTTCTTTCTGTATTTCCAAAAAGAGAATAAATTTCTGTTGTCTGTAAAAAAATAAATTTTACGACTATATTAAGAACTTTTGAAATCTGTTTTTATAAATTTCTGTATTTCCCAATTATTTCACGTTTATGCGCTGTCTCGCATTCAGGTGTAGACCACCATTTCACCATTTCACGACAAGGAATACCTCGAAATACAACATTACATTTTATCCAATTTTGACATTAAACTTCCTTCATATTGACATTGGTAAGACCTTCGGATCCGTTGTCCCTAGTACACTATTGGATAAATTAGCTTTCGAATTTGCTATCTCGGTCTGTTTGGAATTTGTAAGTGGTGACCTTTTTCTCTTTCACAACAGAAACATGTATTTGTTAAAGTTAAGATTCTCGAAAATCGAAAATTTTATCAATGTAAACTGTTTTGTAGATCACAATGGGAAACCTCGTACTACTTTACTTTAGTATGATAATTATGACCTTAATTTACACGGCATATACGATTGCACAAGTACTGACAAAAGTGATTATCTTCTTAACACAAAGAAATTTCTTGATGACTACAAGTCAACGAACAATAGCAATAGAAATTTCATTTAACGACTATGGTAAATATCTTAACGATTTACGTTATCATCTAAGTTCATTAGTTCTTGTTATTAAAAGAGCTAAACAAAACGAGGACCATCCTATGAGAACATTATGGTCACTAGCATATAACGAACTGACTACGCTAAACCAACAATTAGCTGACTATAAATTAGAGTATAATGAACTGAAGTCCACGGTTACGACAGGTAATACTACAACAGCCAAACGAGGACTTATAAATGTGGAAGGAAAAGTCCTAAAGTTTTTGTTCGGGACAGCAACCTCGGAAGAAATCGAAGCCACTAATAACGTGATTCACAAACTGAACAGAAACCAAAAACGAATGTTACGCATCTTGGAAGCCCAAACGACGGTATTAAAACAAACACTTCGAGCCGTCGAGGAGAACCGGAAGTACAGTACATGGATATGTTGTACTTCCGGTTGATAGTTAGAGATCCAAGAAGCTGGGAGATAGAGTGAATACATATGTTATATTTCATGTTAGATTTTTATCGGTTGTTAACATTTAGAATTTTTATACAACCCGTCTCTGGCGTCAAAATTAAGCTTGCTGCCATTTTAGAATTATTGAAAACATAAAAAGATTTTTAATGAAATATGATAACAGATGGCACCACAAACAATTTAAATTCTATTTCCAGAAAAGTTAGGCAACTCGTTACTAGAGTATTTTTACTAAAGAACTGGCACTTTTGAAACGAGACGAGAGTAATAACTGTAATTATACGTGCTTAAGTGGTTTTTAATTGAAACTATTTCACCGATTTAATTCGAATATACTGCACATTTACACTGTGATTTTACTATTCGGGAGAGGCTATTATAGTCCTTGCACATATCCGTTAGTGTTCATGATTAACAAAGTATTTAAATATACATGTATGAAATTTTTATTCGTAAGGTAAATTATACTTAAATGGTGACTGGTATCTTTGTTTATATTGACTTTTTTTCATATACCTCTAAAAAAGTTAATTAAAAAGTACACGTACTGTGTATATTAACAAATTCAATTGCTATCCTTGTGCCATTTTAAACATTATCAGTTGTTTTAATCAAAATAACAACTTATGTTTACTTGTGTTATCACTGACATTATCAGCGTTTCTGGTTAAAACATCGTAACTACTTCTTGTATTATTTGTATAAAATTGCTAATTGCATGACAATTGTGCGTAATATAATAGCAAAGTTGAAAAAATAGTAAATAATAATTCGAAATAAAATGTGAGAGGCTGGAGACTAGCTGACTATTTAACCCACATTTTAAGGGAGATTTATTTAGATATTATATTAAATACCAATTACTTAACCATTTAAGAAATTATTTAATTTGAAAAAATGAAACAAAATTTTCTGTTACTTGCGAAATTAATAGAAACAAGGAGTAGAACTTTTACCTGTTTGTCAACATCTCTTGGCGAGCGATATTATCTCACATGTTGATGAAACGTCTACTGATGCGATTCATCCCTCGAATCTCGTTAATTGGGAAAGATTTGTAGATAAAAAGGGTAAACATCCTGTTTTTGAGACGCTTTCGTCAAAGTTCTCCTCCACTCTCGTTGACTTTTTTCCTGTCTCCTGTCAAGAAGCTTTGTTCTATATGCAGTTTGTAATATTTGTCTGTTTTCTTAAGAATCTCAAATACGTCGGACGAACAGAGAATAAAGATAAAGCAATATTATTCACTACTTTGTAAAATCTCTCTCTTCACGATCAAATGTATGTGTAATTAGATAGATTATCAATAGATAATTATGATTTATTCGCTTGACTCTATGTTAAAGATGTTAAATTTCTCTGTATCTAATCTCTGATTCATTTATATTATTAAATTTTTGTTACGTTTAGCTGGTTTCCAGTTAGATTTATATTAAATTCTTCCACCCTATCGGCAGATTCACCATGCTTCCCACTCGAATTATATAATCTTTGACTCAAACATATATCTACGTATATTTATATTCGCGAGTTAAAACGCGAATTCTATCTATCTTAACTTGTTTCAAGGTTTTGAGTTGAAAGATCTCACGATCCTTGAAAGACAAATAATTTGGAACTTTATAGCCACCCAGTGAGTAAGTGAGCGGGCCTAATCCTCTCGAGTTCGCAAATTGCTGTTAAGAGCAATTCCACCCCAAACTCGATCCCCCAGATAATCATATTCTGGTGTTAATATAATACAGTATAGATTTAATACTGTAAAACTATAATAAATTTTATTTATTAAAATAAGAAGCGTTGCAGTGGCATTTAGAATTGCAGAGAAGATTCTTTTTTTAGACAAATACATCTTTTGTTGTTACACTGTTTGTTACATGAGCATCTTTTGAATCCTCGACCTGTATCAACACTTTGGGTTGTGGAGACAGACCGGAGTGGTATCTCAATGTCCGGCATTTCGTAAATTCATATCAATTTTTGTTCGCAGATATTAAATTGATTCATGGAAAGTAACTGTTTGAGGCGTCCATTTTTTGTTCCCAGTCGATAAAATTCTCGTCGAGTTTCTTTCATAACAACAGCAGAAATGGATCACGCATCTCCTTGTCCCCTGTCAGATATCAGGCACTGGGATACCAACTGCCATGCCTGTAGATGCCTCAGAATGTGGTTTTTCTGACAGTATTTTCATTTTCTTTGCTTGTAATTTCTAATATTGTATACACATTGTTTTGGACATTCAATTTATTTAAACGTAATATGCATTTTTTCTGTTTAACATCTTCTGAAATGTACCTTCCTAGATTGTCTTCACAATTTTATAAGCAAATGTAACCCAATGTAGATGTGGCTTCTTTCACGAGAGTGTTCATACTTTGTGTTGCAGACAGAGAATCTTGCAAACTATCATTATTTAATAAATGAAATGCTTTCCCTGAAATGGGTATTGTTCACAATCTCACTTTGCTAAACACCCAAACATAGTACAGATTTATTCCAAAGTAAAAAAGCTGTACTTTTCTTGAACCGAATCAATTTTAGACCGTTACTCCATGAAGTAGATTGATTGTCCTGCATCCAGATCGACAGCATATTTTATGTGTCTTGATTGGCCTTCTCTACGCTTCCGTGACTCTAACTTTGCGTTAATTTCCAGTTTACAATTTTAAGTTTTGAACGAGTTATTTTCAATTTTCTAAGACTATTTCAAACGGCCGGATGGCCGAGCGGTAAAGGTGGCAGACTACCGCTCTGGGGGACCCGGGATCGAATCCGAACGGGTCGAGAAATCCCCAGGAATTTTTCGGGGGGTGGTCCGTTCGGATATGTCGGGCCCCGTCCCTCACCACCCGGTCGCCCCATTGTGGGCCTGGCCGAACCCATAATGGGCCTACTAAAAGAGGCCCTCTTAGTGCCCACAGGGCGGAAAGTATTTTAAAAAAAAAAAAAAAAAAAAAAAAGACTATTTCAAAATTCGATACCGTTATCAGATTGGAAGGTGCAGAGGATACCGAGAAGCAGAAATAAATAAAATGAGTGTGAGTCAACTTTTTTCACCCTGTTTGTTACGATTGGCTTAAAACAAAGATTTAAACAAATGAGTTTGGTACACTAAAATAAACTTGTACTTTTTATCAAGTTGAGTCTGAAAATAACGCATACTCTCATAAATCACCTTCAGAAATATTTTTCAAAAAAATTCAGTGTATTTGTTATCCGATCTCTGCCACCGTGTCCAATAGAAATATTTGTTAATAATAAAATATGAAACAGATCATTACTTAAACAATACAATAACTTCTTCTGTAAGTTTAAGCGGAACTATTCATTTCTGTATATTTTTTCTCATTCAGAACATTATTATAATGTAACCAGTAATCTCCAGGTTCATTGTTCTCGTTCGCTCTAACTGTCTTCACTCCTCGTATAAATCGAAATAACTTTTCGTCAGTCAGCATAGAACGTTTGTCTTTTACATCGAAGGGATTCGAACCTTGCATTTATCATCACCATTTTACTCATTTTCCCTTCAAAAAAAATTGTATGCAAATAATTTTAAGAAATTTAAGTACAAAAAATTTACCATTTTCTTAGCACCGAGCAAAACTAGAATGGCGGAAAACAACTGACAACTTGACAAAACATCTCGAAGCCCGATACATAAATACTTAACCAAACGATTTGTTCAATCGGACCGTAAATCCGCTACTATTAATGATTAGATACTAAATATAATAATAATAATATAATTAATTATAATTAATTCACATAAAAGGTTGCGCTTAGCGTCTATCTTTAAAACCAAATTAGTTAGCATGTAATAATTAATAATAGCGGATTTTTAGCCCAATCGTTTAAGCCGTTCATTTGGTTTAACCGATAACATGAACGGACAACAACAACACTAGTCGAGATGCAACTGGTTTTCTTCATTATCGATATAATTCCCTCATTATTATAAAGAAACAATTTTTGTTTTACACTGTAACGAACAGGGGATCATTATTCTATGTATTGTAATAGATAGTTAAGGTACGCAATGCTACAAAATTATACATTTTGACGGGTCTGTTTATATATTCGATGAAATAACCAAGTATTTTCTAGAATGACGGATTATAGACTTTAACGGCAACATATATACTTTACATAATATTCTATCTGTACTTTTTACTGTTACTTCTACACAACAAAGAAAGCAGAGAATATCTTTATTAATATTTCATACAAACAAATTGTTAACATTAAAATTATTCATTAGTACAAACGATTGTATATAGAAAAGTAAAAATAAGAAAAAACGATTCAGGTTTTGACGCAACTCGTCAATCTTCGTTTGAACAATTAAAGTGTAACTCTTTTACAACAATTTTATAGTTGTGTTGGAAATCAGTAAACTCTATGTAAAGATTTTGTTCATTAACATTATAAAAGACTTTATACATCTGGTAATGGTAATCGTGTGTGCCTATCTGTAAATCAATAAACGCAAAAGTTTTGTCTTTCAAAGCCGACGAAATATAAATCTTATCATCGTTACGATGATCGACGCAATAGAGCTTGTCGTAAGCAACGAACATGAATACAAATCTACATTCAATCAGAGTAAAATTTCGCTTTGACAACACTTTTAAATTATCCAAATCCATTTTATACGCCAGCAAAACGGTCATACAAACCTGAATTGAATGCATAATGTATCTCGTCCAATGCCCAGAAAAAGTTGTCACCTAGAAATAGAAATACGCTGTACGTTTTATACTCAACAAAATCGTCTCTATCCACAAAAGTCAACTTTCCAGTTTCAATGGTATACTTAAGAACTCTTTTATTCGTCAGATTTCGAGGTGTACCATAGATATTTCCGTTGTATTCAATATGTCCTCAAACGTCCATTTGTTCAGGATATTTAAACTTTTTCAGTATTTTCATTGAGTCGAATCTCTTGCATTAAAACGTCATACCATTCTTGCAAAATAATCCTGTAATTGTCTTTTGGACCCTCTTAAATATTTATCAATATTGACGAATCATTATCGCTAAAATAAAAACTGAGCTCCTGATACTGTAAAGTTTCATCTTCTGTAACTTCTTGGAGAATGCAATCTGAAAAAAATAAATCGGCCATTAAATATTTACGTTTATTTATATTTACTTAAAAACAAATTGGACACTTATTTATACGAAAATGTTTTTATCGACATATAATACGTCACAATTCACTTTGATAATTAAAACATTTGTGTTTTGTAAATGAAATTGTTTAATTATTTGCGCATTTTCCACGATAACAAAAAGAATAAAACATTTCTCTTTTTTCTATTACAATTGTTTCTATGTAAACACCTAACCACCTGCTTATTTTCCAAGCCAAGCTTTTGCCTTTTATATATATTAATAATTTGAAGTAAATCTAACATTTTAAGTCTCTCGATAGACTGAGAGTAATGAATAAAATTCTACGTTGCAGCCACATTCTGAACATTTTCACCGATATAAATTACTTCTACTGGTCAATATTCCTTTTCAAAAATGAAACGACCAATCGTGAATCAAGAAACATGTCTTAAAACTGTAATATAAAAATGAAAGTTTAAATCGTGATGATCAGAAATTGTCGAACTTTTTCCTTATTTTCTTAACTTTTAGTATGAGGATTGAGAAATTCCAGCCAAAGCCTTGCCAGCTCTTTCCTTAGTTCATTTGTTTATCACGTGTGTAAATAAGAGTTTAAAAAGATATTTCTCACACGGAGTTGACATAAATGTCGAAATCGCGAGAAAAGTGCATGTTTTCAACTAGGCAAATGTAATTTTGTCAAAAGAATAAAGATTTCAATACTCCAAATCAAAATACATTAACACATTTAAATAGAAAGTTTATATGATTCTAATGATAATAAAAACTTATTTGTGACACTTGCACTCTTGCACTTGTATTCTTGCACTTAAAACATTACAGTTTACGTTTATAGCATTTTGATTTTTCAGAGAATATATAAACTACTCGTATTGTTTCCATTTCATTGTAAAATTAAAAAAATTTTTTTTAAGACCTAAAAAATTTCATCACTACAAAAGAAATTTTTTATTATACTTGTAAAGCGAATTTCAAAAAACTAAACAATGAAAAGCAAATTATTATAGCAGAATTTTTATACGATTTTCTTGCCACGTTCGAAACAAAACGAATTAATTTTAATAGAAATTGTCTCTATAAATACTGAGTTATACGAAATAGAACACAAAACGTTCGAAAATAAACTGGAAAAACATCTTTAAGCTAATCAAGATGTAAATTTTTCAAAACTGAAAAGTGTCGGGAAACAAGAAAATAAAATTCCAATTTAAATAACATTGAGTGATCTGATATATCGAGATTCCTGGAAAACTGATATCAACCCTTTACTTTTTCCCCACTAAATGAAAAACTTTTTTACCGTGCGGAATGAAAATCATAACGCAAACTCCACTATTTCTAAATCAAGAAATTATTCTTATAGCATGACAACACACTAACTGAAACTAATTGTCTGTGTTGTTTTAAGTCTTATCAAAAATACAATAAATTCAGAATTTCATCAAATAAGCAATTAAGAAATTTTCCAACGTCAATAATAATTCTGAATCTATATATATAATCCAATCGAGACGAGTTGATAATAATAATAATAATAATAATAATAATAATAATAATAACTCTCCTGTGGTCACCACCTGGTCGTGGTGGGAGAGCCCAGTAATTTTACTGATCCATAGGGCAATGCAGGCTGGAGCACAAGCTCCTGGTAGGGACACCCATGCCAGTAAGGTCTATGGGGAGAAATGAAGCTAAGAGTGACCACACACTCACATTCTGTGGTAATATATATCATGGTAGTAACCAGATCTAAATGTGATACCGGCTCGGACGTTGCCCAGGTTAACAAGGTCCGCGTTCGTGGGTTAGGCAGAGGCTCACGTTCGAAAAATAGGCCACAGTCTCCCTTGGTTACCGGTGGCGAAAGCAGCACCGGCCCAAGCATGGCTACTGCAATGCCCTCAACAGATGTGAGGAATCAACCCAGCCTTGGTGTTTCTGTGGCAATGCATCTACAGACCACAAAGGCTGGAAAACCACGCCAACAGATGAAATGGACAGTAGAAATGAACGAGTTTATCATCTGTAATTATTACATTATCACAAAACTCGAAACAAACATGACAGCATACAGACAACAACTACACCATAAATTCACACAACAATATCCTCACCTCACTGTTACCGAACAAAGGGTTGTTGATCAAAAAAGAACAATTATACACAACAACCTTATCTCACAAACAACACTTGAACTTATCAAACAACAGGTTGCTGATCAAATACATCAACAGACAGAAACATCTAACATTAATGAAGATCATGTAACCTGTCAGGATAATCTAGCAACAAGCATTGATAATAACACACATACAACAATTACCACTAATGATACTACAGACACTTCCTCTTCCATCACTGATAACATAGACTTGGATTTAGTTAATACGCTCTCACTTATATTTCAGGAAACACTCACTAAATATACAGGTACAGATCCCACACAACGACCACGAATACCAAAAATCAACACGTCAAAGGAAGTAGGAAAAACACTAAATTATGTAAACACTCACTTACTACCACACTACATTCATTCAATTTCTACACTCGCAGACATTCATACATTAGTTTATGCTGGGGCAGCCACAGTAGTGACACACCATGGACTGAAAGTACAATCACAGACAAATACACAGAAAACACAATTCTATCACAAGCCTGCCTGGCAGAGAAGAATAGAAACACAAATAAATGACATTAGACAGCAATTAGGCAGGCTAACACAATACACTAAAAACAACATAACACCCAAATTAAGGAAACAGCTCAAAAACATTTTCAAGAAAATAAAAACACACACAAGACATGAACATCACAACACACGCATTACAGAATACATTGATACACTAAAACAAAAACTTGCTGCCAAAGCACGTAGACTCAAACGATACAAAACATGTACACTACGAAAACAACAAAATAAATTATTTACAAACAATGAAAAACTCTTTTACAGACAAATTAATAACAAAGCAAACACTGATACACGGCACAGTGGCACACCAACAGAAGAAGAACTCACAACATATTGGTCTTCTCTTTGGTCCAGTGCTGTCACGCACAATGCTGATGCAGGCTGGATCGAGGAGGAGAACAGAAACTTGCACAACATACCAACTATGCCCTGTGTTGAAATAAACATACACGATTTCCAATACACTGTTAACAGAACACACAACTGGAAGACACCTGGTGTAGACAACATTCACAATTTCTGGTACATAAAGTTTACATCACTGCACCAGGAACTAGCTAAACACCTAACACACATCATCATCAATCCACAAGACATGTCAAATTTTCTTACTCAGGGCATCACCTACATGAAACCTAAAAACAACAATACCACAGACCCCACACAATACAGACCAATTACATGTCTTCCAACACTCTACAAATTATTGACATCTTGTATTGCAAACAAAATATACAAACATGTTGAAGAACACGACATTCTAACAGAACAACAAAAAGGTTGTCGTAGAAACCACAGGGGATGCAAAGAACAGTTACTCATAGATTCAGTCATTCTACGGCAAGCACACAGACAACACAGAAACATACACATGGCATATATAGACTACAGAAAAGCATTCGACAGTGTTCCACACAGTTGGCTGCTACATATCCTACACATGTACAAAATACATCCATCACTCATTGCATTCTTCCAAAACACTATGCAGCACTGGAGAACAACACTACATCTCAGGGCCCATAACACTTCCATACAAACAAACCAAATTTTTATTAGGCGAGGAATTTTTCAAAAAGATTCCTTGAGTCCTCTCTGGTTCTGCTTAGCCCTGAACCCATTATCCAACATGTTAAACAACACGCAATATGGTTACAATATCAGACACGAAAAAACAACACAGTTTACACTGTCACATCTCATGTACATGGATGACATAAAACTTTATGCATCCACACAAAAACAACTTCATCAACTCCTACAAATCACACATACATACACCAAGGACATACAAATGGAATTTGGCCTAGATAAATGCAAAACAGTTCACATAGAAAAAGGAATCCTGAAGAAAGAAGATTTTGCACTTGGAAATGGAGACGTTATTGAATCCATGGAAGAGGGCGAGTTCTACAAGTATTTAGGATTCCAACAGGCCAAACTAACAGAACATACGCAAATAAAGCAAAGATTAATTAAAGAATACCAAAGTAGGTTAAATGCTATTCTCAAAACACAATTAAATGCAAAACACACAGTTAAAGCAATAAACACATATGTCATCCCAGTACTCACATATTTTTTTGGAGTTATACATTGGACTCACACAGATCTTGAGCAACTCCAAAGGAAAACAAGAACAACACTTACTAAGCATAAACAACATCATCCTAAATCTGCCACAGAAAGATTAACCCCTTCACGTAAAGATGGCGGACGTGGCCTGATTGACATAGTTAACCTTCACTACAAACAAATACAGTCACTGCGAGAGTTTTTCTACAAAAAACAAGAAACATCACAATTACATAAAGCAGTAACTCTAGCAGACTCAAATAACACACCATTAAACTTACACTCACATCATATGGACACAACACAACATATAAAAAGCATAGACACCATTAAGCAATCGTGGGCTCGAAAGGCACTCCATGACAGGCATCCTTACGATCTGGCCCAGGATTTTGTTGACAAAACTGCGTCAAACAGCCGGTTAGCTCGGGGATGCCTCTTTGGGGAGACGGGAGGATTCATGATTGCCATACAGGATCAGGTCATAAATACTAAAAACTACAGAAAACACATACTCAAAGATGCAACACTCACAAATGACACGTGCAGAAAATGTCACATCATGCCAGAAACTATACAACATATCACCTCTGGTTGCAAGCTCTTGGCACAGACAGATTATTTACACAGACATAACCAAGTAGCAAATATAATACACCAAGAGCTTGCAAGGAAACACAAATTAGTAGACATCCACGAACCATATTACAAATACATTCCACAGACAGTATTGGAAAACAACACGCACAAAATGTACTACGACAGAGCCATAATCACAGATAAAACAATTTACCACAACAGACCAGACATCACACTCATTGACAAACACAATAAAATCACATACATTATAGACATATCCATTCCAAACACACACAATATACAAAACGCATGCACTGAAAAAATTAGCAAGTACACAGAACTCGCCCAGGAAATAAGGCATCTGTGGAGGATGGATAGGGTGCTTATTGTACCTGTTGTTCTCTCCTCTACAGGTGTCATACCACACACACTACACAAAAGCCTGGGCACATTAGAATTGAATAGAAACACATACATCACTCTACAGAAGGCCACTATATTGAATACATGTCATATTGTGAGAAAATTCCTGAATACAGACACACACACTGACACACTTCTTTAATTTCTGTTTTGGTTACTATGCCTTGACTTTGGTCCGGCATAGTACTTAGCCACCGGTGTTAACCAAGTATATCTAACTTAACCCAACATAATAATAATAATCAGTGCAGAGCCCAAACGATTAGAAGTTAAAAGTTGAAATTTGGTACACAGTTAGGGTACGTCACGAAGACGCACACTAAGAAGGGGTCTTTCGAAATTCCTCCCCACGGGGAGAGGGACAGGATTAAAACTTAACATTTCCATAAAAAATGGAAGTGTTAAGTAACAATGGAGAACAAGAGAAAACGACGTGCAAGATTTACGGACGCTGGAGGGAAAAAAAGAAAAAGAGTAATATGTTAGAACATATTCGATTTTCAAATTTAAACAGATTAGTTCGGTTTTTCTCGACTTTTCTTCTTTAGAACATTCGATGAAAATCGATCGATATAATCAGAACACGTCGTGAAATCGAACAATATCAGAATATTCGATTTTCAAGTTCGGATTTTCTTTCGAAATATTTAGTTTGTTGATGAAATTACTGTTTTTCTTTTGTGACTATAACGTAATAATCTAAATCTTCGCTATCGTTACTTTTGCCCGAGCAACGCCGGGCCTATCTGCTAGTATAATATAAAACCAGTCAGAGAATCATCTTACTCTTATTTTTTTGTTGCTTTTCTCCTCCAAAATTGTCTTTCTGTTCGTCTGTTTAAATGAGTGTTAATATTTTAATATCATTCTTTTCGATTCCACAAAAAATTTTCCATATAGGTCATATATATTAAAAAAAAATACCTTTTGTTTTTTCTCTGTTTTTTGACAAAAATCATCGGCAGTAAAACAATATTCCAAGAGATCCGCTTTCTACATAAACAACAAACGAAAGACAATTTAAACAACTAAAAAAGTAACACATTGTTATGTTTATTAATCATCTTAAATAATGAATTTTTAATACTTTTTAGATTATACGGGTTGAATTAAACACTTACTTTTACAATCCAATTTTCCTTTATCATTATTGTACCATCGTTTTTTTATATGGGTTTAGTGTCAGAGGACAATCCCCTTGGCATTGTTTTTCGGTTTTTAACGAAATTTCCCTTTTCTTCACTCGATGACCAATAGTGTTTTCATCGATGATGGCTTCTTCGTCATTAGTTTTCCGAGACTTCATATTGCCCTCTTCGCTAACGGGTGTAGCCATTCGAATATTGAAGTAAATAGATGAATATAAACGGTTGTACGAGGACAAGCAAAAACAGCAGCAGGATCAAAAAATAAAGTATTCTTATATGGGTTTTATAGTCGTTTTCTTTGAAATTCTTCATTGTGCTATTTGTAATTCAATATAAAAATTAACTAGTAAATAATTTTCTGCAAAAGTAAAAAAAATTATAAGCTTTGTAAGAGATTAAAACTATATAATATTAAATACGGGGTGCTTCATTGTCGAATTTTTCGGATTTAATTCGTTTTAGCAAGCCACTCGGTCGAATTCCGAAGAAATTTTCACGTTATAAATAACGGAAAGTCAATTAAACTATTTCCCGGCCCGAAACGCTATCCATTTCGATAAAGATAAAAGAGAAAGTAAACGTAATTTAAGGTAAAACAAAGCAGTTAAATGCGTTAATAATGAATTATTAGTCCAAAAAAAAATAAATAAACTCGTTCAATATGATATAATCAAATGAAAATTGCCTGAATAAACAATGGTTATAGTGTTTTCAACAGAAACGTTTTCCGTAATACTAATAGCTGTCGTTACTTATCATACATGTGTGATTTAATTACTAAAATTAAACACAATCTCACATCATCGCTATTAAGAGATAATATTCTTTATTTAAAAAGGAATTTTGATGTTTAGTGCTATTTTATTGTTATAAATCGACGAATAACACACAATTTAACAGATAGAAACAAATACGCTTACAATAAAGCGAAGAAAGAACAAAATATGTACGAACATAACGCGCAAGCGAGAGTCGAATTCTCGTACATTTTTCATCGCGTGCGGTTCGAACTTCTAATGCAAATAATATCCGGATTTTAAGAAAGATTTTACAAGCTAACAATTAAATAAACAATAAATTTCATATAACTCACGAGGTGTTCACACCAAAACATTATTTAAATGCACGTGATTATATAAATTATTCTAATAATTCAAGTAAATATTTGAGATTATCATACTATTAAAGGAATAATCAGGAAAACTCTTGACTCGCCTTCTGTGTTATAACTGTTACAGTCAAAACCCGTTTTTAGTTAGAACGCGTTTTAACTAGTTGAAACTGGTTTATACTGGATGCCTTTGTTAAAACCCGTTTTGTCTACTTAAAACTAGTTTTAAGTCAAATTCATTTTTGACTAGCAGTAAATTCTAGTTTTAACTAGAAAAAACCGGTTTTAACAAAGACATCCAGTATCAACTAGTTTCAACCAGTTAAAACGCGTTCTAACTAAAAACGGGTTTTGACTGTAACGTAACGATAAAGTGTAAATTAAGGTATTAAAATCTATTTCTGCATTAATTTCTGTACATTAAAAATAGAAATATTCAACACAGCAGCGAGTTTTATTTATGAAACGCAATTTAGAGCTAATTTTAAATTCAATATTGTAATTGTTTTATGCCGAGAAAATTTAAAAAACTGGAGAAATGTTAATTCCGATTAAATTCGAATAAATTTCTTAATATAAAACGAATACTTACCGAGTAATTTCTTGTTTGGTCTTCCACACTTTTCGCTTCTACTTCGAATTTTAATTGATTTAAACAGGAATTTCCGTTTGTTTTAAGTGTTTGATTACGTCTTCGTGTGACGCTATTTATTTAATTGCAGCTGGTTGATACCGTAAATTAGCCGATATCAGTTATTAACACTCCGTTTAAATTTTCAAAACTGATTTATTTAATTAGCAATTTCCTTTCATTGATTCGAAATGTAAAGTAAAGCGGAAAGTAAACGAAGGGTGAAAATATAACAAAATTATGTGTTTAGAAAGTTTTAATTACTTTCATATTTCAAATTAAACTTTTTAATTTGGCAATCGAACAATCCATTTATAAATAAAATGGTCGACTGCAGAAGTAACGATATAGAAAGAAGCTAGTATTAATTGCCACAACTTGTCACAAAAAAATATTAGCTTCTTTCGTGTATTGTGATGATTCATAGACTGAGAATAATGCGCAAGTTAGAAATTTCTTTGTCCTGTACAATATTCTTTTCCTGATAGCGAAACTGTCGTGCCGGTCATCAATCGAGCACCTTTGAGGAAAAAACATTTGAATTGAAATAACGTGATTTCTGGTGTGAATCGGTAGATCTAGTGTACTTAATCTGGGTCTCCTATTTCTGTTCATTCCTTATCCGTTCATATTAAATCTATCTGACTTTCTTCTCGACATTAAGACAAAACAGACAAACCCACAGACAGACGGATAAAAGCGCAAATTTGTAAGACTACGATTTTTTAAAATTGCAGCTCATTATACATGCTTTAGGCAAATGATAAAATTAAATTAAAATTGATTTTTATTTTAATACGAACAAGCAATAAACCGTTCTTTACGAAATGGTACAAAAGTCAAATAGAAATAACATCAATTTATAACTAAAATGAAGGTTATAAATTTAATAATTAGTTAAGTAAACACGCGGTTTATCGCGAATAGAAGTCGTTAACGATCGTCCGGACAGAAATGCATTTGCAGTTAATTACTTCATCCGGCAGCACTCGAGGATGTAGATAAAGTGCAAGAAAAAAACATTCTTACGGTAAATTCGTAAATAATTATATATTTAAAGTTTTCAGAATAAATCGTACAATTTACTTAGTATCGTATTCATTTTCTAAATGTCTAAAATGATTTTAATGAACTGTCAAATACTTTTATCTGTTGTCCAGAAATAACATTTTCTCTGTTGTGTTTGACTTCGTTTATATAAAACTAGCGGGTAGGCCCGGCGTTGCTCGGGCAAAAGTAACGATAGCGAAGATTAAGATTATTACGTTATAGTCACAGAAGAAAAAGAGTAATTTCATCAACAAACTAAATATTTCGAAAGAAAGTCCGAACTTGAAAATCGAATGTTTCAATATCGTTCGATTTTCACGACGTGTTCTGATTATATCGTTCGATTTTCATCGAATGTTCTAAAGAAGAAAAGTCGAGAAAAACCGAAACTAATCTGTTTAAATTTGAAAATCGAATATGTTCTAACATATTACATCTCTTTTTCTTTTTTCCCTCCAGCGCCCGTAAATCTTGCATGTCGTTTTCTCTTGTTCTCCATTGTTACTTAACACTTCCATTATTACATTTATGGAAGTGTTAAGTTTTAATCCTGTCCCTCTCCCCGTGGGGAGGAATTTCGAAAGACCCCTTCTTAGTGTGCGTTCTCGTGACGTACCCTAACTGTGTACCAAATTTCAACTCCTAACCGTTTGGGCTCTGCACTGATTATTATTATTATTATTATTATATATTATTATATATCATCATCATCAACTCGTCTCGATTATATATATAGATACAAAACATGGAAATTAAGTAAATTGATTTTCTGTTTTGGTTTAACATCCTGTTTGTAATTAGAACAGCGATTTATTTTATAAAATTTTAAGACCCGATTTGAGAGAATTTGATTTTCATTATTCATTGTTTGTTTTTTCTTTTGTACGTAATTTGGTTAATTTTATTAATTTTAAATAATCAATATTCAGCCTACTTCGAGAATGCGTGATAATCACGATGATCATCGAGATTCGGGGAATCCATTGTTGACATCCACGACATTTTGTGGATTAAACTATAAAAGAAGCAAGATTGCTTTATTTCATACTCTCATGAACGTATAAGCAGGTTATTATTTCTACATTAATATACTAATTTTGAAATTATATTACACCACAGTGTTTATAATAACAATAGCGAGGTCGAGGCCAAAGTACTCAACGCGAAAACGTGTACGTCGGACGTTGAGCGCCGCTTTCATGTAAGCCTAGAAGTTTGATAATGGCGTTTGGAAAGTCAGCGGAATTATGTTTGACGTTCCAAACGCCATTGTCAAACTTTTAGGCTTACATGAAAGCGGCGCTCAACGTCCGACGTACACGTTTTCGCGTTTAAAACTTCGGCCTCGACCTCGCTAATAGATTATAGTGCACTTTACTTAAGGATATCTTATATTTCCGTGTACCATTTTTACTTCAACAAGAATTATATCCGTCACCTGTTTACAGGAATATTTACATGGGAAGATATTCATTTCCAGTGTGAAATAAATGGCAAATATAGAGAGGTTGAGGTTCAAGTACAAACGTTAAACTTGTACGGCAGGCAGAAGTACGCGGTTTACGTTTTAACTGCAAGTAAAAATCGTTACAGCGCACGTTCGCAACATCCCACGAGTCACTGAACGTCGCGCACTGACACACGGGATAATTGTTGAAAAATGGCGGATACATTCAACAACGACGAATGTTAGCAGCCAAGATAAACAAACAAAACAAAATAAACTGGGATCATCAGTTATTGATTTTGGTCTAACAACTTCTTGTGTATTGGGTTGAGTTAAATCTTTTTTTATTGATGATTATGGTTTATCGGATCATCTTCCTATAGTATTACGTTTGGCAAATCCTGTTCAACCTAAGGTTAATAATAAGGGCAGTTTTTACGAAAGAATTTTTTGGAGTTGTGAGACTATGAAAAGGTTTGTGCTTGATTTTAAGAAACATTTTTTAGAATGTTATTGTTTCTTTATAGTAAATTAATTGTCGAGATAGCTAATTCCCGTAATATTAATTTCAAATTTATGGATTACATAAATATTAATAATTGGTTTGATCTGGATTGTCGCCTAATGATCCGTAATAGAAATAGAGCTTGGCGAGCTTTTAAGAAAAATGGTTTGGAATCGTATTGTAAATTGGTGTGATGAAATTTTGGATGTAGACATTACGGACTCTGAGTTGAACAATGTTTTAAGTAAAGTCAAAGTTGGCTCTACGTCTGGAATTGATGGTATACTTTCTGAATTTTGGAGGATGGAATCTGTCTTTCCAATATTGCTTAGAAGTTTTGATAGAATCTTGATATCTGGGGTAGTCCCAAAGGATTGGGGTAGTGCTATGCTATGTCCGGTATATAAAAATGGCTCTAAATCGATTCCTAGTAATTATAGAGGAATCTCTCTGCTGAACTGTGTTTCAAAGATTTTTTGTAGTATGTTGTATTATAGGTTGGTTACTCGGTTAAATTTAAAGGATATTTTATTTGAGAATCAGGCCGGTTTTCGTGAAAGTTATTCTACGCTAGACAATGTTTTTATGTTACATACAGTACTCTTATTACTAAGACGTTAATTAGAAAAAGGCGAAAGGTATGTGCATTCTTTGTTGAATTGTCTTCAGCTGTAGATACCGTAGATAGGAATTTAATGTGGAAAAAACTCTTGAAATATGGTATTTGTTTTAAATTTGTTTCTTTGCTTACAGAATTATATAAAGTGTCTAAGGTTAAGATTAAATGGAGCCGTCTCTGTTCTAGGTCATTTTTCACCGCTACTGGAGTTAGACGGGGCTGTGTTTTAAGTCCTGCGTTGTTCAGTGTATATTTAAATGATTTAATTGAACAAATAAATAATTCTGACTACGAAGGTATCGACGTGAACGGCATTAGTATTAAAATTTTGGCTTACGCAGATGATATAGTTTCGATTGCCGACTCTGTTAGAAGTTTACAAGGATTTATTAACATTTTGGATAAATATTTATCAGAAAATAATATGAGTTTGAATCTTATGAAATGTAAAGTTGTCGTCTTCCGTAATAGTTGGATAAATGGTGGTTTAGAAACGATGTAATCCAGGCAGTTTTCCAATGTAAATATCTGGGTGTCGTATTTAAATGTAATGGAAAATATAAATCCCATATTCGGACTGCTAAAAAGAATGCTTTTATAAAAACTGATAGAGTTATTCAGATCGGCGAAATTACGTAATTTAAATGATTGTTTAAGGATTTTTAATTCAATTGTGACATCATCTTTGTTGTATGCCTCCGAGGTTTGGGGATATCGATCTAACGAGTTATATCCGGCCATGGCTAATTTTATTAAAAAGTTGTTTGTAAATAAGTGTTTGAATTGGATCTTTACGACAATTGGGTTGGACGAAAAGCGATGGAGTAGGAGGTGTTTTTATACAACTCGCCTCTGGCCTCAAAATTAAGTTTTTGCCATTTTAGAATAATTGATAACATAAAATGTTTTAAAATTAAATATCATAACAGATGGCGCCACACAGAATTTAAATTCTAATTCCGGAAAAGTTACGCAACTCGTCTCTGAATTATTGTTATTAAAGAACTGGTACGTTTGAAACGACACGAAAATAACAACTGTAACTATATGTTGAAATGATTTTTACTTGAAATTTTACATCCATTTTATACGAATAAACGGCGCATTTTCGCTATTCGGGAAAGGCTATTATTGCCTTTGCACATATCTGTTTGTGTTGACGATTAACAAAGTGTTTAAATATGTATTTATGAAAATTTATTTGTAAGGTAAATTATACTTGAAATGGCAACTGGTATCTCTCTTTATAATGACTTTTTTATACACCAGTGAAAAAATTTATTAAAATGTACTGTATATATTAACAAATACAGTTACTATCTTTGTGTCATTTCAAACATTATCATTTGTTGTAATCAAAATGAAAACTTGTGTGTACTTATATCATCATATACATTGTCGGTGTTTTCGGTTGATATACTGTAACTACTACTTGAAATGTTTGTATAAAATTGCGAATTGCACGTTGACTGTGCGTAATATTAGAAAGGGAAGTAAATAATAACTCAAAATAAGTAAAATGTTAATTGCGTTAATTCGTTTTTTCCGTTTTACTTTATCGTTGTTGTTATGACGGTTGATGATTTTGCCATTCGTCCTTGTGGAATTCAACGATCGTTCCTGTAACAGTGGCGGGTTATCCTGTGCGAAAAAGGGAAGTTGCCTGGGCTCAACCCAATCTTTTATACGAAAGCATTTCCCCCAAAAAATGTACGAAGTCATCACTATACGAGGGGTCCCCCAATTCAAATTCGCCTGGCCTCATAAAGCTATAAATCGTCACCGTCCTGCACAATACATAAATATATTTTTACTACATACGTTTACGGTAAAGTTTATGGCTTTGAAATAATTGAAAATAGCATTAAAATTATATTAGATTGCGTTGACGTCATGATACATCGAGACAACTTAATTGGTGTATTCATAAATAACGTGTTTTGTCTTTATTATTAAATGCCATCTACAACAAAGAAGGAATGTTTCGATAAAAGGTTTGAGTTTTCAGATAAATATTTAACCTGAAAGCTGATCGCGGGTGGAATTTTTGTCATCTGTAACACACGAAGAATCTTCGACACTGTCCACTATTACTTCATCTATCAGACGAGTCATTTCCTCGATCAAGTTGGAAATTTTGCTATCGATACGTTTCGTCTTCTGTGCTTTATCCAGATCGGGATGAAGAAAATCCACACCGCCATCTTGATTTTGAGTTACGTTGCATCGCTCGATGACGATGGGAGCAGTTGAAGAAGGCTTTTCGGAATCATCCTCTTCGGTTTCCGTAATAAAAGCCCGATTATCGAATAAGATATCCGTTAACATCTTTTCTGCTTCGGCTAATTTCTTTGGATCTTTACCAATTACGAGAGTGTCGTTGACGTCTTCGGATCTGTTATCGCTAGCGTTACTTCCGTTCCAAATGTCGTTATAAGGAGGAAAATTGTGAGGTATGTTGAGTCGATTGTCTTCGAAGACACATTTGTACTCTACGTTATTCCAGATATTATTTTCGTTCTTAATATCAGCTCCAGCTTTTGAAATAGAAATAACTGTATCCGACATATGTCGAAAACTGTAAAATGATGAAATCTATTATTATTTTTTTAATCAGTAAAATTAATAATTAATTTATTCAAAGTATAGTCAAAGCCTCGATATAACGCCCTCCTAAATAAAGCTACCTTGGTAAAGCGCCAATGAATATTTGTGAATTGATTTCTCCCGCAAAACACTACAGAACTCTTGTGTATTGAAGAATTACTAACTGTACAGTTTTATATTGCAAACGACATTTTAATGCCCTGGTTATGTCTCACACGTCATCATCCGCCCCCCTATATTGTGGGCCAGCCAAATCTAAGATGGTCATAGGAAAAGCCCTCTCAGTCCCGATAGACGGCGAGGTCAAAGATGTAACTACAACCTTAGTAGATAGGAACTTCATAGGTAGATCACTTATGCTAGATCACATTGTGAGCCTTGGCCAGCCAATGGTAAATACGAAAAACTCTCCGAATGCCCACAAGTCAGAAAGATTCAAAGAAAGAAGGGGAAAGTCTATTTCCCAAAAAATTAAGACGGCAATCAGTAGATGGCGCCAAAGCATCCAGTCACTAATAAAATTGTTGTAGACGTGCTGCCATCTATCGATGATTAATTTAGCATTTAATTAATGTATTTAAAATGCTAATACACTATTATTTTTAAAACCTCTCTCAAAGAAAACTTCTACCCACAAAGCAAATCTTCCCACGCGAAATCGTTTAATACCCTCAGATGTTCAGCTATATTTCGAGTAAATGCATAACGGAGTATTAAATTCCCGTACGTACCTGTTGCCATTGTTTATTCCCATTTTGCCATTCTCCGGCGATTTCTCGCGAAATTCGTCATCTCCAGGAAACCACTGTATAAACAATTTGTTAATACACGTAAAGTATTCTTGAATCCGAAAAGAAAGCTAACTTACCACCCATTCATTTTTAGTTTTACTTTCTTCATCCGTTCGGCAGCACTTCCTATCCACTTTCGTTTCTGGCACGCCACCCGACTCGATCCCGGTGTGAATATTATCCGACAACTTAGGAAAAAACCAATCGTGTGTTTGAATTACAGATGGGCAACTGCTAGCCGTCAAGATGGAAGATATTCCACAAATCTCGGGCCAAACCGCATCGTTTACGATTTTGGTGTTGCTGTTGGGTTCCATATGACTGCTGAGGGACGATATGGTTTCCATCTCTTCCGTTTCGGATCCCGTGAGGTGACTTCTAGAACATCTCACCTGTAGAGGAGGATTCCTTTCCACGTGCCATTCGTTATCCTGCGACGTGTCCAGAGGAACCAAATACTCGTTCCAAATGCTGAATTGCCCATTGTACTCTCCACTGCAACAGTTAAGAATGCACTCGGTTACACTAAACCGGAAACGGAATTTCACAATAACAGAAGATTTACAGCTATAATCTGTTATTCTTCGAGTTATCAGAGAGATAAAGACCTTGGACGACCTTGTGCCACTTTCTTGCCAACTTATCTATTCGCGTGGCAACAAAATTCCTGCGAATTTTAGGAGACAGAACGGTTACATACCTCTCTGTTGATCCCCTGTCTCGTCGCCGTCTTCTTAAATTTTGAAACCAAGACTTAACTTTGATTCCAAGCTGCAAACAATAACCGGCCATTTTGTATCCTGATAAAAACTAATCGCTTTGACACAGTTATGACTTATCATCCAGAAAAAAGAAATAAATGTATATTTATTTCTCAATAAATTCCTGAAAATCGCTGAAATATTTTGCAATACGAATACTTGAAATTTAAATAATTTTTCGAAACACCAAGAATAAGCTCACGTGTTATCGACTCGAACAGAATTTGAATTCAATATCGAATAATTAAAATTAAGTTAAGTTGTATTCAGATTAAACTATTTTTTTAACTTCATAATCGCTTTCAAACAAGAAATATTTCTAAAATTAAATATTTACACGTAAAAGCTATTATTAAAAATGTTAAAGGTAATTACACCAACCATCGCTTCAATGCCACATCCGAAGCGACGCGACGTCGCGACGATTTTACAATGTCGTTTGGAATGACGATACGTTACGTTTCTTCTATTTAAACCTTTTATTTTTTTACGTAAATAGCGTAATATCGAGGAAATTGTCGTGTGGGTGTTTTTATTGGATTCTAGATAGAAATATCGTATAAATAATAATCGAAACAGCGGGTGGACCTCGCTCTTGTTTATAATAAATCGCGATTATCTTTCGACAATCTATAAAGCGAAGAAAGACGTTTTAAGCAGATTTTTTTCCGCAGCACTTATTTTGCAGCAATTGTTCGAAACATGAGCGAAGGTTTGCATCGGAATTGCCATCAACACATCAGAATCCTTTACGTGTTTGCCGTGTTGCAATTTATCGGATTGCTGACTTCTCCTTTTTTCTTCTATGCATTGACTCGTTATAGTGACACGTGCCAGGAAAATCTTTGTGTTCGTTATGTTGGAAGTGATGACGACCTGCCAGTTGAGGTGGTTCGAGTCGCGCGCCAGATCGGTAAAAGGGGGCAATCTCCCGAAAGAACGAACGAACCTCCTGGGGTTGAATTCTACTTACACCCTCAACCAACACAAGATACTGACGACTTTGTTTGGCTCACTTCTATGACTAGAGTCCCGGTAAGTGTGTCAGTTATTTTTAACCCATTACCTCCTTTAAACCTAGTAATTCGGGTAAATTACGTTCTTCGGGCTGAGAATGGGCACACCAGTCACGTAATTTCCATTTATGATACATTCTGAATAACCCATCGTGAATTTCAAACGTGCTTCGATAAAAGGGTGCACTGGACTGAAAATATAAAGTTAAATAATTATTCTAAATAATTAATTCATCAGTGATTACATTAGAAATATGTCTGCAGGTAACTTCGCTCCAAGAATACTGTTATTCCGCTCAAGAATATTGCCCAAAAGCCAAACAGGGTGCACCGGGTAAGAAACAATAAGGTAAAGTTGCGTGCTGGTAATTTTATGGTTAAAAAATTAACCACCATTCTACCATATTATTCAGGATTAGCAGGAGAGAAAGGCGATAAAGGAGACATGGGAATTAAAGGAGAGAAAGGTGATCCGGGAATGCGAGGTGTAATGGGTCCACCGGGTCAACCCGGAGCAAGAGGACCCAAAGGTGAATTACACACTTCTTAATGAATTATCATTTTAAATCACTGGTATAAATGAAAGTTATTGCTTATAGGAGAGCGAGGAGTGGAAGGTTTTCCGGGATTTGATGGTCACGATGGAATACCGGGACCACCCGGACAAGATGGAAAACCCGGAATGAATGGATTCGATGGCATCCCGGGGCGACCTGGAATTCCAGGAGAAAATGGCACCGATGGTAAGGTACAGTAAACATTTAATTCTTGCATCCCAACTTAGCTGTTAAAATAATTCCTATTAACAGGTTCTCCGGGTCCACCGGGTGAAATTGGTGCACCCGGTCCTAAAGGACCTCCAGGTTTGTTGAACTATATATAAATAAAATTCACATTATTATAAAATAGCATCTCGAATAGAAAAATCTAATTTCGCTCTTGAAACAGGATTGCCGGGACCTAAGGGTACTAAAGGTGATCCCGGATATCCAGGAATACCTGGTAAGTAGTATGTAATTCATTGATTCCTCCCGAATTCTGAGAGTAAACTACTTAATCTCTGCAGGTAATCCAGGAATTTCAACGTACAAACTCAACGGCTCCGCGGTGGATAAGCTTTTAAGTAATTTAAATATTCTGAATCGATAATTATCCGTTTTCTGTTGTAAATAATAAATATGTTTGTCAGTTCCAGCAAAGATAATAGATACTACAGATAAGGCCACCATATCGGTTCCCGAAGGTACTAAAGTTGTGCTTTCCTGCATGGCTACCGGAATACCCGAACCCAAATACACCTGGATAAGGAAGGAACACACTTTTCTACACCGCGGAAACAGAACTTTCAGTAAGGATATAAATTACGCTCCAATTTTACTGTAGAGAAATGTTACTAATGCTTATTGTTCTTCAGCAACGTCGGTACATAGCGAAAACATCACTCTAGATCCGGTAACACGGAATCACATGGGTACATACGTGTGCATGGCAAGCAACGGTTTGGCTTATCCAGACACAAAAACAATAAAATTGGAAGTATATTGTAAGCTTAAACACGAGAAATATAATTTGAGATTTCTAAAGATGCTGAAGTGATGTTTATTTCAGTTTCGCCTTACATAAAAATCGAAAATTCCGTGCAATGGGTGCGGAAACGAACAACTCTAGAATTAACGTGTAACGTGGAAGCTTATCCTTTGGGTATCTTCTATTGGTTGCATAAGAATAACATAGTGCAAAATAGCACCAAATATGAAGTTTCGCATCGTGAAACCGGGTACAACACCCTGATGATTCTAAGGGTCAAGCACGTCGAAGAAGACGATTATGGATACAACATGTATCGTTGCATCTACAAAAACGAGAATAAAGAAGTTGCTGGTGTATTTTCTATATTCGGTAAGTATCAAAATAGAACTTTATGACAGTGTTCAGAAGTGTAATTTTCAAATTTCCAGAACTACATTCCTCGGAATTTAACGGGAAAGATCCAAAGCCTTCAGTACACGGAACACGTAAGTACATTTCAGGAATTTACCACATTTCATCTTCTCTAACTTGGGGGATTTATATTTTTATACAATGTATTCTTTGTGTGGTAGCTCCACCTGTAATAGAAGAAGAGCCGCAATGTACTCCTTGCGAAACTTGCCCATTAATTCCTAAATGTCCAAAATCAGGTAAACTTGAAACAAATTTAGAAACTGCTGCATCTAGTCACAAAATCTACAATGGTTTCATTAATTATCACTAAATTCAATTAGAATCATTTCGGAAACATACTAAATGCTTTCTATATCATTTCAAAAATCGTTCGACCTCCGAAACAAATTTTCATGCCAAATTTATTTTTCTTTACAGGAATATATACGGGAAATGTCGTGAACAAAGAAAAATATAATGCAAAATGGAAAGAACTTTTAGGAAAAAGAAAACATGGTATTTATTAAGTTTATTTACAAGTAACTTTCGTATACTCGCACGCTTTCCCCTCAATAACTACATCTCTGAACTATTTGCATAATTTGCATAACTTGCGCGTGTTTAACGCCTTGTGACATTCAGTATCCTCAATACACAGTAGTCTCTCATTCTCAATACATTCAGGGTTTCTATGAAACTTTTGTTTTAAATTCAAATCTCTGGCTAGATGGTGAAGCAGTAAAGGCACGCGGACCAGAAATTTCAGGAAATTTTCAGTGATGGCCCATCCTAGAAATGTCATATTTTACCCCTCATCATCTATGCCGAATTCTATAATTGCTAATTTTATTGCATTGCATTTAGATTTATTTACTAATACAGTAAATGTAGCAATAATAATTATTACAATAACTTTAAATAAATTATGATTTCTAGACTGTGTTCTTCATCAAATTGGCAAGCCTGTTTTCTGCCATTCCTTCAAATTGGACTGGGGATCTTGGATGACCGATCCGATTCTAAACGATAGAGATCACTCGCACATTTGGTTAACAAAGGAAACCGAAGGAGAAACCAGACAATTATACCAATTCAGAAATATGGAAGATTTCAGAAACGACAATATCTTCAGGAATTACACCCTCCCGCACGCTTTTACGGGAAATGGCCATATCGTTTACAACGGTTCCCTTTACTACCAGACAAAAAACAGCAACAGGATCGTCAGGTTCAACACTTTTACTAACACATCGGAGGAATTCTCTATCGAGGAGGCATACGGCGACGACAAATACTTGTACAGCAGCAATCACAATTACATAGATTTCGAAGCTGACGAAAATGGTCTGTGGGCCATTTACGCTTCGAAGTTTTCTAAAAACATCGTAGTGGTTAAAATCGACGCGATCACTTTTGAAATCTTATCCAAATGGAACCTGACCCTAGACCAACAGGGAGTGGGTGAAATGTTTGTGGCTTGTGGCTCGCTTTATGCCGTGGACAGCGTAAAGGATATGGACACTAAAATCTACCTGGTGTTCGACCTGTACCTCAACACTACCAACGAGATTGTGGCAGATTTCATTAATCCTTTTCGACAGAATTATTTGGTTAAATACAACTGGAAAGAACAATCTATATACACTTGGGATAAAGGAAATTTGCTTACTTATCCCCTTCTCTTCACCAGTATGAATGAAGAATAATTTGAAGTTTTCTTATATACAGTAGTAACTACTTATTGTAATCGCTTTGAAACTCGGCAGTAACAAATTACTTAACATTAACAATTGGTACAGAAGAGTTAAATCGGTGAATACAAAGATAAACACTATTACAGGGTGGTGCATTCGTATGTCCTGGTGGTAAAATTAAATTATTCAAAAAGTCCAAATGCAATTAATATAGTAGTAAATGGACTGTGAAATACTGTAGTCATTCATAAATTTCACTTCTGCCAAATTCCTTACATTGCATCTTCGCCGCACTCCCGGAGAATCGGAAAATTGTCCAACGGAAAAGGGAAATCGAACCTCAATTACTCACATATTCCAAAGTTTAGGGGATTTAAATTGGAATTTTTAAGGGTACAATTTGATATTACCTCCAGAGCTACCGATATTGGAGGAAATGGTGCCTCCTAACCTCTAACACACACCCAAAAAATTAAGTATTTTTCCAGCTGGACACAGAGTGGTGTATATGCTTTCAAATTTACAAATTCTTATAATATTATCTGCAATCACAACAAGAGGAGTCTCTTTTCACCATATTATAATAAATCAGATGTAATTTAAGAGATGTATAAGATGTACTTTCCAACTTTTGACACTTTAAAAGTAAATATTTATCATCCTACACTATTTAAAAACCTGTAACAAATGTAGGATTATACAGGATTGCTCAGTTAACAATTGTAGAGACTAAAAACTGGTCTTAAATAAATATTACAAAAATAAATAAATAAATGTTTAAAATGAGATCTTTCCTGTTATCTGTATGTATGCAGTCAAACAAAGAACACAAAGACAATCCATTGCTGATATTTTAGTGACCAGAAAGTTGTAACTGAAGGGATATAAACAGGATGAAAATCACTAGGTACAGTACATTGCAGTATGCATCAATCTTGGCCAAAAGCAATGCACAAGTGAAAGGTTTAATAGGATTTTACCAAAACGTCTTGCAACTGAACAATACGGCAGAAGCGAACGGCATCGTATTGACATTTGCAGATTTATTTTGTCAAAATAACTTTAGATTAATACAGATGAATAGTAAGAACGATACCGATAGTATAACCATAAAGGTCGGCATGTTGCTTTGTCAGAGCTTACCGTACCGCAGTCCGAGTGTGAAACGTATCTCACCGAATCTACAAACCTGTCGGTGAAAATTAAAACAATTTTAGTATGTCACAGTTTGCCGACGTGCCATTTGATGCATACTGTAATCTACCCACTGCTCTAAACAAATTGGTCACCTGCAACCGACTCCTTGCTCGGTGAAATGTTCATTGGATCACCCTGTCATCGTAACGCGTTACAAATTAACTTTCATTTTAACACTCCAATAAACAATCTCAAAAAACACTTTTTATTAAATATGTTTTCTCTCTATATGTACATTATTGATACAACAATATGCTATGTAACAAAATATTATAAATACTCAATTTGTATTTTTTGTCGTCGATTTTATGTACATAACTTTTTTATTAATATACCGTGCAGCGTCGAAAATCTAGACGTCAATAAATCTGGATTAGGCTCGTGTACATTTAAAAATCTGGACAGAGTCTGGCTCCGATTAGTCTGGATTTTCGACGCTTCGCCATGTTTGAACCGATTGGAAACAATCTTAAACGAGTGTCGACACCACATTTTCTGTGCAAAGTTCTAATATGACAAAACATGAACGAGAAATATATATTTCTACACATAGGGTATATACATACAACAGCAATCCTTTAAGCTATGCATTCAATGAAATATTTTCTTTTGAAACTTCTAATTATTAACAACTTAACAATTTTATTATATAAACTAATAAATATTCAGCCCTGCGTTTTCTAAATTAATTTAATTATTCAGTAAAAATTGGTTTCAAATGGCACTATTTTGAATCTATCATGTGGTAGTTTTGAAGAGTTCAGCTCCACTAGCCACGACAAGAAACTTAGTTGCGCTCGCGCAGTAATGTCTCGACTCGCAAAGTTGCCGTCAATCATAAGTTTTTACCATTCAAATGCCAGTTCTTGATTACCTTCTTACATGCCTGAATTTCACTTTGTGATTATTTTTTGTAGTGTCAACTACAACAGTAAATGAAATCTGCTATATTCTGAAAATGTTTGGACCAACATCACACGTATATGCGCATATTCTTCCTACGAAGGTCATTTAAATGTTTTACAAACAGCATAAAAGCATTGTTGAATGTGTTTTGAATAATGTGCAATAAAAAATGCTGTTAATTGCAGATATTTTAAAATATTTTTAATAATTGTAAATTTAAATGATAGTAAATTAACTCTTTTAAATGTATTTTTTAACTTGGAATGTCAGGATGAAGTTTCATCCATCAGTTAATTAAATTCACATTATTAATAGTAATAAAGCTGATAATCATACAGTTTCGTCTATCATTGGAAGAGTTTTGCATGCATAGATTAAAGAATGTTTTGTATATCACATTACCAATACCTATCCTATAACATATATTTGTCATATTCATAAAACAAAAATAAAATTTTACTATCTTTCTGCTGCAGAATTTCTACCTAAATTAACTATTTGGAATTAACATTTTAAACCGATAAGCTCATTTAAAGTGTCAAAGACACTGTTTGAATCTATTTGTACTTAAAAGCCTGTTAACGTATTTCGCATTCAATTTATTACCTTGATAATACTGTTTTCTGAGATTATCAATGCTATTTTAATAAATTAGCCATAAATTTCATATATTTACATAAAGATTTAAATTAACATAGTAACAGAATTGTTACAGCATAAAAATTAAATTTGATCTTATTTTTGTATACTTTTTAAGAAATTTTTGATAAAGCAATTGAAGTAAAATTAACATTGTTATGCACAGTAGCAAGATAAGTACAAGTTTGTACAATTTTCATCCTCTGTACATTAATTTAAAAAGATCTGAAACACATCACAGATCATTGATACATATAAAAATTCTATTTTCAACCATAACCGGGAGTAAAAGATTAATCGAAATCTGCAGCAAAAAGATTAGATTTATAACATACAACTAAGATAACTGACTATTTAACTGACGAAGTATGGATAACACTAATTCTTGAAGTTTCTGAGGCTTACAAAACTCTTCTAACCAACTGAAAACACATCCCGATAATTCGGCAAAATTGGAGACCGAAATCGAAGAGTTAAACGACTGGAAGAGAGAATCGCAGATGGCCTGAAACTGAAAGAAAATACAGAAATTTAAATTAGCATTATGAAATTAATTCAATGAACAGAAAAATATGCCATTTGTGGAATGTAATATACTGTACTGTAAATAAAACATGAAAATGTTTAATGAACTAATACCGTTCGTCATTAGAAATTCAGTTCTCTTACTATGGAACTATAGGAAAATCTTGTTCGTATGCTCTTGTTCCTGTTTGTTTGAAAGTTCTACAACATCAACAATTTCTTACATTTTTAGTGCATTATACTCTCACAAAAAGCATTTTTTTCTGTCTATTTATGTCTTTGAAATTTCTTCAAATATTTTATGAATGAATTATTGTTTTAATTTTCTGTGTCCAAACTTCAAATCTTTATTAATGAAGTAAGAATCTTCAGGTAATAAAACTTATTAAACCTACAATGGTACAAGGATTTCAATTAGTAACACACTAGCTAATCAAAGAAATTCAAAATAACAAACAATTAGCTGAATTTCTTCTAAAGAAGTGCATCCAAAGTTCTATTAATATGCTATAATTACAACCATAAAATATCCACAGAAGCAATCTACTGTATACAAAAATATACATGTGACCATACAGTTATTCTTTACTAAAAGCATAAATTGTTATGAACGGGGGCATGTCCTGGTCGGCAAGCATGCCGATGACTTTTTTTGAAGAGCTGTTGGGAATACGTTCGTAATAGAAGAAATAAGAAAAAAGAATACATGCTATGCTAAGATAAGAATTATAAAAGTATTAACTGTGGAACTAATTAAGACATTACTAATAATTGCTAAAATCGAAATTAACTCCGATCCTTTCCCCCGTTCTCCTCCTCAATCAAGCCAGTCAGTTATGCAAAAGAAGGGGCGAGGTAGACCTCGTAAGGAAAATATCAAGGTCGCAGAGGATGATAATCAATTAGTGGATTTTTTGGGGGTAGAATATCTACTTGAAGGGGAAAATGATAATTTTGGATCCACGAGGAATTCTAGTATTCGAGATTTCTTTGAACCCGCGAAAGAACCGGAATTACAAGGTTGTGACGAGTCCAGTTATACTCTAAAATCGATTTATGAACTAATTCAAGAAGAGTTCTCATTTAAACTTTAAAATTCAATCAATAAAATCCGAAATTAACAAGATGAAAAAAGATAATTTTAATGTTAAAAAAGATATAAAGAAAATCTGTCAAAAGATACAAAAATTAGAAGAAAGGTCCAAATTTAACAATAACTTAAAAGGTAAGCTGGAATTTGTATTTGATAAAATGTTAAATGAGACTACAAATAAAAATATAGTTATTTTCAATTATCCATCTAAAACTTTGGACTTTTTGGAAGAAATTAAAAAATTCATTAACGACGACTTAGAAATTAATAATATAGAAATTGAGGGCCTAGTACAATTAAAAAATAATAAGAATAAACTAATAATTAAAATAATGATAGAAACTGTAAAAGCCAGAAATTTAGTTCTTAAGAAATTTTGGGCAGTAAGATCGAAAATGGTTGCTGAAATGAAGAAAAAAATAACAACAACAACAGATTTATGCTTAAGATCAAGGATTAGAGGAAAACAGACACAAAATAGGGTTAAATTAGAAAAAACTAGTAATAATAAAATACTAGTAAGAGATGATTACTATATAAAGGATAACCTAATACAGGTATACCTCGCCTTACGTCGGTAATTGGTTCCAGGAGGGGCGACGTAAGTCAAATTTACTTGCGTAGTTACCACGTCAGTCAAAACTACAGTGGAAAATGCCAATAACGAGCACTTAAAGACCGCCAAATAAGACGACAACACAGAAGTTTTCGTGTTTCATTCTCTAGGATTTATGATGATTATATTAACATTTACTGTAAATGTATATATTTTAATATGATTTTATGAGCTCTTAACACTTTTCTAGTGATATTACGACTTCAATATTTGTGGCGAATGGATGTAAAGTCGAATAAAATGACTTAAACTCGATTTTTATTTTTCCATATACTTTTTTGACGAACGACGTATAATCGAGAACGACGTAACTCGAGTTATACCCGTATATATTTATGATACTAACTCTAAAAAGATTATACAACTAGATCGTTTTTTGGAAATAGACAAATAACAAATTTAAAAAAGGAAGAGAATAAAAACAAAACAAAGCAGGATCTTTACATTATGGAAAAAGATATTGATAATGATTACAATAATAGTCAAGAAAAATTGGTTGTTAATGAAGGTAAAGAGAGAAATAATGATTTGAGAGTGTCTAATAGAGATAACAATAATTTATTGGTAACTTTTTGGAACATACAAGGTCTTTGAGTAAGATTATATAAAGCCTCTGTTAGAGAACTCATAAATTCAAATACCATAATTGGGTTTACGGAAACATGGATGACAAACTTGAGTGAAACTGAGAAGATTTAGAACAGGAAAATAGATTAATAGTTAGTAATGCTCAAAGAAAAAGTAGATTTGGATGTCCTTCATGACGATTAACGCTGCTGGCTAATAAAAGTCTGAGGAGATTCTCTATAATTATATATCAGAAAACTTTATATTTGTGATAACAGAACTAAATAATATTAAAACAATCTGGATTAATTCTTATTTAGGGATATTATTATTTTATCCTTCTCCATCTACAGAGAAGAAAACTGTCTTACAGGAAGCCTAAGGTCATATAGAAAAGTGATCCAATATGGTCTGGTATGGATAATGGGTGGAGATTATAATGCTCGTATAGACGAGAAAATAGATACAGTGTTTTCTCAGAATTTTGAAAATATTAAAAATAGAGATCATCTAAAGATAAATTGTTAAATATAGAAGGTAAAACGCTCTTGGAATTTGTTCAAGATAATCAATTAATAGTGCCAAATGGTAGGATAAAGAAGAGATATTCCTGCGGAATATACCTATATTTCCTCTAAAGGAAAATCAACTATTGATTATATTATTTGCTCAGAATTTATTTTTGATCATTGCAAGTCGCTTACAGTATTGGAAAATGATGTATCGGACCATTTCCCTGTACAACTGGTGTTGGAAAATTATAAAGAAAAAAGTATAGCAAAGAAAGTTTCTAGACAACTTGACAAGACAACAATTGGTAATAAACCTTCTTATAATAAACAAAAATTTTTAAAAGAAGTACATTTCATAATTAAAGAAATGCTAAGTCAAAAGAAAGTATACCAGAAAATAATTATAAAAAACTTATTTAGAAAAATATAGATTTAAAAAAAGTGTAGAATCCTATAGGAGAGTACAGTAGAGAGTCATTAATCCGAAACAATTGGGGACTGGGGTTGTTTGGATTAGTGATTTGTTCGGATAACCGATTATGTACGAAAAAATATATTAACCTGTCTGACGTTCAAATTTTTCTCCATTGCGTGTCGCTTCGTGTTGAATTTTCGTCGATTTTAAGCCTAACGAAAATTTTTATAATAATAATCGAGGCTATTGTATCATTTATTATTTCTTTATTTTGTACAAACAAAATAAATATATTGAAGAATATAAAAACATGAAAATTATACTTTAGAAGTAAATCTAGTATCAAAAACGCTTGATTCAGCATGACACAATCCGACCGAAAATCATTCGGATAACCAGCGATTTGGATTACCGGGGTTCGGATTAACGACTCTCTACTGTATATAAATGTGACTGGTATGATAATGTGTGTTATGATCGTAAAATTAAAAAACAAAAGAGTTTAAAGTTGTTTAGAAAGTTAAATTCAGAAGAATCGTTACAGAAATATTTAGACAATAAAAAAATATATAATAATTTAATCAAAGCAAAAAAGAAGATCTATTATTCAAATATAAGTAAGAAGTTAACTGAATCAAAGAATTCAAGAATTTTCTGGTCAACAGTCAATGGATTTCGAAAATCGAAGTCAGGGAATAGTGTTAAAAAAAAGGGTAGATGACGATAATTGAATTAAATATTTAAAAAATTTCTCAGAGAACGACTTGAATAAATGCAGACCGGCACAAAAAGATATCAAGATAATGCAAGCAGAAATTTCGAAAGAGATATTTAAGGTGAAAGTTCAAAAATGTATTAAAAACCTAAGAGATAAATCAACACCAGGATCTGTCATGATACCTAATAATTTTATTAAAATCTTTCCCCTGGAGTTGATTAAATATTTGACCAGACAATTTAATGACTTCTATAAGCAAAGTACTATACCGGAAAAATGGAACGAAGTTTTTTTTGCAACGATATGTAAACAAGGTAATAGAGACAAGCCTTCTAACTACCGACCGATAGCTTTACTGTCGGGGTTACGCAAAATATTTACAGCAATCTTAGATGATAAATTTAACAACTGGACTGCTTCTAA
The DNA here is from genome assembly GCF_030686945.1 of Centruroides vittatus. Taxonomy (NCBI): domain Eukaryota; kingdom Metazoa; phylum Arthropoda; class Arachnida; order Scorpiones; family Buthidae; genus Centruroides; species Centruroides vittatus. The sequence continues at coordinate 179,149 of NW_027120695.1, read as the reverse complement.
TAATTATATAAATGCCACGCAATATGAGTTTGTCAATAATCGCGGTACCCAAACAGCACTGTTCGTTTTAATGTCCTTAATTCAAATACAACTGCTTAAAAAAAGATAAAGTCTTCGCTTTGTTTTTGGACTTGAAAAAAGCTTACGATTCGATCAGTATAATAGATTTACAAGAAAAATCATAATGCATGCGATTACCCGACGAAAATGATAGGAATACTATTTGAAAGATATAATATAATCATTAAACAAGATAATATCCTACGGCCATCTTTTGAAACCAACAGAGGACTTTTACAAGGATATCCATGGTCACCATATCTATTTAACTTTTATATATTTGATTTAAATAGCTATTATAAAAGGGAGGAGGATGAATTTAAAATTGATAATCAAATTTTACACTCTATTGCCTACGCAGACGACATTGTACTAGTTGCACCTACAGCAGCAGCAATTTGGAGTATTGGCAAATTTAATGATTTTGAAAAAATTCAAAATAAATTTATCCATAGAATTTTTCAATTGGAAAATAATATCCCTGGAAGTGCTCTAAGATTGGAATTAAATAGATTTAAACTAAATACCACATTAATAAAGAGATATATGAATTTTCTAATAAACACTATAAATTCAGGAACTCTAACAATGAAATTACTATATTTATTGTATCAAAAATCGAAGCATAAAGAACCGAATAGACATTAAATATGCCAACTATCGGAAATATTAAATACGTATGGGTTTTCCATGAGGTTATTCATGGAACAAACAAACATAAACAAACAGCAAAGTAAATTAGTAATACAGAGAGTACTGAAAAATTCCATTATTCAAGATATTGATGATATACAGAAAAGAAATAACCCAGACTGGTATAAAATAATTCTAAACTACCCATTGAATAATAACTATATGTTCACGAATCTAGCATTTAATGTCAAAAAATTCTTTATACAGCTCAGATTGAATAAAAATGGGATAATAATTGATAATAAATTCTTAAAATACTCACAATCCAAATGCCCAAGATGTAATAAAATACTATCTAAGTTTCACATTTTTTATGAATGTAGTAAAGCAGAAGAGATTATTCAAAAGACTGACAATGATTTGTATTACATGATAAATAACTACATTTAAAATATGGTTGTAACAATGCTTCTAAAACTAATATTGTGCGGAAGGACAAGTTGTGATAACAAACCACACCCTATGTAACAGGCGAAAGCCTTTTACGTTCGATAAAGTTTGATATATGATATGAAATTGTTATTAATATTAAAAAAAATCCAACTTACAACTTTAAATTTCACTTCATCACTGATTTGACTAGGATTCTGCCCGGGTTGACTCTGATGCATTTTTACCATCTGCTGGTAATTTCTATCGACGTCAAAATAAACAATTAAAACCAAGATTTAATAAATTTTCTAATGACAAATTATTCGATTAAAAACAAATGCAAATCTTACGCTTCCATGATCTGCAGCGCTACGACGTCTTTGCGTAGGGAATTTAATTCGTCTTCTTGTTTTTTCTTCTGTTGTAATAAGAATTGGATATAATCTATTGCTAAAAATAAAAACAATCACTTATCAAGACTATACTTTATATTCTAACACAATTGATTATTAATTAATTTGAGCTTAACTACAGACAACAATAAAAAGAATACAACTAAAACTTGACAAAAAGTTATTTCCTACTTAAATTTAATCAATTTTAACACAAATTCCTATGGCTAAGTGCAAACTATTTTGGGACATTACATCAAACGAAATTTGTATGCTCATCCTAGATTTGACTAACGACTGCAAGGTTGTTGATTTGATGTCATTGCAAATCACATGCCTTGACAGAAAATAGGAAGTCCCTTCGACAATTCTTAAATCCAACTTGTTAAATATTTCTCGCACTGAGAAAACATTTATGCTATTATCACTTATTAATTCATCATCAGTAAAAAATATGCGAGAGTTCTTAGCACAAAGCCATAAGAAAATGCATCGTAATTGCCAATTTTGTAAACAAACTCTTCCAAGAAATAATTCGTAGAGGTTGGATGAAGTATTTATTGATTCATTAGAACTACATTAAAAGCAATATCACAATCTGCAACACTGCAACACCAACCTAAAGAAAACAGTGATGTGACTACAGAAATCTCATTTGAAGATTGCCATTACAGATTGAGTAAATAAAATCAACAATTGTTTACTGTAATAAATAAGTTCTTTTAGCCTTCCTTTATTAATTTATTATAGTCTTATAAAAAAATTACACATATACCAAGTGATCATAATTGAGAGTACCTCTATTTGATGTTTTGTAAAGAAATATTTTGGGACGAATGGAAAATATTAACGAGGTTGAGGCCGAAGTTTTAAATGCGAAAACGTGTACGTCGGACATTCGGTGCTGCTTTCCCGTAAGCCTAGAACTTTGACAGAGGGTTTGGAAAGTCAGTGGAATCGTGCTCAACATTCCAAATGCCATTGTCAAACTTCTACACTTACGGGAAAGCAGAGCCAAACGTCCGACGTACACGTTTTCACATTTAAAAGTTCGGCCTCAACCACGCTATTTCCATTAAAAATTTAGTCTCTAAGGCACATTTGGAACTACAAGTAACATATATCTTTATAATATATATTTTATTTGTTGGGAAATTCCATCATCATTGATTATGATTTAGAATTTGGCTGCTGTTACGCCAAAAAGTTTTGCACAACTCGATTTATATAACATAATTGATTTCCAAAACAGTTTCTGCATTACTGTAGCATATCACATATCAAATTGCCATTTTCTAAAATTAAGTTTTTGTTTAGGCATATTTCCATTTACAAAAGGTTTCTTTTAGATACATTTTAATGTAGTAACTTGTGTTAGACTGATGCAAAATCTACACAAGAAAGAACCTTTCGAAACATCAATCGTTAAAGTATTAAAGTGATGTTTTAACTCAATACAGTAGAGCATCGTTTATCCGAATCAATTGGGGACTGAGGTTGTTCGAATAACTGATTTTTCGGATAACAGATTATGTACAAAAAAATATATTAAACCTATCCAATGTTGAAATTTTTCTCCGTTGGGTGTCACTTCGTGTTGAATTTTTGTCGATTTTAAGCCTTACGAAAATTTTTATAATAATAATCAAGGCTATTGTATCGTTAAAAATTATTCCTTTATTTTGTACAAACAAAATAAATATATTGAAAAATATAAAAACATAAAAATTATACTTGAGGAGTTAATCTGGTATCAAAAACATTCGATTCGGCACAACACAGTCCAAGTGAAAAGCTTTCGGTTAACAGACGTTTCGGTTGACCGGCTTTCGGATAAACTATGCTCTATTGTACTAATAAAAAAATTATTTTAAATTATACACAAACAGTGATGCTCCTTTGTTTGGCTTTATAACTTATGCCCTGTGCAAACTAGTCGACGTAATTGCCTTTGATACAAAGTCAGATAAGACCCCTGTAGTCGTGTGATCGTTTTCCTTTGACAATCTCGTGGCATCTGAACTCACGACAAGCTTCAAAGAACCAATGGACACATGTTATGTCCCTCTACAAACCATTACTCATAAGTGTTAGTTTATGAAATAAAGAAAATTGGTGATCACAACTGTATTGTTATACCTTCATGCTAAAACCTCATGTGTTTTTTATTAACAATGAATTAATTAGTAAGTGATATATAAGATACCTATAGTCATATTTAAACAATTTATTGAATTAATTATGATGTTCTTATAAATCTGATAATCAATCAAATAATTGATTCAAAATTGCAAGTTGTAGATGAAGCATATATATTTCACCACACAGAAAATCAAACAGCTTGGATCTGTCTGTGACTTGCCAACTTTCTGTCAAAGAATGTGACGTAGAGTTATATCAAATGAAGGAACACGTGGCTGATGTACGAACCTACAATAATCAGACAAATTATTTCAGTGTCACATCTGATCGTGTGCTGTGATATTGACTATTTTGCACTTAGCATCAGATTCATTTTCGTTCAATAAAAGTTACTAATTAATTTTATCATAAATATTTAGATTAAAATTCAAAAATGTCTTCAAATAAAGTTATGACATTTGTCTTTACTACATTCATTATCATAGATATTAATTACTACTTACATCTTTGAAGTACTGTGGCTTTGCTAAGTTTGTAACTACTAACGCTGTCTTGTTGCTGACAGGTCGGGACCAGATTCTGAAGATCTTCGTATCCTTTCTAAATAAAATTTTCTAAATTTATTATTACGTATCTAGTTATTGAGATGGCACCGAAATATAATAAAGTATGCAGTCGTCGTACGTCAACATTTATTGCCAAAATTGTTTTAATAATTTATACTATTGTCAACTAACACAATGACAGAAAACAATTTTGTGTCCACGTGCCGAAAAAAAATCCGTAAATGTGGAAAATGTTTATGCATGCCAAAGTTTCCGTTGGCTTAAAGACATAACGTTTATAACTGGCATAGGCGCAGTGCTACTGCATGCGATGTAGTTATACTGTACTCTCTCTTGTGACGGTTCTGTCAAGAGATGTCTATTGAGAGTGACATGATATAGCCTACATAGGTGACAGTTTGATAATCAGTGTTCATGTTGGTTGATGATTAATGGTAAGTTATAGTATATAGTTACTCCTATTGCCCAACGCTCTAGTCAGTCTCGAGCAGATTAAATAGCGTTACATAACAAACGGTTCTGTTGGACCCTCAAAAAAAATTTTTTTTTATTTTCGGGTATTTTTTAAGTCTCCAAATTTTTTCAAAAATTTTACCCGCACGAAAAAATTTTATCACGATTTTAATCAACCTTTAATGACAAATGATTAACGCTTAATTGCTTTTTTATGGGATTTCTTTTATCAAATTTCATTCGTCATTCTAAAGTTCTAGTGCACGGATTTTACTTCGGTAAATTTATTTAAAGCTACTTTCTGATGTCAAAAACGACATCCAATAGTTTTTAATTTTTTTAATTAATAGATTTTACTATATATACGTTAAATTAAGTCGGGGGGTCGGAAATCGCAATAAAAAGTGTAATTTTTGAAGAATATTTAGAAATATACGGCTAACTAGTATTCACCCTACTTTAGACCCTTCACCTCCTGAGACTTCTATGGAAATGTCCCCGGGGTTTGTACTGGTAAGACATATGGAAACACAACATAATCACCTTCAAAGTAGGATACTTTGGAACACACACTTGCTCCATTGTCCATTGATCCAGCCAATGTTGGAAGTGCCATCTGAAAGCATTTTTTGGAATATTTGGGAGTTTGGCAGTTGCATTTAATTCGATATCCTCCATGGTTGCAAAAACAAGACCCTTCAAGACCCATTTTCAGTGTAAGGGATGGCCAAAGTTGCTCAGAACAATATCCAGTGAGTAAGGTGATCAATCAGGTGACATTGGGAAGTTTTTTGTTGGCAAGGAACTGCTGCACAACAAGCAACAAGTGACTTTGTATGTTATCACAATGCAAAAACAGTCCTCACAGTCGTATGTTGCACCATTTCCTCTGAACTGCATCTCTCAACCTAAGCAAAACATGCACATAGAAATGATCAGTAACACACTATCCAAGAAGTACAAACATATGGTGAACCACATCATACATGTCATAGAGGACATCAAATCAAATGAGCAGGCAAACTCCCAAAAATTTCAAAAGATGTCTTCTGATGGTGTTTCCAACAATAGCAGGATCAATGGGGCAAGTATGTGTGCATCAAAGGGTCCTGTTTTAAAAGTGATTAGGTAAGCATTTCCATATGTTCTATCATTAAATTGTTATACTACAATTCTAGGAATTTTTCAAGTGCCCATGAATTTGGTATTAATATGAAAATATTTAATTCTCAGACATTCAAACTATATTTGAACCAAATGTATTTTTACTTATTAAACTGAATACAATTTGATGATCTAAGTTAAGACCAAACCCCTTAACTTGATTAACAGTAAGCATAATACTTGAATTTCAATTGCAATTATTATAACTTGTGTAAGTGGAAAGTGGTCGACAAAATCCTTATATATTATATTCAGGTATATTTTTTATGAAAAATCATTTTTAAAAACTTATAATTTTATTTTGGCATAATGTTCAAAATAATTTATAATTCCATTTTACCTTAATGGCATCTCGTCTCTTCTGTTCAGCCTGAGTGTGCGCTTCTCTTCGTCTTTCTTTGTAACTCAGAGTAGATTTGTGGTCACTGTCTTCGTCATCTAAAATAAGCCAACAAAGTAACGTTTAGTTTCTCCTTTCTTTATAAATTTAGCCTTTCTATATTTAAATGTGATCAAAATCACAACAAATAAAATAAACTTTAAAATTGGAAGAACTGGTAAAGCTCGTAAGTATTTAAGAACTGTTAATAAGCAGTTCTGTTCTCCAATAAAGCAGATAATATATAGCTTATTGGAAACTGGAAGTTATATTGAACAACACAATTATATCAAATATACCTCAAATACATGCTAACATTTTTAGCACATCATCATCATTTCATAGGTAGTCTAGCATATAGTTAGCTATAGTCTGTTAAAGCTAACGGAAATCTTAGCTGGGCACAAGTTCGGGGTGATCGACACTCGAGAGTCTGTACACCAAGGTTCAACTCTATTATGGAGTATGTGTTCGTTCTTGCTTCGCACTCGCCAACATCCTAGCAACAAGTGACCAAGTAACAAAGCGTCTGAACCTGCGGTTCCTCTTGTACTGTGCAGGATTACTATTGCAACCACTACCGTAGGGGGCTTTCGCCTTAGGGGCATTCGGTCATAATTCCGTGAACAATAGCTTCGCACCACTGGCCACTCGACCAAACACCTGTATCAAGTGTCCGTTACATAGTTTGTACAGTGAAAGAGTAAATATGAGTCAGCCGGAGCTAGAAAGGTCTATGTCAGATGAAAGGGATTGAAGAAGACATTTGGCTACCCCCTTGGAAATTGACACATGGATCTGAACACTCAATTGTTTTGTTTTTTACACTTTTAAAACATTTTTATCATAATTTTATTGTTTTATTTTTCTTTACAAATGTTATTACTTACTCTTAATTCTAACATTACTTATAGATTAATTACACGTCTCTTTTCTTACCTTTCATCTAACATAGATCCTTCCAGCTGAGGATGACTCTCGTTTACTCTTTCTTTGTGCGGACTATGCCTGTGTGAACCCAGCATTGCTCGAGCTTTTGTGAGGAGAGGAACTGATGAGTTTGGACTGGGAGAGGATGATAAAAGCAATGATCTTAGTAACTAAAATGTACATTTATTAACCAAGTATTTACAATAATGAAACAGCAGAAAACAAAAAATTTTGGGCTTTAGGAATGATGGAAGGTGGGAAATGCCCACAGTATTTTTTCTAGGTTGTCAAAAGACATTCGTTTCAAATTTCGTAAAAATATTTGAATGGTATAGAAGCCTTTACCAAACATACATATATATTTTGACTTTTATACAAATAGATACAAAAGCATATAATTAAACATTCAGATTTTAGAAAATTAAATAATAATTTGAAAATATAGCTGTATATTTATTTAAATATTTTCTAATTTTCAAAGCTCTTCAATTATTCCTAGCAATTTTATGAGTTTTAACAAACAACTATCTATGAAAATTCTAATACTTTATAATAAATTATAGGAGTTTATTATGACTACATGTTAAATTTTAGATATAAAATGGTTATAAGATATTAAAATTTGAGCAACATACCTGTATTCTGGGCGGAGGAAGAAGTCAGCATGTCTATGGAACCGGTCGACGACGTACGAGAAAACGGAAACGTTCCCGCAATGGCGTTCGGACTGGGAATGCTGATATTATCTCCTTCACCTAATTAAATTAATTATTTTTAGTAAACCGACCTTAAATCAATCATTAGTATGAAGCATTTTATACTGCTTTTTGGGTTAATGATAATAACTCATTATTAGTATAGGCATATTCCGGTCTGCGAGTAAAGACCACCTTAACCTTAAAAGTATAATCAGATCAAAAATTAATCTGCATGACCTTGTTTGTAACGCTATTCAAAAGACCCGAGGAGTAGTTTTTTTAAATTTCTCTATTTACATATCCTATTGTCTCGATATCTTTAAGGTCGAAATCGTCTTGTTCGCATGGCAAGAGAAATCATTAATAAAGATAAACAAGTGTAAAAAATGCAATTTACAAACCGAAATAGTATACATATTAAGACTTACTTTATACACTTGAACAACGTCCAATTGTTGTGCAACAGAGTCTAAGGTTCTTAAACATATTACAGCACTACATAAACATTAAAACGTACTTTTATAAATTTACCAATCGGTTGCGATAAGTTTAAAACCACATACGCACGCACTTTTCTATTGAAAGTTTATAATCAATATCCGAGACAACTGGAGGGTGCATTTTTTTAAATGTTACGGTATTAAAACTATTGAAATAACTACCATTAACATTGGCATTTGAATGATCTTTTCTACAAATTCTCTAGAAATTAATGACAGTAGTCAGTCTTAAATTAAACTTGGAAGTAACCGATATGCATCGGTCTATTGATACGAAACAAGTTTAAAGTTTAAGAGTGAATTGGCTTGGATTACACAGAATTTAATTGAAAATTTATAGAAATATTCGAATTACATCCTTCAGAGTATACATTTGATATCTTAATATTCTTACATATTAGATAGAATGAATTTATGACCAAGAAAGTTAACGTTTGACTAAAATTTGAAACATAATTTAATACTTTAAATATTCACATCACTATTTAAAGCGAACCGAAATACATAAAATATTAAAAAGTTAGCGATCTAGTAGTATGACGCAGGACTGCCGAACAGAGAAGCAGACACTGAGTCTCGACTTTCGCTCCCTGCGATCCACGTAAGTCCGAGATCCGTCGGGTTACTTTTCCGAAGAGTACTCAAAAGGAGAAATTCAAAAACGGTAACTAAAATTTCTTGCAACCACATACAAAGGGCTCAAAAGAATTAGATTGAGACGTCCTCTTTACAACTCATTGTGATAAATTTAAGTCTAAAACAATACTCCTTAAAATAATAATATAAAATCTGATCCTCTCATTGTTTTTTTCAAAGAAAACAGTTTTAAAAAATTGAATAAATCGAGTGTTTTTAACAGCTTGGGACGTAGTCAAAAATAGGTAGAGATACTTTTTCTAAACCTTAGAAGTAAGAGAAGTATAAAAAATAAATAAAAATACACAAAGTCTTGTAGATTTCATCAAAATATAACATTTTTTGAATGGTTGTACTCATCATCTTTGAATCCAAAACACAAAACAAACAAAATTAAACAAAAAAATAGCTCAAAATATTTTAAAAACAAAACAAATAATTCATTTGAAAATATTCAAACTCACAAACTTGTAAATAGAAGCATTCCGGAAGCATAATCGGCATTTATATTGTATTAAAACTCAAAATAAATCATTATAATTACTTAAGTCATAAAATTTTTGAATGTACGGGTGCTTTTCTTTCAGAATTTTTAAAATTCTAAAAGAAAAGCACTGGCACATTCGATTAAAGTACAATAAAACCCATTACAGCCATCTAAGATACATTATTATTACTCGACTACTTACGATTCGTACAGACGTCAAAGATTACGAAAAATATATTATTTTCGCCTAGTTTGAAGCTAAATATAGTTCAGAAAAGTAATATTCGAAGTCGGCTGATTTCGGCAGATGTTTTTTGACAAAAAACTAAATACTTTCTGAAAAAATTCTGGTAAGGTGACTTAAAAACTTGAAAGTTATGATGATTTCTGACAAATTTTCATTAATTAAAACTGAATTTATAAGAAAATTATGCTTTACCAGACAGAAATTGTTAAATTCTTGTAAAGTTTAAAGTATAATTCATTAAGACTGTTGCTAAAAAAATGTTAAATATTAATGCTTGCGTTAAATTCACGTAACATAAAAGTAATATTTGACCTAAATTATAATTAACGAACGAGAAAAATCAGTCCGTAAATACTTAACTTTTACGAAATACTTTTTACGAGGAACTTTTCCGCGTTTTCATATTTAGATATTTGATTTTAGTGAAGCAGACTTATGAATTTCGTCATTACATTAATGAAATAAAATGCCGATTTGTTATACATCATCTAAACACTGATTTGTTTGTTATTTACCTTATCCAGTAGATAAATAACTAGAAGCAGAGGTTAAAATTTACATAGAATAACCAGCAAAATCTCCAGAATGCATGCATTTTACAGCAGAAACAAATAATTTGATCCCAAGAATTTATCAACGTCCTCATCCACGAAGAGACGTATCGTCCATTTTCTAGTGAAAAAAAGTCATCATAACTTCATTATATTTTCTTGCTTCAAGCAATAACCTACTTTCTAAATAATAGTAATATATCTCCTGAAGTAATTACAAGATTGTGATTGTCCTTTATTATTTTTCTTTTGATATTTTGGATGACTTCTTGGAACTTTTGTGACTGTTTCTTTTATTTTAACAACACCGAATGTAGATTTAGGCAAATTTAAATACAGGTATATTATTCTCACTCCTAATGTGCTGTGGGAAAACATTGAAAACTGATTAGAAATTTGCTTTGTTCTACTAGCATTCTGCTACTCGTTGCTTTTATTATGCTCAATAGATTAAGAAATATTTATTTCACTTTTCTATATATAAAAATAACACTCCTTTTAATGTTTAGATAATGATGCAAGCACAACAAATGTTTTTGACACATTAACGAGCCGACTTCAGACATGAACGAGTGCTAGAGATTTGCTAATTAGGAAAGACAGGATAAAGTAAACAAGCGAAGAAAGATAGGGTATGATATTGGTAGATAGAACAAAAGACTAAGGTTTATTCTTGCCTGAAGAGATTGTACGCTTATCGGTGTTCAAATGGTGATGCATAGCTCTGTACCACCAGAAGGCTGGCCGTATAAAATGGTGACAGCCCCAAGACAAAATATTTCAAACACCTGCATCAAGTAAAGGAAACTAAAAGACTGAAGGAATTGATGGTGAGAGTTGTGTGTCTCACAGACCTATAAGCACAATGGACATGCCAGGCAGGGCTTTTCTAATTTAAGAGACGAGACCTTGCTGGCCATTAAAAGTGATCCAAACCCTCATAGAAAAAGTATAGAACAAGAGATACAAAATTGTAGATAAAATTAGGGGGTTAGATACTAAGGGCAATGAAAACTATAAAGGTTGATTCCTTTTAGGTGTTGTATCACCAGAGGTGGAGCATACCTCAAAATTTTATGATTTAGAAAAAAATATGGTCCGACAGTTAAGTAAGTCTCTAAATTACATCTAATTACACTTTATTAACAAATAAATAAAGTAATACATCTGTAAATATAATATATAAATAGAATATTAAACAAATATAAAAAACTCCGGACTATAATTAAATTAATTACATTAATTAAATAATTATTTAAGTATCAACTACACATATTTAAAGACAGTTGCTCAAAAGTAATTATTAATGTTATAAAGAAACAAATACAGCAATAATTTATTAAATTGTATAGTTACTTTTTGACGTTCACTATGTCAAAGATCAGAAACACAAAAAATAAAGAACACAATCTTTATCATGGGATGTAAAAATAACAGGATGCTTACTTAAAATTACTTGCCAATTACGTAATTAAATATTCAATTTTTAATACGTCTGGCTTAATAAATTAAATGTATTTCGACCGTCGAGAAGTTTAACGGCCAAAAAGAAGGTCGACATCTGCATCCTATTGTCAGAATAACTCATATAATGATATATAAATAGCTTGTGTTGAAAACATTAATTGTGTTTGTAGAAAAACTTGTACGAAACCCGAGAAACCATTTATCATATTAACGACCATTGTTATAATTTAAATAATATATTAAATCACTAATGTTATATATTTCATGTTTCCTCTTTTTAAACTAATATGAAATAAATCGTTATAACTCAAAAAATTTGTTATATTCATGTTTATTCTTCAAAACTTATGAATAAAATTTGCAAATAATATAAAAATTTAAATTACTTATTACAAAAAACTCTTACCTAATTGTTTATCGAGGTCGTATAATTATACAAACGACCCAGTTAAATAAAATGTATGAAAATTAACATGTCGTGAACCTAACTGGAAGTAATTTTATCCAAATTCTTTATACATTTATGCTTGCGTTTTATTAAGCATTGGAGAAAAGCATGATAAAATTTAACTTTTCGGCATAACTGAGTTGAAATCACAACCCATTTTAATTTAATTTAATTAAAAAATTGTCAAATTTTAACTGTAAACATAATCAAAACCCACGAGTTAAGTTCCTGCACTACAGAACAGGGAATTCATATGGGAAATTCATGACTCAAATTAGAATACAAAGTCAGATAAGAAATAGAAAATGGATAACAATCAAAGAGAAAGATGTTTCGTCATACAAAACATGAATAAAAATAGTCTTTTCTTAGATTATTCGAAAAAAGACAAGCCAAAGAGTAGCCAAGGGAAATAGTGCAAGAAACTATGTAGAAAATTGGACAAACCCTCAAAAGGAATAGAGGAATGACAAGCAGATTGATACAGTTGACCTAGCGTAGCTAGAATAACAAGAGAATAAAATGACGTTAATGTTAAAGTAAGAGTATATCAAATCCATTCTTTCAGACTCTTGATTTGGCTTCATTTTACAGCCTAATGCTCTTATTGCCAACTTTTTTCATCTGGACTTGAGATCGGTGAGAGCAAGTTGGCAATTCCACGTCGTCCTTATCTAGAGTAATGTCCGAGCGTCTAGGCCGTTTGTTACTTAACTACGGTCACCCAATAAAAACCAGTGCATAAAGTGAAGACAAACCATTACAAATGATGATATGTATTTAATTTTCCTATTTTTAATTATAAACGAAATCATAAACGTAATAATTTCTTCGGAATTTGGGATAATTAAAAACAAATCTACTATGCTAAAAGAATCTGGCTAATCACTCTACTTGATATGCAGATTCTTCTTCTTTACATCTTTTCTTTTGTTTGTTTAGGATAAACTCAAACGTTAATATTAAAAATTATTTAAAATTCAATCTTCTTTTGACTCTTCCTTATTATTTAATTCCAAAATAACTCCTTGATTAAAGAGTTTCTATACTGAATAATACAGAAATCCTGTTCATGTAGGATTTACTAAGGAAGCTAAACTTAAAATAAAGTAGATAAACATAAAATGTAGTTTATAAAGACATTATTTTACAATGCAGTAAGAAATACACCTTAAACACTGGATAAGTAGAAGAAATGAATACTTGAATATTAGAAAGTATTAATAGAAAATAAATTTGAATACTATGAACACCTCCAATGTCATGCTACATACAGTCAGGGTGCGACTATGCAGATGCAAGCTAGCAAATTTTCCGAGCAAGCAAGAATGTGTAACAAGAGGTAATGACGTTTCACGCTCTCCGTTTCTCGCTTTCGTTTATTATGACCACACAGATTACAGCGAGAAACAGAACGTGAAATGTCATCACCTCGTCTCGCCACATATTCTAGCTCGCATGCGTCTGCATAGTCGCACCTTCACAGTGGTATCCAGATAGGTGCTAACTCAAAAAACTAAGAATATTCGATTAATTATAAGAATGTTTTATTAATACCTTTCATTCATCCGAAATATTTTCAAGATAAATAATAAATATTAAGTAAATTACTAATATATTCATGGTATTCGAGATTCGGTTAATATTCGGATTTCAGATAAGTGATATTTCGTCCGTCCATAGTTTAAACAATAAATTATACATTTAAAATTACACACCCTATACAGTTTCGAGTGAAAGCTTACAAGTTATAGAAAAATATAAAACAATTACAAATAATAAAAACACCTTTAAAAAACCCTAAAATCAACAGTAAAATTTACTAAAATCAGTGAAAAATAAACTATCTACTCACAATCATAACTGTCAATAGAGTGAAGAAGTTTATATACAAATCAACAAAGAACGCACTTTACGTACCTAAACAAGTCAGTGTCTTAATGTATAATAAAAAGACCTCTTAAAATCCTTTTCGTTACAATATATTTCATAAAAATAATCATAAGCATACCGGATAAGAAAATAAAGTTATCCATGGAATAAACTTTTGAACTCGTAAACTGCTAAAAAGTATGTGCGAAAATGCAGTAAACAATCTCCGAGAGCGACAAGTCGGAATACCAAAGACGTAAGGTCGAAATACCTCCACGGTGAAAACTTGTTTTTCAGAGAATGTAAAAAATGACTGTTAACTGTGATTTGAATAAATAATTATTTTGTTATGAATATTTTGTCCTTGATTTTTCTTCATTATATGTTTCTGTGCTCATGTGTGTGTATGCATGTGTGTTCTGTGCGTTCGTTTTGGATTAAAAATGCAGTTTTAAAAATTATAAGTGTAAAAAATTTATACTAATGAATGTAAATTTATCAAGGTAAGTGTATATTCTTCCCGAGAGCACTTAATTTCTAACCAACTAAACTGCTTGACGACTTTGTTAATCGCATACAAAATTATAACTCTCGCATTGTTCAAAGTGTTACATTAATATTCTGTTTTGTTAATAATTAATTTTTAAATTAAATAGAATCAAAAATTCTAAATGTATTTATCTGTTGTTATTTAATTTCTCCATTGCAATTTTTAAAAAATTTTTTTATTAGTTTTTTAACCATATTTATCAATTTTTTAACCATATTTAAATATTTATCATACTTATCAAAAATTACTCACACTTTGTTACACGCAGTTTTCTTTTATCCCGTCGAAGATGAATTAATAAATTTTACTCCACTGTATATAATACTGACCTAATACACATCTGGAAGGTTGTTACTTCCAATTTTATGCTATTCGCGATCGTTACTTGGTTCGTATATTGAAGAAAATTGGTTGCCGACAATATCTGACTTGTAGAATTTGCAAATAGCACCTAATAAACAGCAAGTATATGCAATTTACATCAGTCTGCCTACATCAGACTCAACATAAGAATCAACAAAAATCTTATTTTAATGAACTATTAAGTATTTAAAAATTTTTTGAAGCATACTTAACTCTCCAATTCCACAATTTCAATTTAAATTTAAAAATATCCTTCAGCATTTCATTAAAATTGATATTTAGACTTTGTAAACACTTAGCGTAAGCCAGTACTTTCAACTTAGACATCCAGAGATGAGATTCTCCATGTTTTGCTACATTTCAAATAGGCACGGTATACACGAGACATAGATCCAAATCAGAAAATTTATGAATATTTAAATAGAATAGTCCAAGTGGTGGTCTAAAAACCATATTGAGCAGTGAAGTAAATCATCATTGATTAGGGCAGGTGTAGTTTTTTTCATTTATTAACCACTACAAATGCCTTGGTTATGCAATTACACTACAAAGATACAGTACGTTCTACATATAGGCCTAGTCAGATAATACAACAAAATGAGGACCCGCTACAGAGTCTAGTGAAATAAAAGTACAGTTTAAATAAAGAAATGCATACATGAATAATTACAGGTTCAAATATAAAACAGATACAACAGGAAACAAATAGAAAAATACAATGTGGTGCACGTAACTAAATAGAAGCATAAAATAAAAGTATAAAATTCTAAAATCGTAGGCACAAAAAACCTTTCACACACTATTTCTAGCAGACAAATTAATGAGCACAAACGTTTTCGGCCGTTTTAAAAGGCCTTCTTCAGGTGCACTCCGATTGTAAATTAGTTCTAGCTTTGTGTGCAGAGATTATAAAATTCTAAAAACTGAAAAAATAAATGTATATTTACAAAGGGCAGTATACATACAAATATACATAGTTTACATAAATACAAAAATGAGTAAAGCAGTTGAACACAGAAATGAGAGTATTACCAAAGGAAGGGGCCAAATCCAAGCCAAATGTGAAATAAAGGAACAACCTTTAGGGTCGATTTACACACAACAGTGACGTGCCGGCACAGTGCAGTAAGCATCGATAACTATCACACACAGCCAATCAGAGTTTCGTGTACGACACTTGTACGATTGACAGAATACAGATCACGTGTCGTAGATGAAACTTCGATTGGCTATGTGTGATATTTATCGATGTTTATGGACCAAACGGTCACTGTGCCGGCACGTCACCGTCGTGTGTAAATCGACCCTTAGTGGGGCAGTAAGAGTCTAGTTCACTTTAGTCTGCTGGAAGTAGCAATGAACTGTATTTATAGGATATTAACAGAATGTAATGTGAACATAATTATCCAAACAAGTAGCTGGATTCTTATCGAGCTATCCAGTAAACTATTAAGCTGAAAACTTGTGTTAAATTTAATTTAATTTAGAGTATTTTGGAAGAAAAAATTGACCTGCAGTGGAACTCAAACCCATTTACATGCAGGTTCATTGCCAGTTACGCTACCCAAACTCCATCCAATCTTTGCTTCCTGATCAATTAATTTAGTTATAACTGTACCAGTCGCTTGCTGCACCAATCTGTAATTTCTGGTAAATCAAAATGTTTTATTTTCTACACACTTATAAAAAAAATTTCTTCTCTGTCCTGTAACTTATGCTAGAAAGCATAATTTGGCTTATAAACTAAAAGTTCAGAAACCTTATTTTAGACAATATCTAACAAGTTGGAATATCAAGAGATAAGCATTAGCATTTCATAATTTTGTCTAAAAATAACCAATAATCTGAGATATAACTATAAAAAAAAAAGCCTTGTATGTTATCCGTCACACACTATCACAGCATATATTTTACAATACAGTACTAGAGATTTTTCACTCCAATAAGAGAAGTTTGCCTCACTTTATTTTATATTTTACATACAGTAGAAAGAACATAAATGAAGATGAGAAGTTTAATAACACATTTTAAAACAACTTATCTTAATATAAGATTAAGTAAAAAAATTAACCTTAAATATAACTCTTCCAAACCTAACCTTGACCCTGAACTGCTAGACTGCGTCGACTAGTTTTCACTCGAACTACCATTTATTACATAAAAACCATGGCACGAGTCTCACTTAGTAGGAATTTGTAGCCTTTTTTGAGTCTTCCTAATGTTAATATTTCATTATAATTTATGTAAGTTGAAGATAGAGATTCCCAGAATCACTAACTACACAGTACTACTTTTGACTTCTAAATTTAAACGTAATTTGTTTACTTAATCTCAAGAGAAAGATAAATTTAAGTTAAAAGCTTAACAATGTTACAAACTAAAGGTGATTTCAAGTAGATATTTATAAATTAATTCAAGATTTTGTTCTAATATAAAACAAAGCTTTAAAAATATAAAGACAGCTTTCAAAGTAAACTACTTCTGAGTACAGTGAAATGTGCAACGTAACAGCTAGATAGTAAAGGTGGTTGAATACATGAATAGTAGAAAGTATTTGATATTCAAGATCATTAATATTACGTTCAGAAAAAATAATTTAAATACTATGAATATATCCAATATAACACAAAATGTACTGTCGCAGTGCAATCTGTAAGGGGCTAACTCAGAAAATTAGAAGTATTCAAATAATTACTTATAAGTACTATATTGTATGATGATCATATTGAGGATAATACAAGAAATCATATTTGCCGTCATAAATGTTTTAAAACGTTATTAAGTTCCGTATCCCCTTGTGTTTGCCATAGCATATAGACAGTGCTTGTTCAACACCTCTAGTTTAATAAGCAGCAAATTCATTTGATGCACAAGTCATTGTCTTAGTCCAATTGAAAAGAAAATACTTCCAGAAATTCCAATGCATACTCACACACTAGGAACCAAAAATGAACCTGCTGCCACAGTCAGTAGTGTGTTAGGATGGACACTTTATATCAAATTACCTCTAAAAACCACCAGTTATAGTCCTATGTATGCATCTCCCCTTCATAGTAATTCTGCAGGAAGTAGAACATGCAGTGGAAAGGAAGTTTGTCTTCAGTTTGCATGATTCAAAGGTCATGTAAACTGAAGACAAAATCAAAGATAAGAGCCAAAGATTCTATCTTTAAATCCCAAAACTGAGTACAATTAAGTCTCACATAATGTTAAAACATTCTTTAAAGAAGCAAAAATGTACAGAGACGGGTTCTATCAATCTCCATATTATATACATAGCTATTTACAAACAATATTTAGGCTATAATAATTAGTGAAGTTACCAATAATTGTCTGTAAAGAAATTATCTAATGGATATTTAAGTGAAATGTAAATTCTTTTCTTTTCGAAAGCAAACAGCTTTATAGCGGCCAGGGTGGAGATTTATACGACCTGGGAAGTACGATGCTATCCAGAGCCGAGTTTTGGCTAACCTGTTAATGCCGTTAGCAATAGACGTAAGTCAGTACTCGTCTACCTCCTTGTATTCAGTTTCTTGGATATAACCGAATGCAAGTAGGTATTAATTTACAATTAAAGCTAAAATTATTCTTTATTCTTTGATAAAAATTATATACCTCTTTCCCTTTATAGCAGTTCAAACTAACATCTACAAACCTTTAAAAGAGTTATAAGATAAGGCAGACAACAAAATAATCACATTAACCTTGATACGAGGAGATAAATAACTCGGTATTAATATTAAAAATATGCACAATGTTTAAAGACAACGGTCGGATATTTTAAATGATTTTATATACGTTTTGGAAATAAAATAATTACTATTAATTTACTATAATTATATAAAATTATTATAATTTACTCTATATTCATAAGTCTTGTAAAGACATTCATTTTTCCCATAAAGAAATTTTTATATTATATATTAGACAAATAACTACAAATTATTTTGACGGACATATCAGTGATCTGTGGTGTACTTTAGAGCAGTTGTCAGTCTTATTTAATCTTTACATATTAAATATAGGATTTGATTAGACAATATAGGCAAGTATATCAGACAAAACAGAATTCTTATATTGTTAGAACAAAGGTTTGCAATATTTAAGTATTTACTAAGTAAATAAACACTAAATTAATAACAATTATAATTTGTTATTTATTGACTATTTCTAGATAAAATAGTGAATCGTGTGCAGAGGTGATGCAATTCTTCTTTTCGGAATTAGTATCGCTAGCATTTTCAAGTGTACATTATATAAGACATAATTGAAAGTGCATGTTAATTGCCAATAACAGCAGATTTACGAATAAATGATAAAAATATCCACTTTAATCATGATTTTTCAATAAATATTACAGTACAGAGTAGTAGTGTCTCTGTTCTTATTTAATAAGGACATTCCTTACATACTTATTTAGTAATAAAATGTCCTTTCTAATTAACAGGAAAATAAATAAGAAAAATTAAAAACAAGTATCGTGACTAATATGACAGCCCATGCTTCTAATTTCACCTAGTGTACAGCAAATTAATTTGTGTTTCTTGAAAATATAGCAGAGAAGCTTATAACAGTGTTTCTGGAATATATCGCAAGACCTTTCTTCAAAACTTTTTATCTGAAAATCATTAAACTGGGCGTTGTCCTCAGTAATGACCCCCCCCACATCATTCTTCAAGAAAAATTAAAATGTCATAACTCTAGCACAGAATTGAAAACGTATTTGGACATGCGATAAGCTGTAACATTCTTTTTCTTTCAAAACAATTCTTCCTCTCTACTGATATCAAATACAAATTTATTTTTGAAGATGAGACGAAATTCTATATAAATTAGACAAGCTTTAAGCTGCAGCTCGTTTAGGTTTTTGTAAATATGACGTAAGTACTACATTACTGTCTAACTTGGCCAGATTTTAACATACCGTAACAGGAAATTAATCGTTGGAAACGATTCATTTACAAATAAACATCAAACACCGAGTAATAAATTTTCTTAAATATTTAGTACGGGAAAGAATCTAATTTTTAGATTCATTGACCAAGATTAATCTGCAAAACAAACATACTTATCAAATCAATAATGTAACGGCATAAAATGCCCGACAGCCAAATACCCAAGCAGCCAAAGCGGCAATCTACCAAACCGGGAAACCCGGAATCGAGTCTGGACGGATCGAAAAACCTCGGGAATCGAAAATTAACAGAACATTAAAAATCCAGCAAGATAAACCCTTTGCCAGACAGACAAACGTTTCAAACCATTTTAAACGATCGTCAACAAGTTAGAGCCATCTTAAACAACTATAATTGGAATAGAATCCGACAATAACCATATAAGACTATCAAAAGCATTTATTCTTCTAGTAAAGCATTTCTGTCGTCAGTATTTACTTTCACGTGACGTCCAGTTATACGAGCAGTTTATTTATATAAATCCCAGGAATTTTTTGCCAATCTGTCGACGGAGAAACATCTCTCCATACGAAAGAACCAAGCGGGTGATAGCCAAACCCTTAATGTGCACACCTGGAAGAGGTCACCTCACTGCACCCAGCAAAACATATAACCGGTACAGTAAGAAAAGGTCCTCTTAGTACCTACGGGGCAGAGAGAGTTAGGCCTTAGTAGATAGGCATTTGTGCTTTGTTTTTACAAGAAAAAAAGGCCTATCTACTTCATAAAATAACTTCAAACATTAATTAAGCTTACAGAATAATATTTAACCAACCTGATCTTCTCCCTAAGGTGTAATTATAATGGAACATATATCTTCATCAGTGAATATTGTGGACATCAGAAACGATTGAAAAAGCATGTAAAATCCATTAAATTGCGTTACATTAAGTTATTAAGCGGTTAAGAGGGGAGAATGTGATGATGTAACAACAGCGTATCAACCAATACGTAACATAGCATGGGAGCAGATAAGACAACATCCACTACTGCGATACATCTTTCAGATAACATTGTTTATCGTAATGTGTCTTCGCCAGATTAATCTTATCGTCTGTATCTCTTCCGTTCCGAAATACAAAAAGAAACAAATTAAGCCTAACAGTGAGGCGTGTTCGTAAACCCTAACTCACCTTGTTCGTTGGATTTCGACTCACAGAAACTCACTTCAGCCATTTAAGGCTCGTTTCTTAATCGATTGTTGAATAATTTACCTCCAGATTTACGTAAAAAGGCACCGATTACTTAAATTATACCAGAATTAATCGAGTATACGAATTTACAGAAAGTTACCATGGTTACTAAAATAACTTCCGCCATTTTGGTTTACGCCACCGGCGTTCGTTTTAGAGCAGAACTCTGAAAATAAAAATAATAAACTAAAATTACTTTTAATAATATTAAAAGTAATTTTAGTTTATTTAATAAATGTAAATATTTTTTAAAACGTAATTTTTATATTTGTGATTATTTATAATATAACTCTTGATTAGCAAATGGCAATATAAAGCGAAACTTTTGTATTTGCACAACGCGCTCGGTGCAATACGGAGCGTTCGGTTAACATAATCGAATGCTCTGTGGTATTTTGAACCATGTACCAATTACTCTAAATCTTAAAAAATAATTTTTAAAATTTAATAGTTAATCGGGAAATTAATATAATTAATTACTTTAGATAACAAATAATTTAATAATACATAAGAAAAATAAATTATATAACAGGGGTGGGCAAGCAAGAGTTCAGTGGGAGCCGAAATGTAGGTTTTGCAAAATGCATGGGAACCGCAGTTCTGTACTGTCGTGGCGGATAGTATGGTAAGGCGCGCGATTTTATTATATAATATAAAACAAATATTGAATTTTTTAAATAAACATCCCAGTGTCAACCTTAGGGATGAAAGTGTAGGTGAGCCTACCAGTGTGTCACGGTCCCAGCTGTCTTGCCAGAGAATGAAGATTTGCTTCTTGACGTAATTTTTGATGTACGGGGTAGGAACGTAAATGAAAGTACTTTTTTTAAACTTTTTCCGCCCTGTGGGCACTAAGAGGGCATCTTTTAGACGGCCCATTATGGGTTCTGCCAGGCCCACAATGGGGCGACCGGGTGGTAAGGGACGGGGGCCGACATATCCGAACGGACCTATCCGACTTTCGTTCGGACAGTTCGGTATTTGCTGCAGGGGGTCACAGCGTAGCAAGACCTGCCACACCTGAAACCCACTCATTAAGCACAATTAACGAAAGTAGATTTTAAGCCCTTCCTTTTCTCATCGAGACAAAAACATTAAATGTTTTAAATGTAAAAGGAAGGGCTTAAAATCTATTTTCGTTAATTGTGCTTAATGAGTAATGTTTGTACAAATTTTGTACAAACATTACTGTTTTATAATTATTTTCTTTAAAAATATATTTTTATGTATTGATAAATTTAATATTAACATATTAGTCTGAGGCGAACAGAATGCAAGCTTCCCTTCTTAGTGTAAATTTCTTGACGTACCCTATTAAAACACAATCAAAAATGCAAAAAACTGCATCTAAAATAGTATAATAAAAGCCCAGTTCTTCACGGTAAGCCTTAATCCTGTCCCTCTCTCCCGCGGGGAGGGGGAATTTCGATATTTATATTATATAACAACGCATGCAACAACGATATTCGAATGCAACGTTGTGTGAAAAGTTCAAAGGAATCGGTGAAGAACTTTCGGAAATTAAATATTAGAAACAAACGAACATTACATTTTTATTTATATAGATATTACTAGTATTATTTATATTTTCATACAAAACGATATAGTATAAAGTTAAAAAATTCTTTTTAAATATTATTTGATATTTTGAAAACTAACTCAGAAAGTACATATTACTTTCATTGTATTTATTAAGCGTTATTGGGCTGCAATTTGAAAAAATTTGTCTACTATAAATTCTCACGGGCGGGGACGACAGGCACCGGCACCAATTCACTAAATAAGAACTTCCGATGAAAACCGGAAGTCACATTTTTTTAATTCAAAACATTCCCCCCCCCGAAAGCGGTTAATTGATGAACGGCACGACTCTATTGTTAAAGGAAAAGTATGATGTACAGGGGCAAACCACTACTAATTTCAGGCGGCGAGGATATACTCTATTTTAAATGAAATAAATTATAAATATGATTAAAAATAGCAGCCCGGCATTGTCACGATGTCACAAATAATCGTTCATAATTAATGTAACATTTTAAAATAAATGTATAATTTTATAAAAGTATTTTATTTAATTTTTCTTTTCAAAACAGTGATAATTATTGCTCGTTTCTTATAATTATAATAACTATTCGATGACTAAAAATATGTAAATAATTTATTTCGAACAAAAGTATGTTTTTCTATGAAAATTCAACAGAGAAAATAAAAATTGGGATATTTCTTTTCATATATTGAAGTAATATTTCAGATTTTAATTTTAATTCTAATAATATGTGGTGATTATAGATTTCTAGTTAACTTTTTTTTTTCAATTCTACTGCAATAACTCATCACACACAAATTTATACATTTGAGATTTAATGCACAGTCTTGCATATATATACTACTTACATTAACTATTACATTTTTATTATCTATATATATAAAAACGAATGTCTGTCTGTCTGTGTGTCTGTCTGTGTGTGTGTTTGTCCTTCATGCATTACCACACCATTTATCCGATTGCCATGAAACTTCAGGAAGTTGTTTAATACACTCCCGCGAAGGTTAGTGGCATATGTGAAGACCACCATTTTCCCCCTTTCAAAAATAATATTTATATATGGATTAAGGCTTTCATGTCCAACAGATGGCGCTAACTTCTGACGACTTAAGTTTGCTTTTCTGTGAGGCATTATGCTTTTCTGTGAGAATGGACTAAAGCAGATCATTTTCTATCTATCTATATAAATAAAATATAACGTTTGTTTGTTCCTACCGATTCCTTTGAAATTTTGACACAACGTTGCATTCGAATACGCACGTGTTTTTATATAATATACGTGTCGAAATTCCCCCTACTGGGGGAGATGGACGAGATTAAGGCTTACCGTGAAGAACTCGGCTTCTATTATACTATTTTACATGCGGTTTTTTGCGTTTTTAATTGCGTTTTAATAGGTTATGTCAATAGAATATACACTAAAATGGGATTTTTCGATATTTCCTTGCGGGGGAGAGAGACGGGATTAAGGCTTACTGTGAAGAACTCGGCTTCTATTTATACTATTTTAGATGCGTTTTTGATTGCGTTTTAATAGGGTACGTCAACAGAATATACACTAAAAAGGGATTTTTCGATATTCCCCAGTGGAGAGAAGGACAGGATTAAGGCTTACTGTGAAGAACTCTGCTTTTATTATACTATTTTAGATGCGTTTTTGATTGCGTTTTAATAGGGTACGTCAAGAGAATGTACACTAAGAAGGGATTTTTTGAAATTCATCCCACGGGGGAAATGTTATACATTTATAATAGATACATTTTGAGCCACAACAACGCATGGCCGGGTCAGCTAGTATATAATAAATGCAGATAGTTTTTAACCTTTTTGTGTTACACTTTTTACTACTTTTGGCATTTGTCACGATTACTTTTAACTTCGTATTTGTTTAATTATTTTGAATAAATTTACATATTATCGTTTTTGCATACTTTTGCACATATATTTATTAGTGATTAATCGATTTATTCTAAATCATTTTTTAAAATAAGGCTTATTTAAGCCAATTTTTGTAAAAAATTCAAATAAATACGGCTATTCTTAATGAATATGCATAAAATTTCGCTATAATTTTCAGATATGTATCTGATTGATAATTTATTCTTGAATAAAGTATCATTGATCAGAGTATTTATATGCCAATAATATTCATAATACCTTTGGAAAATTTCAGTGAACGTAAAACTTTTGATTATCGAGTTTCGTCCTTGGGTAATTTTCTTAATAGATCCAAGAAGACAAGGACGAAAATTACAAATCAAGATTTTATTTTTATTTTAAATTATATTAATGAACTAGAAAATGTTATAGCAGTATTAAATTCTAAGTTACCCAAAACATTCTTCAAATCCAAATATATTATATTCAGGGTTAGGTTTAGGCCCAAAAAAATCCCCTTCGTGTTTGCTCAAGTATCTGTATCTTCCTCCAAACTGACATAATTTGCACAAAATATGTTAGAAGGTACAGATACTCCCACATATCGAGCTGAAGATGCTGTCTACCAAACTGTTCAGTGGGCCAATTCGCTAGCAAACAAAACTCTGTCTATCAACATTTACAGTGATTCTCCTAAAAACTCTATTAAATCCCAATTGCAATAGCAATAAAATCACATATATCCAGCACCATATTAAAAATCTTGTAAATAAGATAACTTTTATATTTGTCCCTGGCCATAGTGGCATACTAGGAAATGAAAAAGCCGACTTTGAGGCTGTCAGGCTGCAAAGGACACTGACTTGGACTACACTCGCATCCCTTTCTCATGTAGCAGTCTTAAAAATTATATTTGTGACAACGCTATGCACAAGTGGAATCAACAATGACTTAGCAGTAAAACTAGTAAAATAACAAGACTTTATTTTCCTAGTGTTGAATGCAGGTTCTCATCACCACTCAGAGATTTCACGTTTGCTACTGGTTAACTACTTACTGAGCACGTATAACCGGGCAGAAACTGCCTCTTACTTTTGCTCTACAAAAAAACCTAGACACCGTCGACCATAAAATCTATCATTGTCCAATTTACGATCAAGAGTCTGAAATTAGAAATTTTTACGCTCGCTTTCGGGTGGCCATGTCCACTCGATAAGCTTGTTCAGAAACCACTGTTTGATGCTTTTTACAATTATGTTCAAAAAATATGGAAGAAAAGACTATTTATAATTTATAATTTCTAATATTGTGTGTACCGTCCTTGTAATCCAAATAATGATACTGATAGACAGACGATCATACAGCAATGGTTAGGGAAAATTTTTGTTTATTTACTCAAATGCATTTCGGGTTGGTTTATCTCCCAACCCCTCTTCAGTGCTGCCAAAGAATACAAAAATACGGTAAGGTTTCCGATCCGACAATAAGGGGTTAAACATCACGTAAATTGGAATACAACAAGCATAAATTTACATATCATACGTTGGTACACTTTTACAATTATTTTTCTATATTTTAACACAAAGGTGTATTACATTCTCTATAACATAAAAATTTTTTTGTGATTTAATACAATTTGTTAAAAAAAATATATATATACAGTTATTCAATTTAGATTATTTATATAACAACTTACATTTGCAGTGAAAGTGCTTTGTTCCTAATGAGGGTGAAGATGAGTAAAGACTGAAAGGCAGGTGTTTATCCTGTCTTGACAGTGTTAGAGATTACTGACATGTGTTGTAATGTTTTCCAATACACCCGGCATTCCGAAAGTGGGGTGTGCTTTAAACGATGTTTAGCGTATGAAGGTGTCTTCTATTAGTTTGTATCATTGGGAGTTTATTGTCATGCCCTCGGAAATATTAATAAGATGCTCTTTAGGGTGTTTTCTAATTTCAACGTTTTCTTTAAATTTCCGTTTGTATGGATCTTTCTCGGAATGTAAAATTCTGATATTGTTTTTATTAATTTGACAATTATTTTCTATTGTGTGGGTGTACCAAGGAGAAGTGTTATGTTTAAAGCGGATAGCAGCTTCATGTTCTTTAATTCTAGTTTCTAATATTCGGCCAGTTTCACCAATATAAATTTTCGGGTTATGACAGTTGCATTCTACTTTGTAAACTGTTCCAACACATTTAAGGATGTTTGTTCTGTTGCCGTATTGTTTATTAACGTTACGATGGATAGAGTTGGATATTTTGTTAATCAAGGATGGAGCCAAACTGATGTTGTCTTTTTCTAAAGATTTTATTGCAGTTTTCAAAGATGTTTTTTATATATTAGAAGGGCTTATATATTTTGTCTGGTTTTTGTTTTGTATTATATCTGTGTTTCCAGTATTGTTTTTGCCATGTGTTTAATTTCGATTTGGGATAGTCGTTAAGTAAAAATTTAGTTTCTAACTCTCTTAATTTAATTTTCCGGTAATTATCATCTGATGTTCTTGTGTAAATGTTTTTTAGTTCCATGACAAAAATATTTCTTTTTATATTTTCCGGAAGATATGAGTAGTAGTTGATGGTTTTGTTAACATTACATGGTTTTTTGTATGTTGTGAAGGAAAAATTATTAGGTGTGTTTCGTGATTGTTATGTCAAGGTAATTAATTTTGTTATTGTTTTCTATTTCTATGTCAAATTGAATGTTTTCGTTAATATTGTTTGCGATGTTGAGGATAATATTATCGTTTGTTATTTTGTTATTGTATATTAGTAAGTAATCATCTGCATACCTCATTACTAGTTTTATGCCTGGGATATTATTTAATTTTTCATCTATGTTTTTCATGACTAATTCAGCTAATTTTGGCCCCATCTTTGATCCCATACTGATGCCATCTATTTGTCTATAAAAGTCGTCATTAACTTTAAAATAGTTTTTCTTGTATGCAAATTGAATTAGGTTAATTAAAGTTTTATCCGCATTTTGCTTAATTAGGGTTTCTTCTATTAATTTCCATTTTATATTTGGGTACATATTTATTGCATCTAGACTTATTAATTTGTCAGTGTTTTCTTTTTTCATTTTCTGTATTCTGTTTATAACTTCATCAGCGTTTTTCACGCTATAACGAGAATAATCTATGTCTGTTAATTGTTGCTTGATATATTGTTCTAAATTGTAAAAAATAGAAAATTTAAAATCAACTAAAGGTGTATATTTCTCTTCATTTTTGTGGGTTTTTAATCTTATATTTAGTTTGGGGGTTTTATTATTTTTGAAATTAAGGATATATTTGTTGTATTCGTTTATTTTATTATTTAGGTAAGCGTGTTTGATTTTGTTAGTTAACTCCTTTTTTATTTCTTCGTATGGGTTATTATTTAATTTAATATAATTTATATTGTTAATCTGTTCTATAGTTTTCTTTTTTAAATTATTAATATCTACATTATAATCAGTTGGTCGGTTTTGTCAGCTTTAATTATTGAAAGATTATTAGTTTTAAGGAAATTTATTGAATTTTTAAATGAGTTTTATATTTGTTGATTTTATGTTTATTATTTTGTTTAACGGATTTTAACATTTGAATGATCGTTGCGATTAAATTACTTTTTTCTTCTTTTTTAATTGTTAAATCTTGGACGCGTTTACCAATATTGGCAATCATGTTAGTGGTTATATCACTGACGGGGAGGTTGTATTCAATTCCTAATGCTAGAAGACAACTTACATATTTCGGTATTTTTACAGTTGATTGGTTTATGATTAAATTATTTAACCAAGCGTTTTTTACTTTTGGTGTTGGGTATGAAAATAACTTATGTAGTTTCATATCTTTTTTATATTTATAATCATTCGCTATTCCTTGGTATGGGTTAACGTTATAATCAGATTTGTGTAGAAGCTTTCTCAACTGGTATTTAAAATTATTCCACTTTTTATGTTTAAATCTGATGACAGCTTTTATTATCATCCGCTCGATTTTCCACATAAACGTATAAAAACGTATTTAAACGTATAAAAACTGGGACTTCAAGGTCGAAAAAGTTTTTTTTTTGGAATTATGGACTGCCTCTTATGGATTAAGCCGACGGTGTGTGTAGTGTCGTCGCCCGGAACATCTAAGTGTATCACCGCTCGTCCCCAGTCCAACGGCCTTCGTCCGCCCGGGACTGGATAGATCAACCAGCCGAACTCTCACGTTTCTGAAGATCGCTGAGATTTGGAACAATCTAACCGATGTAAGCATGAATTCGTCCAAATAAACGGTTTTCTGCATGTTTCCACTTGTTATCATTTGCCTCCTTCGCAATCGCCCACATACACAAGTTCCCCCTAGGCTCATCCTGACGCGGGATTAATTGTAACCCCCTTGAAAGTCGGCAAATCCTTACACTGGTGTCAGTGAAGTGGGATATTTAAGCCCAGTCTACACCAGTCCAAATCTTACAAAATATGTTTGATTTCTCGCAAAAACGAAAAAAAACTGCATCTGCGTCTTGTACGTCGCTTTCTCTTAACAATTCCATTGTTACTTGACACTTCCATTGTTGATGGAAGTGTTAAGCCTTAATCCTATCCCTCTCCCCCGTGGGAAGCAATTTTGAAAAATCCCGTCTTAGCGTACGTTCTCGTGACGTACCCTAACTGTGTACCAAATTTCAACTTTCTACTCTTAACCGTTTGGGCTCTGCACTGATTATTATTATTATCATTATTATTATTATCAACTCGTCTCGATTATATATATAGATACTGTATAGTATATTTACCTGTAGCATCTAAAGCCGAAAGAAAAGTGGGGCCTAAAATAATCGAACACATGCTCAAGTAGCAAATTTCATGAACACATTGTAACTGACTACCAGTATTCTCGGTACTTAAAATTTTTACTCCATTAGTATATAGAGAAAAGCAAATTAAGAATTTTACAGTTGCTAATGATAAAAAAAAGACAAATTATTAATTTTTATAAAATAGTGGTGGCTAGAACATTGAATAAGGTTATACACTTATATAAACACTGTCTTCTCTCGCTGTACTGATATTTATAATTAACTCATTTTCATTGTTCATTTCAGATTCATAATACTAGAGCTACACTGGAATAACATATTATATCATCATAAACTTAGATTATAATGATCAAGTAAATTTTTATTTTCTGTCTTAACCGATTAAATACTTTTTAATTTCAACTATATTTTTCCAATTATAAAATAAGATGATTATTTATATGTCATTAATTACACACTTTGAGTATTTTTTGCTAATTACTATAAATTGTACACTTTAATGATTACAAAATATACTAATTATATAATGCACTTTTATTAAATTTTTATATTTTTCAACTAAAATTCAAATAGTAAGAGTATATTTAATCAGTTAAAATTTTTAATACTTGTTTTTTAAGAAGAAATATACTGAACCTATGGAATTTCGGGTCTTTGAGTATATATCTGAACTCAGGAGACCGAGACGAGTTCAACGATATCCTACTTTTGGACCAGAGACGAAAAATAATAAAGTTATCATACTTTTTTTCCAGCGATCGCGCGATGATAGGGAGTCCGCGTCGTTCTCTCCGCTAAGTCGGCCTCGCTATCGCGATCGGGAGTCGCGTGCTTGCCGTTAAAATTGCCTTTAGTAGACGTTTCCCCCCTTTTTTACTTTGTTCAAGAACTACCGTGAATCAATAGAATAACTAGTGACGTTTAGCACATGGCGGCCTGCCGGCGGCTCCCCTCCGGGAGGACAATCGGGAGCACAAACAGTGGGAACGGCGGTTCGCTGCCATAAGTAACATTAACCGAAATGGCGATCGCGCGATGATCGGAAGTCGCGTCGCTCTCTCCACTCTCGTATCGCGTGTTTAACCCTACTGGAGATGACCGTGGCCGACGTCATGGTTTGCAGACTTTACTGCAAGATGGCAGTACTAGCAACTATGGTGCCGTCTTCGTGAGAGCATTAAAAAAGTATGGTAACTTAAAAAGTATGATAACTTTTTTATTTTTTCGTCTTCGGTCCAAAAGTAGGGTATCGTTGAACTTGTCTCGGTCTCCCTGAGTTCAGATATATACTCAAAGACCCGAAATTCCACAGGTGGTAATCTATAGTGCACCCATAAATTATTTATTAAAATTAAAAGTTACATAAACAGTATTTTTTTTTATTTTCAGTACTATATTAAATTATATGTTTGATGAATTTATGAATTTCATACAATGTTAGCATTATTCTTAATGCAATAGATGTATTTGCATAAATTTCATTCAGATTGTTTTTGTAAATAAAATTCTAATTTAAATTGTATTTAAATTTGTAATCTTAAAATTATTCCACATACTTATATTAAAGGATGTGGCTATTTATACATACAATACGTATACGCAATTGGCTATTTATACATATATTTCAACTATACATATTCTACTATACATTCTATATGTCAAACGATTGTAGCAGGTTCCATATTTGTCAGCTGTTACTAGAAATTTAGTTAAAAAAAAAAACTGTTTTTAATTTTCATTAACCACAAATAGCAAACAGTTCATTGTAAACACAAAAGACGATCCAGATTTCAACATACAATTTGCTGGATTAATTGACATTTTCTAGCCAACAAGGAATTTTTCTCACAACTCGTATAATTAACTAATATTCACTAAGTCCAATGAGTCCAAAGCACCATCATCGGAAGCAGCCACGGTTAATGAATTGCTACTAGATCATTCTGTCAGAAAACATATTTATGTACTGTACATACATACATACATACTATACTATACATACATATTTATACATATATTATTATACATTTCTTTGTGTCCAAAAAAAGTGTTTGAGTTTGTTTTGATGAAAATGTCAGAACAAAATGGCCGTTCGTGCAGAGTTACTCACGGAAATGAATTATATAATCGAATATAATTAGGATATCGATAATCGAAATCTTAATTATATTCGATTATTATTTATAATTTAGGATATCCTACATTATAAATAAAATTCAAACTGTCATCTTTACGTCATGGCTTTAAAGGGGTTAAATAGTTAATCGGGATACATACTGTATGTATAAATAGCCACTTTGTATATTAAATTAATGCTGAACAAATAAGTTTTTGAATACATTGCTGTTACATGTAAATTATCAATCAATAAAAACCTTATTTGCAAAAAAAGAAAGTTATCCCTGTTGGTTGTACCAGTAGCGTTGCGTAGTGGGGGCGGCCCGCCCCGGGCGGCACTTATAGGGGGCGGCTAAATTTCACAATAAATAATAATATCTTGTAAAAATACCTAAATAAGGGAGCGGCGAAATTTTTCTCCGCCCCGGGCGGCTGATACCTACGCTACACCACTGGGTTGTACATAGTTTAATTAGATATTTACAAATTATTGGAACATTTAAAATTTTAGTAAATTTGTACAATCATTATACAAAGTGTAGAGGATCGCTTTTAACAGACTGGGGACAAAAGCGACACGACCTTGTTAATTGGTTCCACCTGGCGTTGTGTTTGTGAACAGTCGGGGGATACAAAGGAAGTAGCATCTCTGTTTACGGGACTTGTGTGTGGGAGGTGTAGTGATCCATCACTTAATGTAACCGTATTTTCCTTGCATTATGGATGTTAGACTTTCTTTTCTTTGTCGGGTTGTGATTTTTGTTTAATTATTCGCGCCCGTTTTTGTTTGTGTCGGGAGTTCACCTTTTGTGTAACCTCACGGATCTCTTATTGGTTATGTGAAAGTTGACATATGCAAGTTATGACGTCAACAATTGTATAAAAGAGAGGAGCTTCACTGGAAACGACACCTTTTTTTGTTGGCCTTCGCGCTGAACTCGTCAGATATCGTCGTGTACGATAAGAAGAGAGATTGGAAACCGTTTGAATGTGTGAAGCAATCTGCTTTCATCCAAGGCCTGCCTGAAGACACGTGTATAAATTGGGTAGATATTCTTTATTAACTACAAAAGGAAACATGTAAGACTGTTTTGTTAAGGTTTTCGATTTCTGTGGTGTTAAAAAATTTTTGTTACCCCACAGAGAGGTAATAAAATAGTGTAGGGATCGCAAAAACGCGTAAAAATGGTGAATAATTATAAAGTTCCGAAGTCGGGAAATTTCGAGAGTCAAATCGTGTCAGGAACAAGTGTTGGTGATGTAAACCAGACACGAAAGAAACTCTCCCAAACTTATCCTAAAACAAACGCGACACGATAATGAACGACCGAGAGGATGTCAACCGAGAGAGAGGGAGCTTTGTCCAGGTGCTCGTGTACGAGTGTCAGAAATGGGAAACAGAGGAAGGTAAATGGCCACCGAAGCATCTGGCAGACAGCGTGAGATCAAAAACGTCAAAGAGAGGGCCATAACGGCGGAATATACGAGCACGAACTTCAAAGACTCCGTCAACACCTCTCGGAACTCTCCCGACCCAGATCGGTCTCCGATTTCGCATAGAAACAAAAGAAATGACCAATCGGGGTAAGGGAGAGGAAGAATAAAACCAATCAAAAGGGTGAGATTCAAAGGGGAAAATATTATAAAACTCCTGTCGCGAAGACAGGGGTTCTCCTCCAGACAGCAGTTTGATTCTCCTGCGGTCTTTCGAACAAGACGTGCGACGATTCTCCTGCGGTCCTGTTCGAACAAGACGTGCGACGATTCGTCCTGCCAGTTCGAGTTCCTCTCCACCCAGAGTCCACCCGAGTCAAGATGATCCGGAGATCACGGGAAAAGGGACTGTCTCTCCAGAATTAACCGAGGAACATTCCCAACGTGACAACAACAACGCTAGACGATCTAGATCGCAATTTGTACCAATAATATGTAAGTTAACTTAGTAGTTAGAATAAACGGTTTTGTGTAAGACACTTGTCATCTTTGTCTCCTACCGCCACCACCCACATACGTTTTCGACCCTAGGTTTTCCTGACGCGTGATTAACTGTTTTCCCCTGGAAGTCGGCGGTCTTACAATGGTGTCAGAAGTGGGATATTTAATTGCCCCACACAAAAATTTTGAGTAAGTTACGCCGACGAAAAGTTTTTCTAACAAGTGGGTCGAGCGATGGAGGCAGATGCAAGTGTCCCGACGCGACCTCGTGACGGTGGCAGTAGCGGCTCTCTTCCCTCCTTTTCCGCATTTGGCGGGTTAATCCCGACGTTTTCGGGAGAAACAGGGCGTGTCACCGATTTCTTTGACACGTTGGGAGAGATCGCTAGTCTGGCGGGATGGACTCCTCGGCAGTGCCTGAGCATAGCCAAGTGCAAGCTCACAGGTGTAGCCCGAGATTTTGCATGGCGCGACCTCAGCATGAAAAGCATAACGGAGTTCGAGACCTTTCAAAAGCTGATGATCCGGCGTTTTGACCAAGAACCATACTCGATTCGCGTTCAGAAATTTCATACGTGCTCTCAAAAGAGAGATGAGATGGTTCAAGAATTCGCGGTTCGCTTGCAATCCCTCGCTAGCGCGACAAGCATAGAACAAACGGGCGCGAACGAACAGGAGAACGCAATTATCAAACGCTGTCAACAGCGGGAGCTGGACGAAAAATTGCGCGTCCAGTTTTTGCATGGCTTAACGGACAGGCTAAAAAGGCGTGTAATGACGCATGACCCTGCAACTTTCGCCGAGGCCTTAAAAATAGCTATCCGCGAAGAAACGATAGATCAATTGGCAGGAAAAACGCGAAATTTAGTTGCCGGCATCAATGATGCAGTAGAGGGGCGCGACACGCCAACGGAAGAACCCAATTTACGGAGAGAATCGGCTCTCGACGCAAAAATCGCGCAAATTTCGAAACAATTAGCGACAATAGGAAAAAGGCTCGATCAACCGCCCTTGCCTAAGCCAACAAACAATTTCCAAAGGGGAGAACCCTCGCGAACAAATCGGATACAAGGAGCTGATAGAGCAAATGACGGGATGCGAAATCCGCGGCATCCCCCGAGCCCGCAGCGACGCCCACCGCAACAATTTTCCCCGCGATCTCAACCCGCTAACCCGCAAGGACAACCCCGCGCGCGATATCCTTGCTACGGCCCCTTTTCAGAACAAGGTCCGATACCCCCTTGGAGAAGGAATGTAGATAGATTATCAAAATTCCGAGCGATAAATCCTAATTGTGCAGAATACGGAGATTATATGCCGACGCCTCTCGATTGGTACAGAGGAAACGCCTTTCCTCCGGATCCCCGGAGGTGGGGAGCGAATCAAGAAGTTTTCGAATGGCAGATACCCGTTAGAAATCGGCCGAACCCCTTTAGATTTAGTCAGTCGGAACAGATACCCTTTTCCCCTACGCGGTTTAGACAATTTGAATACGAAAACAATGGACAAGGTGTTCCGTTGCCCTTTTATCCCCCGCGTTACGGTCTAGGTTGGTCCGGAAGCAGCTTCGATACGGAGCGCGCACCGAACCACGTAGCCGCCCCTCGATTTTTAGCATTACCTGCCCCAGAAAACATGCCCGTGGATAATAAACAAACGCGAGACTCCGACAGAGTCACTTCGGTTGCGTTTAGAGAACGAAATAGCGAAATAAATCGACCGCCGATAGGTCCAGAGACACCCCAATTAGCGGGAATCAATGAATCAAGAGGTAGAGAATTGCCCCCTTGTACAATAATTTGCGAGATAGAAAATAGGAAGGTTCAGCTGACAATAGACACAGGTGCAGCTGTTACTTTGATTTCTAGAGAGCTATTTCCCGATACAACGCGATTGCGGCGAGCGGAGACTAGAATAGTAGAGTTAATAAGTGTCACCGGACACGTTATCGAGACATTCGGAAAGTTTAAGTTAAAATTCCAGATCGGACGTTTGACCTTTTTCCACGATTGTTATTTAGTGCACCCCGAGATTACTACGCCTAACGACGGACTCTTAGGTAGAGATATTATTCAAAAATACGATGTTACGATCTCGGTTAAGAATGCGACGCTTAGTTTCCCTTCAGGAGACACAGTGACCTTTTGGGGACTAGCCGAAATAAAAGAAAGCGACGATAGTTCCAAATTAAATGAAAGCGTCGAAATTAAGAGCGAGAAAGCAGGCGAAAAAATACGCGTACCGTCAAAAGACGATTTAAATGTAACTGTAAGTAGCGATAGAGAAAATAGAACTATAGGAGACGCGAAAACGAAAAAGAAAAATAAATGCAAGCGAAAAACTAAACGGGAGAAGTTAAAACAAACAAAGGTTAATAGTTTAGAGCAGGGAGAGAACAGCTCTCCTAAGGAAGTGACGTTAGCCGACGATTACGTCATTCCCCCGCGGTCAGAAGTCATTGTGGAGGGGAAAGTTCATTCCCCGTTGACAGGACAATTAGGAGTTGTTGAACCGACACTCCCCGAACGAGAAGGCGTGTTTGTTGCCCACACGTTAGTCAAAACACGGAAGCAGGGTAGAGTACCCGTCAGAATAATGAATGTAAAAACACAACCGATTAAGTTAAACAGAGGAAGTAAGTTAGGAACTTTTCTCTTAGCGGAAGAGGAAACAAAGGAAAGCGCGAAACAAAATAAAATGACGCGATCAAATGAAAACGAACTAACTAGAGCTCAATTTGCGAATTTATTTAACTTTAGCGAAGTAGGAAAGGATAAGCTGACACCTCTACTAGATTTATTATACAAATATAAGCATGTATTCGCGAAGGACGATTTCGATTTGGGTTATTGTGACTTAGTAGAGCATAAGATAGATACTGGAAATAATCCCCCAATATGTCGTGCCCCATATCGAATTCCATATGCCCAGAGAGAAATAATGGATGAATTAGTGGATAAAATGATAAAGAGCGGAGTGATAGAGCCCTCCAGCTCTCCGTGGGCATTCCCGGCTTTGATGGTCCGTAAATTTGATAAAAGTTATCGAATGGTGGTGGACTATCGCCAATTAAATAAAATTACCCAGTTAGACCCTTATCCGTTGCCCCACATCCAGGAATCACTGAGTTTGCTGGGAAGAGCGCGATACTTTTCTTCTATGGATACCCTAAGTGGATTCTGGCAGATTCCCCTGAGCCCTGAATCCAAAGAAAAGACGGGGTTTAGCACTCCGTCGGGCCATTATCAATATAATCGCCTTCCAATGGGAATCGCATCAGCTCCTGCGACATTCCAAAGGATGGCAGATTTAATATTAAGCGGCTTGAAAAACAAGATTTGTCTCGTCTATATGGATGACATATTAGTATTTAGCCCAGATTTCGAATCGCACTTGGAACGATTGGAGTTGGTACTCCAGCGACTGGCGGCAGCTGGATTGAAGCTGAAGCCCCGGAAATGTCAGTTTGTAAGGCGACAAATAAAGTTTTTAGGACACGAAGTTTCAGAAGATGGTATCCGACCGGATCGGTCAAAAATAGAGTGCGTTAAGAATTTTCCTCAACCCCAGAATGAGCGAGATGTTAGGGCATTCTTGGGTTTGACAGGATATTATAGACGACACATGTCTCAATACGCAAAAATTTCAAAACCCCTTTCGGATTTATTAAAGAACGACGTAAAGTTTCACTGGAACCAGGAACATGAAACCGCGTTCGAGAAATTAAAGGAAATTTTGACTACAGCACCCTTGCTTAGGTCCCCAGATTTTAACAGCCCCTTTATATTGGCAACAGATGCTTCCAACACAGCGATAGGTGCAGTGTTGTCACAAAAAGATGAACGTGGAGAGCTTCCCGTAGCGTATGCAAGCAGATTGTTAAAA
Source organism: Centruroides vittatus (assembly GCF_030686945.1). Classification (NCBI taxonomy): domain Eukaryota; kingdom Metazoa; phylum Arthropoda; class Arachnida; order Scorpiones; family Buthidae; genus Centruroides; species Centruroides vittatus. The sequence continues at coordinate 141,861 of NW_027120695.1, read as the reverse complement.
TCAGCCGAGAAAAATTACAGCACAACAGAAAAGGAATGTTTGGCCGTGATTTGGTCGATCAAACACTTTAGACCCTATCTTTATGGAAGAAAATTTACAATTATCACAGATCATAGACCCCTTAGGTGGCTTATTAACGTTAAAGACGAAAGTTCGAGACTTAGTCGATGGAATTTAGCATTACAAGAGTATCAGTTCGAAATAATTCATAAACCAGGCAAGGCTCACACAAATGCAGATGCGTTAAGCCGAATGCCCGTAGCGAAAATTTGCGAGATGCAACCTATATATAGTAAGGTACAAATAAAGGAACAACAGTTAAAGGATCCCTTTTGTAAGCAAATTAGACAACAGTTAATGGGAAAATTGTCCTCCCGTGAAACAAACGTAGACTTCGCAGATTATTATTTAGACGCAGACGAAACCCTTTATCATCGAAAGGAAAACCCCGAGAGAAACGAAAAATGGGATAGAATAGTCGTACCCAAGGTTATGATAGATTATGTCTTAAAGTTGTTCCACGATATCCCCAGTTCAGGACATGTAGGTAAGAAAAAGATGCGAAAGAAACTACAGACACAGTTCTTTTGGCCAGAAATGAATAAGAACATAGCCCATTATTGCGATAGCTGTCAAGAGTGTGCGATGAGGAAAAGGCCCCAACACGGACACCAAGCCCCACTGCAGACGTTCCCTCGAGTGTCAAGACTCTTCGAACGCACTGCACTGGACATCCAGGGTCCCCTTCCTATTACTAATAACGGCAACAAATATCTATTGGTCTTTATCGATCATTTTTCTAGATGGGCCGAAGCGATCCCGTTGCCCGACATTACGGCAAAAACAGTGGCAAAAGCGTTCGTCACGCAGATTATTCTCCGACATTCGGTCCCGAAACAATTACTCACTGATAGAGGATCCAATTTCGTTTCCAAGGTTATGAGGGAGGTTTGTGAATTGTTAAAAATAGAAAGACTCCTTACTACAGCGTATCACCCCCAATGTAACGGAATGGTAGAGCGATTGAACAAAACGCTGATAGATATTTTAACTCATTATGTTGACGCGGATCAGCGCAATTGGGATGAAATGATCCCGTATGCTCTCTTCGCGTACAACACGACAGTACACTCGAGTACTAACGAAACGCCCTTTTTCCTTTTGTATGGACGCGATCCGACTTACCCCTTTGATATCGTTATCGAACCAAATAGACCCCGTTATGACATAAATGAAAATTACGCGAGCGAGTTAAGAGCGAGGATGACCTCAGCCCACAAATTAGCTCAGGAACACGCGGAAAAAGCCGCGTACGATAGAAATACCTATCATCAACGTAGGCACAAGCCATACAAATTCTCAATTGGAGACAGAGTTTTTGTTAATGAGGTAGTTATACCCGCGGGAGTGAAGCGAAAACTGGCCCCGCGATGGCACGGTCCCTATAGAATAATTGCAGAGACGAGCCCCGTAGACTTTATAGTCCAACACATCCAATCCGGGAAGAAATTACACACGCATGCTAATAGGCTGAAACCTGCAATCGCTAGGTTGGAATTTGTACCACCCGATGCAGGAGAAGGAAGCCCCGGCGTGAACAACGCAGATCCATCATCCCTAACGGAGGTGCAACCTCAAACAGAACAGGTTGACCCCTGGGACGAAATCATTTTAGACTCACTGCAGCAAAGCCAGACAGATATCACAAACACCGCCGGAGACACGGAAGTCGAACAACCCGTGATCCCGTCACAACCTACACACAACTATGCTCTCCGAAGTCAAGGACCAGTAAGCGATTATCCGTGGGTCCTTCCCAAGTCTTCGGGAAGTATACAACCAAATATGGGAGCGGTGCGGGACGCGAAGGTCGCCGAGACCGGTCGGCAAAATGAGGGCCTTCCGCGGCTGCCACACCCTACTCCAACTGGATTGTTCGCCGATTGTAAATGGTAGCTTCTCTTTCTTGTGAAAGAGGAGATATCATCCTCCAACTGGAGCGAGGTCTATTGTAAATACGCGTGCGCATTTAAATCAATTGTCACCAAATCGAAACTAGTAACAATGTAAACTCCCTTTTTGTCAGATGACGATGGAAAAGTTTATAGTAGTCTATGTGTTCATGTTGCTAAGCTACGCTGTAAACGACGTATCAACGATCGTACCTGCATTGACCAAAGGTATCATATTCTTACATCAGGGAAACTTCCTTATGACCACGAGTCAATGGACTATGGTCATCGAGATATCGTTCGAAGAATACGACAATTATCTTCGTGGTTTGCACCGTCACTTGACCTCATTAGTCCCCGTCATTAAAGAAGGTAAACGGAAGCAAGATGACCCTATGCAACCCTTGTGGACTTTAGCTGAAGCAGAACTGACAAACCTACAACGATCCCTCACCGACTTCGAGACAGAATATAAAGAACTAAAATCCACCGTAACTACAGGAAATCCCTCCCGATCGAAACGAGGATTAATTGACGTTGGAGGAAAAATCTTGAAGTTCCTCTTCGGTACTGCAACCTCGGAGGAAGTTGAAGCAATGAACAGTCAAATAAATAAATTATCCAGAAATCAACAAAAATTTGTGCACATTTTAGAGGCCCAAACAACCGTCATGAACCAAACCCTACAAGCGGTCAAGGACAACCGGAAGTACATCGACATGATGATTAGACGTCAAGATTATTTAGACAAACAACTCCAAATGTTCAGTTATACATTCGTCGTAAGTACAGCACTTCGATATGCAGAAAATGCCGTCATGGAGTTCCGAATCGGCGTCACGAACTTAAGACAGGCAGTCGAGATGCTAGAGAACGACAGACTCAGCTCATATTTCCTGCCAAGGTCACAGCTGTTAGAAGCACTAACGGAAATAAACAAACATTTACCTAGCGGAATCTCGTTGATCGAGACCCTAAACAAAGACAACGTCTTTAAATATTATCAATGGATAACCACCATAGCAGTGGCACTTCCGTCGACGCTGAGAATCTTTGCTAAGTTTCCATTAATCACCCCCGAAGGATATTTTGACTTGTACGAAGCGGTACAATTTCCCGCATACTTCCCCGTTTCCAAAACATTTGCCCATTACCAGACCGAATATCCGTATATCGCTTTATCGAGGAATCGACAACTTTACATGTTGCTAGAAGCCCATGACTTGCAAAAATGTAGGTCTGGATTGACCACGATTTGTGCACCAGAAGTCGCCGTGTGGAGACTTCCATATCAGTCGTGCGAATATGCGTTATTCATGGCAGATGAGCCAGTAGTAAACAAACTCTGTAAAAGAAGAGTATCTGTATATCCGAAACCAATGTTCCGTCGTATCGACGAAGAAGGGACTTGGATATACTCTACCCCATCACCTCTAAATTTGGTTATCGAGTGCAATCTGGAGAGAGATCAGCAACGCTCACCAGTCAAGATGATTAAACTGAACAACACAGGAATATTTAGACTGCCGATGACCTGCACCGGCCATGTGCCCGGCGTGCGACTCACGGCACACTTCCAATCAAGAACCTCCTTTAGAATTGCGCTCCGAAATCAATACGTGATACCCGCAATATCGGACGTTCTAAATCGTACTGAGATGAGAATTTTGCAGGGATACATCCGTGGAAACATCACCCCGGGTGTGCTCCAACCCCGAGGACAGGAGTGGTCCCTGGAATTATCAAAACGAAGACTACAGGAAATAGATCAAGAGATCAAATCAGTAAAGACGGATATCCCTTCGTCGACACCAGGTGTGTCAGAACAACCATTCTCAATGTGGAATCTAAGTCTTGTGGTCCCTGCTGTTATTATGTCGAGCCTTCTGATGGTTTGGAAATGCCACAAGCGGCCACACTGCTTGGGAAGACAAAGGTCAATGAGTCCTTATCCATCTTTCCAAAGAGGAAGAACGAATAGAACACGTCATATTGGAGATGACAGAACGGTTACTGAGGACCACGAAAGTGAAGCCACTTCCCAACATTCCTGAGGAAAGAGAGGACGAGCGAGAGAAATTAACCGAACCGAAACGGGAAGAAGCCATAACACTTCCCGTCGGCTTTGAAACGATTCTGACACAGATGAGATGGTTATAGGGAAAAAAACGGCGCGGAAAAAAAATTTTTTTACTCGTGTCGCAGTAGAATTTTATATTAATCTGTTAGTTAGAAAACCAAGACTCAACCAATTTTTCTTTCCTTTTGTATAGAAACGAGAAAAATGGAGGAAGACCGAGCAGTGGCTATCCCGGAACAGGCATCACCCGGAGACTCCCTTCCGGATCCTGCCCTGGTGGCCTTGTTTGAGTGTCCAGTCTGCTATGAACACATGGCACCCCCTACCTTCCAATGTCTGTCGGGCCATACAGTCTGTGCCCGATGCAAAACACAAGTCCGACAATGCCCCGTCTGCCGCGGAGAATTGAGAAATATTAGAAATCTGACCCTAGAAAAGCTGGGCGAAATCATAGCTCTGCCGTGTGCCTATAAAGACAACAGATGTCCGGAGAGAAGACCTCTCAAGGACAAAAGAGTGCATGAGCAATACTGTCCCTTCCGGACGTGTTCTTGCCCCTCCTTGGATGATGCTTGCACCTGGGAAAGAGTATACCAACAAGTAATACCGCACCTAACCGAGCACCACTCTTACATACATCATATAAACCATAACTCAGTACGGATGTCCATCGTAGGATTTGATGCATCCATACCGCTCACGTGGATATCCTGTCTCCATTGTCACCAAAAGGATTTCATTATCCAAATCATTAAGACAGAAACAATCGACGAGAACTCCCCCCTTTATATCATAGCTCAAAATGTAGGAAGCCGCAAAGAATCAGGGCGCTTCCGAGTAAGAATTGAAGTTCGCGGCAGAGGCAAGACATTGCAATGGGAATCTATTCCCAGGAGCGTGACCGGAGACTTAAAGTTCATCATACGAATGAGAGATTGCATGACCTTAAGCATAAAAATGTTAGAGCGGATGCTCGAGAGTCACGTCCTAAATGTGCTGGTGACTATCTCCCCCGTAAGAAATCGAGGGACTGTCGAGGAACCCGAACCAGATAGCGAGGACTGAAAGGGCCCCTGTTTGGCGTCAGATGAGGTTCCCCTCCTCAGCTTATAACGAAACATATATGCATACATATTCGGGAGAGATCGCGTACGAAAACCGCTCTTCCGTGGAAAAAGAGGGTACCAGCCGGCATATTAAAGCTAAACACGCTTTTATCATTTAACCAATTTTTTCCTTTTATCTTTAACAGAAAAGACAATCGTGATGGAGACAGCCTGGAATACGGAAGAAAGCAGACGAAGGAGCAATGGGCCATTCAGTATGGCCAGAAAGCGAATTTACGGTGAACTCGGACACCGTGAGAGGTGCCCTTTGGCGGGTAACTCAAAACCCCCGGCCGGGAAACCCCGAAATAATCCTCTTGCCGCAACGGGTTGAAATAGATCCCGACCTGCGGAGGGAAGTTGAACAGTTGGTGTCTGCCGCCATAAGCAAGGTAAATTGCATCCCAAAGAGGGACGATTCCCCGCAGGCGGGAGGAGCCCAATTGCCACAGATGAGAATCAATGACGCTTTTCCACCTCGGACCCGACAGGGGGTGGGAAGAGGCCGAGCGATCTTGGAACAGATGAGAAAAATCATCCAGTGCTAAGATCGGGAAAGACAGGCCTTTCAAGAAAAAGAAGAAATGTTTCTGGCGGCGGGGAGAGCCAGAAGTTGGCGCCCCCAACGATAAAAACTAAAAAATAAATCGAAAAAAAAAAGAGGGGGATAATAAGAAATGCGAAGACCCCATCGCAATGACGGACGCTCCCTATTCAAGGATTTTGTATCTTTATAATATTTGTTATACTCCTTCGTTTCATAATTATCCATATCAATCATAATGTAGTAGATGTAGTAATAGAAATTTTTCTTATAACCCATATTAAACTGTTTATTACTTAGTTTGTTTGACGATCAATGCGATAACCGATCGGTCGCGAACCAAAGCAGAAACCCAGCGCGGTTCGGCCGGGGAAACGGAAAACGGGATCGCCGATTCTGCAAGCGCGTAAATCGGACTGGCAACCCGAGTCGCCAGGTAAAATGTCGCTAACCTCAGAGCGACATTTTAAATGGCGGGGAGCCGTGTAGGGATCGCAAAAACGCGTAAAAATGGTGAATAATTATAAAGTTCCTAAGTCGGGAAGTTTCGAGAGTCAAATCGTGTCAGGAACACACGTTGGTGATGTAAACCAAACACGAGAGAAACTTTCCCAAACTTATCCTAAAACAAACGCGACCGAGAGGATGTCAACCGAGAGAGAGGGAGCTTTGTCCAGGTGCTCGTGTACGAATGTCAGAAACGGGAAACAGAGGAAGGTAAATGGCCACCGAAGCATCTGGCAGACAGCGTGAGGTCAAAAACGTCAAAGAGAGGGCCATAACGGCGGAATATACGAGCACGAACTTCAAAGACTCCGTCAACACCTCTCGAAACTCTCCCGACCCAGATCAGTCTCCGATTTCGCATAGAAACAAAAGAAATGACCAATCGGGGTAAGGGAGAGGAGGAATAAAACCAATCAAAAGGGTGAGATTCAAAAGGGAAAATATTATAAAACTCCTGTCGCGAAGACAGGGGTTCTCCTCCAGACAGCAAGTTTGATTCTCCTGCGGTCTTTCGAACAAGACGTGCGACGATTCTCCTGCGGTCTTTCGAAACAAGACGTGCGACGATTCTCCTGCGTTCGAGTTCCTTTCCACCCAGAGTCCACCCAAGTCAAGATGATCCGGAGATCACGGGAAAAGAGACTGTCTCTCCAGAATTAACCAAGGAACATTCCCAACGTGACAACAACAACGCTAACGATCTAGATCGTATTGTGTTGAAATTATATGTAAGTTAATTTAGTAGTTAGAATAAACGGTTTTGTGTAAGACACTTGTCATCTTTGTCTCCTACCGCCACCACCCACATACGATTTCGACCCTAGGTTTTCCTGACGCGTGATTAACTGTTTTCCCCTGGAAGTCGGCGGCCTTACAATAGTTTGTAAATTTATGTTCATGTTATCTAAAATGTTGTATGTACATAAATAAGCCTATAGGATCCAGGAATAAATCTTTGTTAATACCTTACTGTATGAGAAAGTGTGAAGTCCTTTGTTTTTCTTTATATTGTATCGCCTGTTTCCCAACCATGTACCCTGTATATCCAGGTATATCAGGATCGCGACAGGATTTGTGTAATTTATTGGGAAAGGCTTTGTTGTAAAAGGACTAGTCGCCTGTGATAACTGTTGTTTCGTGTTCTCTGTGCGTGAGGTATCGTTGCATTATGGAGGAGCAAATTACGAGTGGTTCATCAGGAGTTGGAGCCGGAGAAATTGAAAATGTGCCTGTTGTAACTGGTCTCATGGGCATGATTCCATACTTCTCAAACTCACCCAGCGATATATTCGATGTGCGAATATTTTTTCAAACCCTGGAGAATGTTTCCTCATTAGCAAGTTGGAACGAGACGTCAAACTTTTCGTTCTTCAGACCCGTATGAAAGATGAGCCTCTATCTGTTCTTTTCGATCTGAGAGATCAAGGGGTTAGTAGGTATGACAAGATAAAAAAGGAGATTATTAAGTGTTTTGGCCGCAAGGACATGGGGCGCGATCCGTTTGACCAATTATTAAAGATTTCCCAGCGTAAGGGGGAGAGAGTATACGAATACGGCGTAAGAGTAAAATCGTTGTTCTCCCGGGCTGTAACAAATAACAAAAACTTGGCAATGTTGCGCGATAACACTGTCAAGGAGTGTTTCGTAATGGGGCTACTTGTAGAAATAAAAAGGCAAGTTATGCAAGGTAGACCAAGTACCTTGGAGGAGGCAATAGCAAGGGCTGAGGAGGAAGAACTTGAATCAGCCTGCAATAAGCGAAACGGGTTTAGCGAATTATATGCTAACTCAGAGAATGTTAGGCCCCCAAGTGAACGGGAAGAGAAATTAAGCAACCGGGTTACAGAATTGGAGACCCAAATAAAAATCTTAAACGAGTCGCTATCATCCATGCTAGACCAAATAAAGATAACTAGAAAACCTAATAGATGGGGGAGACCCGTAGGTGTTATACTTGTGGGGAACTTGGCCACATTTCTAACCAATGTGACAAGAAGAATTTAAACCAATACACGGCCATTTGGGAGGTCAGGCATGTGACCGTTTAGCAACCTTGAGACTGACCGAATATATACGTTTGAAGGAGCGTGGGTTACCGATTATTGAGGCTAAGCTAGCAGGGCGGGGTATCAACGCATTAATTCACACTGGTGCTGAGCATACGGTAGTGAGGAATGAGTTTACCGAGATGATAAAGGAGGACAACACTGATTGGATAGTCCCGAATAAATTATGCATCAGAGGTATGTCGGGAGAAATAATAGGTAGTGATGAAGCCCTTCTTCTGAGGTATAATGTGCTTGACAAAGACAAGGTAGATTTTAGGGTTCTTATTGTACAGTTTCCCAACGGAGTGCAGTACGAGTTAATTATCGGAATGGATATAATAAGTAGGCAACCTGGGATACTGTCAAGTATTATTCCTATTTCAAGGCATAGCGATTCGATAAAATTTAGTGAAATAAGTATAAACATTAATAGTGACACATCTCCCATTGAAGGTATTTGGAAGTTAGATCATCTGAATGACGAAGTTAAACATAGGGTAAACGAAATTTTAAATAAATATCTAGAGGCTATTGCCAAGGAGATCACAGACTTGTCAGGGGCGAGTAAGTACATACACTCTGTTAAACTCACTACCGAACAACCCGTGAGGGTAAAGCAGTATCGTATTCCGTTTAGTTATCTACCGGCTCTAAAAAGAAAGGTCAGTGAATTTTTAAAAGCGGGAATTTTCGAGGAAAGCTGCTCTGAGTGGAACTCTCTTATCCACGTCGTACCTAAGGACTCAGGGGAAATTCGGTTCACTTTAGATCTACGAAAAATAAACGAGGTGACTAAGGCTCAGGTGTTCCCCATGGCAAGGGTAGACAACATTTTGTCGCAACTAAATGGAAATAAATACTTTTTGTACTGGATCTGAAGGCGGGTTACTTTCAGATCCCGCTTGATCCTAGAGTGCGGCACATCTTCTCATTTTCAACTTCATGGGGAAAATTCCAGCTATGTAGAATGCCACAGGGTGCGAAGAATAGCGGCAGGTTTTTCCAGCATCTGATGAACAAAGTACTGGCAAAATTCGTGGGGAACAGTTGTTTCATCTTCCAAGATAACGTAGTTTTATTTTCGTCGAAATTGGAAGACCGTCTCGAGTTATTGGAACGCGTAATCAGTGCATTAAAGGATGAAGGGTTAAGGTTAAACCCATGTAAATGCCAAATTCTAGCACCTGAAGTAAAGTACCTAGGGCACGTGATAAATAATAAGGGGGTAAGTCCGGACCCGCATAATGTCAATTCGATAATGGAGATGGAACCACCCAGAACAGTAAAGGGTGTCCGTAGTTTCTTAGGAGTGTTGCCGCCTCGAGCGCCACCGTATTTTTTTGTGAGAAGAAAAATGATAATTTAAAAATGTTTGGAGACGACAGTTTTTGTAACGGCCAAGTAACGGCCAAGGGCGTCAGCCATATTGTTTTTTTTCTTCTTGTTCTTGTGTAACGACCCGCAAACCGCATTAAACTTTTATCAAACCGCAAGTGTTTTTTTTTCATATTTATACAGTCCATTAAAGATCGACAAACATCTGGTTCGTCGAGGCGGATAGAAGAAAAGAGACTGTTGTAATAAAAAGAAAAAATATGACAAGGTTCCCTCTGTCGCGTAGCAGCAGAGTTAACGTTTTTTTAATGTAAACAACCGCATGCAAGTCAGCCATGTCGTTTACTCGTGAAGTCCACGTGTAAAGTTATTTAATTCAATAAAAAGTAATAGGTTATGGGCCCAGTCCACGTCCAGTCCACGTGAAAATAAGAAAAGTACAGTTTTGAATGAAAGAGATCACTGTGGAGCGTCTCTGAAGTTATACTTGGTTGAATACGTGCGAACGAGAACGAATAGAAGGAAAATGGCTGCCAGCGGGGATTACAAGGTAAACGTAGATAAGCTCGAAGGGCCTGAAGATTGGGCAAAATGGAAATGGCACGTTTCTATGGTGTTGCGTTCATACGGATTAGAAGATATTATTAACGGAAAACGTGTACGCGTTGAGTTACCAACAGAGCCGACGAATGAACAAAAGGCAACATACGCTGAGTGGCAGAAAGACGACGCGAGGGCGGCAAGTTTAATAGCAAGTACGCTAAGTAAACCAGTTGCTGAGCTCGTGTTGACGTGCAACGGTGCGAAAGAAATTTGGGATAAATTACGTGCGCGATTTGAGCGCAGCAGTACGCAACGTTTGAACATGTTAATTGAAGCCTTCTTTCGAGTTAAACGGGATGAGAAGGAGGACATTAGCACGCATGTTGCCAAACTGCAAAAGTTATTTGTTGATTTAAACGACGAATTAACGAAACACGAAGAAAATACTTTGTCTGAAAGAATATTAAACGGCCGAATTTTATCTACATTGGGAAAAGACTATGATAATTTCAAAGACCTTTGGGACACGATTCCGTCAAAAAATCAAAGTTTGAATTTACTCATTGAAAAACTGTGCACGATTGAACTGCGTGATCAAGGCACAACCGAAACAAATGCGTTTGTCGCTTCTGGCGAGTATAAAAAGAAGCAGAATTCTGGAAAAACAAAAATGTCAGTGGAACGGGCAAAACAAAAATTTCCATGTAACAAGTGCAAACAATTGGGTCATTGGGCAGCAGATTGTCCGCAGAAAAAGACAGGTGTCGGGAGTAATAAGCAACGAAGTGTCAATGTATTCATTTCACATGTCATGGGCGCGTCGGTTGGAAACTACATTGATGCAAATAAATGGTATTGTGATAGTGGCGCAACCAAGCATATTACCCCAAACAAACAATACTTCGTCTCATATAGAGAATTTGTTGTTCCTGAAGTAATCTCACTTGGAAAGCAAAATGTGAGTATGTATGCACATGGCCAAGGAACAATAAGGATTCAAGTTCGACGAAACAATATCTGGTATAATGCTGAAATGAAAAATGTTTTGTACGTCCCTGATGCAAGTGTCCACTTGTTTTCTGTCAGAGCAGCAGCATCGAACGGCTACAGGATAGTAATCGATGAGAGAAGTGTTAAAATTCGAGACGAAATTGGTAAGAACACTGTCATGACTGGTTACATGAAAAATGGTCTGTACATGCTCGATATACGCGTTGTAAAACCATATAAAAACATTCGGGTGAATTTTGTGACAGCGTCTGATACTCTACAGGTGTACCATGAAAGGTTTGGTCATCAAAATAAACAGCATGTAAAAGATGTTTTGAAGCAAATGAACATCAACGTGGAAGGTTGCAAAGAAGAATTCTGTGATGGATGTGCTTTGGGAAAAATGCATAGACTACGATTTAAGCAAAGAATGAATCGTCCAACAGTTACTGGCGAATTGATCCATGCAGATGTGAACGGACCAATGTCCACCGAATCTTTAGGAGGAGCACGTTACTACGTATGTTTCAAGGATGACTTCAGCAAGTTTCGACGAATTTTCTTTTTGAAACAGAAAAGCGAAGTACGTGATGTGCTTGAGCAATTTTTAAATGAAGCTAGAACAAATGGACATGTCAAACAATTCAGATGTGATGGAGGTACGGAGTTTGTCAACAAAAGAGTTGCTGAATTGTTCGCAAACAGAGGGATAGAACAATGGATTCCTCCACCTTATACACCTGAGCAAAATGGTGCAGCTGAACGCGAAAATCGTACCATTGTGGAAACAGCACGTTCTATGTTGAATCCAAGCAAATTACCGAAAGGATTGTGGGCAGAAGCATGCAACACTGCCGTATATCTTTTGAATCGTACTGGAAAATCTTCAGTTCAGAACAAAGCTCCTTATGAATTATGGTATGGTAGACAAGTAGGAAGACTTGATCATCTGAGAATCTTCGGCACTGGATGCTACGTACATGTAAACAAGAATTTTCGATCGAAGTTTGACAATAAAGCTATTTTCGGACAGTTGGTTGGGTATGTTAACGATAAGGATGGATTTCGAGTCTGGATTCCTTCTCAAAGAAAAGTGATTATGAGTCACGATGTGAAATTCAAACCAGAAGTCAGTCTGCAATCGGCAAAGTGATACTGTGGAATTTGACTTTCCTCGAGAGCAGCAGCCGACATCGGGTCGGTGCACTCCGTTGTCTGAGGTGAAGGAACCGGAGGAGGTCACATGCCGAAACGGAGAAAATCAAATCAAAACTGAAGAATTCGTCACGACGTCTTCTTCTGGAGGAAGCAAAAATCAAAGTGAATGTGATAAAAGAAAGGAATCAACGGAACTTTTATCGAAGCAAAATAATGAAACTTCTGACAAAGAAAACTGGAGAAGCAAGAGACAGCGAGGTAAACCATCCTGGATGGAAAGCAATGAATTTTTAATGATAGCAGGAGTTGTTGCTGGGGAATACAAAGACCCAAACTCATTTTCTGAAGTATTGCAATCGAACGAGAGAGAACTATGGATGCATGCCATTCACGAAGAAATGGAATCTCTAAAACAAAACGACACATGGAGGTTAGTCGAACGTCCGAAGGATGCACAGGTTGTGAAAAATCGTTGGGTTCTGCGCAAGAAAACTAAAAGTGATGGAAGCACTCGCTTCAAAGCTCGGTTGGTTGCAAAAGGTTATGCCCAAAAACCAGGAATTGACTACGAGGAAACATTTAGTCCTGTCGCACGTTATGACACCATTCGAACCTTGTTAGCAGTAGCAGCTGCAAAGAATATGCAATTGGAACAGTTTGACGTAAAGACAGCTTTCCTCAATGGCATACTTGAAGAGAAAGTGTATTTGGAACAACCAGAGGGTTTCGATGATGGTACCGGTCGAGTATGTCTCCTGAAAAAAAGTCTGTATGGGCTGAAGCAGGCACCACGTTGCTGGAATAAACGATTTATCGGATTTATGAAGAAAGCAAGTTTTCAAAACAGTACTGCAGATCCTTGTCTTTTTTATCGAAACCAGAATAAAAGGCAACTGTATATCGCAATTTATGTAGATGATGGTCTTATTGTCGGCAGTGACAAGAAAGAGATCGCTGATTTTTTGAGAGCTCTGCAACAAGAATTTAATATGACGACAGGGTCTCTCGACAATTTTCTTGGGATGAAAATAAAACAATATGAAGATGGATCAATTACAGTAAGTCAAGAAAATTACACAAAAAGAATATTAGAAAGATTCCAAATGGCTGAATCAAATGCAGTCTCAACCCCTGTTGGCTGTGAAGAAAGTGATCTCGACGAGGCAGTGTCATCTGATATACCCTATCGCGAGGCAGTGGGCTGTCTCATGTATCTTGCAACTGCGTCTCGTCCAGATATCGCCTTTGCAGTGAATAAAGCTGCTCGAGCTACAGAGAAACCAACTATTCAAAATTGGAATCAGGTAAAGCGTATATTTCGGTACTTGAAAGGTACTATGAACTGGGGCATCATTTATAATAAAGAAGAAGAACTGAAAGTCTACAGTGATTCAGATTTCGCTGGTGACAAGAAGACAAGACGTTCAACAACTGGAATTATCGCGAAATTCTCGAATGGAGCTATATCATGGACTAGCCAATTACAAAAAGTAGTGGCAACTTCCACAACTGAAGCAGAGATTATCTCAGCAAGTGAAGGAGCAAAAGAATTAATCTGGCTACAACGTTTATTGTCTGAATTGATTGAAATGCCAAAGCAGCCTCCAACGCTATATATTGACAACGCAAGTGCTATAAAGCTAGCAAAGAATCCGGAATTTCATCAACGGTCCAAACATATCGAGGTTCGACACTTTTATGTACGTGAAAGATTTTTAAATGGTGAACTCAAATTGGAGCACATCGACGGAAAGAACCAATTGGCCGATCTGTTGACGAAGCCGCTTGAACGTGTCCGATTTGAACTGCTAAGAGAAAAGATTGGTTTACGAAGATTGTAACCATGTAATCATTAAGCAAGTCTTATTTTTTCTTTTGGAGGAAGTGTTGTAATAAAAAGAAAAAATATGACAAGGCTCCCTCTGTCGCGTAGCAGCAGAGTTAACGTTTTTTTTAATGTAAACAACCCGCATGCAAGTCAGCCATGTCGTTTACTCGTGAAGTCCACGTGTAAAGTTATTTAATTCAATAAAAAGTAATAGAGACAATTTCGCAAGCAAATAAGATTGAGTTCAAACTTCATTAAGTCGCCTATCCAAGGTAGGAAGAATTTATTTGTCCGTTACACGTGGTAGAGAGTTTAAAATGGATCAGCTCGAGAAATTAAGGAAAAAACGCGCTTCGATAAGAGCTAGTGTGACGAGATTAATTAGTAAAGTCGATAGTCTAGTTGAAAGCGACGATAGAGAGACAGGAACCTTTCTAGAAATACTGGATTAGTTTAGTCAAAAGGAAGAGTTGTTGAGAACGTTAAACAGGGAGATTGAGGGCCTCATTACTAGCCCAACTGAATATGACACTGAGATAGTCAATAGTGAAGAATATGAGGACAAAATTATAAGTTGTAAATTTAAGATCCAGTCTCGTATTAAACGATTAGAAGCAGATTCGTCCGTCGTTATGGTGAGTCAGGCTCCCGTAGGTCGAAATAACCCCGCTAATATTAAATTGCCAGAGATTCCTCTACCAAAATTCTCTGGAAGATATGAAGAATGGAGTAACTTTAAAATGCAATTTGATAATATAATTTCGTAAAGCGAGCAACTGTCGGCTGAACAGAAACTACATTATTTGAAAGCTGCTCTCATAGGGGAAGCTAAGAGTTTAAAAACGTTAAATGATTCATTTGCTTCATTGTTTCAAGCGTTACAAGAGAGGTACGAAAACAAGAAATTAATAGTAGAAACCCATGTTAATGCGATTCTGGACTCTGTAAAACTAGCCTATGAGTCAGCAAAGGGTTTGAGGAACTTAATTGATATTGTCAATCGGAATATGCGAGCTCTAAAGGTCCTGGGATATGAAAGGAATGAGCTCTCCGATATCTTAATTCTAAACATTGTACTTCAGAAACTGGATAAGGAGACTCTAAAACAGTACGAGTTCAGTATTAGTTCGAATGACGTTCCTAAACTAGATAATTTGATTTCATTTTTGGAAAAGCGTTCTCAGATTTTAGAAAATATTAATAAGGCCACGTTCGTGAAGCCAAGGTGTAATCAAGATAGAGTTAAACCGAGAAACTTATTTGTGAAATGTAACAATTCTATGTCTCGTTGCATTTTATGTAAGCAGAATCATCCTGTTTACAATTGTGATTCTTTTCTACAGTTGGAAGTCTCCCAAAGAAACGATGTTGTGGCCAAAAACAATCTCTGCTTCAATTGCTTAAGTGATCGGCATAAGTTATCAAATTGCAACTCCAAAAGCTGCTGTAAAATATGCCGAAAGCGACATAATACATTACTGCACCAAGAGAAACAAGCTATAATTGGTTCAAATGCACCAGTGATCGACAGCAAACCGATTCCAACCAAGCAGGATCTTAATCCCGACGCAATAGAGTTTCGTGAGAGTATACCTCACTCACTATCATGTATTGACAAGGGAAATAAGACAGTAATTTTCTCGACAGCCATGGTTTGGGTTTTAAATCATACTACCGGAGCCAGCATTCAAGCGCGCGCAGTATTGAACTCGGGCAGTATGTCAAATATCGTAACTAGAGATTTCACAAGTCGTCTCGGCACACCGCAAGAAAGAATCGATCTCACAGTCTCTAGTATAAGCGGAAATAAAACCTCGGTCAAATTTAAGCTGCCTGCTACAATAATAAATGGTAATGGATCCTTTTTCTAAGACGCTAGAGTTCTTAGTGGTGCCAAGGATCACGGATTTACTTCCGGTTTCCTCTCTACACGTCAGCAAAACAGAAATACCCCGTCAGTTAGCTGATCCAAGATTTGCTACACCAGGCAAGATTGACATGCTTATTGGAGCTGAAGCATTTTTTGAAATAGTCAAGAACGATCAAATTTGTCTATCGTGCAACAATAACCTAACATTTCGCAACACAGTTTTTGGATACATCGCAACTGGGTCCACAGACTCTAATGATCAAGATCAATATTGTGGACTAATATCAGAGTCAGAATCAATCGATAAATGTTTACAAAGGTTCTGGCAAATAGAAACTCTTACAGAGGCTCCAAGTTTGATGAGTAAAGAAGAAGAGTATTGCAAAAATAATTATTAAAGAACTCACAGACGTAATGAAAATGGGAGATACATCGTGCAGATGGCAACCAAGGAGATACAAAACTTGGGAGAGTCAAGGAAGTTAGCATTGAAAAGATTGAATCAATTGTGGAAGAGACTATCAAGGGACAAACAATTAAAGGAGTTATATCAGAACTTCATGAAGGAGTATTTGGACATGGACCACATGGAAAGAGTGCAGGAACCTCCCGCTGATCAGACAGCATACAATATATGTTACTACCTTCCGCATCACGGTGTGTTTAGACCAGACAAAACCACTACAAGGTTAAGGGTAGTCTTCAACGCATCTGCTCCCACAACTTCTGGACTGAGTCTAGATGATCATCTCTTGAAAGGTGAAGTAAAGGAAGATGTTTTCGAGATCATGACAAGATTTCGAAAATACAAGTACGCTTTTACAGCAGATATCCAGAAAATGTTTCGTTAAATTCTAATTGAGCCCTCACAACGAGATCTCTTAAGAATTGTTTGGAAGAACGAGGAAGAAGAGATGCCAGTCACCTACAGACTGAAAACTGTGACTTATGGAACTGCCAGTACTCCCTTATAGCAGTGAGAACCCTTAAGCAGTTGGCTTACGATGAAGCAGCAAGATATCCTCTGGCCTCTAAAACCATATTACGAGATGTCTACATGGACGACATTGTGTCAGGTGAGCAAGATTTTGATGCTGCCCTTGAACTACAATCTCAGTTGTGCAACATGTTGAGCACATGTGGAATGACACTACACAAATGGAACTCTAATTCAATGAAATTCATGAACAGTAGTTCACCAGAAAATAAGGAACATTGCTTTTCCTCAAGTGCGGAACCAACAGTAAAAACCTTAGGCATTATTTGGAAGCCGGTTGAAGATCAGTTCATATTCAGGGTATCGATTCCAGAAAAATTGCTTTATACAAAACGAGAAGTATTGAGTGTCATCGCCAGACTTTATGACCCCTTGGGTCTTCTGGGACCAGTTATAACTCGAGCAAAGATCTTTCTACAGAAGCTGTGGCTCAGTAAGCTCGACTGGGAAGATACTCTACCAGAAAACCTTAACTATGATTGGGTGAACTTTGTGTCGTCCTTGAAAGCCCTGGACGATCTTAAGATCACTAGATATATTCTAACAGATCCACTTCAAAGGGCTGTCTTGCTAGGATATGCAGATGCCTCGGAGTCAGCTTATGGAGCAGTAGTTTACATGCATTGCATAAGGGAAGATGGAACTGGCAAGACACGACTTATTGCTAGTAAATCTCGTGTCGCTCCTCTTAAGGTTATGACAATAACTCGATTAGAGCTATCAGCTTGTCTAGTACTGTCTCAACTTGTCAAAAAAGTACGCTCATGTCTGCAAATGGATATAGCTGAAGTGATCCTACACACAGATTCAACTATTGCCATCGCTTGGATCAACACTTCCGCATATCGCCTGAAGACCTTTATTGCGAATCGTGTGGAAAAGATCCAATCTATTACTGAAGGCTGCCACTGGAAACATATAACTTCCCACTCCAATCCTGCAGATGTAGTTTCTCGGGGTTTAAATCCGCAAGATCTACTATCCATGGAATTATGGTGGAGTGGAGCACAGTCTCAAGTAGTACCAACCGTTCAACGTCAGGATGAATATGCCATCGACACTTCCTCCGATGAAAAATATCTATCTGAGCTTAAAAAACAATCGCACGTTAATTTGGTGTCAGTGTCAAGCTCTGACCTTGACAATTCCCTGTTTGAACTTAGTAATAATTACATCAAATTAATTCGCATACTTAGTTATATTTTCCGGTTTCTACATAACATAAAACACGTAACTCGTCGATTTGGCCTTTTATCAAGGAAAGAACTCCAAGAGTCCAAAATTTATTTGATCGGCAAAGTACAAGGAATGGCCTTTGCCGAGGAAATAAAAACATTGCAAATGGGAAGGAATCTAACGAAGGGTCAATTAAGCAGATTACATCCCTTTCGAGATAAACAGGGTCAAATGAGAGTCGGCAATAGATTGAGCAATTCAAATTTATCATTTAATAAAAAGTTTCCAATTCTGCTACCTAAAAATCACAAGTTAACCCACTTGATTATGAGATATTATCATCTGAAAAATTTGCATGTTGGTGCACAGACTTTACCTCGTCAGACAAGAATTCTGGCCTTTAAGTGGAAGAAACCTGGCCAGAAGGGTGATACATGAGTGCCTCGTTTGCTTTAGAAATAAACCCAAAGTCATGGAACAAATCCTAGGAAATCTTCCTTCGGAGCGAATGACTCCAAGTCCCCCCTTTAAACATGTAGGGATTGATTTTTGTGGTCCCTTTCTTATTAAATATAAGGGACAAAGAAAGGGCACCTATCAGAAGTGCTACGTCGCAATCTTCGTTTGCCTTGTGACTAGGGCAATTCACCTTGAAGTAGTTACCGACCTAACAACCGAGGCAATGATAGCAACCTTGAAAAGATTTTTTAGCAGAAGGGGTAAAAGTGCGTCAATTTGGACAGATAATGCCACAAATTTTGTGGGTGCCAGTGCGGAATTGAAACGCCTACATAACTACGTAAAAGCACCTCTTGACAGTTTAGCTGATTATTTCGCCAGCGAGGAGGTCAATTGGAAGTTCATACCGCCCAGATCACCAAATTTCGGTGGCCTTTGGGAAGCAGGAGTGAAGTCCTTTAAACATCACCTAAAAAGAACCGTGGGTAACTCGCATCTAACTATAGAGCAGTTTATAACTATCACCACGCAGATAGAAGAAATTTTGAATAGCCGACCGCTCACTCCTATGTCCTCTGATCCAAGCGACTTCCAAGTTCTAACTCCAGGACACTTTCTTATCGGAAGACCTCTGACTAGACTACCGGAGTCAGATCTCACCAGTAAACCAGATAACTATTTGTCTCAATGGCAAATGTTAACTAAATTTGTTCAAGTTATATGGCGTAAATGGAAATTGGACTACCTAAACAACCTACAGGCCCGACATAAGTGGCAATTTGAGAAGGACAATATAACACCAGACTCAATGGTCGTCTTAAAAGATGAAAACCTCCCACCTCGGAAGTTGGTCGATGGGCCGCATACAGGAAGTTATCAAAGGACCCGACGAGAAGGTGAGAGTTGTTCTGGTGAAAACCCCTCAAGGTGTTTTTAAGAGAAGCATAACCAAATTGTGCCTGTTACCATCCATCTAGAAAGAAAATGTGATTCTCCTTGGTGACCTACACGGGTCATTTCTGTTGTAATTGTTAAATTTAAATTTAATGTTTAACATTGTTTATTGAAGTATTACTTCAACGCGGGCCGGGATGTCGCTGCCTCTAGCGCCACCGTATTTTTTTGTGAGAAAAAAAAATGATAATTTAAAATTGTTTGGAGACGAGAGTTTTTTGTAACGGCCAAGTAACGGCCAAGGGCGTCAGCCAATATTGTTTTTTTTCTTCTTGTTCTTGGGTAACGACCCGCAAACCGAATTAAACTTTTATCAAACCGCAAGTGTTTTCTTTCATATTTATACAGTCCATTAAAGATCGACAAACAAGGAGCTTTGGGCTTCTTTAGAAATTTCATTTCGTCCTTCTCAGACATTGCGGCACTTCTTACTAACCTCACGAAGAATGGAAAGAGTTTTGTTTGGAGTAGTGAGTGCCAAAAAAGCTTTAATAAATTGAAGGAAGCAATAACTCATCCCCCAGTCTTGGCCCATCCTGATTTCAACGAACCTTTCTTTCTGCATACTGACGCTTCGGATAGGGCTGCGGCTGCCGTTCTGGAGCAGCGGCGTTAAGAAGGTCTAGCCCCAATAGGCTATTTCAGCAAAAGATTTCAAGGGGCTGAGGTAAATTACTCAACTATTGAAAAGAAGTGTCTCGCGATCATACTGGCTTTAAGGCATTTTAAATATTTGATCCTAGGCCAAAGAACGGTCGTTTTATCTGACCACAAGCCCTTGGTTTTTTTAAGTAATATACAGCACGGCAGCCGTCGTTTGACCCGTTGGGTCATGGAATTAGCCGATTACCACATTGAAGTGCAACATATAAAAGGGGTAGACAATAAAGTCGCTGATTTTTTGTCAAGAAACGTAAATGGAATAAATTATTTTAGTTTAAAAGTAACTGCAGAAATCCCAAGTAAGCATGAAATTTGCTCATCCCAAGATGGGGATAGTATATTCGGCCCCATAAAGAGAGACTTGTTGAGAAATGATGGGAGGTCAGGAAACCTCAGCTCTGAATATCTGGTCATGAATGGTTGATTGTATAGAAGGTTATTCGTAAAATCCCGTGGCGACTATTGTAACCAACTATGTGTGGGCGATAATATTGCGGCACGTGTAGTTAGGGCTGTCCATGAAAATAAACATTCCGACTATTGGGGAGTTCGGAAAACTGTAAAAAATATCGAAAAAAATATTTCATCAGGAATCTAAAAAACAAAGTTAGCGATGTTGTAAAGGAATGTGAACGGTGCCAGCGGCATAACATTCACAAAGGAAAAGCCTCGTTTCAAGAGAATGAACTTGCTGAGGCTCCCTTTCAAAAGTTTGCCGTTGACATCATAGGTCCCATTCGAAAAACTAAAAAGGGAAACCAATATATATTAGTAATCATCGATATCTTTACCCGTTTTGTCGAGACTTATCCGTTGGCTGACAAAACTGCTTGGTCGGTAAGTAATATAATTTTTGACAATAGAATTTGTAGATATCGCACCCCTGAAGTGATAGTTTCTGATAGAGGAACTAACTTCCTGTCTTCCTTGCTTTCAGACTGTTGTAGATGGCTTGGAATTAAAAGAAATGTAACCACGGCCTTTAGACCTTGTTCGAATGGTTTTTGTGAAAGGGCTAATAGGTCTATTATTGATATGATCGCTAAGTCTTCCGACGAGAGTGACCTTGAGTGGGACGATTTGATTCCGTATGCGTGTTTCGCATACAATACTGCCCATCACTCGGCTATTGAAGATTAACCGGCTTTCCTTTTGTATGGAATCGATCCCATTGCACCTAACATAGATCATGTCCATGAGACCATGACTATTGACGAACGTAGAACCTCCCTGATGAAAAAACTCCGCTCTTTCAGAAAGATGGCCAGTGAGCAAGCGCAGAATTACAATAAAAAAAAAGGAAGGGAACATTGCAATAAGAATAGAGAATTAAAAAAATTCTTCGAGGGTCAAATGGTCTGGGTAAAAAAAGGGGGGAAGAGAAAAATTTGCGAGTAACTATAAAGGCTCTTTTCGCGTTACAAAAGTTATAAATCAGACAACTTATAAGGTCGAGGGATGTAATATGAAGGATGTCGAATCTGTCCACGTCGACCGGTTGAAGCCATGTCACGGTCACATAATAATAAAACCCAGAAAAAGGAGAAGCAAGAGAGGACCTCAGGAGAGCCCTGCAGAGGAGGAAGAAGAAGTCTCTGATCATCGGATTGTCCGAAGAAAGAGTGTCCCGGTGTGTGGTAAGGGAGGTAGCTCGCCGGTTAGGCCTGAACCAAAAGAAACCGCGCAACCGGAAGAGCATTATAATCTCCGCAAAAGGGATATAGATTTCCGTAAATTGCATCACGGAAAATGAAAATTTGTCGGGGGGAGATATGTAGTGATCCATCACTTAATGTAACCGTGTTTTCCCTGCATTATGGATGTTAGACTTTTTTTTTTTTTTTTTGTCGGGTTGTAATTTTTGTTTAATTATTCGCGCCCGTTTTTGTTTGTGTCGGGAGTTCACCTTTTGTGTAACCTCACGGATCTCTTATTGATTGTGTGAAAGTTGACATATGCAAGTTATGACGTCAACAATGGTATAAAAGAGAGGAGCTTCACTGGAGACGACACCTTTTTTTGTTGGCCTTCGAACTGAACTCGTCGGATATCGTCGTGTACGATAAGAAGAGAGATTGGAGACCATTTGAATGTGTGAAGCAATCTGCTTTCATCCAAGGCCTGCCTGAAGACACGTGTATGAATTGGGTAAATATTCTTTATTAACTACAAAAGTACACATGTAAGACTGTTTTGTTAAGGTTTTCGATTTTTGTGGTGTTAAAAAATTTTTGTAACCCCACAGAGAGGTAATAGAATAGTTTGTAAATTTATGTTCATGTTATCTAGAATTTTGTATGTATATAAATAAGCCTGTAGGGTCCAGGAATAAATCTTTGTTAATACCTTACTGTATGAGAAAGTGTGAAGTCCTTTGTTTTTCTTTATATTGTATCGTCTGTTTCCCAACCGTGTACCCTGTATATCCAGGTATATCAGGATCGTAACAGAGGCAATGTGTTTACCACATGTTAGCCTACTAAAAAAAAATGTAAACAAATGACGGACGTTACGGTAAGCTGTTTCGTCCGGAGAAAAGCCGATGTTTTGGAAAGCTTCTGATGAAAGGAAGAATCCTGATTAGTCAGAAATTGTCGTCCAAAAATTTTTTAAATAGTAAGAGTGGCGAGAGAAACAGAGAGAAGTCCAAGAGACTGAAAATACGGTAGTCTCAGGCACTTGGGCAGCCCGCTGAACGTAGAGAGAGTGTTCTCCTCTGACAACGATCTTAGGGACGGGTAAGTGCGGAGACTGGACAGACCGTATAGTTGAGCCAACTCCATAAGTAGACTGAGTTTTCCCCAGAGTACAATAGTTCGCGAAGGTTTAGCTGACACGTGAGACACCACCTGTTGTTATCTAGTAAATATTATGTTTCCAAGCTTGTATATTCTACCGAATGTAAATAAACTGTAAAAAGTGTACAATTCGAGTGTGGAGGTGTACTTTCATCGAATCGAAATTAACTATCGGATCGTGACGCATACGGAGCCCAACTCAACAAAACGGAGTTTGGGAGATATCATCACGAGATCGTCACGGAGATCTTCACTCAAAGGTTTACATGTCAATCCGTTATTGACATTGACAATTAGTTAACAATTTTATTCAAGTATTTATGGAACAATATTCAAGATTTACAATATTAGTATATATTGAATTTGCTGTCTTAAATTTTCTGAGTTTTTACAATCTTAGTGAAGAGATTATATATATTATAAAGGTCTTTTTTGTTCAGGTTATTTACGTCATTTCTGAAATCCTAGGATGAATTACATTGTTGTGATATTAAATGAGTCTCGTATATTCAAGTCTTTGACAATTCAGTAATAGATGATGGATCGATAAGTCGTCAGTTTTACACCGTGGACATTGTTTATCCGAAAGATCAATGTAGGTGTTACTAATGTAGAGAAAATATTTATTGAGACATGTTTCTGCTATTAGCCTTTTTACATTTAAATTTATTGGTTTATTCGTATAAAGTTGAGAAGATGGGATTTTTAGAATATTTGAATACCAATGATGATAATTACTATAGTTTAGGGTGGTTTGGTCTATATGTGAGGAGTGAGAAATAGCAGTTTTCAGTAGCAAGGTATAACCATATTTCCAGTCTTGGATATTATCTTGAAACAGTAGATTTGATACTCCAAATGAGTTTAATATATTATTTAACTTACTTGTTAGTTTGCCAAAGAATTCTTTGCTGGTAATTTTTTACTTGGCTCATGGCGTAAAAAGGAGATATTACAGTCACTTTTAAATTTTAAACGGTAGTAAAAGGGGAGAGAGCTGATGCAATTAGTTTCATGACATATTGCATATTCTGGAACAGTTCTCTCCAAGTGAATTAATTTGTGGAGGAAGTTTGTATGAAAGCTTTCTACTTTATATAAATAGTTGAGACTCCAGATTGGGCTAGCATAACAGATGATAAGGTTGGTTATCGTATTGTATAGTTTCATATGAATAAGCAGATTTGAAGTTTTTAAAGTTGCACAAAAATAACATAGGTGACCATTACAATAATCAATTGACAGTATTTGTTTCCGAACATAGGTTTGCTAGTTGTAAGTAAAAGCAGAATGTAAATATCGGATTTTTTGGTTTGTAGTATTTTGTAATGACGTTTTTCTTTTAGAATACATAAGTGTTTTTCGTGATGGAATTGTTTCAATTATATAGTCGTTAAAAAAGGATGCTTTATAAAACAATTTGCATGTGATCCATGTTTCAGTTATACCTATTATACGTGGAATATATTTTAGTTGGAATAAATTCAATGATAATTTGTTTTTTAGACTTTGATTGTTTCAATTTATGACTGACATCGCTTGTGAGTTTTTGATAACGATTTCTGATGGAGTTGTGGTGATTTAGTTTTAAGGCTCTGACAGTTCCAGTTCATAGCCACAAGTGACGGATTATTTATGGTAGATTTTCCTTGTTGGACTTTGTTTTGTTTCATTGGATATCATATTGCAGTCGCCTTTGACAAAGTAAAAGGAAGAAAAGTTTTAACGTGAACTAACTTTGCTAAATCTTTGTAAACTTTGCTATCTGTCAGTCTATCACTCTTTATTATTAAATTATCATTGTGTAACTTTGTTTGATAGTTTTGCCTTCTAATTTCATAAAATGTTGGTAGTAATCGTTTACGTCTAAGTCTTGATCCTTTTCTCAAATCTGGTGAGATTTGCATATCTCGTGGTGGGTAAACCCCCATGTAATTATGTATATTATAATTATATTTTTATAAGTTAACGTCTAACATTAATTCTACTAACCCTATCGTTTCTAACTAATTTACTCAATTACGAAAATATTTTCCTCGTGGCGAGTTTTGGGCTAGTGCGGGGTCACCTACCCCATGTCAAAGGGCATAAGGACGATTTTTAGGTTTCGAAAAAGGACTGCGAGACGAAGAGCACGTGGTGAGAAATGACGAGTGCCGACAAGAAAGGAACGAGAGAGGTAGGTTCAGCGAACGGAGGTTCAGAGGAGTTGTGTCAAAGGACTAAAACGATCAAGATTTAAAGGAGGTTTCGTCATTGGATATTTCGTCCCGCCGAAAGATTTCCACGTGGTCAGGTTGTATTCTCAATTAACTGTAATAGACTTCTCAAATCGCCCAACTCGCCAAACAAAGAAAAGGGATCCCCTTCTAATATAACTGTCCCATATTCCTTTTTAATCTAAGTAACAGTAGTTTTAGTTTAATTTGAGTAAGTTTTAATTAGTATTACAAGACGATTCCAACTGAGTGTGAACTGGCCGTTTTCGGGACTCGCACGTGTAACCAGATCTACGAGCATTGTGAACGGAAAGAAATAAACGGTTTAAATTTTGTAATCTAAGTTGACTGAAAATAAATTGTTATTACTATCATTTATTTGAAATACGTGTTAATCCGTGGTGTATATAAGGTGGTTTTCATTAATCCATCACACCACAATCTTTCCAATCATCCATAAGATTTTGTTGTTTCATTTTTATAAATTTCGTGAAAATTTGATCTCGGATCTGATAAATTAAAACATAATTTATTGGAATCTAATTATTTATTATATTATCCTGTAACTATATCATATAATTGCAAAAAATAGTTTAAACATATTTAAATGCAATTAATAATAGAAATTTGATATTAAATTAATGTTAAATAAGTAGGCAAGGTCTGTGATTAACATAGAAAACTATCTGAATAGATTTATCAAGATATAAAAAGAGGACTTTTTTATTCAATACTTTATCACTTAAAATGGATGCATAAAAATAACATTTTACATTTAAAATTATGTTTAAAATATTTATTTTTATTTATATTTGTAATGTAACTATGATATAATTCTACTTTCTTGCGAGGTCGGGGGGGTCCGAAATGAGTCGTAACCCCTCTCGATTGTCACCAATATGTGAAACGAGGAGGTAAGAGGGTGTCGTCTCTCCCGTTCGGTTCACTTGTCAAGGATGGCTGTTCGTTTCTGATCGTTACGCATTATGCGAGTTGCGAGTGGATAGGAGGGAAGACGGATGGGGTCGACGATAAGGCGAAGCGATATTCGAGACAAAGATGAGACCATTTAACAATAAAACAAGGTTTATTAAGATATAACAATGGACACAACTACAAATATCTAACTAATTTCCCTAATGCGCGTAGGGGTCGAGAGAGAGCTTACATTTGCGGTTCATACCTCATTATTTGTTCCATATAGAGTTAGAACTTGGTCGTCCTGGATGTGGAGAGTAGTATCCAAATTAGCACAGGTTTAAATGATCGCGACTTAGCGCGGAGACGTTCGGAGAAGGTCCGAGTCGGGGACGACGAGCGACGGCGGTTGTCTGGCAGATGATAAGAGACTCCCCTGAGGGGGTGGAAGGAGTGGCTTTTATAAGTTTTTGCCTGGGAAATCGGTCACGTGATCGTAAGCGAATGACGATTGGTGTCAAGGTGTTCCCGGGACTAAAAACATGCGACGAGTTCTAACGGTAACTATAAACTAATGTTGCAAGCTATTCAGGTTACAAGCTAAAGACAAAGGATTGTTGATGGTTATTTGGCCGGGACGCATAGTTTCTCGTCCAGGGCCGTTTTTCGACAGGATGTTTATACTAGGGGAATATTCCTAAGACGAATTATTATAAAAAAAGTGGATCTGATAAAATTCAGATCTCACATTCTTCATTTTTATTGAAAATAAGTCAAGATAAAATATGGACTATTTATTTTGAAAGTGGTTTAGGTCCATTTTTAAATAAAATTGAGAAATTGCATATTTTACATATAATTTAGTGTAAACTTTTTATTTATAAACAAGTCACACTTAGTGTTTTATAATAACCATATGCTTTGATCAATTAAAAATTTGTCAGTATATGACATTGCATAACCATTGATTATGAAAGTCCTCTAAGTCTATTTACGACTACCCTATATATATATATATATATATATATAGGTTTAGTGAAATTCACATAAAAGTCTTTATGTAATCAACTTACATATTTCTAAAATAATAGAAACATTGCCATATTTAATAAACTTTATTTGTATTTTAAAAAAAAATTTCGACTAAAATGCAACTTTTAAATATTTTGAAAAAAAAAATAAACTGACCTATACTACTTTCAAAATAAACAGACCATATGTTGGATAAGGTTTTGCAAAAGTGAACTGTATACTATTTTATATAAAACGTCAATAGAAAACACAGAATTTAAGACGTTATATTTATCACCTACATGTCGAAAACGACTGCCAAAATTTGAAAGAATTGCCTTGGCACCTTTGTATAATGATGCCAGACCTCTTAGATGACTGTCATATAAGACAGTGATTCTTAACAGGGGGCCGCGGACCCCTGGGGGTCCATAAGAAGTTTGCCACGGGGCCGCCAAATTATGCAAAATTTTTTCAGAATATAATAAAATAAAAATTGATGTATAACCGAATGTAAGATGGCCATGCAACTTATCAGATATTTGGATAAACAAAAATGTTTACAATGCTTTTATAAAACTTGCCAAACAAACTGTTAAAATTGCAAATCAACTCATATATAATTAGTATATCCTTAGTATAAAATAACTTGGTGTATCATTGCTTATATTCAATTCCATTTACATACTACATTCATTATTGATATTCTATGCTCAATTTCTCTCTAATAAAAGTGTCTACACTTTGAGTGAAGCGATGACCAGGTGCTTTCTCCCAATCAACTGAACATTAAATATCTTAGTGATTGCCCTACGAAAAGAAGTACTGTATTAATTATATGTACTGACAGAATACATTTGTACTGGCGAGTTCTAACTACCAGCTTGTACCGCAGCCTGTTTTATTAATTTGAGTACTAACAGAGCACACACTAAGAACGGCAATCTGTGTACTGATAAAGCACTCTAACCCCCGTATTCACCAACACGAGTTAGAATTAGAGTTAGTGTTAAATCTTGAGTTAACCAATCACAGTTTGCTTTACTTTTAGTACGTGAACGCTGAGTGGTTAACTTTTAACTCTAACTCTAACTCGTGTTGGTGAATACGGGGGTAAGAAGTGTAATACTCACCAGCTAGAAATGTACTTTTAAATGATGCTTAACGAATAATCTACGTTATTAATAAACAGTTTCGATGGAGAAGTGCTCCTTTGATATTGAACTTATAGGTGTGGCGATCTACTGTAATCTTCGACGGTCTCGTCGGGAGCAAACCGACCTTTTTTTTTTTTTTTTTTTTACAGTGGTGCCCACAGTGGTGTTCATCAATGTCCTTCAACGCTCTTGGCGTGTTTAGTGTGATCAATTAAACTGGATGCATGTTTTCAAGCTTTGATGGACACCCTCAGCACGTTAGACCCAAGGATAACAGCCTATCCTGAGGACATGAAACTACTGGCTGACCTAATATGTCACCATTCAGTTTTCGTTTTTGATGGCAAGATTTATAAGCAAAGGAAAGGTGTGCCCATGGGCAGCCCAATGTCTGGGCTACTTTGTGAATTGGTGATACGTAAGTTGGAGCAAACTATTATTAGAGCATTTAAGGATGATATCGT
This sequence comes from Centruroides vittatus, assembly GCF_030686945.1. NCBI lineage: Eukaryota > Metazoa > Arthropoda > Arachnida > Scorpiones > Buthidae > Centruroides > Centruroides vittatus. The sequence goes on along the minus strand of NW_027120695.1, from coordinate 113,084 downwards.
TTTATACAAACGATACGTGGACGACATACTAATTGTATGGAAGAAAGACGAAAAAATACAACATTTTTTGAATGCGATGAATTCGAATAACCATGGCCTAATACTAAAACTGGAACAGCTCAGCACAACGGAGGTACATTTTTTGGATATCACACTTACATTTAAAGAAGGTTCCGTATCTACGAAAGTATATATCAAACCCACGCATGACCCACTATACATTCCCTCCACATCAAACGATCTGCCCACTTACAAGCTATCGGCATTTAGGGCCATTATTAGAAGAACGTTTGCCTATTGCTCCAACGTTTATGACAGAATACTAGAGTTGAATAGAATCAGAACCGTTGCGGCAACTCTAGGATTTAAAAAGTCAATAGTCGAAAACCTAATAAAATCTTACGTAACACCTAATAAAAAGAAACCAAAAGGGAATTCAAACGGAGAAATAACTAAATTCACGTACAGAGAAGGATTGTCCACCATAATGAAGGAAATAGCCAAGTGTAAGAATGCAAAGCTGGTTTATAAGCGGGCACCCACCATCTACAGTGCCCTCAGGAACGATAAAGATAGCACAAAAGCGGATGAATGCTCTGGCGTCTATAAAATACCATACGAAAATGATCAACTGGGCCTGAATAAAGAATACATAGGAGTCACTAACAGAGCCTTAAACAAAAGACTAAAAGAACACATGTATGACATTAGTAAAGGACATTGCACTACCACCTTATCAAGAATGGCACAAGCGGAGGGATCACTAATTAATTGGAATGAAGCCAAAGTTATCAAACAAGTACGCTCACCATCGTTAGCATTAACCATGGAAAAATTTGAAATATACAGATCAGGGACAACAGGTAGATGTTTGAATTATAAAGACGCAACGAATTTGCCAACTGCGTGGAAATACATGATTGACAAACACCCCATTTAATCGAGCTTACAACGTATCCTCATCCCGTATAGAATATAGATATATATTATGTCAACATACATCCCAGATCAATACGTTTATTTAATTAATTTTAACAACTATACTTCTTCCTGTAGACTGGATGAAACTTAATTCTTTCTTACACGAAAAACCTTGACGATCCAGTGTTTTTATATACAACTGCTAACGTTTTCAACCCCTTCGGGGTCTTCATCAGGCACAGCACAAAGGTAGTTTCAAATGCCCGTGAATGGAACCAAGAAACCAAGGCGAGTTCTATTCCAATTTTTGAAATCAAAGAAATTGGAAGATAAAAATATTTTTTTATCTTCCAAGATCAAAGAAATCTTCCAAGATCAAAGAAATCCTTTTTATCTTCCAAGATCAAATCAAAGAAATTGGAAGATTTTTATCTTCCAATTTCTTTGATTTCAAAAATTGGAATAGAACTCGCTTTGGTTTCTTGGTTCCATTCACGGGCATTTGAAACTACCTTTGTGCTGTGCCTGATGAAGACCCCGAAGGGGTTGAAAACGTTAGCAGTTGTATATAAAAACACTGGATCGTCAAGGTTTTTCGTGTAAGAAAGAATTAATTAATTTTATTAATGTTTTTATTATTGTTTATATTTTATATTTTACATGGAATGTTCCAACGGTTTTTTTTTTAAATTTTGAAATATCGTGCGCATATACATTCGATCCTGCACGAGATAACATTTCAAAAGTATCACTTCCTAAGCCTTTTAAATTTCCGGTACTCCATACGAAAATTAACAACTAATTAACTAACGTTTTCGATCGCCTCCGCGATCTTCGTCAGGTTTTATCGACGGTTTTGAAATAGAATGCAAAAAGTACCGGTATGAGGATTGTTTTCTATTTCAAAAGTAAAAATTGCGTGAAGATGACCTGTGGAACAGGTAGAAAACGTTCGCATTATTAAATTAATAATTTCTCAGAAGTATAAGGTGTCTGAGTAGTAAAACAATATTACTGTTAATATAACATTGTTATTTTTAATTAAAAAAATGTGTATCCCTACGGTTTGTAATGTGAATTTGGCCTGTAAACTTTAAACTGTTGTCACCCGACAATTACCCTCGTGTTTGCCAGATTTTTATTAGAACTCTGTACTTTTGTCAATTACACGTCAATTTCACTTTGCACTATTGTCACCCGACACACCCATATTTGTATTTTGAAAATTTGAAAGGCGCTCTTCTGCCTTCAAAGGTATGTAAAGAAATATCTTGTTTCTAAAGATCATCTACATGTGCGTTTTTTGAAAATTAAGTTTTTTGTTATTTTTGACATCTGTAGCATTACACTGAGGACGGGCTTAAACGCTAAATAAGCCCGAATTGCATTTGTAAATTTCAATAAAGGAGTACCTAACCTGATAGTTGTGAGAAGTCTACCGGATTCATTTATTCGAATTTAAGCGACATACATTCACATTACGTATATACAGCTACCACATCTGACATTGAGAATAGTTAAATTGTTTTAATAAAACGTGCAAGTTAATTTTCTAAGATATTATAGAAATAATATAGACTTTAAGAAAAAATATAATTTCTTACAAGACTATACATTTACACGAGTCCTTATCCTTCCCGGCAATTTTTAATGTAAATATTATTTTTATTATTGTATTATTTATTGTAATTATTATTTTTTAAAAATATGTATGCTACCGCTAGAGGACTCTATAACTGTTTTACATTGGATGGCGGACAGTAGGTTCCAAGAAAAGGTCAGTTTTGCCGTAGACTTGTCATTGCGTCAAAAAAGCGTGTGAAGGGACTGGAAGGATAAGGACTCGTGTAAATGTATAGTCTTGTAAGAAATTATATTTTTTCTTAAATGTGAATTCGTCCCGGCAATTTTTAATAAGATAATATAGACTTGTTTATATTTAATATTCTAGTCTTATTTTTTTTATTAGTACAATATTATTATTTTATTTTTCTTTATTTTTTCTTTTTTACTCTTATTCTTAATTGTAACATATATCTTTTTATTTCAAGATAGATTTGAAAATGTCTTCAATAAAGAAAATTAAGGAATCAGAACTGTCGGCCTACTTTGATTAGTTGTCAGACTCAGACTTAATTGAGTCTGACAGCGACAGTCAAAGTAGTGTTGACATAACCGAATACCATGATTTTTATTCCAAATATGACTCAGAAGACGAGGAGCCATCGACCATTGCTGGAACCTCCCTTATAGTTTATAGTTATAGTTATAGTTATAGGCGCTTGTAATAAGAATCGAGTTTTGTTTTGTTTTGTCATGTATATAAAGTTCTGTATTTTTACCGCCTACTCGTTGGGATCCGACGTATAAAGAACCTAATAATATAGCCAAGTAAAGAATAATTTGTAATTTTATCAAGAACGTGTTTGCAGTCCTCGTTTTGTTCGCGAAAACGAAACTAAAATAACTTTTCGTTCGCTGTCGGTTATCACAATAGTTTTGTTTGTTTTTTTTTCTTTTCTATATAAAATAACGTGAAATCAATCTTTAACGGAATTACATCCCAGGATTAAAACATTTAATAAAGCTTTTGTGACAATTTTTGTACGGAAATATTTTCATCCGGTACTTTTACTGCAAAATATAAAAATTCAATATAATTAATACAGTATTAATTTACTGTAATAGGTGCGCTGTATGACTTTCGACGCTGTTGGCATGTAATTTTTTCTCTTTCTTCTGACTCACTTTTTCTATCTGCTGGAAAAATGTCAGTTTCTGTCTCAGAAAAACAATTTTTCGCCACTACCTCATAAACGGATCACCACGAATGTAGAAAGACGAAGCAGAAGTAAAGAAAATGTTTCAGGTGAGTGAACGGAACAACTAATTTTGTTTCGTATGTGTGACGAAAAAGAGATTTACTTTTAAGAAGGAATACGACTTTTGCTGAAACTAAGCCTCTTCAAATAGTAAATTAGAAACACTTTTGAACCGTTTATATAGAATGAAGCATGGATTGAGAATATAGATACAGCATTGGTAGATGTCAAATTTAGGCTATCTGTCCTCGAATCTGATACAGATAAGGTTTATTTTAAAGATGACAAATCAAACCATTTATTTGTATTGTCCTGTAATATTTGTTACATTACAATTATTATTGTATTAGCGAAGTTCTTACTTAACAACTAACATGCGCTATTTGTAGATATTTACGTTTTTTACCGTACATAAGATATAAAATTTGCGGCATTAATATTTACACGTGTTATGCTGTTGTAAGTGTCTGATAGTCGGGAAAGTAAAATAATGTTACGCACCATTATATCAGAAAAGGAAAATATGACGATAGAACCAAACATGATCCCGCCCAAAGCGTTTTGCCATTTTATAACAGGTAAAAAATTTTAAAAAATTAAAATAAAATATAACAACAGATGGTGCCACCAAAAGATTAAATGTTGGTGGGAAAGTTGAGCAATTGGTCGTTAGTTTGTCTATTTTTTAATGAATGTATTATAAATCTTTCTTCAATCGATATTCTTAATATTGTAATTTTTAAAACAGATAAATGAAATTAAATTATTTGAATCTGCTTTAATGCGGAAATTCAATTTTATTAAATATGTAAAAATTTAATTAACTTTTAGTGATTTTCTAAATTTCACGCGCATTTCTTCAGTCATGAATGCTTTTCTATTATTCAAAACAATTATTTTAATAACTTTAATCTAATAATTCAAATACAGTAGTCTATCATTGTCTTTTCCATTCTGAATTAATTAATGAAATAAATAATTTTGCGCGTTTTACTGTGTGACATATTGACAAATAGGATGTTGCATTTGTAATATCAATATGAAATTTTTATGGTAAAAACACATGTAATGTAGAGTGCATTCTATATGTTTAAAACTCGAACACAACGAAAATCTTTACATTATCACGTGTCTTACGATGACATTCGTGTGCTTAATTCGATGAAAAACAATAAGATCTGCAAAATTCTTGGTTGCAAATAGGGTTTCTCATTTCCCGGTGTTATGCTTGTTCCGGGATTCCGTGATAAAAGTAAACTGTTTCCCGGAATCCCGGGAAATCCCGTTTGAGAAACTATAGTTGCAAAGCAACTTTATTCGATATAATTATATTTATTGAAAGTATTTTCTTGTCAAATTTATTTTACTTATTACGTTTTATCATTACGTATACTGTAACAATACTTTTAACAGTTGTACTCTCTAAATAGCAGATAATTAGCCGTTTGATATCGAAAGTTTACTTTCTTGCAAAGAAAGGTGAAGAAAGGTAGCAGAACAAAATTTCTACATTATTTTTTATCGAAAACTTTCATCAAGAGAGTCTTGGAAATCAAAAATTTTTAAAGATTAAAGTGACATTAGCTTGGTCACGCTTAATGAAGATTTTACTTGCTTTTAGCATTTTCAGTGTTTTATCATCTGCCCTGAAAATAAAGACTTATTTAATTTATAACAATTAAAAACATAGAAACTTTTATAACAAAATCCTGTAACAAAAGCTCCACATAAAATTTTAAATATTTATTATATTTATTAATATAAAAATTACTAAATAAAATCTTATAATAGCCGGGAAAGTTACGCAACTCATTGGTAGACTTTCCCTTCGTATTTTATATTAAATGTATTATTTTTAAGCTTTTGTTTTCATTTATTTCATTTATGTGATAAACCGAAAAAACATTCATTAACATAAATATGAAATGCTTTTACACCTTGAGTATTTTTGTGACATTCATTAGTAATTCCTCGAATATTGGATGGAGTTATATTGATTACTAATTATAGAAAACTATCGGTATTTTACTCAGTGATAACTTTTACACTCAGTAGAACGAAATACAGCTGAACTGAGGGTCATATCTCAAAAAATTTAAATTATGCGCATCTTCAGTGCAGCAACTTATTACACATGTTAGTGTGATATTCTGGTCCCCCCCTTTTTTTTGTTGTTTCACTATCGTTCTCCCCACAACACCAGTAATTAGTAAGGAAAAAGGGAGTAGTTTACAGCGACAAAAGAGTCGATGAATATTACGTGGTTTTGAGTAAGCGTGCATGTGTGTACAGACACGTGCCACGTGCAGCAAAAGGAGGTGACAAAGGGTCGCGCATTGATGTCTTTTTTTGCGTCCGTTATTGCGTAGTTGAAGCTATCGGGGATCGAATTTATCACTTTTGTCTGTGACATTTAACCCGAAGAGAAAGTTTCGACCGTCGATTATAGACTGTCTGTCGATTAACACGATGTTAATATAAACAACCTAGAGTCATCGGCGAAATTGAAAAATTATTGTCAAACCTTACGATAATTAATAGGAAAGAGCTGTCAAATTCACAGGAATTTATGTCATAATATTTCACCTTCAAGACACCAACGTCAACAATTCGACCAAAGAATATGTCTGTAACAATCCGTGACAGCTGGATATGGACCCGGCACAGCTGACAGGTGTCCCTATTAGAGCATGGATGCACAGACCGCGGCCCGCCGGTCGAATACTGGTGGCCCGTCGACAGCAAAAATAATACTCTCGTACATTCGAAGAATATTTAATTCTATTCCAGAATAAAACCAAAAAAATCTAAAAACTTTATATAAAGTTCAAAATAGTAGAGAAATCAAGAATTTTCTAGCGCGGTGTGAGCAAGCGAGATAGCAATAGTCCCGAATTCCCGATTGCTCGCGTAGGTACGAGTAGATACACGAAGCGTAGGAGAATAAGTGCAGTTTAATAGTGTTTTGGGGAGACAATAGTTCTAGTGTAGATTTTAACTCGACTAGCCGGTGTCATATATTTTGATCCACATTCAACGTATATTTCCTGTTAACCCGTCAAGTGCCGTGTATAATTGTGTTATGAAATCGTAAGTAAAACTTTGTTATTAATAAGTGTTTCCCTACCTATTTAATCAATTTTAATCAAATTTAGCTTTAATGTTGGCCAAATATTAAAATAAAACAAAGAAATTACTATTTTTATCAGAATTTCTCTAACTGTAATAATTACGTCATTCTTTCAGATATAAAATCTGTATAAAAATCTTAAAATTTCTGAGGAATTTAATCAATTATTTTTGATAATTTAAAAAAGAATGGGTAATTTAAGTAGGTACTGTAATTGTTTTTAGGTGCTGTGTTAATCCTAGCCAGGATTAGAACGCAACATGGAGAAGCCAGGACCTAGTAAAAAACGTAAGGTTAAAGATGAAAATCGGCAGTTTCAAGAAATTTGGACTGAGAAATACTTTTTTGTATGGTCGCATAACAAAGTCGTTTGTTTAATTTGCAAGAATTCTGTTGCGATTGCAAAGGAATATAATGTAAAAAGGCATTATGAAACGCAGCATCCTTCTTTTACCAAGTTTACAGGCGAATTAAGAAAGCAAAAAATGTTGTCTTTAAAACGGGAGATTATTGGTCAGCAAGCTATGTTTACAAAACCCATTCAAGATTCAGAAACAGCTACAGAAGTTAGTTATGAAATTTCTCGAATGATAGCAAAGCGAAGTCGCCCCTTCAACGATGGCGATTTTGTAAAAGAATGCATAGAAATTGCCGCTAAGAAAATGTGTCCAGAAGCAGCAAAAAAGTTTGAGAAAATTCAACTGAATCGTATGACTATCCAAAGACGAATTATGTCTTTGTCAGGTAATATTGCGGAACAATTAATTGAAAAAACTAAGATCATTGAATTTTTTTCATTAGCACTCGACGAATCCACTGATATTAGTTCCACAGCTCAACTTCTCATATTCATACGAGGTGTTACTCAAGATTTTGAAGTCTTAGAAGAGTTATTCGGAATGTGTTCATTGAAAGGTCAAACCAAAGGAGTTGATATACTCAATGTACTTTTGGATGAGTGTTCAAAAACTGATTTGGACTTATCAAAATTATCGGGAGTTGCGACTGACGGTGCTCCTTCGATGATTGGTGTCAATTCCGGGCTAGTTACTTTGCTGAAAAAGCATCTGCAAGGAAAAAACATAAACGCTGAAGATCTCATGCAGTTTCACTGCATTATACACCAAGAAACCCTCTGTTCTAAAAAAATTGAATTTCAAAATGTCATGAAAGTGGTAGTTTCGACTGTAAATTTCATAAAATCACGAGGACTCAATCACAGACAATTCAAACAATTCCTTGATGACATCGAAAGCGAATACGGAGATTTACTGTATTATACAGAAGTAAGGTGGCTAAGCCGTGGATTGACACTGGAACGATTTCTAAATTTAATAGAAGAAATTGGAATATTTCTGGCGGAAAAGCAAAGGGATGTCCCGGAACTTAAAAATCCTGATTGGTTGTGTGATTTGGCATTTTTAGTTGACATTACAAATCATTTGAATGTCTTGAACACACGGCTTCAAGGCAAAAATCAACTGATATCCAGATCTACGCTCATGTATCATCCTTTCAATGCAAGCTGACACTTTTCAGATCACAATTGAATTCTGGAAATTACAATCATTTTCCGAATTATAAGAAAATGGCTGAAAAATTCAACAAAACTGCGATTAATTTCAGTTATGTAGAAAAGCTAGATATTTTGATTCAATCTTTTCAAGACAGATTTTCGGATTTTAAAAAAGTGAAACCTCTGTTGGACATATTCAGCAATCCTTTCACGATTTCAGTTGAAAATGCGCCAGAGTCAATGCAGTTAGAAATTATCGACATTCAAAACGATCAAGATTTACGCAACAAATTCAACGAAGGAGACTTGCTGAACTTTTACCGCTGCATTGATAAAAATATGTACGAAAAGTTGCGCATAAACGCTCTGAAATGTGCCAGCTTATTTGGTTCTACCTATATATGTGAACAAACTTTTTCAATACTAAAAAATAATAAAACAAAAAATCGAAACCGCCTTGCAAATGAAAGTTTGGAAGCAGTTTTACGTGTTGCTACAAGTAAATTTGAGCCAAATATAAGAAAGATTGTAAGCACTATGCAGTGCCACGCTTCAAATTAATAAATTCTTTTTGAATTTTAATAAATTATTATCAATTCTTTATTGTCTTTAATTACCTATACTTCTGGCGGCCGGCCCGCCATCAGTTCATGATTTGCCCGAGTGGCCCCTAGTCTTCATAAGTCTGTGCAACCATGCTATTAGGGCTGTTTCACACTATGACCGACTGGTCCGACCGGTTCGACCCGACTGATCCTATAATCGGACCGACGAGTAGTAAAGCATTTCACACTGAGTACGATTATATGTCTGTGGCCGACTCGTAAGGACCAATCGGAACGCGTGTTACAGGTCAAAACACTAGCGAATCATAGTAAGTTTTTCAATTTAGACAGAAAACATGGCCGTCATGGAAAGCGATCGTGCATTTCAAATTGTTTTAAAGCATATTTCATTTGTTTCCAGAAATTGTAGTCCTGAATATGCTACAATTTATCGTCAGTCCATAACTTTGGCAAAAATATCTATTGGAATATTTTATAAACAGCACAGAGGTTATAGACAGTCAACGAACCTCTTTGATAAACGTTTTGATAGCAAATGTTTAAAATTTGCGAGAAAAAAGTACATAACGCTTTTAATAAGCTTAAACAAGTGTATCATTAATAACAATGTCGAGGGTGTTAAACACTTTATTCCGGAAATAAAGAGAAGTGCAACAATTTTGCTGACATATAAGAAGTTCAGCGTAAAAAGAAAGTGTTGGGTTCGTCCTATATTATTGGAGCGAGAGGAAAAGGACGAAAATAGAAGCCTTGTGCAGCAAATGCGGATATGTGATAAATCGGGATATTATCATGTATTTCAGTATTCCTGAACTACATATAATAAAGGTAAGTTTTGACACTTTTTGCATTCCATGTTTTATTTATTATTTATTTCAATCTTATTTTAATCTAATAAATCGTTAGTGTATGATCTGAGATACGAATTTATATACAAACTACTCAAATGTAAAGATTGAATAATTCTGCTAACTCAGAATATTTTGCTAAATGATTTAGTTAGTTCTATAATATAGCATTTTTATAATGTTAGTTCATTTGCATAAACTATTGAATAATGTTTTTCTAATGTTAAAATTTGTTTTTTCTGCATTGCACTCTTAAAATAATTTATATTCTAAAACAATCCACTTTAAAATTGAGAAACACTATTATAATGTTAATTATTATTGCTATACCATCCTGATTCAATTTATTATATATTTGTCAACTTGGACATTAATCATTAACAGGACAATTATACTAGTGTTAAGCTTTTACACAAAAATGAAGAAATTTTTCAGAGAAAACAGACTTTCTTTATTAATCTACCTTTATTTTAATAATTCACCAGCCAATATTCTGGTGAGTGAGAAAATGCAGGGTAAGAGATTGTCAAAGGAAATAGAAAGAATCAAGAGAAGTATCTGAGAACTTGTAAAATAGAACAAATAAGATTACCAACATTAAGCTTACCTGTGAGAAAGTACAGGTAGCTTAATAAAGAAACTCTGTGTTCTCTGAAAAATTTCCTCATTTTTGTGTAAATGCTTAACACCAGTATAATTGTCGTATTAATGATTAATGTCCAAGTTGACAAATATATAATAAACTATTATAATGTATTTAATTAAAAAAAACATTTCATGCAAGCCAGATAAAGTTTCTATTAGAAAAAACTATAGAAATTCTTATTCTCTTTCAGATGAATATTTAAAAATTTTCACAAAAAAATTAAATTTCTGTAATGTTAAAATTACATAACAGATGAAAATTGAACTTATGAATGACTTTCAATAATATTTATTTGTATTTTTAGATTTGATGAATTGTTGAGCAAAATTGGCCCACTAATTACTTGTAAAAACACAACCTATAGGAAAAGCATATCACCTGCTGAACAACTCGCACTGACATTAAGGTTTGTATCATTTAGGAGGCTTTACAATCAAGTTTCAATATCTATATAATTCCAAAACAAAGTATTTGTATATGTTATATTTATTTTAGCAAAATAAATTGTAATATATTTCTATAATTCTTATTTAACATGCTTAAAAAATAAAAGTCAGGTGGATTAGATCTTATAAATAATACTGGTTAGTGCAATTTTTCTATATTACATTGCAAATAATTACAATTGCACTAACCAGTTATTCTGAAAAATCTTAATCTTTAAGAATCTAGATAATGTTGCCTGTAAGAAAAATAGTATCTCGGATTTTCCTTATAGACATTATCATCATAAATTCTTCAGGTAGACTGAACTGCATATTAATTTTAAATAGTAGTTTACTTTTGGTAACTTTTTATTAATTCAATTTTTTCTCGGTTAACAAAACAGATTTCTTGCACATGGAGGAGAGCAACAAATATGTGCATTAAATTATCGCATTGGTGTTTCAACAACACATAACATAGTGAAACGAGTATGCAATGCAATATGGACTGTGCTTTCTAGTGAATATTTGAAGGTAAACATTATACTTTTTATGAATTTTTAAAGAATATATCATTTCAAATTTAACAATGTTATTATTTCAGATTCCTGATAAAAAAACTTTTATTGAAATCAGCAAAAAGTTTAATGTCTATTGCAACTTCCCCCAATGCTTAGGAGCAATAGACGGTAAACATGTTGTTATTCAGCAACCAAAACATTCTGGAACCGTCTATCATAATTACAAGGGTACAAATAGTATCATTTTAATGGCTGCTTGTGATGCTGAATACAGATTTACAATTGTTGACATAGGTGCACCCGGAATCTGCAGTGATGGAGGAGTGTTCAGTAATTCTGTATTTGGAAAATTAATCGAACAAAAAAAATTGGATCTTCCTGCAGATGAGAAATTGGCAGGGACAGATATTAAGGTTCCACATTGTTTTGTGGGGATGAGGCCTTTCTTCTCCTTCCAAATTTATTATGTCCTTACCCTGGTAAGAATATACCACTTGGACGGGCAGTCTTCTATTATCGTTTGTCTCGTGCAAGACGCATTATCGAAAATACATTTGGGATATTAGCAGCCAAGTGGCGCATATATAAAAATATTATAAATGCTAATCCTGAAAATGTTGTAAAATTTGTACAGGCAACAGTATGCCTACATAATTATCTCAAGACATGTGACATAAGATGTCTGTCCCAGGAAGGAGCTTATTGCACGAGCAATTATGTGGATTCCGAAGGATTTAATGGCGTAATAAATCCATGTCAGTGGCGTAAGGAAACCGAAACAAATGAAGCAATGACAGACACTACTACATGCTATTTTAAAAATAGCGGTAGTAACGCTGAAAAACTTCGTGAATTATATCAAGACTTTTTTATGAGTGAACAAGGTCAATGTCCTTGGCAGACTGAAGTTGTAACAAGAGGATCAACTCCAGAATTGTGTAAATAAATTATTCAAGTAAAAAACTGTAAAAATATAAAATTTTATTTACATATAAAAATAAACTTTTTTATTCCGATTCCTCTGCTTCTGCAAAGGCTTCTTCAATTTTTTTCCGTAAATTATTATTATTTTTTTTTTTTACATTTTATTTCGCGGAAACGTTCTGATAGTGACATGAAGTAATAGTAATCACTATCATGTTTAGTTTCCACTATGGGAGTATTTGTAGTTTTAAGAAGGTCAAACAATTCTTTCTCCCAATCATTTTTTCTCTTCTTTTTGTTACATCCAGCTGAAATTACAAATTATCATTTATAGAAAAAGAAAACTTATAATGTAAAAAATGATAAGATTAAATTATATTTACTTACTTGAGCCACTTGAACTTGAGGTTGAACTGCAAGCCTTTAAGCAGTCATTTATGTCATCGTTTTCTACGGTTAATATGGTTTCTGGGCAGGGCATTTCGAATGTGTTTAACTGTACATTTTCAAATTCTTTATTTGAGTCTTCTATAAAATTTAAAGTAAAATATACATTTAAAAATTTTAAGATAAATGCTGTGAACATGTATTATGCAAATAGTTAAAATATATCAATTTATGTTTTAAATGCTTATAGAAGTCATACTGAGTAACGCTATCTAATCAAATAAACTCTGTAAATTTTTGTTATATTAATTTTTCCTCCCAAAAAAAACAAAAAAAAAAGTGAACAAGTTATTCTCTGCATAAATAGACAGGATATGAAGAATTTTATTTCATATATAAATGTTTCAATGTACATTTATCTATTCTATTAATAAATGTGCTTTACTGTTACAATTAAGTTAATATATAATTGATAAATTCAAAGAAGCAGTAAGAAAGAAAAAGGAAGCATTTAGGGTATGGCAGAAAGGAGACAATCAAGAAGATAGAGAAAAATATAAGGAGTGTAACAGAACAGTCAAAAGAGCAGTGCGAATTGCTAAAGAAAGAGAGTGGGAAAAGTGGTATGAAAAGCTTGAGACCAAGGAAGGAGAGAAGACTATATATAAAATAGCAAGAAACAGAGCGAGTGCTAGAAGGGATATATTAGAAATAAATGCGCTAAAGGGTGAGAATGGAGAGCTGTTAATACAGGCGGAAAGGATACTCCACAGATGGAAAGAATACTTCCAAAACCTGTTAAATGAGGAAAATGAGAGAGGTGTCCTGATAAACGTAGAAGAAAACCTTAGTCCGGTGGAGGATATTACACGGGCAGAAGTTAATCGGGCGTTGGAATCTATGAAAAATGGTAAAGCGGCTGGACCATCTGGAGTGGTAGTGGAAATGCTTAAGGCTCTGGCGCTGGAGGAGAAAGAATGGTTATTTAACATAATGAAAAGAGTATGGGTGTCCGAGAAGATACCGGAGGGGTGAAAGAGAAGTGATATGGTGCCGATCTATAAGCAACGGGGAGATCCACTACAGTGCAACAACTACAGAGGGATTAAGCTGTTAGAACACGCCTTTAAAGTATTGGAGAAGGTGGTGGAGAGCAGACTGAGAGGAAAGGTGGAGATAGATGAAAGACAGTTTGGATTCATGAAGGGAAGGAGTGCCATCGATGCAATATTTATAGCAAGGCAGATACAAGAGAAGAGGCTAGAGGGAAACCAGGGAGTGTTCTATGCTTGTTTGGATCTAGAAAAGGCCTATGATAGAGTACCTAGAGAGGTGGTGTTCTGGTGCTTAAGAAGGAAAGGAGTGCCTGAAAAACTAGTTCGGCTGGTAGAGGAAATGTATAAAGGGGCACGGACTGCTATCAGAACACCTAATGGTAGATCAGAAGAATTTGAAGTTGGAGTGGGGTTACACCAAGGATCAGCTTTGAGTCCTCTGCTGTTTATAACGGTAATGGATGAGTTGAGCAAAACCATTGGCGGACAGGGGCTGTGGGAGTTACTTTATGCTGACGACATAATGCTGATAGCGAACAGTGAAGAAGAGTTGCAACAAAGGTTGGGGGATTGGCAGAAATGTCTGGAGAATGGAGGAATGAAATTAAACATTAACAAAACAGAGGTTTTGGCCAGTGTTAAAAATCAGAAGATAAATCTGAAGTTAACGGATAGAAACGGACTTGACATCACGCAAAAGGCTAAGGTTAAGTACCTGGGAGTGATGATAGATGAAAATGGAGGATGCACCGTGGAGGTGAAAAGTAGAATCAGTAAGGGGTGGTTAAAATGGCGAGAACTGACAGGGGTACTTTGTGATGCCAAGATGCCGAGGAAATTGAAAATCAAAATTTATGAGGCAATAATAAGACCGGTCCTTTTGTATGGATCGGAAACGTGGACCCTCCGAAAGACAGAGGAGTTGATGTTGGCGAGGACCGAGATGCGAATGCTGAGATGGTTGTCCGGTATTTCGCTCAGGGAGAGAAGGAGAAGTGAAGAGATCAGGAGAGAACTTGGGGTTGAATGTATTTTGGACAGGATAACTAAATCTCGATTGAGGTGGGTCGGACATATGCTGAGAAGAGGAGAGGATGATATGGCAAGGAGGGCTTTTGACCTGAGAGTAGAGGGGAAGAGAAGTAGAGGAAGACAGCGAAAGCGATGGGGTGATGTGGTGGAGGAGGATATGAAAATAGTGGGACTGGAGAAAGGGGACGCTTTGGATAGAGGAAAGTGGCAACGCAAGATCCAGGAGGCCTACCCCTGCAAAGGGACAAAGGCAGCAAAGTAGTAGTAGTAGTAAGTAGTAAGTAGTAGTTAGTAGTATATAATTGATAAATTCTAGTTTTATAAAAATAATAAAAAAATCTGATATCTTTCTTAAGCAGTACCGTATTTTACGGACTATAAGACGCACTTTTTTCTTCGAAAAATTGCTTCCAAAATTCAGGTGTGTCTTATAGTCTGTAGCGTCTTATAGTCCGTAAAATACGGTAATTAAGCTTAAAGTCAAAGTTAATTTTACATCATTTGTCTATGTATACATTTATTTCATAAAACTAATTTTTACCATACTCTGTATGATATTATCTATTGTGGGACATTAAATTTTTAATTACTAAAATTATAGAATCAAACATTAATTTCTTAATATTGTCAAATAAGAGGATATATTTAAAACAAACCTGAATTATTTCCTGTGTTTGCTTCTCCCAGATTTATGTAATTTTGGGAAGAGTCCTTTTCCTCGACAAAATTACTTATTGTACTTAATAAATATTTGATAAAGTATTTTTTATTATAAAAATTGAATAGATAGATAATTATTGTATAAATAATCAGATAACTTACTTTATTTGTTCAACGCCTGGTCGCAGAAACGACAGCATATTAAAATATGTCCATTGCTGTCTCTTGTGACCTCCAGAACCACTAGGAAGATTCTCCTCTTTACATTTTCGTCTATATTGGTCGCGGATATTCTGCCACCTTTTCTTCACTAATGATTCTGAAAAATATTTTACATTAACAATCTGAAATATGTGTTGACCATTTATAATGTGATAACTTATTAGATATTGTTAATCACTTACCTTCACCGTTTAGTTTCTTGGAAATCTGCGTCCAAGAATTATTTTTGTTAATGTTATCCTTATAATCGGCTCGCCGAATATCGTAAAGCCACGGATATTTTCTGACTTCATTTATTAAAACTTCGGAGAAATCAGTACCTTCCGCCATTTTCTAACTTCGACATAGATTGGATAAATCTAAACTCTGATTGGATATAGCTTCGAAGCTCTCATTGGCTGTAGCTCACCGACTGCTCCGACCCGACTACAAATATTTAACTTTTTAAATCTGTCCGACTGGAACGACCAGTCGGTAGGTTGACTGCTGTTACCGTAGCAACACGACTTGGAGTCGAACCGGTCGGACCAGTCGGTCATAGTATGAAACAGCCTTTAATCTTCAACTATTTGACAGTTCTTGCCCCTCGAAATTAGTATAAAAAGGGCGCACACCCAATTGCCCGCACGGCGTCCAAGCAACTGATAAGAACTGGTCAACCCCATCTACTCCGTCCAACCAACGCCCCAAGCAAAGACAAGCGACGAGGTAAATTTAGCTTTAGTTACTTAAGACCTCTCTCTCTCTCCCCCTCAATTGACCGCGAGTTAAGTTCATATAGTCGGAAATTGAAAGGGGATTCGGTCTCTGGAATGTCGCGAACGCCGACGCCCCTCTTCCAACGTTTTGCCTTGTATCACTCGTTTATGTAACCACTTAGTTAACGTTGTTATTAAATTTATTTGATTAATTATGCGAGAGTGATTATTCGTGTATCGCCGACGCCTCATCGACTTATTCCTGACCTCCCACTCGATTTTTGCCCTCCTAAACTGCCATCCACTGACCACGTGAGCGGGACTCACCTCCCCGTTGTCAAATAACGGGTTAAGCCTTGATTCTTAACCCCCTGATTCTCACATATTTGTGTCAGGAGTGGGGTCTTATTCGATAAGGCTGGACGGCTATAGTACGAGTTTTCACAAATAGAATAACAAATTGGGCAGAATGGAAGACGAAACGCTTCGGGCAACGTCGGCGGGTAACCCATTTGCCTTAGGAGGCATCGGCGGAATGATTCCACTACTGCCGGTATTTACGGATAACCCAGACGGTCCTTGGATAACGGATTTTTTTACCCTCGCGGATGTAACGAAGGTAGCTGCGTGGTCAAAAGCTCAAATGCTGGCAGTTGCTAAGTTGAAGCTTGCGGGACTAGCACGGGAATTCGTTCGGAAGAACAGGCGGATTAAGGATGTAGAAGATTATGATACGTTCAAAAAAATAATGATTGAGAGATTTGATCAAATTCCCTATTCGCTTAGACATAATAAATTTTACGCATGTGTTCAGAAACGGGACGAAGACGTGCAAACATACGCGATGCGATTACAGTCGCTAGCCACGGAAATCGAAATTGAACAGGTAGGTGCCGATGCAGCCGAAACCGCCATAATTCAGCGAGTTCAAAGCAGAGAATTAGATGAAAGGTTACAGGCCCAATTTTTGAATGGACTAGACATGAGAATAAAACAAAGAACCATGTCACGAGAACCTACATCATTCGACGAATCGTTACAAGCAGCAATCAGTGAAGAATCGATAGAAAAAGCTCACCTCCCACCCACGAGGGATCATGCGAACAATTAAGGAAACCTCTGACCCGTCGACAGAATCGCGGGATAACTGGGAAAAATTAACTACCGCAATTAACGAGCTTAAGGTACGAATGGACGGAATGACGAAAACCCTAGCAGTAAATAATGGAAACGAACGAAACTATGAGCGCGATAGACGGGATGACAAACCGAACACGAATCTCCGGCGAACCGAAACACGGCCAATATCGCCCGGTCGTCAAACGAATAGGCCGACTGTGGCCGCCAGCGCCAGAGACCCCGAACACTACCTGGCAACACTTGCCAACGAGAGTTGGCTGGCAACGTGAAAAGGAAACGCGAAAGTTCAGGGTTTTTGTCTGGGTGTTGGTCGAGGATGTCGGTGACAGTTCTCACCTTTTTTAATAAAGTTTTTTTGTTACTGTTCGTGTTTGTCTGCTTAGTTCTAAAGATCAGTAGAATCGAATGACAAAGTGATGACCCGAACGTGATTCGATTAACGAACTACCTGAACTTTTGACTGAATTGGATAGTGAACAACTCTGTGTCTATGAAGGAACATTTTTAACAGGACATGCAGGTATGATCAGCTTCTGAATCGTAAATTCAATAAGAAAACTAAGAGTACGTGACTCGGGCTAAGCCTAATCAAAGACTATGCCGCTTTCCTTGTAGCCGCATAGTTAGGCGCCCGAAATGGCGGAACAGAACAAGTTGGAAATCCAACGTGTACAGGCAAAAATGCCAATCTTCACTAAAACCAACATCAAATTATTTTTTGTGCAGCTAGACGCAGCTTTTGCCATTAATCGGATTACAAGTGAAAACACTAAGTACAACTATTTAATCAATTCCCTGGACGCAGAGATTCTATGTAACGTCAGTGACTTAGTATTTGACCGTCCAGCCAAGGTTCCGTTTACTAAACTCAAAGATCGACTCCTCGAAATTTTTCAGAACTCCGCTGCCAAAGAGGCTTAAATTCTGCTTGAAGATCTGGCGTTAGAAAATCAGAAATCCAGCGTTTTACTCCGTAAAATGAGGGAGCTTTCAGCGGACAAGATTACCGAAGAATTTCTTAGAAACTTGTGGCTCCAACGTCTTCCCAAAAATATTCACAGTTCTGGCTGTTAGCGGTGATGTACTAGACAAGCTAGCCATCCTTGCTGACAAGGTTGCTGAACTTACAGTACCAACCCAACTGGCCAGCATCAACTTAGAAGCCGAAAATCCCGTAATCAAAAATCTCGAAATGCAGATTTTAGAACTCACAACGAAGGTTGCAGAACTTAATGTATCGCGTACTGCTCGTCTTTGTTATCGTAGTAGAGAGAGAAACCGACATGACCCGAATTCGAGGTATCGCATTAGTTTACGCTCTCGAGGAAGAAGCCTCAATCGTCAGGGATATTGTTACTACCATGATAAGTTTGGATCAGCTGCTAGGAAATGTCGTTCGCCGTGTTCCTTCGACCGAACTGCTGATCAGGGAAACGAGCGCAGCCAGCCGCAGTAACGACCTGTGGGTCCAGCCTCAAATACTTTTCCACCATGGATACACTTTCGGGGTTCTGGCAATTAAGCGTGGGCGATAAAGAGAAGACTGCATTTTCTACGCCTAACGGTCATTACCAATGGAATAGAATCCCAATGGGTTTGAAAACCTCACCTGCGGTTTTTGCACTAACAATGGACTTCGTATTACACGGACTTAAAGGTAAAACATGCTTAGTTTACATGGATGATATATTAACTTTCAGTACCGACTTTCCCAGCCACCTTGAACGCTTAGAACAGGTCTTTAAGCAACTAGCTGCTGCAAGTATTAAGTTGAAACCAAAAAATGTCACTTTTTGCAACCTCAAATTAAATTTTTAGGCCATGAAATCTCCGCGGAAGGCATAAAACCCGATCCAGACAAAATCCAATGCGTTTTAGATTTTCCCAAACCTATAAATGAGCGAGAGATTAGAGCCTTCTTAGGACTAACAGGGTATTATAGGAGACACGTAGATTCGTATGCAGAAATTACTAAGCCTCTCACCGATCTGCTAAAAAAGGATTCAATCTTCAAATGGGGTCAGGAACAGCAAGGAAGTTTCAACGAGTTGAAGAGGATTATTACCTCAGCTCCTCTGTTAAAATCACCAGATTTTACGAGACCATTTATATTGGCGACCGATGCTTCGAATTCCGCTCTGGGTGCAGTATTAGCACAAGAGGAAAACGGAAAGGAGAAACCGATCGCTTACGCAAGTCGTTTGTTAAGAAAACCCGAATTAAACTATAGCACCACAGAAAAGAATGTCTAGCTGCAGTGTGGGCTGTACGATACTTTAAGCCTTACTTGTACGGCCGAAAATTTACTATAATTACAGATCATCATCCCCTCCGATGGTTAATTAATAGTAAGGACTCTTCCACCAACTTTAGATTGTCTAGGTGGATTATCTTCCTCCAAGAATTCGACTTCGAGGTTATTCATATAGCCGGAAATGCTCATCTCAACGCAGACGCATTAAGTCGCATACCGATTAAACAAATAAAGGAAGTAGAACCCATCTTTTCGACAGTGCAGATAGGTAAGTTACAACAACGAGATGCGCGATGGAAGCCTCTTATCCAAGCGTTAAAGGAAGGAAACACCTCAGGGAAATTTAACAATTTAGAATTGAAGGAGTTTTATTTGAACGAGGAAGACGTTCTATGTAATAAAGGAGTAAATAGACAACGGACAAACTGGTGAAAACATGTAGTTATCCCTGCCAGCCTTAAAGAATACATTATGTATACCTTTCACGATAATCCTGTGGCCGGACATTTGGGCGAAATGAAGATGCAAAACAAAATAGAGAAACTGTTTTATTGGCCAGAAATGAAAAAGGAGATAAAGGGTTATTGTCAGAGTTGTATGAGTTGCGCGAAACATCGAAGACAAGGTCGAAAAACACAAGCAGATTTGCAGTTATTCTCACCCTTGACTCATTTGTTTGAACAGACAGCGATGGACATCGTAGGACCATTACCCATCACCACAAGTGGGAATAAATATATTTTAGTCTTCATCGACCACTTCAGTCGATATGCAGAAGCCATCCCGTTGCCGGAAATCATCAGCAAAACGGTTGCCAAAGCCTTTGTTACAAACATTATACTGAGACATTCGACCCCGACACAACTATTGACGGACCGAGAACCAAATTTAATCTCCAAAATGTTCAAGGAAGTATGTGAGTTGCTTCAAATTAAAAGATTACTTACAACAGCTTATCACCCGGCATGTAACGGGGTCGTAGAGCGATTCAACAAAACCCTTGTCGATAACTTGTCTCAATATGTAGCTAGAGATCAAAGAGACTGGGACAAGTGGGTACCCTATGCGCTGTTTGCATACAATACCTCCGTGCATGCATCTACTAACGAAAGTCCGTTCTAACTCTTATACGGAAGAGACCCATCATACCCCTTCCAAATAATTTCCAGTCCCGCCACGATTTCTTACGACGTAGAGGATAACTACGCATCAGTATTACGACAAAGAATGATAAACGCTCATCAAACAGCCCAAGGTTGTGCCGAGCAAGCGGCGAAACGACAAGAAAGATAACGAAAACAAAATAAGCCACCTCACTATCGACTAGGAGATAGAGTTTTATTAAAAGAAGTTGTAGTGCCACAAGGTACAAAACGGAAGTTAGCGCCGCGATGGTCGGGTCCGTATAGAATAATAGAAGTAATCGGTCCTGTCAATTTCCAGATTGAAGATCTAAACATTAAAAGAAAATTACGAGTGCATGCAGACCGACTTAAACCCTCTACGCTAGAAAAGAGTTTGACATTAGTGACAAGGTAACCGTCAACACCAGAGATAGTGTAAGGGAAGACAAAAAACCGCAAGGTGAGAAAATAACCCCGATCGACCCCTGAGACAAGTTTATTTTAAACTCAATCCCTACTCCACAACCAGATGAACGGGCGGAACAGGAAAAAGACGACAAAGGAGAGCTTGACCTAGAAACGGCTGACGAAAGTGCGGAGGAGGTCGATGCACCGGAAAGCGCGCCTCCATACGCACTTAAGAGTAAAGGTCGTATCCCGGACGAACCGTGGATAATGCCCCGACCAAGTCGAAGTCGTAATCCGAGATTTATTACTCCTGACACGAACCGACCGTCTTCCCCTTAGACCTTTATTAGGTTAACCTTCTTTTCCGTAATAACTGATTCTAATTTAAGCTAATTTTACAGACCCCTTCGTCATTGAACAATATATTTAAATACGATAATGCCAAGATCGATAAATTCGAAGATCATCTTTCTCTTTCATCTATTCGACCTTCATACGCTGAAACCTTCCAACGAAACATTTGAATTCAAGAGGAGAGCCGTTTTTATTCATCGAGGAAACTTTTTGATGATGTCTAGTCATTGGACTTTAGTCAGCGATGTTAACTTCGAACACTTCGAACGTCAGATACGACTTTTAAACCATTCCCTGGCGTACTTGGACAATATAATCTTACAACGTAAACAGAAAACTAATACAGGGGAGAAGGATAAATCCAGATGGATTTTACCCACGAATGGGTTCGACATGTTAAAATCGTCCTTTTACAGTCACCAAAGGGAATATCATGAACTTAAGGCGTTAGTAACTAGTACTTCAACAAACAAAAGGAAGAGAGGATTAATTGACTTTAGTGGTAAGGCTCTGAAATTTCTCTTTGGTACCGCTATCACAGAGGATATAGAAAATTTGAATGCGGAAATCACCCAATTAAAACAAGTTAAGGAAGGTGTAGTTCATTTGCTTCGATCACAAGCAACACTGCTAAACGATACTTTTAAGATTAGCAAGGCCAATAGGCAGCAGATAAACGTATTAGTGCGTAGACAAGAAACCTTCGATGAATTAATAAAGATGTATAGATATAACTTAGCATTCGAGGTAGTAGTTAGAACGATAGAATTTTCGATACAAGAATTCCATATGCAGCTCGTAGAAATCCGAAAAGCCATAGATATATTAGAACGAGGAAGATAAGGCTCCTATTTTATAACCCGGGCAGCGATGTTACACATCCTACGAGAAATACAACTCCAACTCCCGGAAGGGTATGCAATGATCGAACCGATCAATGCAGAGACACTTTTTAAATATTACCAATAAATCACCACAATTGCTGTAGCTCTACCCGGAAGGTTGAGAATTTTTGCAAAAATACCTTTGAGAACACCGAGCGGATACTTCGACATGTACGAGATTGTAAAATTTCCCGCATATATTTTTTCGTTAAAGGCCTATGCCCATTTCCAGACCGGGTATCCCATCATAGCTTTATCTATGGATAGATAGTCGTTCATGCTGTTACAACAGCACGAATTGACTATTTGTAAAACAGCTCAGTTTTCCATCTGCTCAGTGGACGTACCGATACGAAGAGCGCCGCAGGATAGTTGTGAATATTCATTATACACCGGAAACGAACCAAAGGTCAAGGAACTTTGTTCCCGACAGATCATTTTAAATTATGCCCCAATTTTTAAAAGAGTGGACGAACAGGGAATGTGGATATATTCTACCCCTAAGCCACTCCTATTAACTATTGTGGGTGCCGGGAGGCAGACAAAGTCTTGTTCCTCCTTTTTTCGGCTCACAGGTCCGTAAGACCTGCCCATGTCAAGATGGCGGTTCTGAAGGGTTACGCGTTATGCGTTTTTAGGCGAGTGGAGGAAGTGGATGGGTCCGACGATAGAGCGGCGGTGACGATACCCGAATAAAAGACATAGCCAACGGATAATAACAACAACAATAATTTATTTAAACTAACAATATAATTACAGAAGATGCGCGATGGTCGCCTCTTTCCGGATCCACGGAGGGAGAGTTTACATAAATTCGGGTCATACCTCGTAATCCGGGTCGGTCCTCCTGGTCAACGTATTCCGTGGATTTCGGGCGTTTCCCTCGATTTTGCACACACACACAGTCAAAGTGACAGAACGTAACCGGCCCCCCTTATCTCTGTCCTCGCCCTTTTATTGTCTCGGTCACGTTTTCCAGTTTCGCCAACCCGCGTTTTTCGACTCTTGTTCCTCCTGATTCATATTGTCTCCGTGGGAACCAAGCAATAAGATAATTTTATTATTAACGGCTTGGTTCCGGCGGGTTCGAATTTTCACACCACCTCGGGCTTTCTAAAATCGTAGCTGTCCCTGAAGGGCAGGTTCGATTTTTCTTTCTTAGGGAGGATGGCTATTTTAAGTGCCCTGCCTAATTGGTGACTTACAGGGCGACGTTAATTATTCGCTACCATGATGTATATGGCGAATTTTTACATGATTTACCTGGCGAATTTAACAAATTATTCCTTCGCGACAATAAAAGATTATTCGGGTGCCCGTTACAATAATTTCCTGTGTTAAAACAGAGTTCTGTATTCAAACAGTCACTTTAGTTTGTAAACAATTACAGAGTTCCCGGAAGTAAGGTTGTTTCTTCGCTGGCACGTGGTGCAGACGTAGCTTCCTTTCGTCACTTGGGTACGAGAGTAAAGTTCAAGGTCTTGAGTGTTCGTTATGTCCCCTTGTTGATGGGAGTTCGTTGACTTGTGCTACCTTGCTGGCGTGTTCGCTGAAGATAGATTTTGAACAGGAACTTGAGGGCTGGAGGATTTCGGTGAGTGGTGTCTTGACGTAGTTTGTTGTATTGTGGCGGCGGCGTCATGCGTTGAATTTGGTGCGGTGATTACCTTTGGTGGATTGTCGTAGTCTAACTTCGGTGGGTAGTTGGAGTTTCCGGTGAGGGTTTTGTTAAGGGGAGGTTGTCGTCCTATTTGGTACTCACAAAAAGTTAATTATAAACAGTCATTTGAAATGAGAATTTTATTTGTTTTCGGATAGAGGTATGCAATTTACATATATACGTGGGATTTACTCTCCCTCGGGTTGATAGGATGATAAAATCCTAACTTAAGTCTAAATGGGAGAAGCTAATACGTTCTTATAATTGATACCATTAGTTAAAATAGCTAATTAAAATTCGAATAAATGGAATATTTAATATAATATATGATATATATGGTTATATGATTATATTATAGTCAAAACCTTCGAACGAGAGAAGTTAAACAAAAAGGCCTTAAAATGGCAGTGTTAATACGTTCAAACAATGGCCCGTTGGCGAGGTCCGGTGCTATCGCACCGGGGTGGTTCCTGGACGGGTGTGTCACTTCCCGGAAGCGAGTTAGCTTCCTTTCTTAAAGAGGGATTTCTTCCGGTCGAGTTTCTTGCGGTGGTTGTCGATCCGCCAGAGTTTTTCGATGGCGGCGTGTAACCGATCGGAAAATATAGCTAAGGCCAATAAAAATTATTGCAGCACCAAGGCAACTAGCAAGTATTGTGGTTAACGTATGTACGTAGGAGGCTGGTGTGGGTGTTGACGTCATTCGCAACAAGTGGTTGAGATCATATTTGACGTTAGATAAGGATCGTTCTGCTACCTGGATGTCGTAGTCCTCCGATGATGATGTTAGTATTTCGCGCGTTCGCGGTTCTTTAAGACAGGTTTGACGGAGTTGAATCTCCGTTCGATTGATAATTTGGTCGTTTTGTGGGATGACCAATTGTTGTGCCAACTGTAGTGATAGAGTTGACTGTCCTCGGAAATGTGATGAGGATAACTCCTGGCAAATAGTCTGTCCACGCCTTTGGGAGATTGATGATTCGGTTTTATTTAATTTTTGTGTTGTAGATACAAAGGAGCCTTTTGATGCCTATTTGGGCACTTAATAGTTTAGGTGAGAGGCTCGGGAGTGGAATAAATCCATGCTCCTGGTTGATCTAACTTTTTAAAGATCGGCGTATAGTTGAGGATGATCTGCCGATTGCATAAGTCCTTGACCTGAAGTTCATTTCCGCTGAATAACGCATATTCACAGCTTCGTTGAGGAGAATTCAATGAACAGATGGCGAAGGGGGGATGTATTAGCGTGTCGTGATTAAGTAGCTTAACGCTAAATTTATTAGCTAAGCTATCTTCATCCACCTACTGAGGTACCTTCCTGTTGGTGCCCTCATTTGTTTGGCATCCGGAGCTTAAGGGGAAGAGGTCCGACTAGTAGCGGGAGAAATAAACTGAGGTATCTGGCTACGATTACTAGTGGGCTGCGGCATAAACCAAGGCTGTTCGGGGGGACTGATTCCCCGCTCTCGGTGTCCTCCTTTTCTCCTTCCGATTCTGGTTGGGAAGCTTCACTTTCAAGCTCGGACTCTGCTTCCTCACGTTCCCTTTCTGATTCCGTTTCATTACTGGGATTAGATTGCTCTTCTGTTAGTGAAGGGAGTATGGTCGTTAATGCGTCTTCGACAGGTGATGCAACAGGTGGCTGGATGATGGCGTCCGTGTTATCCTGTTGTATTCAGGGTTGCTTAGTCTTTCGATGAGCAGCGGTCCTTCTCGCGCTCCGGATTTGTAATTTCCGTTTCTCCTTCCCTTCGGCGGGAGGTATTTGTTCTGCACGGAGGATGTCTGACAGGATTTTCTCTCTTTTATTGTGGGTCTTACGCCGCTTTCTCCCTCTGCACGGCCGTCTAAGTGTGCAAAAATGTATCGTGTTCCCATTTGGTAGGATGACTTGATCATGAACAAAATCTAAAATTAACTGTGCGGTTTCAATGAGGTCTCGCCCCAAGATTCCTTCACACGGGTTTGTAACCTCAGTTTGTACGATGGCACATGGCATGGCATATTTCTTTCCCTGTAGTTTAAATGGAGGTGTCGCTGAGCCTATAGTGGTAATCTGTTCCCCTAAGCCGATTCTTAACTTCTGTCGGCGCCTGAATTTTATAAAAGCTTTCCCTTTCAATTTATTCGCTAAATCGTTTGATATGAGCGTACGTTCTGTGCTGGTATTAACTTGCATTTTTACTGGAATATTGTTAATATAAACTAATATGATCGGTTCGTGCCTTGAGATAGGTTTAGTTATTCCTATCCTGCCTTTCCACCTCGTCTCATTTTCATCCGACAAATCTATTTGGGGTGGAGAAAGGTTCCTACTCGATTCGGTATATTGTCGCTTTTGATCAGATACAGGATAACGGGATCTAGTAGAGTAGTTATATCGAGGTCGCTGATCTTGGATGCTTCGAATAATACCTGTCCATCCGTTTCGATTTTCTTTCATAGGTTGGGAGCTATCTTGATCATTTTCGCTTTCGCGTCTCGTTGGAGGTTCATTTCGTTGACGCGTCAGAGAAGCGTTACTATTAGTATCTCTGCGACCGCAAGGGTTCCTATAGTTTTGATCATTTGGTAGGACGGGTGTACGGCTAGTGTTAACTGGGTGGTATCCTTCTCGTTGGAAAGGCAGGTTATTATGATTCCCTCGATTATTTTGCCTACTGGGAGGGGTTCTCGCATTTCCTGTCTGTGAGGTTTGGGTTAATCTTTCCCACTCTGGCGGTAAGTTCCTGCATAGTTGACATTAGTTGCGCTATCTCGTCTTGTGAGGGGAAATCTGTCTCTCGCTCGCTATCCTGGACTGTTCGCAATATTCCCCGAGGATAAGAGGTGATCTGTTCGATCGTCTCCTCACTGATCGCGGCTTTGAGCGCCTCATCGAAGGTCTCAGCCTCGCGACTCAATACTCTTCTACGGATCCTTATATCGATCCCGTTAAGGATTTGCGCTTTTAACCGTTCATCTAGCTCCTTCCTTTGAATGCGCTGAATAATAGCGGCTTTCGCGGCATCTGCTCCGGGCTCCGGCGTAATCTCGATTTCCATCGCGAGCACTTGGAGTCAGGCGGCGTATATACTTGCACGTCCTAGTCCCGTTTTTGGACGCAGGTATAGAATTTACTAAGCCTGAACGAATAAGGTTCTCGCTCGAACCGCGCGATCATTAAGCGCTTGAATTCGTCAAAGTCGTCGACGTCTTTGATCCGTCGGTCCTTCCGGACGAATTCCGAGCTATCCCGGTGAGTTTGAGCTTGGCTACGGCCAGCATTTGGGCCTTTGACCATGCCGCGACTTTCGTTACGTCCACTAAAGAGTCGAAAAAATCCGTGACTCGGATGCCTCCTGTTTCTCCGGAAAATACGGGCAAGAGTGAAATGATTCCGCCCAACCCTCCTAACGTGAGGGGATTTGGATTCGGATTCGCGTGAGCTGGTCCTGCCGTGGGTTGCGGATTGCCCTCCATTTTTCCTAATAGGCTCGATTATATTGGAACTACCTCCGATACTATTCCTAGTCTTTCTACCTATGATCTAGGTTCCTACTTTGACTGGAATTGTCCTTATTATTCGAATATGGTCCTTTCCGCTCTATCGATATTTCGAAGGAGTCGAACCCCACTCCTGAAAAACCAATTTGTGGGGACGCTGGGTGGCAGACAAAGTCTCGTTCCTCCTTTTTTCGGCTCACAGGTCTGTAAGACCTGCCCACGTCAAGATAGCGGTTCTGAAGGGTTACGCGTTACGCGTTTTTAGGCAAGTGGAGGAAGTGGATGGGTCTGACGATAGAGCGGCGGTGACGATACCCGAATAAAAGACATAGCCAACGGATAATAACAACAACAATAATTTATTTAAACTAACAATATAATTACAGAAGAGGCGCGACGGTCGCCTCTTTCCAGATCCACGGAGGGAGAGTTTACATAAATTCGGGTCATACCTCGTAATCCGGGTCGGTCCTCCTGGTCAACGTATTCCGTGGATTTCGGGCGTTTCCCTCGATTTTGCACACACACACAGTCAAAGTGACAGAACGTAACCGGCCCCCCTTATCTCTGTCCTCGCCCTTTTATTGTCTCGGTCACGTTTTCCAGTTTCGCCAACCCGCGTTTTTCGACTCTTGTTCCTCCTGATTCATATTGTCTCCGTGGGAACCAAGCAATAAAATAATTTTATTATTAACGGCTTGGTTCCGAACACAATAAAGAGACCGATTTACGAAGCGCTACCGGTCATATCATTCAAACTTACGGTATTGTGAACCTTACCTTCAAAATCGGCAACCTGCAGTTTCCCTTTGCGTGTTGTCTCATAGATATAGACGTTACGTATCCTTGCGACGGCATTATTGGGAAATATATGATCGCTGATAAGGGCTTTCTTATCAACTTAAAGAAAGGAGAATTGATTATACCCCCTGTTACGGTAGTAATGTTATTAAACTCCACGATGTTCGGAGAAAAATCGGGGGAGGAACTACCCGACGTAACGACAACGCGTAACCAAAATGTCCAGGAAGGTCAAGATATATCAAGGGGAAGGGCCCAGGTAACTGCGGCTATAAGATCTAAAAAGAGATCACAGGGACAGGTAGACAGAGAAAAAGGAAAGGAGGTAGTTTTAATAGAACTGTGCTGACTTCCCCCTATGACGGATATCGTAAGCGCGACCATCCGGGGACATCGCTTTCCAGGTAATAAAATGGGAGTAATCAAGACACTTCCCCTTGCCCAGAAAGGAATATTTGGAGCCGATGTATTGGTCACACCCAACAAAAAGGGACAAGTACCTATCCGTCTCCGTAACTCGACCCACCAAACTATAACTTTAAAGAAAGGAGAAAAAGTAAACATGTATTTCGAGGCGGTCCAGGAAACAGACCCGGTCAGATATATCTGAGAAGGAGAAACGGCACAATTATCAAACGCCAAATTTAATCAATTATTTGACTGGACCAATATCCCGGAAGACGAACACCAAGAGCTTTTAACCTTATTATATAAATATCTAAATATCATAAAGCACTCAGCAAAATCACATATACATACACTTAACACCTTATTCTTGCCGAGAAATATAAATTTATTTAAAACAAACTAACGTTTTCAGGCTGATTCACAGGCCATCTTCAGGTTTCGAATACATTTGAATTAAAAATTCTATCAATGGAACACAAAATTCAAATTCAAAATTATAGCAGTTTTATTGAATGTCTTAGCATTGCATTTATTAATACTTATATATTCGTTTCTTATGTTTTAGTATTATGTTGGCTATTTAATTTTTATTTAAATGTATCTTATTAATTTTGAATTTGAATTTTGTGTTCCATTGATAGAAATTTTAATTCAAATGTATTCGAAACCTGAAGATGGCCTGTGAATCAGGCTGAAAACGTTAGTTTGTTTTAAATAAATTTATATTTCTCAACAAGAATAAGGTGTTAAGTGTATGTATATATAAATATCGACATGTTTTCGCCGTAAACGATTACGATTTGGGGTATTGCGATATTGTGCAACATAAAATTGATACCGGCGATGCGGCGCCCGTTTACTCCCCCCTTATCGAATTCCATATACGCAACGGCAGCAATTAAATGAAATAATCAATGGACTTCTAGCAAATAATATCATCAAACACTCTACATCACCCTGAAGTTCAGTGGCGCTTCTCGTTAAGAAAAAACTGGGTGGTTTAAGATTAGTGATAGATTACTGTAAATTAAATAAAATCACCAAAGTAGATCCATATCCACTGTCCTTAGTGCAGGAATCCCTCAGCTTGATGGGCCAAGCGAAATATTTCTCCACAATGGACACAGTCTCGGGATTTTGGCAACTGAGTGTATGTGATAAGGAGAAAACCGCCTTCTCCACTCCTGATGGGCACTATCAGTGGAACAGGTGCCCCATGGGGCTCCGTAATTCGCCTGCGGCATTTGAAAGGACAATGGACTTCGTCCTGCATGGTCTGAAGGGAAAGACATGCCTCGTCTACATGGACGACATCTTGACTTTCAGTCCCGACTTCCCTACTCACCTCAAACGCTTGGAACAAATATTCCAACGACTAGGCGAAGCCGGAATTAAGCTAAAGCCAAAAAAATATAATTTCCTGCAGAGGCAGATAAAATTTTTAGGCCATGAAATTTCCGAGCAGGGTGTAAAACCGGTTAGCGATAAGATAAAGTGCGTCTTAGACTTCCCTAGACCCGAAAATGAGCGAGAAATTCGATCTTTTTTGGGATTAACTGGGTATTATCGTAGACATGTAGACCAGTATGCAAAAATCGCCAAACCCTTAACGGATTTATTAAAGAAAAATACCCCTTTCGAATGGGGCCCGGCTCAACAGGAAAGTTTCGAGACTCTAAAGCAAATTCTAACCTCAACTCCACTATTAAAATCACCGGATTTTTCAAAGCCTTTTATCCTTGCTACGGATGCTTCGAATGTTGCCTTAGGAGCCATATTATCCCAAGAGGAAAATGGCGCGGAGAAGCCGATTGCTTATGCAAGTCGATTAACAAGGAAACCCGAACTTAACTATAGCACAACTGAGAAGGAGTGTTTAGCCACTGTTTGGGATGTAAGATATTTTAAACCTTACTTATATGAGCAAAAATTTACAATACTCACGGATCATCGACCTCTGCATTGGTTACTCGACTGTAAGGACTCAACTACAAATTCGCGGCTATCACAATGGATTATCTTCCTCCAAAAATTCGATTTTGACGTGGTTCACAAAGCAGGGGAGTCTCATAAAAATACAAATGCTCTTAGTCGCATTCCTATTCGTCAAATCCAGGAGGTAGACCCTATATTTTTTTTGACGCAGATAGCGAAGGTGCAACAAGGCGATACTCGTTGGAAATCCCTCATCCAACAATTGCAAAATGGAGCAACCTCAGGAAGTTGGAATGGCCTTAATTTGAACGAATTCTACTTCAATGAAGAAGACGCCCTATGCCACAAAGGTACCAATAAAGGACAATCCGACTGGTGGGAACAAACTGTTGTCTCAGCCACTCTTAGGGATTATCTCCTATATACTTACCATGATAATCCCATTGCTGGACATCTGGGAGAACTTAAGATGCGAACTAAAATAGCTAAGTCGTTTTATTGGCCAGAAATGACCAAGGAAATACGAAATTATTGCCGAAGTTGTCTAAGCTGCGCGAAAAAACATCGTCGGCGAGGACGCCGAGCCCAAGCCGAATTACAATTATTTGCTCCCCTTTCACACGTCTTTAAACGTACCGCCATGGATATTGTTGGACCACTCCCATGCACAACTACGAGAAATAAATATATCTTAGTATTCGTCGATCATTTTACCCGGTATGCTGAAGCTATTCCACTACCAGATGTCAGTAGTAAGACGATCGCGAAAGCCTTCGTTACCAGCATTATACTACGTCACTCGACGCCAACGCAATTACTGACGGACCGAGCCCCGAATCTGATTTCGAAAATGTTTACCGAAGTATGTGAGCTCCTGAACATAAACAGGCTCCTCACTACCGCCTATCATCTCGCCAGTAATGGCGTTGTGGAAAGATTTAACAAAACATTATTTGATATTTTAGCACATTATGTAGCCAGAGATCAACACGATTGGGACGAGTGAATACCTTACGCTCTCTTCGCGTACAACACTTCAGTGCACGCTTCTACGAATGAAAGTCCATTCTTTCTTTTGTATGGTAGAGACCCTACCTATCCGTTTGATATAATTACTAAGCCAGCGGAGGTGTGCTATGATATGGATGACAATTTTGCCTCAGAATTGCAACAACAAATGAAATTAGCTCATCAAACTGCTCAACAAGTGGCCGAACAAGCCGCCAAAGCTCGACAAGAGCAACATCGGAGACAAAATAAGCCTCCCCGTTATAAGGTAGGAGACCGAGTGCTATTAAAAGAAGTCGTTATGCCACAAGGGTTAAAACAAAAATTAGCACTTCGATGGTCGGGGGCCCTATCGAATTATCGACGCTCTCGGTCCTGTTAATTTTAAAATTGAA
The DNA here is from genome assembly GCF_030686945.1 of Centruroides vittatus. NCBI lineage: Eukaryota > Metazoa > Arthropoda > Arachnida > Scorpiones > Buthidae > Centruroides > Centruroides vittatus. The sequence goes on along the minus strand of NW_027120695.1, from coordinate 80,854 downwards.
CACTTAGAAACCAAACGGAGATTGCACGTCCACGCGGATCGAATCAAACCAACGACCGCCCGCGAGGAAGTCCACTTGCGGCAAGACCAAAGTAACGATGAACTCTCAACCTTGACCGCAACCGCCGAGCTTGACGAATCCGCATATCTCGACCCGTGGGACGAATTTATCTTAACTTCTATCCTTACTCAACCCCCAGCAGGAGAAATCAGGGAAAGGGAAAGAGGACACTAAGCGCGGGGACTCAGAACGCGAACAATCGAAAGCCGAAATAACCGAGGAACAAGAAGGTACGCCTCCATACGCGCTACGCAGCCGTGGTCCTGTCCCCGAACAGCCATGGGTGATGCCACGGCCGAGCCGAAATCGGAGTCGCATCCCGCAGTTTGTCTCCCCCCGCGATAAGCCGACCGTCCTCCCCTGAGTCCGGGGAGTTAGACTAAAGAAGGTTAGCCATACAATATTACTAGCCTTCCCTTTTTTTCCCTCTTCCGTAAGTAATTCTTTCCCTATCCTTCCAGACAAATGGTAACTACCGGACCGGACCGGACCAAACGTTCGCTTCCTTTGTGACGTGCCCAATCTGCTACGAGCTCGCGCAGGCGCCGGTGTACCAGTGCACCAATGGGCATCTCGTGTGCGCCAAATGCCGGCCCAGAATTTCCAACTGTCATACCTGCCACGAGGCTCTCGGAAACATCCGGAGTCGCGTGGCAAAACAGATTGTTTCCACGATGCTGGTGCCCTGCGTGAACCAACCCTTCGGCTGCCGGAAACTGTTCTCCGAGGCGGACCAGGAAACCCATAGGCCACTTTGCGCGTTTGCGCCATTATCCTGCCCTATTTTAGATTTCTATTGCCCTTGGGAGGGAGCTCGAGCGGACGTCACAGCTCATCTGCGGGACGCCCATCCGCAGGTCCCTTTCCTCCCAAGGTCCTCTCTCCTTATCCTTGGGATCCATACGGACCAGCCCAGCTCCCAGGTTTGGGCTGCCGTATTGGAATGTCATGACCAACAGTTCCTCGTAAAAATTGCGAGAACATCCCAGGACCCACCTATTATCCCCCTTAAACTTTATCTTCTATCCGATCCTTCGTCTTCCACTTTCCTTTACACTGTAACCTTAAAAAAGGGGCCACACACTCTACAGTGGTCCTCGACCCACCTTCCGTAATACGGCCATGGGGATACATATGACGTCTATGCCCCCCTCGAGCTTTCCACGGAATCTTTTAAAGCGTTCAGGGCCTTTAATAACTTCAAATTTAGTGTAGATATTAAGCCGACCGAATCGGTCTAAAAATATAACCCTTTTTCTAGACATGGATCCTGAAGGGGAATGGTGGGAAACCTCGATCTCCATTCCGGTCTTGCCTCCAGAGGAGCCAGAAGTAAACGCTGTCTCGCTGCAGGCAGCGTTGAACTTTAATTGCTCTCAGCACCGGCACCGTCGTATCCCAGCCACCGTGCTCCTCCTGGTCAACCACCGGTTTCACACTATCAAGTTAACACTCCTATTAAAATCCGTCAGCAGAGATCCTCCTCAACCCTCTCTACAATAACAAAATTAAATAATACAGGGATTCTAAGGTTACCGAATGCATGTGTAAGATATTTGCCAGGCATTATCCTTACCTCCCATTTTCATATGCGATCGAAGATCCAAACTGAAATAGCGCAAAGTTTGGTAGTACCGCCTATTGAACACATCCTAAACAAAACAGAATTGAAACTTCTCCAGGTACAATTACAGGATCTCCATACTCAAAAGGAATTAAAGATACAATCGGACTTAGACATCAAATTAGCAGATAGAGCTAGCAAGGAAGCGACCTACGATTTGAATCGTTTGCTTCGTACAACAACTATTTTGCCTACTTTCAATCCTTCAAATCCAATGTCAGTAATAATTATTAGTTGTGTTGGTATAACTGTCGTCATCATTTGCATCATATTAATCTTCCGTCATTTCATTTGGAAAAGAAAGGATACTAAATCATCTCGTGGTAGAAGTCTGGTGAAAACAGAAGATATTCGCCTCCAAGAGGTTAAGAGGGAAACTATTCAAGGGGATGTTACCGTTCCCGATGTCGAGGTTGCGCACACCGCTAATTCTCAGCCTGACTCAATTAACCCTCACAAACAGAGGAAAAGCCAGGTTTATCGTTTCTAAGTTACTCAAAACGCAAAGGAGAACAACCGTTGTAAAAAGAACGATTGTTCTTATCCCTCCCCTTTGCGTCGGTTTATACGTGTATATTCGATTTTGTAGTAGTAGGTAGTGGTATATTAGTGTCAGTTTAGGTAAGATCCAATGTCGGACCTATTGATTAATTATTATTAACCGTATGTAACTTATATTCAGAGAGAGAGACAAGGTGATGGACCCGGGCAAGGGAACATCCGCTTACAGAACACCCCTAAACAGAGAAGTAGACCCGGAAGCAGCGAGAGCAGCTTTCCTTCGCATGGTGGAGGCCATTGACAGCACGCAACGAAGTAAATGGAAGTTGCCGTTAACTATGGCCATCCTCCCCGTTGGCTGTGAGATAATTACTCCGCTCCAACACAGAATTGAAGCCCAACAACGATGGGTACAGCAAATGGGACGCTATATGGCAGCAGGGCACGTAGATGCACATAAAACAGATGAATACTCTGCCTTCGCCCCGGAATTACTGTGCACCTTCCCATCAGCCAAATCAGAAAACAAACACGTGGAAGAAATCCGTTCCCCTTCCACTTCACCTCCAGCATCCTCCCCCCATACTCATCTTCGAACTCAGAATCCGACGCTTCATCTGATGCTTCGTCACCTCCCTTTGCCGAAAAGAAGGAGACAATTCCGTTTTTGACCTTTAACAAATTTCACATAATAACTTAGTTAAATTTGCCTAACATTCTATTTGTATATAATCCTTTTACAGATAACGAGATGACGTCGAAACATAATATTCGACCAGTACCCGCCAATCTCCAGGAGGCGTGTCTTCTGTTTGCCACCGAACGAAGGAGGCGCCTCTTAGCGGAAGAGGAAATGCAGGAGAATCCTCACACCATTACTTTTAACATAGCATGTACCCTGGGTCTGGGCTTATTTCGTTGTGGCTTTTGCTGCACGATTCTTCACTATGACGTCCACGGATGGTTGTGACTCGGGGGATATTGTTATCCCCTCCGATTTTTCGTCTGATGATCAATCTTCGGAATATGGCAAGAAAGCCTACAAAGTCCTGAATGATCTTAAGGGGTACCTGCTGGAGAATGCAAATTCCCGCATGGGGGCAAGGGAACACTTTACTTATATCATGGGTCAAGGGCTTAAGTTAGTTGGCATACTTGAAAGTGGCCTTGCAAGCAATCAGCTCTCTGCTGTGGAGGAGCAGCTTTCTAGTCTGGCCACTAAAGAAGGCATTTGTGGGGTAGCGGAGGCTATAAAACACACGAGTTCTGAATTAAGTAAAGTCAAAGCAATGGTTCAGGAAGCCATTACCAGTAAAAGTAATTACGATGAACTGATGGGCAATCGTATAGTGACTTTGGAGTCAAACATCTCTAAATTAGCTACTCAAGAGGATCTTCAAAGGGCTGTTGAGACCTTTGGGAAACTGGAGAACGGAATTTCCAGCATTAGAGATATGAATAAGGCTTTGGGGGAGGGGATACAAAGTAGCAATCACAATCAACTGTACAGCGAAATTTTAAAAACGTCTAATTACAAGGCCAAACCTAATAATTCTAACTCCTTGAGTACTCTGCTTGTCTATCCCACGGGAAACATTGCTGGCTCAGAGGAGACTAAACGTATTATTAGAGAAAAAATTAACCCCATACGTTTGAAAGTGGGAATTAGAGGTTTTCGAAAGATCGATAAAAAGGGTATCGCAATAGACGTGAAAAGTAAAACCGAAATAGGGATAATAGAAAAAGAACTTAAAGAACAGGCACCAAATCTTAAAACGTTGGTACCAAACAAAAGAAAACCAAATGTAATAATCAGGCACGTACCAGCATACCTGGAAAAGGAGGACGTTATAAATTGCATATTTGAACAAAATGAAGCCATTTTGGCTAGCCATACCAGAGAACAATTTGGGGAAAACTTTGAACTTCGGTTCGTGTTTGGAGCTAACGGCAACAAACGCACTGTCAACTGGGTAGCTGACGTCTCCGCTGGCCTATTGAGCACTTTCATAAAAATAAAGAAAATTAATATTGAGTGGGTAAGATGTACAACAGAAGAATACTTTTCCATACTGCAGTGTTACAGGTGCTGCAGATACGGGCATACCAGCAAAACCTGTACCGAGGAAGAGGAGATCTGCAGTCAATGTGCAGGCCCACATAGGTTCAAAGACTGTCCCCAAAGAAATAAAAGTCCGTGCTGTCACAACTGCCAAGTTCAAAAAGAAAAAAATTATTCGCACAACGCACTAGACAAAAGTTGCCCTGTATACAAGAGAATTAAAAACTTGATAAGGAACCGAACAGATTATGGGGAATAATTACAACAATATTAAGTTCCTGCAGTTAAACTTGCAAAGGTCTATTAGTGCGACATCCTCTCTTTGCATGGACATTTCTAACTTTGACTTTGTCTTGCTGCAGGAGCCCTATTGCATGGGGAATAGGGTGGCCTGCATCCCACACAGGCACCTGGTTGTGCATGGTACTCACAACACTCCTTGGGCTGCAATCATCATCCCTAACAACAAGGCCTCGGTATTCTTTCACAAGCAGTTCTCTATGGACAATATTACTTGCATCGAGACTCTCTTAGGCTCGCATAGCCTGCTTGTGTTTACGCTCCAGGCCAGGGTAACATTAACAACGAGCTTCACATGCTTAACAAAATAAAAAAGACCTTCAAGGATAGCTCCTTTGTAATAGCTGGGGACTTCAATGCCCACTCCCCTACGTGGGGAGGGGATGCACAGGATCCCAGAGGGGAAGCTGTGGAAGAATTCATCATTTGCAACGACTTGGTCGTGGCTAACGACCCTCACTCACCCCCTACTTTTATGGGGCCTAATGGTAGCTCGTGGATAGACCTGACTTGCATCTCTTCCGATCTTGTTAATAAAATTCACCACTGGAGGGTCGACACCAACGACAGCCTCTCGGACCACAACCAGATTTCATTTGAACTTAGTGTCTCTACAGCCAACCTTTCCACAATCCATCACAAGGTCTATCGGACCAATAATGCAAACTGGGACCTCTTTTTGGACTCCTTGGACGATCGCATTTGTCTGTACCCTTCGAATTACGGCTCACATCTAGCCCAGGAATATATAGATACCCAAATTGATATGCTTTCCCACGTGTGTGACGAAATCTTTCAACTCAGCACACCTAACAAACACGGCGTCCCATGGTGGAATGAGAAACTATCTGAGTTAAGGCACATAAACAATCAAAACAGGAAGAGGTACCAAAGGTGTGTGACTGATGAGAGAGAGGCATTAAAACTCCAATACTTACAACACCAGGCCGCTTATAAATGGGCCATCAAGGAGGCGAAAATCCAGTCATGGAAGGAGTACTGTTCAGCAGCGTCCACCGACCCTTGGGGCTTTGTCTATAAGTGCGGGGCAGGCAAACTAAAGGCACCGTCGTGCCTTGCTGGCTTCTCCCTGAAGGACGGCACAACCACCAACAGAGAGGACACCATAAATCTTATTTTGGACTCCCTTTGCCCAGCTGACAACCACATGGAAGACGATTCCACACAACGTCTGGTCAGGATTCAGACAAACAACTTTCTGCAAGGCCCCAGCCCACCTCCCTTCACAGCTCTGGAAATTAATGAGGCCATTAAGAGGCTCGCCCCACGCAAGGCACCGGGACCGGACGGAATCACCACAGACATTGTTCAGAAGATTTGGGAGCACCGTCCAAACATCCTCTTGGTCCTATTTAACTACTGCCTTCAAAAAAACATCTTTTCTACTGCCTGGAAGAAGGCAAGGATCGTCCTCATGCCGAAGTGTAAGGGTAAACCAGCTGATTCTCCCGGTGACTACAGAAACATCTCTTTGTTGCCCATTTTGGGCAAGGTTCTGGAAAGGTTATTGCTGAACAGGCTGAGCTGGCACATCGAGGGTGCAGGCTACCTGCATCAACAACAGTTTGGCTTTCGAAATGGAATGTGCACTACAGATGCCATTGTCTCTCTTATTGACAAGATTAGGGAACTCCAAAACACTCATTCCTACATTTTAGGCCTCAGCCTGGACATTGCTGGCGCTTTCAACTCGGCATGGTGGCCAATGGTGCTACTAAAGTTGAAGCAAAGCCAGTGCCCAGCTTATCTGTTTAACATGATCAGGAGTTATCTTAAAGACCGCACCGCCACCCTTTTTATTGGCCAACAAGCCTTCACCCGCCATATTTCCCGTGGCTGCCCACAGGGCTCCGTCTTGGGACCTTTCCTGTAGAATCTGCTTTTTAATGACTTCTTAAAAGAAGACTTTGGCAGCGACTGGAAGGCCGCTTACGCTGACGATGCCATGGTCTTGGTGGCAGCCTCCTCAAGGGCAAAGCTGGAGAACAAAGCAAACAAAACTTTGGAAAACATTCGGCAATGGGGCAAAGCCAATAAATTGGACTTTAACCCCAAGAAAACCAAAGGGATCATCTTCACCAGGCCAAGGACCCCCCACCTATATAGAAGAGTTCTGACTGTTAAAATGGACAACACTAGTGTTAAAATAGAGCAAACCCTAAAATATCTCGGAATAACCCTGCATCACAGACTGAGCTGGATCCCCCACGTCAAAAATGTCAGCGATAAGACCAACCAACTCTACAACGAAATGACTAAGATCGCCAAGTCTAATTGGGGCCTTTGCCCGCAAATTATGAGTACAATTTATGACTCAGTATTTATCCCAATGTTATCCTACGCAGTTCCTGCCTGGGCAGAGTCCATTGACCAGACCCACATCTACAGGAAACTGCAAAGTGCACAGCGGAAGGCTCTCCTGCGCATCTGCAGGGCCTACTCAACAACACCAACTGCAGCACTACAAGTGATCGCTGGCAAGCTTCCAATAAATCAAGAATTAGGAATCATCGTGAACAAGTGGAAACTAAGGAAAGGGCACGACATAAACGTAAACGGCGATATAATTGACAACGTTGAAGCATACCATTCACACAATGCACGTCCTGCACCTTATAATTGGCCACAGATTGTTAACATTCCTTGGCCAGACCAAGCCCTCTCAGTTTATACTGACGGTTCTAAAAACGAAGAGGAAGTAGGGTCCGCTTTTGTTGCCTACCATAACAACAAAGAGGTGCACAACTTCACCAACAAGCTGGGGAAACATTGTACTGCCTATCAGGCAGAACTCTGGGCCATTTTTACAGGGGCATCACTATATTAATCAATTGGCAGGAAAATTTAATAGCGATGGTTTGGTGTTTCTGTGTTTCTCGTTTTTTCGAACTTCACTGCGATAAAATTTTATTACGTGGATTCATAGATTTTGCGTTGTTTTTAACGGATAAAAGGTGGAAATTTTACTCTGAATATAGAACTTGTTTTTCAGAATATGCTACTTTACAGAAAGAAAAGTTGAAAATAATTTATTTTTCGACAATTTGGGAGAACTGATCTTTGTTTGGATGTAAATGAAGGCATGTAAATTTATTTGTGCATATAATTATCTAGTTCTAATTTCGAAACATTTATTGCATTTAGTGTTTATAAGCATGTTATTTAGACATGTCTACCAATTTATTGCTAAAACGTAGAACTACGTCAAAGAAGAATACAAACTTTAATTAGCAAGTAGTATCTTTATTAAAAAACTTATTTGTTGGTAGATTTTTTTACATTTAAAGTGTAATTACATGAAACTAAATGGATGTGAACATAGAAAGTAGAATATGGCAAGACTAATAGATAAAACTATTATTACATATTACTCGATCAGAAAAATTTATACTTGAAGAATTTTGTTTTGATAATTATTGCCTAGGGTTTATGTCGAAAATATTTTTCAGTTATATTTGTAATTACAGTTAATTCGAATAGTAATGGCGCTTAAATATTTATAGAATTAATTGAAGTTTTCGAATTTTGTTTTGAGGAAACTGAGGAAGGCAAGAGTATCTACAGTTGTATAATGAACTGAATTTAAGTAAATTAGGTGACTTTGTATGTTTCGATGTAGTTTTTTATAATATTACGATATACGAACTTTCGATTTTGTAAATTGTATTATACTAAAAAATAAAGTTTTTCGTTATTCTCCTACTTAATGATGTATTTATAATGTTTCTGAACTAAATAATACTTATTAAATTGAAATCCGAGCATTACAAATTACTATGAATATTAAAGAAGACCGTTTTACTATAAACTACTACGTTATACTACAGCTTACTCCAATGTTGATTCTACGAAAAGTAGGTCAGACAAGGACCGTTAGACTAATGACGTAGGCTGTTTACTTTTTCCGGTTGCATCGGTGCACTCCCGATAGCGTCATTTACAGAAGTCACACCTACTTTTTTCTGATGCGAGCCAATTAGGAATATTAATTTTTTTAACCAATCAGATGACGGCGGGAGATTTAAATTCGATTTATGTCGATAGATGGCCGTCTAAAATTTCATATTTATTTTAATTTTCTCTCTTTTATTGTAATTTCTCGAGAACTAAAGGATATTCCAAAACAAAGTTGGAGAACCCAACTACTCGTGAAAATTCTACGACTTCACGAAATGGTCCAGGTATTTTATAAGAATTTTTTAACGACTATAGTCGTCCTTCACAACTGCCACTCGATCGTCTTGGACGACTATTCTCGTCCTTCACTGTTAAGAGGTTAACACCAACACTAATTTCTATGCGCTGGTCTGGGTCAGAGGGCATTCAGGCATTGAGGGAAATGAGTGGGCGGACTTTCTTGCTCGCTCGGCCTCCACAACCAACAACGTAGTAGGTTACACTTCAACTCCCCACAGTTACATCATCCGCAAACTGAGAGACAACGCCCTCTCCAACTGGCAGCACAAGTGGAAGGTGATGGGCAACACCATCACGAAAAAATTTTTTCCAACTGTTTCCACAGCCATTAAGCATAATATTGGGCATCAACTTTCCCAATTTTACACTAATCACGGGAACTTTAGTAACTACCTAAACAGGTTTGGTAAATCTACAAATAAAAACTGTGTTATTTGTGGTATTCCTGACGGGGCCGAACACTACCTTCTTCAATGCCCCATGCTTCAAGATACACGTCAAAAAATTATTTCACTTCTACCACCTGGCATGAACTGGCCTTGTCAACTGGCCACGCTTCTCCAGGAAAAAAACCTAAAGGAAACGTTTGAAGAACTGGTTAAAAGGTACTTTCAAAGGACAACTGTTAGGTAACGCACCATGGTACCAGTCTTTGCTGTATCCAGCTGTTCTGCTAGTCTTCATAGTTGCTGTCAGCGCTCCCCAACATCTTACATCTAGCTGTATGTTTATGAACCTGCTCAGCATGTGATCAACATGATAACAAAATGTATTTCATTATAATATAATTATAGCAATTTAAATATTGTAAGTTAATTGTAGCTTAATGGTATTTATTTTTAAACATTGTGCTCTATTTGTAATTATTTGTTTATATGTACCACCTGTATTATAAGTGGGTAGAAGTACACCCACCTTCTGTATATACCTTCGTCTTTTTATCTAGGGGTGAACTCTGTAATGTATTGTATATTCCCCCTACTGTTCCTTTGTGTAACCTGTAGTTTTAAGTTTCACTCTTTGTTTTGGCGCTGAACCTACGAATTCAGCAGAGCACTTCATCGACACAACTTCTACTATGTAATTAATGTACATTTTTATCTTTTTTTTGTATTCTACCTCGATGATGCCTAGCGGTATCGAGGCTATTAATTATTTTAATTAATAAAGTTTTATGAAATGAATAGCATGTACCCTGCAACTCTCCAATATAGTACAGCTAATGCAACTACTCCGTCACGAAATCGGCCCCATCCCCAACAGAGAACCACAGCGCAGTAATATACCGGACTCGCACAACATCCCTTTAGAATTCGCTACATTAGAGCCATATTTAGAGGCAGACGACAACAATTACCGGGATGGATCATCCTCGACACGATTGGAACAACACCCCCAAGAGAGGGCAGCTTCTCCTCCTAACCGGGTTATTCGGTCAATAACCCGTAAACAACGTCAAGATCGGCAGAGACCCCATCGGCAATAGTTGAGCTTACAAATAGATGCATCTTGTGGAATTGTAGAGGTCTGTATTTTACATGGCAAAAGAGGACAACAGGAAAAGGAAATAGAATAACCATAGAATTACAATAAGATTCCCGACCAATTGATTGGAGCGATTACCATGCCAGAAAATTACCGGAAGAAAGTAGTCTAACTAAATTATTATAAATAAGGTACAAAAAAAAAATTCGAAAAACAGTAACTACTGGCATCGCTCGCTTATATTGTAACGGTATACCCATTTTCACGGTGTTACCAAATAATATTACAGGTATGAAGGTACTGTAAATATATGTAGGGGAGACCGGGGCAACTTCGGCATACGGGGCAAGTTTGTCAATCGCATTTTCTCAGAAACAAAATAAAAGGAAACTCTGGTTAGAGGTTAGGCAGTTGAGTTTTATTGGTGGCTTGTTGAGTGTGGTATTTGTATTGCTCTCAACAAGCGCAGTTGAATTAACAAGTAAGTTGTCTTTTTCATTCAATTTTCTATAATATTTTGCTTCCATTTATATAGAATTGGCATGTTTTGTTATAATTCCATAATAACGAAAGTTACTTTATCTGTTAGAAGGATAAAACTTGAACTTATTTACGTGGCCAGATCATGGCTTAGTACCCTGTTCTCAGGGTTCTACTTAATGTTTCAAAATCATGACTAGTGGGGCAAGATCGGCAACACGATCCAAAGCAAGATCGGCAGTGTTGCCGATCTTGCCCCGGATCGTGTTCTGCTATGGTTTGATTAAATTTTCGAAGAATAATTAGGTTTAATTATTGAAAAATTTTAATTTTATTTCTGCAGAACTCTACAAAAAATGGTTAGGAATTATAAAAGAAAAAAGGATGATAAATACGATCAAGAATCCTTAAGGCAAGCAATCCAATACTACCGAAATGAAAAAGTAAGCCTGAATTCAGTCTCAAAGATATATGGAATTCCTCGGAGTACTTTACAATACTGGATGAACAAGGAATTTTACGAGCCTGGTATTCAAAATAAAGGCCGATTTAAACCTGTGTTCACTTCCGAACATATATCGCAGCTGCAACACCATGTAGTGATGTTACAGAAGATATTTTATGGCATTTCGACAGTTGATTTCAGAAGATTAGCATTTCACTATGCAGAGGCCAGTAATCTCCAACATCCTTTTAATAAAGAAAAAAAGATGGCCGGTCCTGATTGGCTAGCTAATTTTATGAAGAAAGAAAACCTCTCACTGAGAACACCAGAGGGTACGAGCATGTAAAGAATAACGGGCTTTACCAGAGAAAAGGTAAACAGATTCTTCGAAATATTTCGGCAAGTTAAGATTGATAACAATATCCCCAAGGAAAGTATTTTCAACGTGGACGAAACAGGTGTGTCAAATGTCCAGACACCGAAGAAAATTCTTGCAACGAGGGGATTAAAACAAATAAGAAGAATAACTTCCGCTGATAAAGGTAGAAACATAACTGTTGTAGGAACCATTAGTGCTGCTGGTACATTCCTTCCACCCATGGTCATTTATCCAAGGACAAGAATGAATGAGAATTTGCTATTCGATTCATTTCCTGGAACTGTTGCCCATGCTGCTCCATCTGGCTGGATGGACATCGATTTATTTTTAGAATATGTCAGGCACTTCATCAAATGTGTCCGACCTTCAAAAAAAGATCCTGTGATCCTAATATTGGATGGCCACGCAAGTCATAAATCGCTAGGAGCAATTACCCTATGCAGAGACAATGGGATCAAATTAATAACATTGCCTCCACACACAAGCAATAAAATGCAGCCATTAGACGTTTCTATTTACGGTCCTTTCAAGACCTACCTTTATCAGGAAATGGACAAATTCATGACTAACAATCCTGGTGTAAGAATCACCGACTGTAAAATGGGACCTCTCATAAAGGAAGCGTACATTAGGGCATTTACCCCACATAACATAATGAAGGGGTTTCAGCGTTCTGGAATCTCCCCATATAATCCTTACATCTTCCAAGATGACGATTTCATGGGCGCAAGTGCTGTATTAAATTCTTAAAATACAGCATTTCCTATTGCAGTGCCTTCTACTCCTGCACAGATTCCTTCCTCTTCTGAGCCGTTGCCATCTTCCTCATCTTCTGAGCCGTTGCCATCTTCCTCATCTTCTGAGCCGTTGCCATCTTCCTCTTCATCTCAAATTACCATGTCTACTGGTGAAAGCAATAGTTGTACAGAAAATAAAACGATATTAAAAGTTTCTGATATATCTCCACTTCCGAAACCCAAACAAACGGTTTCTAATCGGGGACGCAAACAACAACAGGCAGAAGAAATAACAGGATCTCCATATAAAGCTACATTAGAAGCAAAGGAAAAAAATAAAAAATCCGGATCTTGCAGAAGCGCAACAGTTTTAGAGAATTTGGATTCGAAGTTAACTAAAAGAAAGAGGCAAAAAGATCCCAAGGAACCGGAAAATGACGCTAAAAATACTTATTGTATATATTGCAATGAGGAATATGGCATTACTCAGGAGGAGTGGATTATGTGCTGTAAATGTAAAATGTGGGCTCATGTGGACTGTACGGATGTAGAAAATGAGTATGCTCAATTTATTTGTGATATGTGTAGAGAATAAGAGAATAAACAATATGATTTTTTATTGCTTTTACATTGCTTTAGGATGTTTTCATTTATTTTCTGTTTCATTTTTTTTAATTAATTTTTGTTTGCATTTTTTATTTATTTATATATATCTTTGAACTTGCATTTCGTTGTAATAATATTAAATAGGTTTTCGGACTTGTATTTCTTTGTTTTAATAGTGAATTCCAACTTATAAATTGTTAATAACACAAATTTATATACCTGCCTATCTTGCCCCATTACTGTTGCCGAAGTTACCCCTGGTATAGGGGCAACTTCGGCAATTGCTATCTTTTTGTAAAGTTGTTATTATTTTAATTATTTTTACTTCCAAACTTATTTTAACCAGTTCTATAGTAAGGTAACATTCTAGTAGACAATAAACAACGCTTTTATTTCAGTTTACAGCAGTATTTGTTACAAAAAATTAACTTATTCTTAACATGTCGAAGTTGCTCCGGTCTCCCCTATATTTATTGAAAGTATTTTCTTGTCAAATTTGTTTCACTTATTACGTTTTATCATTACGTATACTGTAACAATACTTTTAACAGCTGTACTCTCTAAATAGCAGATAATTAGCCGTTTGATATTGAAAGTTTACTTCCTTGCAAAGAAAGGTGAAGAAAAGTAGCAGAACAAAATCTCTACATTATTTTCTATCGAAAACTTTCATCAAGAGAGTCTTGGAAATCAAAAATTTTTAAAGATTAAAGTGACATTAGCTTGGTCACGCTTAATGAAGATTTTACTTGCTTTTAGCATTTTCAGTGTTTTATCATCTGCCCTGAAAATAAAGACTTATTTAATTTATAACAATTAAAAACATAGAAACTTTTATAACAAAATCCTGTAACAAAGGCTCCACATAAAATTTTACATATTTATTATATTTATTAATATAAAAGTTACTAAATAAAATCTCATAATAACCGGGAAAGTTACGCAACTCATTGGTAAACTTTCCCTTCGTATTTTATATTAAATGTATTATTTTTAAGCTTTTGTTTTCATTTATTTCATTTATGCGATAAACCGAAAAAACATTCATTAACATAAATATGAAATACTTTTACACCTTGAGTATTTTTGTGACATTCATTAGTAATTCCTCGAATATTGGATGGAGTTATATTGTATAGAAAACTCTATCGGTATTTTACTCAGTGATAACTTTTACACTCAGTAGAACGAAATACAGCTGAACTGTGGGTCATATCTCAAAAAATTTAAATTATGCGCATCTTCAGTGCAGCAACTTATTACACATGTTAGTGTAATAAGTTGCTCACGACGCCTCATCGACTTATTCCTGACCTCCCACTCGATTTTTGCCCTCCTAAACTGCCATCCACTGACCACGGGAGCGGGACTCACCTCCCCGTTGTCGGATAACGGGTTAAGCCTTGATTCTTAACCCCCCGATTCTCACATTAGTAATTTTTGTTGTTTCAATTATTTTCATAAAAAAGTAATGAACACATGAATTTCGAATAATTTATCATCATCACTCATCATATATTAATTTAAATTAATTAAATGTCTCGAAACTACAGCAAAAACTCACCTTTAAAATTGTTTAAAAAAAGTTGAGACGACAAGTAATTGAGTAAAGAAAAAGCTGCACATCTGCAAAATAAAAATTAATCTGGAGTCTATTGAAAATTTCAGTAGAAGTAAGCGTACATTTTCAAAATAAAACTTACGTAAATTTTAAAATTTATCTTCAACATTTTAATCATACATTTATTGTAATCGAAAAAAAATTAGAACGTCTCTGAGGAGGTAATATGTTCTTTTCATAGTATTAATAATTGAAAACAAATATTATTCATGTATACTGAAGAAGGTCCATGAGAAATTTTACAAAATTTATAACCTCGAAAAATTAAACAGCTGTATATTAAAATTTGCAATAGATGTGTGAAAATTCGAACCCACCGGAATTTAGCCGGTAATGATACATCCCTTTCCGCGCGAGTAGAAGGAAAAGGGATATGAGTCAAAAGATAGAAAAAATGAATCAGGAGGAACAAGAGTCGAAAAACGCGGGTTGGCGAACCTGAAACTCGTGACCGAGAGAATAAAAGGGCGACGACGGAGAAAAGGGGGGTCGGTTACGTCTAACTCTTAGCCTGTGCGCGTGCGGAAAAAGTCGAGGGGAACCGCCGGAAACCTACGAGATCGTATCGTCTGTGAAGAGCGACCCGGATCCCGAGGTATGACCCGAAGTTTTGTAAACTCTCCCTCCGCGAATCCGAACTCAGGCGACCGACGCTCGCCGTATCTGTAATCGACCAGTTAGCTTTAATAAATCTTTGTTATTGTTTTATCCGTTGTAATGTCCTTTATTCGAATGTCATCATCCGCCGCTCTACCGTCGAACCCATGCACTTCCTCCACTCGCATCCACTCGCGTAACGCGTAACTCCTCCGAACCGCCATCTTGACGTGGGCAGGTCTCACGGACCTGTTAGCCGACAAAAAGGGGGAACGAGAAATCGGCCACCTCCCGGCACCCACAAATTGGTTTTTCAGGAGTGGGGTTCGACTCCTTCGAAATATCGATAGAGCGGAAAGGATCATATTCGAATAAAAGGGACCATTCCAGTCGAAGTAGGGACCTAAGTCATAGAACTACTTCCGATACTGTTCCTAGTCTGTCTTCCTAAGCTAATTAAACCTATCGCAAAAAAATGGAGGGCAATCCACAACCCGCGGTAGGGCCAGCTCAAGCGAATCCGAATCCAAACCCCCTCACCCTAGGAGGGTTGGGCGGAATCATTCCACTCCTGCCCGTATTTTCCGGAGAAACGGGAGGTCTCCGAATTACGGATTTTTTTGACTCGTTAGCGGACGTAACGAAAGTCGCGGCATGGTCAAAGGCCCAAATGCTGGCCGTAGCCAAGCTCAAACTCACCGGGATAGCTCGGGAATTCGTACGGAAGGATAGAAGAATTAAAGAGGTCGACGAATTTGACGAGTTCAAGCGCTTAATGATCGCGCGGTTCGAAAGGGAACCATATTCGTTTAGGCTTAGTAAATTTTATACCTGCGTCCAAAAACGGGACGAGGACGTACAAACGTACGCCGCCCGACTTCAAGCGCTCGCGATGGAAATCGAGATCACGCCGGAGCCCGGAGCCGACGCCGCAGAAGCCGCTATTATTCAGCGCATTCAAAGAAAGGAGTTAGACGAACGGTTAAAGGCGCAATTTCTTAACGGAATAGATATAAGGATCCGCCAGACGAGTAATGAGTCGCGAGGCTGAAACTTTCGATGAGGCGCTCAAAGCCGCGATCAGTGAGGAGACGATCGAACAGCTCACCTCTCATCCTCGGGGAATATTACGAACAGTCCGGGACAGCGAGCGAGTGACAGACTCCCCCTCACAGGATCAGATAGCTCAATTGACGTCGGCTATGCAAGAACTGCAAGCCAGAGTGGAAGGGTTAACCCGAACCTCCGCGACCGGTAATGTTAGAATCCCTCCAGAGAGGCGAAATAATTGGGGAGATAATCGAGGTAATCGGAATAATCCGCCTTCCCAACGAGGAGGCTACCGCGCCGGTAACACTAGTCGTATGTCCAATCGACCGAATAATCAACTCTATCGGAACCGGAATCCCTCCGATCGCCGAGAGAACAATCCTAGCGATGCTCCTATGCGTACGCGAAGCGACGTCGAGCATGCGGAGGCCCCAAGAAGGCGCGAGAGCGGCGAGAGCTATCGGGGTCGTGCTAGAGAGGAGAAACCCAACAGGTGGAGAGGAAAAGTACGAAGCGTCCAGGGCCAGCGATCCCCGTATAATAACCGGCGACGACCCTCTCGTGCCGAATACACTCCCGAAAAGGACAAAAAGCGAAACCCGCACACCGGGAAACCCCAGGCTCAAGCGGTCACTGCTATTACGTATCCCGATATTCGAAGCGAAGCTACCTTTGAATGTTATATAGGAGGAAGCCCGGCCATTGTGCAGATAGACACTGGAGCTAAGGTATCCCTCTTGTCTAAAGCTTTTGCCAAAACAATGAAGGAAAGGATACACATCGATCACCATAAAGAGACCGATTTACGAAGCGCTACCGGTCATATCATTCAAACTTACGGTATTGCGAACCCTACCTTCGAAATCGGCGACCTGCAGTTCCCCTTTGCGTGTTGTCTAGTGGATATAGACGTTACATATCCTTGCGACGGCATTATTGGAAGGGATATGATCGCTGATAAGGGCTTTCTTATCAACTTAAAGAAAGGAGAATTGATTATACCTCCTGTTACGGTAGTAACGTTATTAAACTCCACGATGTCCGGAGACGAGTCGGGGACGGAACTACCCGACGAAACGACAACGCGTAACCGACAGGTCCAGGGAAGTCGGAATAAATCGAGGGAAAAGGCCCAGGTAACTGCGGCTATAAGATCTAAAAAGGGATCACAAGGACAGGTAAACGGAGAAGGAAAGGAGGTAGTCTTAATAGAACCGTGCCGACTTCCCCCCATGACGGATAATATCGTAAGCGCGACCATCCGAGGACGTCGCACAAGTAATAAAATGGGAGTAATTGAGACACTTCCCCTTGCCCAGGAAGGAATATTCGGAGCCGATGTATTGGTCACACCCAACAAAAAGGGACAAGTACCCATCCGTCTCCGCAATTCGACCCACCAGACGATAACGTTAAAGAAAGGAGAAAAAGTAGGCACGTATTTCGAGGCGGTCCAGGAAATAGACCCGGTCGGGACTATCCGAGAAGGAGAAACGGCACAATTATCAGAGGCCGAATTTAACCAATTATTTGATTGGACTGATATCCCGGAAGATGAACACCAAGAGCTTTTAACCTTATTATATAAATATCGACACGTTTTCGCCGTTAATGATTACGATTTGGGGTATTGTGATATTGTGCAACATAAAATTGATACCGGCGATGCGGCGCCCGTTTACTCCCCCCCGTATCGAATTCCATATGCGCAACGGCAGCAATTAAATGAAATAATCGATGGACTTTTAGCGAATAACATCATCGAACATTCTACATCACCCTGGAGTTCAGCAGCGCTTCTCGTTAAGAAAAAACTAGGCGGTTTGAGATTAGTTATAGATTACCGCAAGTTAAACAAAATCACTAAAGTAGATCCATATCCACTGCCCTTAGTGCAGGAATCCCTTAGCTTGATGGGCCAAGCAAAATATTTCTCCACCATGGACACAGTCTCAGGATTTTGGCAATTGAGTGTATGTGATAAGGAGAAAACAGCCTTCTCCACACCTGATGGGCACTATCAATGGAACAGGTGCCCCATGGGGCTCCGTAACTCACCTGCAGCCTTTGAAAGAACCATGGACTTTGTCCTGCATGGTCTGAAGGGAAAGACATGCCTCGTCTACATGGACGACATCTTGACTTTCAGTCCCGACTTCCCTACTCACCTCAAACGCTTGGAACAAATATTCCAACGATTAGGCGAAGCCGGAATTAAGCTAAAACCAAAAAAATGTCATTTCCTGCAGAGGCAAATAAAATTTTTAGGCCATGAAATTTCTGAACAGGGTATAAAACCAGATAGCGATAAGGTAAAGTGCGTCTTAGACTTCCCTAGGCCCGAAAATGAGCGAGAAATTCGATCCTTTTTAGGATTAACTGGTTATTATCGTCGACATGTGGACAAGTATGCAAAAATTGCGAAACCCTTAACGGATTTATTGAAGAAAGATGCCTCTTTCGAATGGGGCCCGGCTCAACAAGAAAGTTTCGAGACGCTAAAGCACATTCTAACCTCCACTCCATTATTAAAATCACCGGACTTTTCGAAGCCTTTTATCCTTGCTACAGATGCTTCAAATGTTGCCTTAGGAGCCATATTATCCCAAGAGGAAAATGGCACCGAGAAACCGATTGCTTATGCAAGTCGATTACTGAGAAAACCCGAACTTAATTACAGCACGACTGAGAAGGAGTGTTTAGCTACGGTTTGGGCTGTGAGATATTTCAAACCTTACTTATATGGACGAAAATTTACGATACTCACAGATCATCGACCTCTGCGTTGGTTATTAGACTGTAAGGACTCAACTACCAATTCGCGGCTATCACGATGGATTATCTTCCTCCAAGAATTCGATTTTGACGTGGTTCACAAAGCTGGAGAGTCGCATAAAAATGCAGATGCTCTTAGCCGTATCCCTATTCGGCAAATCCAGGAGGTAGAACCTATATTTTCCCTGACGCAAATCGCGAAGGCGCAACAAGGAGATACGCGGTGGAAACCCCTTATCCAACAATTGCAAAGCGGAGCAATCTCAGGAAATTGGAACGGCCTTACCTTAGATGAATTCTATCTCAATGAAGAAGGCGCCCTATGCCACAAAGGCACCAATAAAGGACAGTCCGACTGGTGGGAACAAATTGTTGTCCCAGCCGCTCTTAAGGATTATCTCCTATATACCTTCCATGATAATCCCATCGCTGGACATTTGGGAGAACTTAAGATGCGTTCTAAAATAGCTAAGTCGTTTTATTGGCCGGAAATGACCAAGGAGATACGAAATTATTGTCAAAGCTGTCTAAGCTGCGCGAAACATCGTCGGCGCGGACGCAGAGCCCAAGCCGAATTACAATTATTTGCTCCCCTTTCACACGTCTTTGAACGTACCGCTATGGATATTGTTGGACCACTCCCGCGCACCACTACGGGGAATAAATATATCTTAGTCTTCGTCGATCACTTTACCCGGTATGCTGAGGCTATTCCACTACCGGATGTTAGTAGTAAGACGATCGCGAAAGCCTTCGTTACCAATATTATATTACGTCACTCGACGCCGACGCACTTACTGACGGACCGAGCTCCGAATCTGATTTCGAAAATGTTTACCGAAGTATGCAAGCTTCTGAACATAAACAGGCTCCTCACCACCGCCTATCATCCCGCCAGTAATGGCGTTGTGGAAAGATTTAACAAAACATTAATTGATATTTTAGCACATTATGTAGCCAGAGATCAACACGATTGGGATGAGTGGATACCTTACGCTCTCTTCGCGTACAACACCTCGGTTCACGCTTCTATGAATGAGAGCCCATTCTTCCTTTTGTATGGTAGAGACCCTACCTATCCGTTTGATATAGTTACCAAGCCGGTGGAAGTGCGTTATGATATAGATGACAATTTTGCCTCAGAATTACAACAACGGATGAAATTAGCACATCAAACCGCTCAACAGGTGGCCGAACAGGCCGCCGAAGCTCGACAAGAACGACACCGGCGACAAAATAAACCTCCCTGTTATAAGGTGGGAGACAGAGTTCTATTAAAGGAAGTCGTTACGCCAAGAGGGTTAAAGCAGAAATTAGCACCGCGATGGTCTGGACCCTATCGAATTATCGAAGCTCTCGGTCCGGTAAACTTTAAAATTGAACATTTAGAAACCAAACGTAAGATGCATGTCCACGCGGATCGAATCAAACCAACAACCGCCCGCGAGGAAGTCCACCTGCGGCAAACGCAAAATAATGATCAGCTCACAACCTTGACCGCACCCACTGAGCTTGATCCATCCCCGTATCTCGACCCGTGGGACGAATTTATCTTAACCTCTATCCCTACTCAGCCCCCTTCGGGAGAAATAGTAGAAAGGGAAAGGGAAGAGGACACCGAGCACGAGGACTCAGAACGCGAACAATCGGAAACGGAGGAACCAGAGAGTACGCCTCCATACGCGCTACGTAGCCGCGGCCCTGTCCCCGAACAGCCATGGGTGATGCCGCGGCCCAGTCGAAATCGTAGTCGCATCCCTCGGTTCGTTTCACCGACGACTAGTCTACCGTCATCCCCTGAGCGCAGGGAATGAAGGCTAGCCATCCCCAGTCAGCGGCCCCAGCGGAACCAAACACTGGCTCGTCCTCTTCTCGCCGCCGCCCTACCGACAGAAACCGAAGCCGAACGGCCACTTAAGAAGCACTCCCGTTTGTTTGGATACTTCCGGATCCTACATTGTAGTCAGAAGACATTGTCTCTGTACATTATATTATTTTACATTACTTTGCTTATAGTACATTATTTACATTATATAGTATGAGTATTTATCTGTACATATAGTGCTCAATAAATTGTGCCTTATATTAATCCACCCCTTCGTTCCGTGTTCGTTATTTATCCGGTTGTATTCGGGGTCGCTTAGTCTTTCGGGGTTATATTCGGGGTCGCCCCTAACTGGAATAATTAGTTAAAGGTTTCGTAACCTACTATGATTTGGTTTTCCTGTTCTTTGCAGAAACCAACCTAAAAGGGTATAATGCTGTTCCTGCCACTAGGCCTTCTTATCTTAAGTAGCAGCTATACGGCGCTGCATTCTCCCTCCGACCCAAAGACCTTTACCAAAGGCGTCCTTTTCTTACATCGGGGCAACTTCCTCATCACGGCAAGTCACTGGACCCTCGTCACCGATATCACATTTGAACCGTTGGAGCGACAATTGCAATTTGTCTCCGAATCGGTAGCTTATTTGAAAGCCTGGATTCAACAACAAGAACAGCAAGCACCAAATCAAACCGGAACCGAATGGAAACTTCCCACGCAAGGCCTCGAATTAATACAGGCCTCCTTCCGGAACTATCAACGAGAATATCAAGAACTCCTCGCGTTAATCACACTTCGTCCTACTCCACAAAGGAAAAGAGGACTCATAGACTTCGGAGGGAAAGCTCTTAAATTCCTTTTTGGAACAGCCACCTCCGAGGAGGTCGAAACGTTAAATACAGAAGTCGAGACTATAAAACGGCGGACCGAAGGCATCGTTCACCTAGTACAATCCCAAACTACCTTGATACAAGACACGTTAAACATAAGTAAGCAAAACAGACACCAAATTTACGTTCTGTTTAAACGAGTAGAAAGCTTTGGCGAGTTGATCAACCTATACCGTTTCAATCTCGCCTATGAAATTATCTTAAGAAATATTGAATCATCCCTCCAAGAGTTACATTTCCAGCTGTTAGAACTACGCGAAGCGATAGATGTCCTAGAACAGAAGCGATTGAACACCTACCTTGTTCCTCGCGAAGTTCTCCTACGTACTCTCCGAGATATACAAACGAAACTCCCCGACGGCTACGCCATGATCGAACCTATAATACCAGATACGCTCTTCAAGTACTACCAATGGATCACTACCATTGCTGTAGCAGTACCGGGGAAACTACGAATTTTCGCCAAAATACCTTTAATCACTCCTAGTGGATATTTCGACATGTACGAAATTGTACCGTTTCCTACTTACATCTCCACGATAAAAACTTTTATTCAATTCCGTACTGTGTACCCCGTCATTGCGTTATCGATGGATCGACAGTCTTACATGCTGCTACAGCGACATGAGTTAAGCACCTGTACAACTGCCCACTTCGCCATTTGCTCCGTGGATCTTCCCATCCTTAGGGCTCCCCAACAAAGTTGTGAATACGCCCTCTTCAGCGGGATCGAACTACAGGTCAAGGAACTCTGCAAGCGACAAATTATTCATAACTATGCGCCAATTTTTAAGAAATTAGACCAACCCGGAGCGTGGGTCTACTCCACTCCTAAGCCTCTCACTCTAACTATTAGATGCCCTAATAGGTATCAAAAGACCCCTTTTTCCTCTACAACTCAAAAATTAAATAATACTGGAATCATCAGTCTCCCAAATGCTTGCACTGGCTACTTGCCCGGAGTTATCCTTACCTCACATTTCCAAGGCCAATCAACTATATCACTACAGTGGACCCACCAATTGGTCATTCCACCCATCGACCAGATTATCAATCAAACGGAGATGCAACTCCTATTGAACCATTTTAAGAACCCCGCAATGCAGGAAAAACTCTCATCCACGACGGACTATGACATCCAGATGGCTGAACAATCTCTCTCTAACGTCAAATATGATCTCAATCATTTGTTGCGAATGACAGCAAACCCCGAGCCAGCCTCCTATATGCACCCATCCACTCTACTTGCTAGTTGCCTTGGTGCTGCCGTAATTCTGATTGGCCTCTTCTATACTTTCCGATCGATTATACGCCGCCGACAACAACTTCCGGCGGGCCGACAACAATCGCAAGATACTCGACCTGAAGAAATCCGTCTTCAAGAAAGAGAAACTAACCCGCTTCCGGGAAGCGACACACCCTTACAGGAAGCACCCCGAAGCGATCCCACCCACCTTCACCAACGGGCCATTGTTCAAACCTATTAACACCGCCATTTTTAGATCCTTTGTTCAACTTCTTCTTTCGAAGTTTTGTCCTTATTATAATCCATTATAATATATCATCTTATATCGCATCTTAACCTATATTATTACTTACTATTAGTCAAATATTATATTACTTATATTTCGTTATATTAATATCGTTCGAATTTTATTTAACCATGTTAACCACCGTTTTGAATTAGACCAACGTGTTAGCTTATCTCATTTAGATTTAAGTTAGAATTTTATTATC
The DNA here is from genome assembly GCF_030686945.1 of Centruroides vittatus. Taxonomy (NCBI): domain Eukaryota; kingdom Metazoa; phylum Arthropoda; class Arachnida; order Scorpiones; family Buthidae; genus Centruroides; species Centruroides vittatus. The sequence continues at coordinate 57,465 of NW_027120695.1, read as the reverse complement.
CTAGCGACCTGAGGGAGAGTAACCCCAGTTATAACTTTTTGTAATGTGTACCTCGATCCGAGAACAAATCATCTTTTCATTTCAAATACTGTTTTTAATTAACTTTTGTGAGTACCAATAGGACGACATCCTCGCCGCAACGGACTCAGACTATGACGACCCTCCACCAAAATTAATCACCGCTCCGAGTTTCATACCCGACGACACCGCCACACTACAACAAAACGATATCAAGACACCACTCACCGGAATCCTCCAGCCCTCAAGTTCCTGTTTAACTTCGACATTTGTGCCAGACATAGAACTATTACCAACACTACCAAACTACCAGTAGATACACTACTTGTTGCTGTAGCCCGAGGCGAACCCAAAGTTTTCACATAACGCGCGAGAACAACGAACACTCAAGACCTTGAACTTTACTCTCGTGCCCAAGTGACGAAAGAAAACTACGTCTGCACCACGTGCCAGCCAGGAAGCAACCCTACTTCCGGGAACACCGTTGTTATTTACCCACTCACCGTGGTCGGTTTAGCATAACAGCTTATTGTAACGCGCGCCGATTAATCCTTGATTGTCGCGTAATCATTAAATTATCAATGTCGCCAAGTAAATCGTGGAAAATTTTTTTTCACCATGTCAATCATTGTCGCGACTGAGTAGCATCGTCCGCTTCTTGATTCGTCGGTCTTTCCGGATGTCTCCCGTGACTCTTGGATCCTTTTATCTTCCGTTTCACGGGTTTGGAAGGTGAACAAAAGGACGTCTCCCGTCGAGAAGAGGCAGCCACTTAAATTAGTTCGTGAGCCTCCTATCCGTTTTACTCCGGATATTCTCGCGGATATTGTTCTAACATTATTTGTCGATGAGGTTCAGGGTTCAACCTGTTAAAAAATCGAACCTGCCTTCAGGGACAGCTTCGATTTTAGAAAGCCCAAGGTGGTGTGAAAATTCGAACCCACCGGAATTTAGCCGGTAATGATACATCCCTTTCCGCGCGAGTAGAAGGAAAAGGGATATGAGTCAAAAGATAGAAAAATTGAATCAGGAGGAACAAGAGTCGAAAAACGCGGGTTGGCGAACCTGAAACTCGTGACCGAGAGAATAAAAGGGCGACGACGGAGAAAAGGGGGGTCGGTTACGTCTAACTCTTAGCCTGTGCGCGTGCGGAAAAAGTCGAGGGGAACCGCCGGAAACCTACGAGATCGTATCGTCTGTGAAGAGCGACCCGGATCCCGAGGTATGACCCGAAGTTTTGTAAACTCTCCCTCCGCGAATCCGAACTCAGGCGACCGACGCTCGCCGTATCTGTAATCGACCAGTTAGCTTTAATAAATCTTTGTTATTGTTTTATCCGTTGTAATGTCCTTTATTCGAATGTCATCATCCGCCGCTCTACCGTCGAACCCATGCACTTCCTCCACTCGCATCCACTCGCGTAACGCGTAACTCCTCCGAACCGCCATCTTGACGTGGGCAGGTCTCACGGACCTGTTAGCCGACAAAAAGGGGGAACGAGAAATCGGCCACCTCCCGGCACCCACAGATGTTAACTTTTCTCCTTCAAGAATATTAATACTAAAAAGCTGTTTTTGTTCTTAACAGTGGACGACATAAAACTAATCTCCATAAAGTTTCATTTTAAAAAATTTAAAAAATGTATAAATGGAAATAAAATGTTACACGTGTTTCATTAAATTCGCCAAACCTACCTTTAAGATATTTACTTTTGTTACAGGATAACATCCAAAAAATGACAACGTTAGTTCGGTTTCATTACACAGAATCAACGCGCTGTTTGCCTGTAATACATAATTTCGCATTAGGAATTATAATAAAATTCTATTGCTAATTAAAAATGTTTAGAAACTTTCGTAAATCTGTTTAAATTACCAAATATGCTTCGTCTAATCGTTCACAACGTATGCAATGGCTGTAGATTTTCGAATATACGTTATGCATCTGAGTATAAAAAATACATCAATTTCTTACGTATACGTATAAATTTTACAATACAAAATAAAATTTATAAGTTAAACATTTTATAATGGGAATTTTGTAAAAAAAAATGAGGTTAGCAGCAATAATTCTTTATTTAACAGAAATTTTATGACGTATTTTCGACGTTCTAAAATGAAATATATGTTATTTATACAAGTGTATATATTTTGTAATTTATTATGGCAAATATTATCTATTTTCACTTTTAGTATGGAAAGTAGTAGAAATGATAATTGAAAAATTATAAAATCCGGATTTTATCTAGTTTTTTTTCCAAATTATTCCCGTTTATGACTCAACGAACTTCAGAATTCATGAGAATTTTGCAACCCTTCCTACAAAACAATAAACCATTCTCACGCAGTAGCGACGAAAGTTTACATTTGCTGTCCAACATTATTAATTGTTTAATCTCGACGGCTACCTTATCTCCTAACAATCGATCCCGTGATCGATCTTTGTTGGTGAGAGTATCATGATAACGTATCCTTCGATATCTGCGAGGAACGACCAATCATGGTCTGACGTTTGAGACAACTGGAGAGCCACTCACAGGATTTTCAGACTCTGACTGGGGAGCATCGACAGACGATCGCCGTTCCTTCTCGGGATACATTTTTAAGCTCGCTGGTGGACCAATATCATGGGAATCGAGAAAACAACGCACAGTTGCCTTATCGAGCACCGAGACCGAATATATGGCATTATCAGACGCTACTAAAGAAGCTCTACACCTATTAGAACTTTTCGATGAACTCTCAAAAAGCAATAAATCCAAATTGACAATTTATTGCGATAACCAAGGAGCACTATTACTTGCTCGACATCCAATGTTTCACTCGCGAAGTAAGCACATAGACATAAGACATCATTTCGTGCGGGAATGCGTTGAACGAGGAAGAATAGACATCGCATTTATTCCTACGGATAGGATGCCTGCCGATCTTTTAACAAAAGGCTTACACTACCCGAAACATGCTAATGGACTAAGACTTTTAAATATGAAGTAAATCTTATAAGTCATGTATCAAGACCGCATTTATTATTACACCTTGGTCTGTAATTTAGTAAGAACCCACTGGAATGAGGGGAAGTGTTGGTGAGAGTATCATGACACTCTCCTAGGGACATCCAGGGGATGTATAGACTTTTGTTTATACAACTGCGTTCTTGTACTTCATATCTTATCTCCCTTCGTTTTGGTATGTGTAGTATATACAGCTTACTTGTTAGATTAAACCTTGTGTTTTAACCGAGCAGTTGCTTTTTCACTTTACTTCACTGTCACACCCCGCATTTTTCACAACAATCTTCCCACCGTGAAATTATAAAAGCCGTTCCTTCCCCCCTCGGGGCAGTCTCCGGTCTCCTATCTCCAAAGTGTGCACCACGCCGACACTCCAGACAATTTTTGGATTAATTGAAGGCCCGACTCAACGCTACTGTTGACGACCACGATTTTTGACCGTGCTCTTGATTGAATTTGGAATTTGGATATTTCGTCGTCTACGGGACAGTTAATGAGAACAATTGCCATACCAGGCCAATGTTTTATAATAATCATCTGAGCAGTGATTCACGAATTGTGCAATTCTACAAACTTCAAAGCAATCTTTGTAAACAAAAACAATTCTTAATGTACATACCGCAGTAAGGAGAAATTCGATTAGAATCTGCGTAGAATATTTTCGAAAATTTTGGTTGCCACTGATTAGTTCGGAGGAGAGTTCGAAAGGAAGAGAGTCGTATATAAACGTCTAGTGTAATTGTATTATTTATCATTTCACAGTTATGTATGATACTGCAATTTATTTTAATTTTAGAAAATTTTACTTTATGTGAAGGAAGAAAATTATTTACAGAAAAAGTTTAAGCTATTAATTGTGAGTAAAGTTAATATCACTTATTTATAAACCTATGGAGATTTATGATTGATTTTATGAATATTGCTAAGTTAAAATGGATCGACTGCAAGATGACATGAAAAGGGTGAACATCACTCCGGAAGACGCACTGAACCGTATCATATGGAGAAGGGCATTCAAGAAAGCGGACCCTGAATAGAAGCAGGACCTCAACGCTAGGAAGAAGAAGAAAAAGACTAAGTTAATAAAATAGTTTACTCTCAACAAAGGGAGGATTTAAAGATTTCAAATATATTTTCAGAGTTATTTGAAGCAGCTGATTTCAACCTTTTTCAATGTTTGAAGCAAAGTACTACCTTATGCTCCCGTGTTTAGAAGTGTATCACTAACGTATCCTTCTTGTCTACAGCAATAATACGCAGGACTAGTTAAAAAGTGCTGAATTAAAAATGTACAAGTTTCTCAAATATAGACATCTAAATAATTGTTATGATAAGTCGTAAATAATAACCAAGATTGGTAATTATATAAGTGGAAGGAAAATTATAGTTAAAAAATAAATTTCTTTTTTAAGAAATGTAATTCATTTTTTAAAATATATGTTGTTACGTTTAATTAAATTAATATTTAATTTATATACTTACATGTGTCGAAATGCTCGATAAATAATACAAGTATAGTAGAACTGTGATTGTGACTAGTAATAACATTATTTCTAAAGTATATTTTACAAATAATTCATCAGAATTAATCGCAAGAGATCCCAATGAAAATTCAACAAGAGTTACTAAAAGAGCTAAATCAATGGAGTAGTGATTTTGAATAACATTACAAAATTTAAAACTGTCTTTGCTGTTCTGCAAATATCGCAAAACAGCTTTTAAAGAAAAAACTTGATTCCATTTTTCTGTCAAGTAAATTATTGTAGAGAATTGCATCTTTTGTAATTCGCATAAGAGAATCAGAAAAATTAACTGAGCAACGATATACAATGCCATGAACGTATAGCAAATTGTATTTGAAATTATACAAACGGCTAATGTTATAGACAATTCGTAATTGACGAATGGCAAAAACACGTAACGATACATCACACCAATATTCAGTCCGACTAACGCACTCATAATAATCCAAAAACGACTTAACATATCCTGAAGTTTTACGAACTTTTTCAGATAAAAAGCGACAAACGTTGATTCGTTCATAATTTCGAACCACAATTTTCGAGTATTCTGATAGAGCCGAATATATTTTTCTGAGTTCCAAATTATCAACGTTTTTAACTTAAATAATGTTAATACTATGATCATTATTCTCAGAAGAAAGACATTTTTTCCAAATGCTTTGCTGTTGTCACATAGATTCAATGCTAATTCTTCATCTCCTGTTAATAATATGATCACATATTTGATTGTCTGAAGGGAGAACAATGTCTTAAGACACACTCTGTAGAATTTCTTAGATGATCGCCAATTATTGTCGCGGTTAGAAATATCAATTGCAAGTATTTTGAATAATATGAACGTTTGTGAAAACACAATATCTGGGTCTATTTTATTGTTATTCATTATGCAAAACTATCAAGTCAGCACATTTATTCTTATTCGTATATATGCTATTCTCAACTTTCTCCCAGCAACGATGAATTTATGAAAAGATCGCATTAGTCTGCAGAAACAGTCGGGGGATAATGGAAAGAGGACATAAAATTCTTTCATAACTTATAAACCAATAGCTTCAATTCGATTAGTATATCGTTGAAATATAAAATTGTAATGACGATAATGCATTAATGAAAGGAGGTTATGAAATTCTTTCTTAATGAATTTATTCATTAATGTAGAATTTCCCACGATATACTAATCGAATTGAAGCTATTGGTTTATAAGTTATGAAAGAATTTTATGTCCTCTTTCCATTATCCCCCGACTGTTTCTGCAGACTAATGCGATCTTTTCATAAATTCATCGTTGCTGGGAGAAAGTTGAGAATAGCATATATACGAATAAGAATATAAAGTTAATGTTACCCTAGGATCCAAAATGGCGGCCGGGGAAATTTTTCCCTACTTCGGAGACTGCGACGGGAAAATTTTTCCCTACTTCGGAGACTGCGACGGGGAAAAATTTTCCCCTGCATTCAAGATGGCCGCGGTTCCGGCCGCCATCTTGAATTTCTCTGCAGACTCCGCGGATTTTTTAACCGAAATAAACAATAAAAAACAACAAAAAGAAGAGTTTTTTACTCACTTTTCGATTGTTCGATATTCTGAGTATGATCTCCTGTTTGGGGGTCGATGAAATTTTTCGAATGGTTGACTGTTCTATGTTCGACCGCTACTCCTCCTATGTCGTCAATGTGCATATATCTTTTCCATTCGTCCGTTATTATCGTACTGCCGGAATTCACGTATTTACAAACGATCCAATTCACAGTGTTTTCTGATCTGTCGTTCACCTGACATATGAAGCATTTCTTATCTTCATCGCAATGAATGCAAACGGACTCGGTCGGCTGTATGCTTAATTTTACAGCAAAATTCGATGCGTTATCGATACGGGGAGGCAAACCTAGCTCCGAAAAGTCGTCTTCCATTAACTTGTAGAAATCACGGGAAGTGCATCTCGACCAAAATTCGTCGTTGCAACTCAAATCGGCAAAACTAGTCATTATCGAACAATTGGCAATAAACTAAACGCGGGGAGGTAAGGAGAGGAAAAAAACACAGTCTTTCCTTAATTTCTGATTACTTGGTTCTCTAACTTTTAGGATTAAATTGTAATAAAAGAAATAACGATACTTATTATTATCAATTCCTCCAGTATTAGTAAGTATTCACCGATAGCAATTTGTGTGCGAATGAAATATCGTTACGAAAAAAAAACACAGCAATTAATCCAATACGCAATTCGTCGCAACACAGCAGTAAACGATTCCAACAGGAAACTAGTCGATTTGCATAAAATTGCCCAGAAATGAACAGAAATCACGTCGCAGATCATGCATTTCCATATTCGTTCGTAACACCCCTACGAATTTCCCGCCGATTTTACTCTCGCACGACGTCACGAAAACGCTCCCTCTACCGTCGCAAATTTACACAATACCGTCTCCGTTTCGAGGTTACAGGATACTCGGCAACGTCGAACGCAAAGTAGAAACCGAACGGGGAAAAAATCCCCACGTCGTCGACGTCTCGACTCTAGGGAAAAATATTTTCCCCGTCGCAGTCTCCGAAGTAGGGAAGAAATTTCCCCGGCCAACATTTTGGATCCTAAGGTAACATTAACCGAATATAATATTAGCAGGAGCTAATATTATGCCGAAATTCTAATTTAAATAAAATATTTTTAATGGGAACCAAGCATAAAAATTAAACATATCTAAATTTTATTTATTTTTAATATAGTTCTTCGATTAAAGTACTTTTTAAAAATCGTTTGTATAATATCTGATATCTGTCGGTTTTAAAGTAAGTTCTAAAGAAAATAAAAGGTTTTGTGCAGTGATCAAATACTCCGAAAGTGGACTTTAGACGTGATGTATTTTATTCGTCGCATTCGTTTTCCATTTATTGTTAATTAAAATACTATTTAATTTTTGTTATATACTGAATAAAAAGTTGCTATACAAAAAGTCAGGACTTTTTACCGTTGTCCCGAAGTTCAATAAGACGCTTAAGCACACGGATGAACTTACAAATAAATACTTTAGATGTAAAGTGGAGATAAATTTCAGATAGCTACCAATAAGCCTAATAGTAAATCGCTTCCTAAAAACATCAGTTAATCAAAAGACTTTCGTAGTACATAGAAATTCACAATTTCTAGAGCGGGTATATGCATACACATAAAATGAAAGCAACATCGCACAATAATGCCATACAAGAACATATATGAAAAATAATGTAAACCCGACGATGTAACCATCTCTCAGCCACGGTAAGACAGACCAAGAAACTGAGATTAGAAAGATATTGCCGTTTTTGAAGTGACATTGCAATTCACCCCGGCATTATCGAATAAAAAACGAAAATGCCACGAACATGTATTACCAAGATTGAATACACACCTATTAACTTGCTGCGGACTAACGAAGCGTTACAGATGTGTCAACGCAATTAATTTCATAGACAATCTTAAAGGTTCGACGAGTTTACTCTTCTATACTTTTTCCGTCTGGTTTGACAAGTTTCTACACAACACAAGACTCTCTGCGTACTTCAAATGACAAAAACTGGTGATTTACATATTCTCCGCTTGTACAGCAGATCGGAAAGTATATCGGAAGTATATCGATAAAATTTCGAAATAACGAAAAACGAGGATAACAAAAAATTTATTGACTCACTCAATCGTACTGCCCTTGAATTACGCCTTAATTTAGATCAGAGTATTGAGAACTAACAGTAAGAGAAATTTACATAAGCACGTTTCCATCTAATTTATTTCAACACATCAGAATTTTGGTTTCTGATATGAAAACAGCATACCAATTACACAATTTCTGTAGATGAAATTTTAATATAGCAACGAAACTGGGTTACAGAAATGGTGTAATTGGTACGATGTTTTCATATCTGAAACCAAAATTCTGATGTGTTAAAATAAATTAGATGGAACGGGAAACGTGCATATGTAAATTTCTCTTACTGAGATTACAAAGATATTGCTGTTTTTGAAGTGACATTACAACTCACCCCGGCTGGGTATGGTAATTCTGTTATCTATGATCTTGAAAAGTAAATTTATTTAGAAGATGCCTCAAGTTTCTGTTAGTTAATAAAGAGTTTTCATAGCTTCATTAACTAAAACAATGTAACGAAAGTGAACGCCGAAAACAGTATTTGTATCATCTCATTTTAGCATTTTATTATATTTTTTAAGAAAATACTGTAGTAACAAAGCAACAAACTATTCGGCATTACGAGAGAAAATTTATCATCATCAGTAAATTATACAAGTAATATAAGCATCGAATGTAATGCGTGTGTTTTTAAAGAAAGTCTAAAAATACTTATCTATGCTGTAACATTTATAATAAAGTTTATCCACATAATATGTTTTTGATCTGTAGCTGTATTTTAGCCTTACTAAATCTAGTTTTATTTGCAGAAATATACATTGTTACAGTTTATTACACTTGTAAAAATTCTACTTGCAGTGTCATTGGTAGGAAAATAACAAAAATTATAGTTACTTAATTTCTAAACGTTTATAATTTATAACTTAGAGAAATAAATAAAATTATATTAAATATATTTTCGGCATGATTGTCTGAATATATTACGCTTTTCAATCAAATTTCCTTTTAAGGGATTTTACTCAGAACATATTTAATTAAATACTATAAAAGAATACAACCTCCGCACTTTGTGGTTTTATCATAAGTGGTACTCAATATCTGTAAGTTATTAAATGCAACGTTTCTTCTTGCCCGATTTACCGGAGTAAAGGGAAACATTATCAGTGACCGAACCATACTTTATATCACCTTTCAGTCAGGATCCCTTGTCTTGAATTGCTTCTTTTCGCTTTTTAAATTTACTAGACAATAAATCAATAAATCAATTGTTTCCACTTTGGAAACCACTGGTATTCATTTTCCGTGGCAAACAATGGATCCACAGGTTGCCTTTGCCATCACCCTTAATTCAGAATCGACAGTGCAGTAATCTTCTACACTTACTGCACGTGAGCTGCTTTTTCTGCATTACAAAAAGTAAAATGATAAACTTGTGCAAAGTTTTGAGAGAGAAAAGTTATATCATGTTCAAGATATGTATATATGATACATGTATGTCGTAATTAATAAATCTTGGGTTTAGAGCCATGAACTGTTATCTCTAAGTAACAATTAAACATTTGGTTAAAACACCAGCAACGAAGGAACTTCTCGCATAGTAGTCTATGTGTTTTCAGCCATTAAACTTTGTAAAAAGTAAATGGCCAATCGTAAAACAACTTTTTTACAACTTTCTTCTTCCATTAAGCATACACTTTGTAACCCCACTTCAGGCTACTATCCATTACCACTATTCATTCCATTATTCCTTTAACAGCATATTTAATTGTTTCAGTTCAATTAACCAACATAGACCAACCTAGTAACATATTAACCATCATTCCACTACTCCAACGCCCTCTTTTAACATTTAAGTATTACCATGTACTAACACAGAAATTTCACCAAAGGCATTTGATATATGAATATGTAGGCTAACTCAAATTTTCCTTTTGATAAATGATAGAGTATTTTTATTATACACAACGCATCGTAATTGGTCCATACGCAGATATGTTAAATTCTAAAGGATTATATAAAACAAAATAATTTTCCAGGCTTATCAAGTGTTTCCTAATTTTGGTTAACTCACTTTCCAAATCGTGTTATCTGAAAATTACGATTCTACAACTTGTGGCTTATGGTTCCAAACCAACAAAATAAGTATAATTTTATGAATTGAAAAAATTAAAACAGTTTCTACATTCCTAGCAACGAAGCACTTGTCTAAACACAGGTAAGTCGGAGTATAGTAAGAAAAAGTGTAAGAAAGTACAATAAAAGTTTTAACACCTATCTGATTTTTGTATAAATTGGACGCAATTTTTGATACTGGTAAATAACATAGGCGAATAAATATCGTCTAGTTTATTTGAAATTTCCATGATCGATTTATAACGTTTAATTATAGATAATAATCGTGAATAAATATTTGCCCAGTTTCTACATCCTTTACCAAAATTATTTATTTCATTGATTATTACAGAACGAAAAGAAAATTTAAAAGACTATTTTCATTATTGAAATAAATTTTTTAAATAATTGTTTTCGAAAACATGAAAAGCATTTGTGATTGAAAAAACATGCTTGCAATGCTTGAGTCTTTAAACTCAATAAAAGTTAATTAACTTTTTGCATTTTAATTAAATTGCATTCTCTTATTAAAACAGAAAAACGACTAAACTTTTAATTAAAGTTTAGTCGTTTTTCTGTTTTAATAAGTAAGTCGTTTTTAAAGATTAAATACTTCGAGAGAAAACAAAAATTTAAAATACATTCATGAAAAAAAAATGTTACGCACAATCAGCTAAAATTTCAAAAGCACGACATGGGTAAACATTAAAGGGGCAAATTTCACTATGTCTTAAGTATAAACGTAAATATCCATGTGTAAAGCAGAAATGTCATATATAGCATATGTAAATATTAATAGAGAAGAAGGTGGTATTATGGAACCCCTCCATTTCAGACTGGTAATAGATTCAAACCCTAGCAAATTGTGGCTGTACTGCACTAGGCAGCCATCCAAAGAAAGGGGATAATGCCTCTCATTTCAGTTATGCGGTTGAACTCAGTAAAACAAGACATTCGTGTCTTTCGCAATTCCAAAATTTTGAATCGTAAGTAAATTTAATTATTTCTCATATACTTGTAGGTCACTGGTGCATGTGTAATATTCTAGAGGCCTAGGGGTACATGTTAATCTGCCTGATGTTTATGTGAGATCCGCAGTTTAAGGAGTTTAATTTTTATAGGATTAATTATTAAAACAAAATATTCTAGAATTCAATAGGAAAACGTTTAAAAATTTAATATAATAATTCGAAATTTTTATCAAAGTTTCACATCAAAAAGGACCAGAAACAAATTGTTTCCTTTGTTAACAGCCAGTTCCTGAGAGAGCTCTTTATCTCCCATGACTAAAAGGCTGACTAAAATCCGAAAGACTCATCATGACACGCAGTCAGATGTTCATTAAGCTCGATCTCCATTGGAAAAGATATGGACAAATTGAAATGTATAAAGGGGGAAATTTTCCCGCCATTCGGGGTAGCTCTTCAAACGAAACTACCATATGAAGCACGCAGTTCAACAAGACCCGAATCCGCCATTTGTAATGCACCTCAGCCATAGGGGTACCATAGGGAGATTGCAATAGGCCCCATAAACGCATGTAGAAGATTGATTAATCCCATTCCACATCCTCCAGAGTACTTATCAACTCGTAGAAACTAAGAAAATCAAACCTCCAGTGAAGGTAATATGAAAAATTAGATTGATGTAAACTCTCTCTCACGCGAATAGGATAATTTAGATTAAGTTAGATAGTTTGGTATCTCCGCGAGATAAGTCTCTAATATATCATTTGTAATTCCAATAATCTGTATATCATTTATAATTCCAATAATCTGTATATCATTAGTATTTACTTGTATTCCTTCGTTTACTTTAGTTTTATTAAATTTTATTGTTATTTGTTTTTAAAAATGATCTCATTCATTATCGATGCACTCTCACTCGCAAAATCTTAAGCCCTCCTTAGTAATCCTCAATAGAAAAGTAACTGTTTACGCGTGTTAATCCGCGGGAAATCGATTAACTGGTGTCAGCATCCTGACTTAGGTCTGATCACACGATCTTGATCTAATTTCACTCATGTGAAGCTTCGAAAATGGGTCTAGAATTTGTGCAAAAAAGGGGAAAATAAATTTTTTTCTCATTGTTTTGGAATAGAAGCAAATAATAATAATTACTATTATAATAAATTTATGTTGGAAAAAACCCTTCAACGAGAAAAAAAGGAAAAAACGAAAAATGAATATTTTATGTCCATAAAAGGGCATGTCTGTAGAGATTTCCAAGAAAGTCAGACTTCTCAGGTTAAAACAATAGATGAATTTGAGTACTTAGATCGAACATCCGATAGGAATCGAATTGCCCGTCGATGTTGACTCATCCAACGACCTGGGTTCCGATCTCGTTACAATTCATAGCGAAGGGGAAGGGGGACCAATTAGAGAGCGGAGGCAAGTCGGCATTGACCTATCGGAATGTTCGAAATGGGACTCAAAGGAAAGATATAAAAATTCGAAGAAAAAGAGGAGGTGACGTTCTCGCAGTCATTAGTTCTTGATTCGTAGTGCTCCTCTCCTGGATTTTTGCTACTGTGATTCAACAAAGACAGCTTGTTCGACGTCCAGAAATTGGCTTTGTTCTCCCGTCCCGTCAAGTTTCGCCCACGTACCGTACACCCAGTTGCCGGAAGTCATCTCTTCAAGTTGTGCTGTCCATATTACCTTCGCCGAAAGAGAAACGATCGTCGGAACATTTGAACTTTTTGTACAGACTGGTTTCCCATCTTTGGATAGGCATTACGCCTTGTTATAAGAATAGTTGTAAGAAATTTTTATTTTATTAAACGGTTTTAAGATGGAAAACCTGTCTCTGTGACATTTTTCCACTCCCACACGGCAGTGCTGACCCCTCGATTGTCGTGACATCTTTTTACCCAATCGGCTAACCTCATACTCATAAAGCCATCTCTTTTAACAACAGAGGGCCTGTTCCTCCAACAGGCTGCCGAGTAAATGGTAAAGAGTATTTTCCGAACTCTGCTCACGGCTAGCCCCTCACATTTACATTTTTAATGTTTAGTGTCGACAGGAATTAAGTTAACCTAAGATGGACATGCGTGAAATACGGACCCCATTGGTGCTTTTAATATGGAACTCTCCTGACTCCTGACTCCTGACTCCTCCGAACTCTCTCTATGCAAACAGACATTTTTTCGGAGCAATTTGTGAAAAAAAACTAAGTAGAAAGCCAATTCTTCCTGAGAATATCGAAAAAGCGCTGTTGGAATATATATTGTTGATGGAGGTCATATTTTTCTATTATAACAACATTTTTTCGTAAAAATACATTGGAGTAAATAATTTTGTAGTTAATTAACATGCTTTGTACTTTCCTATTTGTTTTTGGATACATTAAAGCATTTTTTGAAAACATACAGTAAGATTCCATATTACCATCCGGCTTCCCTAAGCATACTTTCTGACATTTTTTTTTACAGAAGCTTTCAAAACCCATACGTACAGTTATACTAGCGAAAAATCCAATTACATTTAGTTTAATAGTTACCGGCACTTTTCGCACAAAAAAATGTGGGTGTAGTTATGATACCTCGTTTGCGATTCAATATAATAAAATGGGGTTCCATAATACCACCTTCTCATCTAATATTGCTAGAAATCCATCGCAATTTAAATCGGGTAAGGCGAAAAGTTTATATGTGGAAATTGTATGAGGGAATAATGTCGGAAATTTCGACCCTTCCGAACAAACAAACTATGCCATATGCTTCTTGTCAAACATGAAGATTATGGCTACAGTCTTGTGGGACCATAAAGGAGTGTTACTAATAGAGTTTATGGAGCAAAATAACAATCCTTCCTGCGGATGCCTGTTGCGAAACCCTCAGAAAGCTTCGACGGGTGACTCAGAATAAGAGACGAGGCAAGTTGACGTGAGGCTTTGTTTTGGTTTACAACAATGCATGCCCTGACACACCCGCTCTCACAGAAGAATTGCTCGAACAGTTTTCATTGGATCTGTTCTACCACCCACCCTACAGCTGGATCTTACACAAAGCGATTATTATTTGTTCACAAAAATAAAAATTTCATTGAGGTTGCAGTGATTTGACAACAATGAAAAATTGTTGGGAGTGGCTGATGTTCTCGGCTAAAACCTGAGATATGCAGAAGATAGTGTCATGCTATGACAAATGTCTGAATTTATACGGTGATTATGTTGATAAATAGTTTATGCAACTTTTGTGTATAATAAATATAAGTTTGCTTTTTTAATGTTTTATTTCATGCCACTCAGAGATTGGTTTCGAATATCCCTCGTGGAACAATGGTGTTAAAACTAAAGTAATTAAAATAATTTTTTACCTATATAAAATATTCCAAAGTTTACAAATCTTAAAAGTTCAAAACCCACAAATAATTAATTACCGGCACACGTTTTCGATATATTGTTAAAAATAAATAAATAATAAAATAAAATAAAAAGAATGAAAGATGTAAATATTTTCAATAAACTTTCCACTTTATAAATAAAATCAATTTAAAAAGTCAAAGAAAAGGTGCACGAACCACTGACATTTTATATTCTATTGATAAAGTAGAAAAAGTCAATACGTTGGGTTCCAGTGTTCAATAATGGTTTAATAAACTCTTCCAGTTAGATTAACACTGTTGCCATATTTTCGCATTAAAAAATCCATCATTTAAATTTATTTTAAAATATTTGAATTTTTATAAATTCTATATTTTCGTGTAATTTTCTATAAATCATATTTGACACTATTTATTAAACTCTGGCAACCGGCTTTAATCGGGACCACATACGGTCTCGACTTTGCTATATTTCACTCCGTTCTCCAGATTAAGGAAGACCAAACAGTGAGAATTTATAGCTCTGCGATTTAAAAATTGCTGCCAATCGACGATTGTCTTTTCATCACTCGTAACGTTAATGAAGTTCTGTAAAATTAAATTTGAATTTTAGTAATCATCTAATGTTATTGAAGATGAAACACAATTCCGTAAGTTTGTGACACCGTTTAATATTTCAATACATAAATTGTGATAGCGAATCAGATTTCATGCGCGAGAAACGAACGTAATGGTCTTATTTTTCACTATCAGCGACGTTATTAAGGAAACATTTCCAATATTAGTTTCGCGGTTCTGTTATATAAAACGAAGGGAGATAAAGTGGGGTAGTGTATCATATCTCGAGTAAGGTCGGATTCAATTTAATGACGATTTTACTCGTTATTAGCATTTACGATTTTATTATAAAACCCACCCCTAACCTCAAAATTAAGCTTCTTGGTATTTTGTAATAATTAAAAATATAAAATGGTTTTTAAATAAAATAACATAGCGGATGCACCACACACGCAGTTTTAAATGTTGCCGGGAAAGTTAACGAAAACAATCCAACAACGAGTTGCTTAAGGGCAGTACTATATTTTATGTTTTTATTGATAGTTTGATGATTATCTGTAATTAGTTTTAAGTAATCCGTTTAATATCAGGATAGGGTAACGTTTTAATATGTTAATTCTAAATTAACATTACAATTAATAGACAATACTGACACAGAGAACTTTCTGTACTTGGCTAAAACATTGTCAAAATCCTACCTAACTATACTAAATGTTCTTCGATGGTAAATAAAATAAATCAGTGTACAGTAAATAGCATTATATCAGGCAATAATATATAGTACAGACTTTTTATGATTGTCCTTTTTCGAAAATCTATCAATAAAATTATCGATAATGTAAAATTTTCTGAATTATTTCAATTCTACATGTTCCTTACGAGTAAGTTAAAATTTTCTAGAGAAACTGAGTTTAGAGAATTCTTATTAGTTTGTATTTACCTTTTCTTGGTACTAATTTTAATCTACTTCTACAGCATATTAGCTCAATTAATTATAATAATCTAGTTGCGTTTGAATATCTTTTATGAAATGTTGAAACTGAGAAATATAAATTCATATACATTTCATTGTGTTGTACCAAAGTCCTATTACATAATGAACTAATTATTAGTATTATTTCGTCTTAGATAACTGAGAAGCAATAAACTTTTCAGTGTATATCCGTGGGTCTTAGCTAAAACAATAAATACACAAGAATAATTGCAGATGTCGTCACAATGTCGGGTTAAAAGTTTTAGTAATGTCTTGACCCTATAGAGTATACTTTACCTGTTATCAAAAGAATCGAATCATCTATATAACTCCGTTCTGGAGAAAATTTTGAAATGAAATAACTTGCTTCCGGTCTAAGCCGGAGATACTTATATAGTTAATCGAGTCTTCCTGCCCGTATGATTTTCATATCTGGTCTAGACTTTCATCTATCTAACCCCGTTCTCGAGGTTAAGGAAAGACAGACAGACAGACAGACAGGAACATGACAGTGCAAACCTGAAGCAACGTTATTTCAATTCAAAATTTTTCACTGAAAGGTGTTATATACAGGACTCGTAGATGACCGACACGACTCTAGAGTTAAAGAAAGTGTAATGTAAGGGGCAAGTCACTACTAATTTGAGGTAGAGAGCATACATTTTAAATTGAATAAATGAAAAATATTATAAAAATTTGCATCTCGGCATTGTGACTACGTCACAGTAAATAATTGCTCGTTTCTATTACTATTACAATGAGCGAATACCATTAACAATCTTTTAGAAGCGTGCACTTTAGTAATAAAAATTTTTCAATAAACCACCTTTAGTAATAATATTCATTTCATAGGAAAAAACCTTGACTTCTAATGTTACATTTAATAGAAATAAATGTTTAAAATGAAAAATAACAAAGTTTAATTAAATAAGAAACTATATCTCGCTTATTTTGACGTTATCGTTTTGTATATAAACCCTTAATATTGAGAATGAGTGGAAAATATTTTGGAACAATGAAGGTGCTGCTTTTGATTTTCCTACTTTGTGCCAGCGGTAAGTTATTTATTTGTATTATATTTGTATACGTAAGTACAGAAAGGAAACACTAGTGTACAGTACCTTATGTTTCAGGATTGTGCACGGCATTCTCAAGTGGTAGGATTTTTTACTCACCTTGCGTAATTTACGGTGATGGGTTTACACCAGAAAAATGCAAACCAATGGAAATAAAAACCGTCTGTCACGACGATTGTATTGTAAGGAAAAAGGAGAATTGTATTTCTGCAATGCCCACGTGTCGATGTTAATAATAAAACAGGGTGGTTGACAAAATTTCTTGGTAAAATTGCATTTAATTGTTTTACTAATCGTTACAAATTTCTTGCGTTAGTCTATTGTGTTTTCACAACGTTTTGATCCGAGAACTTGTAATTTATGGAACGTGTATTTATTCACACGTTTACAATTAATTCATGAATACTTCTTACAACTCAAGTTACGTGTGTAATTAATAATAATTAATTTGCGAAAATAACATTTCATGAATAAACAAAAAGGGAATTCTTTGTACATCATTCAACTGTTTTACTAAAAACTTCTAAAATTTTTACATTTTTGGACTCGGAGAACGTTGAAACTTCGAGAAATACAAAATAAAAATTCGAGCGTTTCTATTTGTATAGATGCTAGTGTGTGGGAGGCACGGCTTCGTTCGCTTAATGTGAAGCTTAAAGGTTTAATGTGCATTTTGTCGAAATTTTCTGAAATTTTGCAGGGAAGTTTGTGTGTTAGGGGATTAATAATATTAAATTTTAGTAGTTAGTAGTCGAGGGAGTGGCGAAATAGAGGGGCCTGCAATGATATTTGTTCATTTCTGAAACCTTTACATTTACGTTGAATTTCTCTAATTTAGTACCTTAGTTTAGATTTGCTAATGGCAAAAACAATTAACCGTTACAAAAGCAAGCAACTTAGTCATCGACAAGTATTGTTTTCAAAGACTACGCATTTATATCAAAGTATATTTACTCAACACTACGTACTTACGGCGTCATTCCTACAAATTACAGCAAAATCTCGATTATCCACTGCTCTTTTTCGACCATTTCCTGTTAACCGTAGAGGTTAAATTCAGTTTCGGAAGTACAGTACAATTTCTTTATTTATCCTTTCTTTGCTATTCGTGTAATAAAGAGCATATATATATACATACTGTTCTGTAGTTTACTAAATTTTTAACTAAACTAAGTTTTTTTCTATGATCTTGCTGTACGGTAGATAAACAGTCGCTTGTTTGTACATCACTGCTCTTACTACTTTGTGTATTAATTGTGGATTATAAATTAATATTTTCTATACTGGTAGAAGATATTATATTATCTGTATATTCTCATATGCATCGTGTTTATGGTCAAAACTCAGTACAAATAATACAATTTATTCTTCTTGTAATTAGTGTAATTTAAGTTGTTTACTCCGCTTTTTAGATCAATTACTCACGTTCTACACTGGTACAAAATCAAACGGCATCAGCAAAACTTTTGTATTTTATGTTATAAATACATTAAAGAGACTTTGCCTTCCAATTATACTTCATTTTGGAAACTAAATATAATGCAATATAATAACGTATGTATGTTAGCAACACTCATTTTATGATTTATTTCAAACTTTCAACACATCTAATTAAGTTTTACAGAAATTAGCATTATAGGGACATATGGCTTTTATGTAATAAACAAGTCGAAAGGCCCGATGCAGAGCATCGATGCATCAAGACATATTAAATTATACATACAAATATTAATATAAAAAAATTTATATTGTCAATTTAAATTAATTTAAATAATAGCTAGGGCGCCCCTAGTGGCCATTTTTGGCATACTGCCACAGAAAGAAAGAAGGAAAGAGACTGCCATTTTTTCAGCTTTTTAAAATGACACTTTGATGTTGATAAATATAATGACACTTTGTATTAGTGGTATAAAATATCATTCGTCCGTAAGACTTGCCAAATAATACTGTCTTCCATACAAGGAAAATGTGAGAACCCGAACGGAGGTCGACTGGGAAATCCGAATGTGAGATATCAATCGAGAGATAAAAAAAATCTCCTGTTCAGACGCAACTAGGAGGAATTGAATATCTCGATTGAACAATGGAAGCTTTTTTATTTAAACAATAGAAGGGAATAAAGTCGAGGAAAACGCAGCTGGCATCATATTCAGTCGCGACGTTGACCTCTCCCGCGCCCTCCATCGGGTTTCGAATAGTCACCAGGTGACAAGGAGAGACCAATGGAGAAGCGATTTTTGATGCAAAACGCTTAAAATCCGTGCGTTCAAGGACATCCAAGTTCTTGGTTCTCAGTTCGTGCTTGTCAGTTATTTTGTTGTTGATGCTACTCATCTGAATTCGCTACCATGCAGAATAACCACCACCATCTATCAGCGCCCGGATTTTATTTTTGCAGCCCGATGACATCAGGTTCCTCCCCGATCCATCCTTCTCTCCAATCTTCAATTCGAGACTGTGCCACACGCCCTGGGGCTTCCACCGAAACGTATGTCGACGTGGGACTGAGTGAGCCTTCAACCAAACGCGGGATATTCCATCAAAAAGAAAGAAAAGAAACTTTTTATTCTCTCCCAGAATTCAGTTTGTGTCCAAGCTTTGAGAACTGTAAGAACCTACTGTTTTTATTAAACGGTTTTATGATGGCGACTTGTCTTAGTGAGTCTTTACACTCCCACCGACCGTTTGACCGCTCGACCATTGAGGCATCTTTCCAGCCAATCGGCAAACCTCACAAAAGCATCCAATTTTATTTATATGAACACATCTCTTATTTGTATTTATTTGTATTTATTTCTATTCAAATAAATAAAGACAGAGTTGCTTAACGTTCACGAAAACATTTACTACTCGCAAACGCCATTTTATTTTAAAATTCTTTATATTTTTAATTATTATAAACTGGCAAAAAGTTTAATTTTGAAGGTAGAGAAAGCTTTTATAAGAAATTGTATATGCTAATAACGAGTAATATCTTTGTTAATTAAGTCCGACCCCACTCGAGAGATGAAACATAACTCCCTTCATCTTTCCACTTTTTTGAGCTTTAACCACCAAAATTTAATAGCATCAGTCAGGCAACGTGACTTTCATCAATCTTTTTTTTGGGGGCTGCTATTTGAAAAGAAATTGTAGACCTCTAAATTCCCACTGTCGTCCGTCTAATGTCTGCCTATCCTTCCTTAATCTCCAGTACGAAGTTAGGTAGATGAACTTCACGATTAGATTTGGAAACAGTAGAGGAAATTGTTCCCGATTAATTGTATAGGAACTTCCAGTTTGCAGAAGAAGTCGCGTTACAGGAATTTACGTTTTTCTCCTGAGCTGAGTTAGATATATGACTAGCACGATTATATTTCTAAGAGGAAATGTATGCTTTACAGGAAAAGAGACTAATAATTTGAGGTGAAGAGCATAGATTTTAAATCAAATAAGTTGAAATAATAATAAAAAATTGCAGCCAGCATTGTGACGATGTCACAAAACAATAACTGCTTGTTAATTTTACAGTAATCCTGTTAACAATTTAATTCTGGTTAAAACGTTAACATTTTTAACCATAGATTTTACACACTAATTTTAAGAATTCTAATGAAATGTTTAAAGTAATTAATAATTAATGACTTAGGTGGATGAATGTGTAATGTTACAAGTTCAAAATTTTGAGTGAATTCATGTTTATGATTTCATTATGTAATTATTTTGGATTAAACATAGCTACAAAACAGCATGTTACAGAGAGTATTGTGTTACAGTTTAAGTTTTGTGGTCTTTGTGAGTGGTATGTGAGAAACATATTCGCATATGCAGAACAATTGGGTTTTGAATAGTTGCACCATAAAATCCACTCACGTCTTTAGTTCTTTGCATACTTTGCATCTTTCACGCGAAGTAAACTTTTAAGATCATTTTTGAATGAAACACTTCTTCCGAATGATTTATAAGCCCGAAGACCTGTCTTATTTCTAAAGTAAATATTCTGGAAGACAAGATTCAGTAATTATGTTTGAGTAGCAGATACGAAAATTACAATATCTGGAATTTAAAGTACAGAGCTATTTGCATAGTAATGACGAATATTCAATGGGGTAAAAATCAATGGGATCGAATATTATATCTAAAAAAACTTTTTTTTAAAAAAAATGCTTAAATATACTGATAGTTAACCTTACAACCGTAGAGATACCAGGTGACTTTGTAAGATTGTTGTCTTGGAGATATAACATGAATCTCCCAACGTGTGCTAAATCCTACCTGATAGTGGCTGAAATTGAAAACGCTATCCGAAAAATATCTGGATCCAACGAAGATAAAGCAAATCTATAATCCAACTTAAGTAAAGACTTGGAAAAGTACACAGGTAAAAATGGTTACTTAATGGATAAAAAAGCAAATAAAATAATTAAGAAATGAAAAAGATTTAATTAATTTTTTGAAAAAAATAAACTTTCCATACTTAAGGCAGATAAGTCGCACGAATTAGTTATACTGACAAAAGAGGAATTACAGTTAAAAAAAATGAAATAGTTATGTCTGAAGAATATGAACAGTTACTAATAGATCCGTTAACGAAAATACAGAAAAGCCTTACAAAATTAATGAAAAAATATAAACAGGAACTTTCAAGTCAACAGGTAAAAAATATACTAGAGACTTTATTGAAACTAACATTAGATATAATAAAAGAAACTATAAATTTTATAGTTTATTTTATTATTTCTAATGTTATAGACAGATACATAGATTTAACATCAAGGCTCATAAGGTTGGTTGGTTAAAGTTTATTGGCACAAGGGCCACATAGGCCAAGCTGCGCCACAACTTATGGTATATATATGTACATAAATAACAATAAAAATGAACAAAACAAAAAACAAAAAACCAATAACAAAAATATACAACAGTTAAACTGTGTATAACAACAACATGTATATGGATATAAATAAATAAATAATTAAATTTCTTTATAAATATTTGTAACTTTTAGAAAGTTCAATAATTTATCAACATTTGGCCTCTGGCCCAAAATCTCTTTAAAACTTGCATTTCCAAAATGCTGCCTACGAATCCGTTCAGAGGCGATGCAATTGCTCAGTATGTGCTTAACACTTACATTACAGTTGCAATACTGACATACAGGCTGGTCATCACCCTTCAAAAGGTATTGATGAGTCAGTCGAGTATGTCCAATTCTCAAACGAGTAAGAATGACCTCAGATCTCCTGTCATAAGGTTTCTTCTGTGTCCAATTTTCTATCACAGGTTTGATCTCGTGTAGTTTATTGTGGACTTGTGCGTTCCACACATTTTGCCATCTCTCCTCTAGTCGTTTTTTAACAACTAGCTTCAAGTCACCTCCTTCAATATGCATTGTATGCTGAGAAGGACTTGCTGACTTTGCAGCTGCGTCAGCTTCTTCATTCCCTCTTATACCTACATGGCTTGGGACCCAACAAAATTTTATAGAGAAATTCCTCGCAAAAAGATGGCAAATCAGCTTACGAATTTTAATCACTATGGAGTGAAAACTAGGTTCATACGAGATCAAAGCCTGAAGTGCACTAACTGAGTCAGTGTAAATCACGCAGCAACGATGACCTTTCCTATTTATATACTTTAGGGCTAAATAAATAGCCTGCAACTCCGCAGTAAAAATGGAAGACTTCGGTGCTATTTGCTCTGCCACGATTTCATCCTGGCAAACAAAGGCTAAGCCAACATAGTCATCCGATTTAGATCCATCTGTGTATATAGGAATTAAATTCCTGTCACGATGTTGAATTTCTGCGAAGTGCTGTCTATAAACGTAGTCTGGGGTGGTTTCTTTTAGAAACTGCTTTAAGCTTAAATCAACGTTTATCACAGGAATTGACCAAGGTGATATATTATCGACCTCGACCTGCAAAATGTTGCTTGTGTCCAGGTCAATCGTGCTGCTTACATTCTCCATTCTTATGTCAAATGTAGGGACACAACTTGGGCGAGCTGCAAATAATCTCCTCAGCTGACTATCTGAACAATCAGCTAAAAGTTTATTTTGAGATCTCTGTTTAATGTAATAAAAAAGAGACAACTGTTCTCTCCTAAGAGATAGTGGAGGCTCATGAGCATCCACATACAAACTTTGTACAGGAGAAGTTCGAAATGCACCAGTGCACAAACGCAATGCTTGATGGTGGATTGGATCCAGCATCCGAAGAGTAGATTCTCGCGCAGAGCCATACACAATACATCCATAATCAAGCTTAGAGCGAACAAGAGCTCTATATATTCTAAGCATTGAACATTTGTCTGCTCCCCAGAATGAGCAGCATAATACCTTTAAAAGGTTCAAAGATTTTAAACATCTACTCTTCAAATTGCGCAAGTGTGGTAAGAACGTCAATTTATGGTCAAACACGACACCCAAAAATTTTGCTTCGTTGACCATTGGGATTTTAACCCCATTTAGGTGAATTTCAGGATCCAGGTGCAAACCACGCCTTCGGCAAAAGTGGATGCACGAGGTCTTCTCTACGTTAAAACTGAAACCATTGGTCTTGGACCAATTGTCTATTCGATTTAAGGAGGTTTGCAGTTGTCTCTCAATAAAACCCATGTTACTAGACTGACAGGAAATCTGAAAGTCATCCACATACAGAGAGTGTTTCACACTGGGAGGGAGACAGTTAGTTATACTGTTAATTTTTATTAGGAACAGAGTTACACTCAAAATAGAACCTTGAGGGACACCCTCTTCATGTGTGAAAAGCCTAGACAAAGTGTTGCCCATCCTGACATGAAATCTTCGATTCTGTAGGAAGTTTTTTATAAAAATTGGCAAATTACCCCGCAATCCGAATTTGTGCAGATCACGGAGTATCCCATATCGCCAGCAGCGATTATAGACCTTCTCTATATCAAAAAACACAGACACTAAGTGCTGTCGTCTAACAAACGCTTCGCGAATGGATGTTTCAAGATTTAGTAAATTATCTGTTGTACTTCTGTTCCTACGAAATCTACTCTGATGTAGTGAAAAGTAGTTCTTTTCCTCTAAGAGGAACATCAGGCATCTGTTTACCATTCTCTCGAAAAGTTTGCACAGACAACTAGTCAAAGAAATTGGTCTGTAATTAGAGGGATTCTTGCAGTCTTTACCTGGTTTGGGTATGGGAATAATAATTGATAGCCTCCAAGAGTCAGGAAAAATATGTTCTGTCCATATTCTGTTAAACAGATTCAGAAGGTTACTAAGGGAATTGTTTGACAGATTTTTTATCATGCTGTAGTGGATTTTATCCGGACCTACAGCAGTATTCCCCGAGCGAAAGACTGCTGTACATAGTTCTATTCTGCTGAATGGCACATTATATTCCTCATTAGATGGAGAGTGGAAGTTTAGATATTGTTTTTCAGTTTGGACTTTATAAGCCTGAAAATCCCTTGTATACATAATATTGCTGGATGAAGACGAAAATGTTTCACCCAACAAATCAGCAATACCTTTTATGTCACTGATTATTGTGCCATTACTTTCCAGCATGGACAGAGAGTGAGAAGCATATTTTCCATTGATTTTATCCCAGACTGCTTTTGAGCTGGTGGAAGATGTTATGCTATAAACATACTTCCTCCAAGAATCCCTTTGGCTTTGCCTTCTGATTCTTCTGGCATTTGCCTTTGCTTTTTTAAAAGCAACCAAATTGTTAGCAGTGGAGTATCTTCTGAAAATCCCCCATGCTTTCTTTTGCTTTTTAAATGCTGCCTTGCAATTCTGATCCCACCATGGTTTCGGATGTTTTGGATATCTGGTTGACGTTTTTCCCATTGTTTTTTCGGCTGCCTCAATAATACTGGAAGTGACAACTTCCACTGCATCATTGATATCAGCAGTATTGACCATTTCCTTAGTGACATTAGCCAAAGAGGAAAAAGCAGGCCAATCTGCCGTTTCAAGTTTCCAGCGTGGTGGACGGGCTGTTTCACAGCTTTCTCTGCCTTGGTATTTTAAAAATATTGGAAAGAGGTCACTGGAAAGTGGGTTAGATCCAACCTCCCATATAAACGCTGAAAACAGATTTGGACTAGCTAATGATAGATCAATGGCAGTGAATGTTCTTGTTGGGGCGTGGAAGTATGTCACTTCTCCAGTATTAAATAAATATAGTTGGTGATTACCTATGAATCTTTCAATGGCTCTGCCTCTACAATTGATGTTGTGACTGCCCCACATTGGAATATAACCATTGAAATCACCAAATAAAAAAAACAAAGTTGGCAGCTGTTCAACCAAGGCATCCAATTCATCCTCATTGACTCTGATATCTGTTGGCAAGTATATAGAACAAACTGTGACAGTTACACCAATTGAAATTCTGACTGCCACAGCTTGCAGCTCTGTTGTTATTTGTACCGGTAAGGACGGGATGCGGTTTGAAACCAGTATAGCCACACCTCCACTGGCACGGGTGTGGCTATCATCATCCTTGCGATAGAGATCAAATCCTTTTAAAGAAATTCTTTGTCCAGGTTTTAAATGAATTTCCTGGAGTGCCACGCAGAGAGATGAGGTAGATTATGTCAAGGTGTTTAATATCAGAGAAGTTGTTGCGGAAACCACGACAGTTCCATTGGATTATTTTATAATCCATTATGTGTTTGAGGTAGCATTCTTTGCGAGGGTATCCCTCTTTAATTTAACAGGGGGTCTCTCTTTTGGAGGTGACTTTGGTTTTGTAACCTCCGAATTAGTCTCTTCATCAGAAAAGTCGGAGAACTCACTCATAGACTGAGTCTCCGACTTTTTAGCTGATTTAGAGAGGGCAACTTTTACTTTTTGCTTGTTAAGTGGGTTTTTATTGGCCTTTTTTGAACCCACATTTCTTGTTATTACCCCTGTTTTAGGTAGAGGTGTCTTGGTCTTCTTGCTCTCCTTTTCTGGTGTTTGGGTAGATGGCAGTATTAAACATTTCGCATGGCGAGTAAAGGATTCACTTGGAGAGACAGAGATATCTGTTTGAACTGCACAAGTGTTTGTGGATTTCAAGACAGCAGCATAGGTCTTCTGCTTCAGTGGTGCACTTGAAGTGACCATGCGGCGAGCCTCTGGATATAGTAGGTTGTTGACTGTTTTCACTCGCTGGATCTCTTTCTCTCTCTCTGCCATGCAGGGTATTTTCGGGAGTAGGCAGGATGAGCATCCTTGCAGTTTACACAGCATGGGGTAGTTTTACATTCGGTACTCTCGTGACCTTCAGTCCCACACTATGCGCATACGCTTTTCCCTTTGCCAGATGTTTGTGAATGTCCAAATTGCTGGCATTTAAAGCAACGCAGCGGATTTAGAACATACGGGTGAACTGGACAGCGTAGATACCCTGCTGTAATAACAGATGGCAAAGTCGGTTTATTAAATGTCAAAATAAGATGTTTCGTAGGAATAAACTTGCCATCCCGACGAATAGAGATGCGTCGGACAGCAGTGACACCTTGGTCTGAAAGACCGATCTGAATGTCTGATTCATCTTCAGACATCAGATCAATTTCAGATATCACACCACGTGATGAGTTTAGGCTTCCGTGTGGTGTGACAGTGACTTCCATTTCTCCCAGAGTCTTTGTTTGCAGAAGTTTTGCCGATTGTTGTGGAGAAGCTGTTTCCACCAGTAAATCTCCCGATCTTAATTTTTGTATTTTTTTCAACTGTCCTATGGTCGATTCAAACAATTTTTGAATCAAGAATGGCGATACTTTAGATAGAGGTTTTTCTCCAGTTGCATGCACTATTAAGTAAGCAGGTTGGCTGGAGTTCTGGTCTTTGGTCGCTTGTTTTGTTGTTTTAAAATCCATATTTAAGAATTTACATTCAGCTCCTAGTGACCCCACCCACCATGGGGCCCAACAGGGGGATGCCGTCACATGGGAGACTCTCATAGACCGTCGCACCAGGGTTTCCCAGGAGCTATACCCTCACAATGCAGTCGAGAAGAGCACACCTTGTCTGACGTGTCTGCCCGGTCTGCATCGATCGGTTGACTCCAAGCCGAGGTCAAAATGACTCAACGACCAGCCGATTGACTCAAACGGAGCCTGATTTGAGCCTCCCGTTTATCCGAAGCAGGGGCCAAAGCAGTGTGTTGGGGACGGTATGTTGCCCCTCAACTACCAGGATCCCCCTTTCCGGCATACGGGCCACCACGCACGGCAAACACGTGGGTGGGCGTTCAGATCCCAGGGATGGTAAAGAAGAGATACTGAACCATCTCTGGGAAATCCCCTCACCACGGACAGGAACCCACATCGAGGGGTCAAGGCTCATAAGACAATGAGGTTAATGTTACCTTAGGATCCAAAATGGCGGCCGCGGAAATTTTTCCCTACTTCGGAGGCTGCAACAGGGAAAAAAATTTCCCCGCAATTCAAGATGGCCACGTTACCAGCCGCCATCTTGAATTTCTTTGCAGACTCCGTGGATTTTTTAACCAAAAAAAACAATAAAAAACAACAAAAAGAGGAGGTTTTTTACTCACTTTTCGATTGTTCGATATTCTGAGTATGATCTCCTCTTTGGGGGTCGAAGAAATTTTTCGAATGGTTGACTGTTCTATGTTCGACCGCTACTCCTTCCACGTCGTCAATGTGCATATATCTTTTCCATTCGTCCGTTTTTATCGTACTGCCAGAATTCCCGTATTTACAAACGATCCAATTCACAGTGTTTTCTGATCTGTCGTTCACCTGACATATGAAGCATTTCTTATCTTCATCGCAATGAATGCAAACAGACTCGGTCGGCTGTATGCTTAATTTTACAGCAAAATTCGATGCGTTATCGATACGGGGAGGCAAACCTAGCTCCGAAAAGTCGTCTTCCATTAACTTGTAGAAATCACAAGAAGTGCATCTCGACCAAAAATTCGTCGTTGCAACTTAAATCGGCAAAACTAGTCATTATCGAAAAATTAGCAATAAACTAAACGCGGGGAGATAAGGAGAGGAAAAAAACACGATCTTTCCTTAATTTCTGATTACTTGGTTCTCTAACTTTTAAGATTAAATTGTAATAAAGAAATAATAATACTTACTAATACTGGAGGAATTAATAATAATAAATATTCACCAATAGCAATTTGTGTGCAAATGAAATATCGTTACGAATTAAAAACAAACACAGCAATTAATCCAATACGCAATTCGTCGCAACACAGCAGTAAACGCTTCCAACAGGAAACTAGTCGATTTGCATAAAATTGCCCAGAAATGAACAGAAATCACGTCACAGATCATGCATTTGCATATTCGTTCGCAACAACCCTACGAATTTCCCGCCGATTTTACTTTCGCATGACATCACGAAAAAGCTCCCTCTACCGTCTCCGTTTCGAGGTTACAGGATACTCCGGCAACGTCGAACGCAAGGTAGAAACCGAACGGGGAAAAAATCCCCACTCGTCGTCGACTCTAGGGAAAAATTTTTTCCCTGTCGCAGCCTCCGAAGTAGGGAAAAATTTTCGCGGCCGCCATTTTGGATCCTAAGGTAACATTAACCGACAATGACTTTGTTTAATTTTACCTTTCAGTAATCTATTACTTAATTCATCTGTATTCTTTATACTGTAAGGTGATTTATCAATTATCTGCAAATAAGTTTTCAAATAACGTGCAATGCCATAAGGTTGTAAATGCCATTTTTCTCAAAATACGTATTATTGAAGAAATGAATTTTAAATGCAATGTTTTTTCCCACAAAAAATATTGTGGCAATAGTGGCGCTCTAAGTGGCTATATTTTGAAGATGAATTCATGTGCATGCCATAACGTTTTAAATGCCAAAGCGCAAGCCACGTGACTTTTGGCGCGTAAAATGTTACGGTTTACATTTACATTATTTTGTTATTCCAATTTGTAACGCAGTGAGTTTTTTACGAGTGAAATGAATTCCTTAAAGTATGAAATACCTAAAAGAAGAAAAAATGTGCAGAAAAATGGAAGAAGAACATTCGAAAGAAACAAAAAAATAGTGGCTTAGAGTACATTTCTCCCATATCACAGAAAGTTAATCCGAGAAAGGATCCACCAACAGGGGTAAGAAACTTAATACTTCAAAAATATAGACGTACATTTGAGATTTACAAGATACGGATAGTCATTGTGTCTATGCATGGGTGAACAACGTGTATATGATTGTTTCCAAAAAGTTTGTCAAACTTCTTGTTTACGTTACAGGTGGCATGCAAGTGTTCCTTCGCTTGCAAAAACGTAATGTTGGCTTACCATCAGGAACTCTTCCAACAATTTTATGAACTGGCTGACTACAATAAGCAACAGAGTAATCTTCAAAGACTTGTTCATCCCGAGATGATAAAAATGAGACGATATAAGTACCACCATCCTTCTGAAAGTAGAAGGCAACACTCTTTCAGTTATCATTTGCTTCTTCCCAGTGAAAGTGAAATAATACTTTGCCTTAAGACTTTGTGTAATATATTCGGGGTTACTGCAAGAAGAATTCAGTCGATTGGAAAAAAGATTTTGGAAGAAAAAATGGATGCTACTGATAAAAGAGGAGGCCAGCGAAAATGTACTGAAAAGCAGTTGTGGAAAAAAATAGAAATAATTGAGCACATTAGGAGTTTTCCAAGTAAAGAAAGTCATCATGCTTGAGCCAAAAGTACAGATAAAATATACTTATCACTTGATCTCAATGTTAGCAGAATGTATAGAGTCTTCCTTGAGAAATATTGTCAACAGTACGCTGGGAGCAAAGCCCCAGTTACTCGACAATGGTACAATGAAATTTTCCTGACCAAATTCAATCTATCTTTTCAAAAACCTCGCATGGACACTTGCTCAACTTGTGACCGCCTTGATGTACGAATAAAAGCTGGTGATGCATCAGCAAAAACAGAACTGGAATTACATCATCACAGAGCTGAAGTAACCACAAAAGACATGTCTGATGACACAAAAAATGCAAAAACCTCAGATTCTTATGTTATATTTTTTTGACTTGCAGCAGCAAATATACCACAATTAACACACACTGAAATGTATCATGCTCAACAATTGGCATGCTACAACCTTGGAATTCACGATTCAATTAAAGAGAAAGGATGCATGTATTTGTGGAGTGAGAATTTTGGAGAAAGAGGGTCTTTATATTACTACTGACGCTGCTATTGGTGACCGAAAGAAGCTGACTTTGTAGACAGACAATTGTGTTGGTCAAAACAAAAATCAATACGTGATAGCCATGTATCTGGTGTTATTGGCCAATAATGTATTTTCAGAAATAACACAAATACCTTGTAAAGGGTCACACATTTCTCAGCTGTGATCGAGACTTTGCTCTAATTGAAAAACGGAAAAAAAAATGCAAAGCCTACACACTAAAGGATCTTGTGGACATCATTAAAAGTGCAGAGAACAAAAACCCTTTTACCTGCATCGTATTTAAGAAATTTCATAACTTTAAATTGATTTCCCATGCATTTTTGAATGCAAAAGACCTGGGAAACGCAACAGCATCCCAAATTACTCTCATATCAAATAACTTTGGTAAAGTTATGGTTGCTAATGGTGGAGGTAAAGCAGCAAGATGGTGCACTGGGCTTAATGTGCTGAAAGATAGAGTTAGCATTAATGATTTCAAAAATCTTCCACTTCCTCTTGCTCGCTTCCATTTTGGAATTCCTCAAAAGAAGAAACCTGACATTTGTAAAATGATACCATTTTTAAATCCAATAGCACAAACCTATTTGAAGGAGATGCTAGCAGAACCGGATAACTAAATGCCAGTTTATTAATAGTTAACCTGTCACTTTATTACTTGATATTTCAAAATGATATTTGGACTTTTATTAATCTTTTAAATTTGAAGTTTTTAAATACATTTTAACTTTTATTACACTAAATTAATACCTTATTGATAAAGATTACAGTCCAGTTCAAGTCACTAATAGATTATTGTCAGTTTTTAATGTTAAAATCGATATTGAATTTGTAAATTGTGTTTAATAATTTAAATTAAGTTTTTGGTATTCAAGACCGTTTTTCAGCTGTAGAAACATGTGACTCCAGGCCGAGTTCAAGAATGAAACGATGACCAGCCGATTGACTCAAACGGAGCCTGATTTGAGCCTCCCGTTTATCCAAAGCAAGGGCCAAAACAGTGTGTTGGGGACGTTATGTTGCCCCTCAACTACAAGGATCCCCCTTTCCGGCATACGGGTCACCACGCACGGCAAACACGTGGATGGACGTTCAGATCCCAGGGATGGTAAAGAAAGTTACTAAACCATCTATGAGAGGTCCCCTCACCATGGACAGGAACACACATCGAATGGCCTATTTCCTGACAAGGTCACAATTGGTAGAGGCGTTAACGGAAGTAAACAAACACTTGCCCAGCGGGATTTCGCAGATCGAGACTTTAAATGAAGACAATGTCTTTAAATACTATCAGTGGATAACCACTACCGCAGTAGCACTTCTGTCAACACTGAGAATTTTCGCAAAATTCCCACTAATTACTCCAGAAGGATATTTTGATCTGTACGAAGTAGTGAGATTCCTTGCTTATTTCCCTATTTCGAAGACATTTGCTCATTATCAAACCGAATATCCGTACATCGCTTTGTCCAGGAATCGGCAGCTTTACATATTATTGGAGGCCCACAACTTACAAAAATGCACAACTGGCTTGACCACAATCTGCGCACAAGAAGTTGCAGTCTGGAAGCTTCCGTACCAATCATGTGAACACGCCTTATTCATGGCAGACAAGCCAACTGTAAACAGACTGTGTAAAAGAAAGATGTCAGTTTATCCAAAACCAGTGTTCCGTTGCATTAATGAGGAAGGAACTTGGATATACTCCACCCCGTCACCTTTAAATTTGGTCATCGAATGTAGTCAACTGAGAAATCTACGACGTTCACCAGTTAAGATGGTTAAGCTAAATAACACAGGAATCTTTAAATTGCCTATGACTTGTTTCAGCCACCTACCCAGCGTTCCGTGATTGGAAATGCAACTCACGTTGCACTTCCAATCACAGAACGCCTTTAAAATTACACTTCAAAACCACTATGTGATACCAGCAATACCAGACGTTCTCAATCTTACAGAAGCGAGGATACTGCAGGACTATATCCAAGAAAACGTCACCTTAAACGTCCTTCGAACCAACGAACACAATTGGTCATTGGAATTTCCGGGATGGAAATTATGAGATATAGGCCGAGAAATAAAATCGGTTAATACAGATATTCTTTCAACGAAACCGGGTGTGTTAAATTATCCCGTCTCGGCATGGAACCCAATCCTCATAGCCTCCTGCGTTACTGTTCTTGCGACATTTTTAATCGTTTGGAGATGCCGCAAACGATTACGCTGCTTGGGAACCCGAAGATCTGCGAGCTCTTTTCAACGAGAAGAGCGAATAAAACAAGATGCAGAGGAAATGATCGAGCTGATGCCCATAACTGCGAAAGCCAGATCATCGTTGGGTGTCGTGGAGGCAAAAATGGACGAAAGAGAGAAGTTAACCGTATCCAAACGGGAAGAGGTTGTGACACCTCCCATCAGAAATGAGACCATCCCTACTCAAATGAGACGATTATAGGACGGCGTGAGAGAATTAGATTATCTTAAATAATACTATTTTATGTTATCCCTGAGAAAAAAAACATTTTTAGACTCAACCAAACTTTCTTTTCCTTTTGTGTAGAAACTAAGATATCGAGGAAGATCAAGTTGTGACGCTCCCCATGGAAACCTCAAACTCGGAACAAGCTCCGCTCCAGGAGTCCCCTCCGAATCCCGTCCTGGTCTCCTTATTTGAATGCCCCGTCTGTTATGACTACATGGAACCCCCTACTTTTCAATGTCCAGCAGGACATACGATATGTTCCCGATGTACGCTGTGTGTCCGTCAATGCCCGGTTTGCCGGGGAGAACTCAGGAATTACCGCAACCTGACACTGGAGAGACTGGCCGAAATTGTGGCCTTGCCACGTGTCTATAGAGGTAACGGCTGTCCGAAAAAAGGACTTGTTTCAGAAAGTATTGCCCGTATGGAACATGCTCGTGTCTCTCGTTGGATGAAGTCTGCACATGGGAGGGCGTGTACCAACAGGTAATCCCGCACTTCACGGAAAGACACATTTACATAGGTCACATAAGTCACGATGCTGTCAAGTTAGTTCTCATAGGGTTGGACGCAACCCTCGTATGGATCTCCACTGCCATAGACAAGACTTTATTGTTCAGGTTTTTAAAACAGAATTCATCGATGAAAACTCTCCCCTTTATATCATCATACAGAACGTAGGGAACCGCCAAGAGTCGGGCCGCTTCCTGAGAAAAATCGAGATTCGCGGGGGTGATAAGACAATATTGTGGGAATCCAATCCTCAAAGCGTAACCGACAATCTGAAAGCCATCCTGAGAATGAGGGACAGCTCAACCCTCAGCATAAAACTGCTGGAGAGAATGCTTGAGGATCACATCTTGATGGTAATAGTGACCATTTACCCAGTAGAAACCCAAGGGGTCAGAGAAAGACCCGAACCGGACAGAACAGCCTAAGACCCTAATGCAAATGAATATGAGCCTCCTTTTTCTGAGAAGGCAACACAAATCGCGAAGAAAAAAAAACTCACTCTCCCAAGAGGGTAGATAAAAGGGAACCCGCTAATAAAAGACGTCGGAGTGATTAACCATTAAACCCTACTTTTTTTCCTTTGTATTTAGCAGAAAATGTAACGAATGAAAAAACGAAAAAAATCCATGGCGGAGGCGACAGAGACATGGAATTTGGAAGAGCTCGACATAGACGCGGCTTATGAACTTTTCAGGTGGCATGACGAAGACGAAAACGGAAAGTTACCGGTGAATCCAGCTGCCATGCGGCACGCCATTGAACGAATCAGGAGTGCCCCAACACGGCGTACCCGGAAATGCTCGTCCTGCCCCTGCAGGGGGAGTTAGACCCCGAATTGAAATGGGAAGTAGATGAAGTGACAGACTACGCAGCACAGAGGGCAGCCCACCTCCAGGAAAGAAAAATCCTGGCCCTGAGCAGCCGAAATCCCGAGGATGCGGAAGAACCGAGGCCTACGAGACCAGAGGGCCGGGGAGCTTTCCCCCCTCGACTCCCGCGAGGCGTGGGAAGAGGTCAAGGGCTGCTGAAGCTCTCTCAATGATTTTTGTGGAAGCAAGAACAAACAAGAAAAATTTTCCAGGAACGAGAGCAAAGGCTCCCAGCTGCAGGAAGAGCCACAAGCTGGACTCCGAACCTGAAGTAAAACAATTCCCGGAGCAGGACACCCCAGGGACAGAAAAGGGAGAAAAATACCCAAAATTCCGACTCCTGTGTATTATAATCCATATTTTCATTTCTTTTTGTTTTTTGGCCATACTATTTTGTAATCTTTTGTGTTGTACAGTACTTTGTAATATCGCTCATCCATATACATGTTTTTATATTAAACCTTTTTTTCCTATTTGGTTTGTCTGACAATTAACACAAAAACGAATCTGTCGCAAACGGGAACGAAAATGTTAGTTGACAGAAGTCGACAAACCCCTGTCGGGAAAAAGAAAAATAGGATCATCACCTCCAAAAAGGCGGAGATCGAATTGAAAGCCGAGCGACCAGGAAAAATGTTGCCAAGAATTAAGCAACATTTTTAAAAGGCCGGGAGCCTTGTGAAGATCCTAAAATCGCACCGGAATTTCAATTGTTTACAAAATTGCTATGTCGGAAATTCCAGAAGTTCAATCGGGTCGAGGACACGTGTCAGGCTGTAAACTCGACCGATGTAAAACATTTTTTCTAAAACAAACACAACACGGTAATGAACAACGGAGGGGTTGTCGGGGTGCTCGTATATAAGAGTCGGGATGTGAACAATCAACAAAAATGGTAGAAAGACGAGAGACTTAGGGTCCAGGATACCTGTTAGATCATGTGAGCCCAGGACCGTCTTGAAAGGGGGGCGGACACAGAACATCTGGCTGATTGGTCTAGTCAGATGTCCAAGATAGGGGGGCAAACGGTGTAAATTATGAGAGTAGCTGTCAACATTCGAGCGCCATCCCCGACTGAACTTTGTTTCGTCCTGCTTAGAAACAATGGACTGACCAATCGGGTAAAGAGGAAAGGGACCCAAGACCAATCAAGAGGGGAAGATTCGAGGGAAAATCGTATAAAAATCCCGAATCAAGGTCAGAAGGGGACGACGGAGCTTTCTACCAAGAAGTGAACGACAGAACTCCAAGCAGCCACCCACTCCTTCACCGATTCCTCGGACTTTTCTGCCTGACTGCCGCGAGGCTTCACCGACAACTTCGACATCCCACCTCCGACCGCCATCATCTGGAGCTCCTTCTGCCGCAGACGATCTAGATCGCATCGCATATTATTCTTTTGTAAGTTTGCTTTAATGTTAAAATAAACGGTTATTGTAAGACACTTGTCGTCTTTGTCTCTGCCGCCACCACCCACGTACAATCAGTCCCTAAGTTTCCTGACGCTCAATTAACTTATTGCCACTAGACGTTGGCAACTTACACGTGCGTCAAGCGACTGGCATGTGAAATAGTTATATGAGAAAAGAAGAAATAGACATTAACGACTTAATATGTTGCAATTTGTTTAGAAAATAAAGAAACGTTTAGAAATTGCATAAAACTTCATACTCCATACAACGACTAAACTTTATTTAGTGTAAGTTTTTAGCTTTTATCTTAAGCTTTCTTCAACGCTTAAAAAAGTTCTAAAATAGCTAAAATCACTATTCATTTTTAAGATTGTGTTCTGATTTCAAACGTGTACTAGATTCTAAAGTTGGTAATGTGAAAATTCGAACCCGCCAGAACCAAAATCTAGCAATAAAATAGTTTTATTGTATGTTTCCCACGGAGGCAGAACTGAATGATGAGGAACTAAATCCAAATTGTACTGGTTGGTGAAGAAAAGTAACGTGACCAAGGAGATAAAAAAGGGAACAGAGAGAGGGAACAGGCGGTTACACAGTGTCTGTCCATTCCTATCAAGTCCCATTACGCAGTGTCCGTCCCGAAGGAAGCCGACGCCGGCGACAAAGACGGAGCCAGGAATACTCTTCCGAATTTCGTACGAGAACCCATCCACTCGAAAGACGAGGTATAATCCCCAATCCTTGTGAACTCTCTCTCCGGGTACCCTAAACTTAGGCAAAGCGACGTATATCATTCCTTATTGTAGATGAAATTTTTAGTTATTAATAAACTGTTGTTGTTTATTTCATTGATGTCATTTATTCGAGTATCGCTGTCGCTCTATTGGCGAACCCATTCTCTTCCTCCACTCGCGTAACGCGTAACAAACCCGAACCGCCATCTTGACTGTGGCCAGGTCTCACCAACCTGTTAGCCGAGGAAAAAAGTGTGACTCCGTTCACCTCCTGGTGAACCCACACCCTGATTAAGAAAAAAATTTCCAGTAGTTTCCCTAGCGAACATTACATCCCCTACACCAATAATTGGCGGCGAGTGAGAGGTGATTTTAGTCCTGAACCCTTGTCATTTGTTTAAGTATCCTTTCCAAACTGTGCACAATGTTTCACTTTCGCTAGCATGTCTTCTATAGTCTATACAATAGACTCGAGTTCGTTCTGAATATTTAAAAGGCGAGGTCGATATAATTGTTCCGTTTCCATTAATTACAACGAAAAATTCAAGAATGTTATTATAATCCATTTAAATATAAAAAAATACGAAATAATACGTTTTGATACACAGAGAGGTTAAAGAATATATCTTTACATGTAAAAAATTTTACAGTAAATGTAACTACTGTTTTTTTTTATGCTGTAAGAAACGTTTATTGTAATATATAAAAGTGTAAATTATAAAATTTGTGTTCAAAAATACTTGTCCTATTCAATTGTTGTATTTAAACTTTGCAACTCGACAAATTTGGGACTTATTGTACAGGATATGTATATAAAAGAGCATGGCAAAATTAATTTTCGATATCGTTACTCTTTGCCTGAGCAACGCCGGACTCATCTGCTACTTTAATAATAATTTTCTTGCTTTAAGTTTTTGATTATTAAGCAATAGGGAAGAATTCACAAGAGATATTTCACTGCAAATGTGATTGTAAGGATAAGAGTGCTGACAAAGAAATCCAAACTATTCATCAAGCTTGTTCAGTATGTTGATTATAAGGTAGAAAAATGTCATTTCTATTAAAATTTAACAGGTAATGTATGGAAAGAAAACAATCAATCACTGGATCTATGAGGATGACCGAACATAAACACTCATTGCTTTGTTTTGTTTTTAAAATGCATATGAAAACCCTTGAATTTGTTTATATAAAAATACTTTTACGCATAATGACTTGAAAATAATTTTCTAAAAATATAAACCACGAGATCTCGTTTTAAAATTTGTTAGGAAGTGTGCGATTTCACACATCTTATTTCATTAAAAAAACTCGTAATGTTGTCTAATTAAACTAAAAAATGGGGATATATTGGATTATTTTATAAGTATAAATATATTCATGAAGTGTATTCATCGAATATACTTTAGTTTAATATTAACTTTGCATACCAAAATGTTATCATTAATATTTCAAGACAACTTTGAGATTTCATTTCATGTTTTTCTCAATTTGTGTAATGTGTGACTTATGCATTTTCGCACTAGAAACTTCTAGCAAAATATTGTGGCTGTCAGCCATATTGTGGTTTTTTTTTGTGTTTCTTTTATAGTTTGTCAGTTATAAATACATATACATATATATTTTTTTCTTTCTTTCTTTCTTCTTCCTTCATTTCTACTTTATTTCCGTTCCTTTGTCTCAACAAGTCATATATTAACCGTTATCGCCGGAGGGAGAGAATTATCCCTTCTAAGAACCAGGGGATAAACAAAGAAGGGGGTATTAGGACTTCCACGAATTTGGGAGTGTAAAAGAAAAGAGGAAGCCCTGAGGACTAAGTGTAAGAAGAACGAACTCTTTTTGGCTAGACCTCGAGAGGAACGGAGGTGCAAGGCGGCGTTCGAGACTCGAAAGAGAGAGAAAGAAAGGAGGCTGCAGGACCGTCGAGGCCAGAAAAAAATAGGCACGAGGGCCAGAGAGCGCCGAGAATATAGGAGAATATCAAAGACGAATGGCCAAATAAGGAAAAGGAGAAAAGGCTACCATTGTGGAAGGGTACTTCCCCGAGTGTATCGATCGATTGTGAACCCGGGTACTTTCTGTCTATTTCTATATACTTTCTATCTTTCCTAAGTCCATCTGTTTCCCTATTTTATTAGTTTTAAGGTAGTTATAAGTTTAGTTTTAAGTTGGTTGTATAGTTTTTTTTTGTTACGCGCGCGTGTGCATTATCGCTTGTACGCGAATATGTGGCGCCCCTTTCCCAGTGAAAATACTCAACTTGGGATCACTTGTAAATAATAAAGAAAAGAACCATGTTTTGAAAGAAATAAAAGAATATTTAATTGTATACATAAGTTTTTATGTTTCTATTTATAACGTTTGTTCGCGTACGTATAAATCTCTCGATACGAACAACCACAATGGCGTCCGCATCAGGATCCCAACTGTGAAGGGGGTATACGGGTTGCAAATGTTATTGGATTAATTTGTGTTATATCTATTCTTCTGTTGTGTAATTATTATATATTATTAAGATTAGTGTAACAATAATGGATGGCTGAGTCGGTAGTTCAAATGGTAGTAACGGAATGGGTCCCGCTCAATCCTTTGGTGGTGACGGGCTTTCTAGGGATGATCCCTATATTTACGGGAACGCAGGGGGACACCGTGAATGTGAAACAGTTTTTTCGAATTATAGAAAATATTGCCCAGCTTGCCGGGTGGAATGATGAAGTCAAAGTTGCCATCCTGCAATCGAGGCTGAAAGGAGAACCGCTGACGACATTCATGTGTCTCCTTGACCAATACCCCGGGTCGTATGAAGACAATAAGAATGACTTAATTAAGTGCTTCAGGAAAAAAGAGGCTGGAAACAAAGATATTTTAGACCAACTTTTAAGTTTAAAGCAAGGACAAAATGAATCTGTAACAGAATTTTCAATCCGCACAAAAACTCTGTTGGCAAGGGCCATTAGGGATAACGACAAATTGAGATCGCTTAGGGACAATATAATTAAGGAAAGATTTGTAAAGGGACTGAAAGGTAGTTTGAAGGGAAATGTATTGAGAAGGGCCCCTAAGACCCTCGAAGAGGCGTTTGTTATAGCCAAGGGGAGGAAGTGATAGAACTTGAATGCGGTCATCGTTTTGAACGTAAAAACGTAAACGTGGGGATAGAGGAAAAATCGGATGTTATGGTAGGCAAGAGCAGTGATAGGATAGTTAGGGGAAATAAAGATGACGATAGAATTAGGGAATTGGAGAAGAAGGTCGAATCACTGGTTGAGGCTGTGAATAAGATGGTGACTAGAGACGAACAGAAGAGCAAAGTAGTAGGGAAAAGGTGTTTCGTGTGCCAAGAGATAGGTCATTTCGCTCAAAATTGCCCGGAACGTAGAAGAAATCGTTTAAACTTGTAGAAAAGCGTAATACTGGTCAGCATAACGTTCCTTTCGTAAATGTGAGACTGGCCGAAAAAGTCACTAAATCGCAAAGAGGTCTTCCGCTAGTGGTAGGAAGAATAGAAGGCGTGAAGTGTCACTTTCTTATAGATACAGGGGCGAAAAAATCTATTATAAATTCTATGATGATAAGGGGTATATCGAACAAAAAAAATAGCATGGGCAGCATCAGACTGCGAAGGCTTGAGAATTAGGGGAATTAACGGTGAAGTTACAAAGTGCAAAAAATTGATACGTGAAAAAGTGGAGTACAGGGATCAGGCATGTAAAATGAAGATTGCATGCATGCTATTACCAGAGACATGTGGAATAAGAAGGAATTCTAGGGATGGACATAATTGGGGAGGTCTATAAGATTATAGATAGTGTGAGTGTGTCTATGGAGGAGAGAACGCATGGCTGTAGCATGTATAGAAATATGCGCGGCAAATTGGCGAATGTTTCAAATGTAATAATTGAAGGGTTAGAAGGTTTAAGTTCGAAAGAGAAAGAAAAGGTGTATGACATATTCAAGAAATATCCGGGTTGTTTCGCTGAATCCGTCAAAAACTTGACAGGTATGATAGGCGAGTCCCATAAACCAGTCGTCGATCAAAACAGGCCTGTAAACATGCGTCAATATCGCATTCCCGAATGACATTTGCCCAAGTTAAAAGAATTAACAGATGCGTATCTAAAAGCAGGAATCATTGAAGAAAGTTCGTCCGCCTGGAATTCCCCGATCCACGTCGTAGAAAAGGAAAATGGTGAGATCAGGATGACGCTCGACCTGAGACGTGTGAATGAGGTCACTACAACCCAGGAATTCCCTATAGCCAGAGTAGACGAGATACTAAGTAAGTTTCATGGGAGCAAGTACTTCTCAGTTCTAGATTTAAAATCTGGCTATTTTCAGATAAACTTAGATGAATCCGTCGGGCATATCTTCGCGTTTTCGACTCCGTGGGGTAAGTTTCAAATGTGTCGTCTCCCGCAAGGCACAAAGAACAGCGGGAGGTTCTTCCAGGCGGTAATGTCTAAAGTGTTAGCCAGGTTTATTGGTATAAAGTGCTATGTCTTCCATGACGATATAGTACTTTTCTCTAAATCACTCCACGATCACATAACTCTCCTGGATGAAATAGTAGAAACCTAATGTGAAGGCGATACTTGAATTGAAACCCCCTTGTAGTGTGAAAGGAGTGCGAAGTTTTCTCAGAATGGTGGGAATTTTTAGGAGCTTTGTACCTAAGTTCTCAGATCTTGCGCTCCCACTAACTAAATTAACTAAGAAAAATGCAAGGTTTGCGTGGAATGCTGACTGTCAAGACAGTTTTGAAAAATTTAAAAGCATACTATCAAACCCCATTATTAAAACACCCATATGTCGGGTCCCCCTTTCTTTTATATTTCGATGCGTCGGACTATTGTGCAGGCGCAGTGTTAGGACGGTGAATTCTATCCGGTGGGATATTTCAGCCGAGAATTCGTAGGTGCCGAAAAAAACTACTCAACAATTGAAAAAGAATGTTTGACCATAATACTATCGCTGCGTCACTTCAGGCCATTAATTCTCGGATACAGAGTCGAGCTGCACACAGATCACAAGCCTTTGATCTTCATCAGCAATATGAAAAACCATAACAAAAGAATCATGAGGTGGTCAACAGAGATCGCTGATTACGACGTAACAATAAACCATATCAAAGGGAAATGCAACGGGGTAGCCGATGCCTTGTCGCGACCAAGTGCCGATGCTAAAAGAACAGGAGGCGAGATGAATGTCAATACGATGGAAAATAGAAAATTATGGAAAAGAGTTGTAGATTTGCAGAAACGGGATGACGAACTAAAAAAAATATATGAAGATTTAAAGAGGGGAGGTAATCAGGGGACAAACGCAGGGCTCCAATCCGAATATCAACTAGATGGCGAGATTGTGGTAATTGTGAAGTCTAATAAATGGAAACTGAGAAAGTGGGTGCGTGCATGTGTGGGAAAGGATATGATCGATCAAGTTATATGGTCATTCCATAACTCAAATATGTCAGGGCACTTGGGGCCTGAGAAAACCCACGACATAATAGACAGGTATTATCATATCAAAAATCTAAAGAACCAGATTAAGAGGGTGATCAAGGGTTGTAGAACCTGTCAAAAGCATAATATGGATAGAGACAAGGTGCCTTTTCAGGAGACAGAGGTGGCGGAGTTCCCATTGCAGAAGGTGGCCGTGGATATTATAGGCCCGCTTAAAACATCAAAAAAAGGAAACAGGTATATTTTAACAATGATAGATGTTTATACGCGGTATGCTGAGGCCATCCCAATTCAAAATCAGTCAGCTCAAGTGATAGCAGATAGTCTCTTTAGTAATGTGATATGTAGGTACGGCTGCCCCGAGGTTATTGTGTCCGATAGGGGAGCTAATTTTACATCTGATACATTCCAAGAAATGTGTGACAACTTAAGTATTAAGCGTAATATTACTACCGCCTATCGTCCCTATGCTAACTCCGTCTGCGAACAATTTAACAAAACGATCTGTGGGATCATTGCTAGAATATCGGAAAGGGATAATCAAGAATGGGACAAGTTTATTTATCCGGCCTTGTTTGCCTACAACAACTCGTCGCACACAGCAACCCACGAGGAGTTCCTGCGTTCTCTAGCGTTCCTGCTATATGGGTTCGAACTACGTTGTCCGAACGCCTTCCCCGACAATGATACAAAACTTATGGAAGGTGAAAGTCGCAATCACGATTTTTTAGAAAAACTGAACACGATAAGAAAGACTGCCTACGAATTGGGGCGAGAACGTAATTTTAGGAATAGAAACAGAGAAAATAGGGGAAAGAAAGCGAATGTATGGGAAGAGGGCCAAAGAGTCTGGCTGCTCAGGAAAGGAAGTACGAGGAACATGGGGAAGTTCTCTCCTAAGTATCTGGGCCCGTATAGAATCACGCGGGTACTTGGGCCAGTTACACTCGAATTGGGAGGAAACAAGCACAATAAAAAGTGGGTGGTGCACACGGACCGCGTGAAACCCTGTTACTCCCCTGTGTATAAGGAGAGAAGACCATTTATGAGGCGTCATAGAAAGACGAAGACCATCCCCGAAGATGAGGATATGGAGGCTGATGCAGAATTTGAACATATATTGGCAATGATACCTAGAAGTCGACCCGCGCAAAGTCCAGCCTGAAATCAACAGGAGAGTGTAAGTAACAAGCATGGGAACTGTCGCGAGAAAGGGTTTCAAACGCGCCACCCATATAACCTGCCCGGACATAAGATAAACTACCGCAGATTACACAATGGGGTTTGATCTTTTATTAGGGGGGGCGTATGTGGCTGTCAGCCATATTGCGGTTTTTTTTGTATTTCTTTTATAGTTTGTAAGTTATAAATACATATACATATATATATTTTTCTTTCTTTCTTCTTCCTTCATTTCTACTTTATTTCCGTTCCTTTGTCTCAACAAGTCGTATATTAACCGTTATCGCCGGAGGGAGAGAATTATCCCTTCTAAGAACCAGGGGATAAACAAAGAAGGGGGTATTAGGACTTCCACGAATTTGGGAGTGTAAAAGAAAAGAGGAAGCCCTGAAAACTAAGTGTAAGAAGAACGAACTCTTTTTGGCTAGACCTCGAGAGGAACGGAGGTGCAAGGCGGCGTTCGAGACTCGAAAGAGAGAGAGAGAAAGAAAGGAGGCTGCAGGACCGTCGAGGCAAGAGGAAAATAGGCACGAGGGCCAGAGAGCGCCGAGAATATAGGAGAATATCGAAGACGAACGGCCGAATAAGGAGGAGGAGGAAAGGCTACCATTGTGGTAGAGTACTTCCCCGAGTGTATCGATCGATTGTGAACCCGGGTACTTTCTGTCTATTTCTATATACTTTCTATCTTTCCTAAGTCTATCCGTTTCCCTATTTTATTAGTTTTAAGGTAGTTATAAGTTTAGTTTTAAGTTGGTTGTATAGTTTTTTTTTGTTACGCACGCGTGTGCATTATCGCTTGTACGCGAATACATGACGGCCCCTTTCCCAGTGAGGATACTCAAGTTGGGATTACTTATAAATAATAAAGAAAAGAACCGTGTTCCGAGATAAATATATATACAATTAAATATTCCTTTAAGTTTTTATATTTCTATTTATAACGTTTGTTCACGTATGTATAAATCTCTCGATACAAACAACCACAATATGTAAATATTATTGATTTCATTTGAAGTATATTCATTATTTAAATTTAGTTTAAAATCTCTTCAAGTTTTTATAACTTCAAATGTTCTTGTAATTTTGCTCATCAAACCCAATGTTTCTATCGTAGTAGTTACAACACAAACTGCCACAACAAGAGAACAGAACACACCGGTGGGCGAGTGGACTCCGTCTCCGCTCATTTCTGGCGGAGACCAGACCCTAAACACTGGAGTTCGATCGGAGGTTCGAACCTCACTCAAACTAGTTGGCAGCAGGAGTTTTTTCGGGTTTTCCTCCTTGCATATGACGCCTGAATAGGGGCCAGCTTCCCCCTAAGTCCTCCCGGAAGGCACTTCTATCTCCCTTTCTCGCGGGGGCCGCCTCCTATAAGGCCGACTTTGGTCGCGTCAGTGACCTCTCCGCTGTCTTCTCGGATTGGCTGTCTTCTATAAGGCCGACTCTTCCCATTCTGTTCTCTTCCGGCGTAAAGGCCTGAGTAGCCGCAGACGCCTCTAGAATTCGAATACGAATACGAGAACAGAACACATTAGATATTACACTAAAATATACAATCCCGATCAATAATCCAGTGATCCGAAACAGTTGTTTAGTGAT
Source organism: Centruroides vittatus (assembly GCF_030686945.1). Classification (NCBI taxonomy): domain Eukaryota; kingdom Metazoa; phylum Arthropoda; class Arachnida; order Scorpiones; family Buthidae; genus Centruroides; species Centruroides vittatus. Next base: position 12,830 of record NW_027120695.1, on the reverse strand, counting down.
ACCATCGATGATTACTCCCTGTTCTATATTTAAAAATATATTATGAATAAAAACCAGGAAAGGTGCTTTATCTGCGATTTTTAAAAATTCATTCATAACTGCAATCTTAGTTTTCCTGTCGAATAATCTTTTCGCCAAAACAAAGAATCAGCAGCAAGTAATTTCTAAGCCATCCGGGGTGAATACCAAATCGTTTGAAATTGCTCAGCGGCTTTAAATCGTAGGAAAACTTCTCGAAGTTCTTCAACGAAATCGTTTTTATTGGACATGTAGCCTCATAAGGAATATTTAGAAACAGGTGTTTTCTGAAATTCTTTGTAATATTTCAGCCAGGAAACAGTCAAACGTGAATCGGCAACGTGAGGATGAGACTCAAATCTTCTGAGATTTTCTGCCGATTCCTGAATCTTTTCATCCGAATAATCGAGTTTCTTGTTAATGATAATGTAAATAGAATATGAATATTCATTGAAATAATTGTACTATACCCAAGCACTTTCGTATATTTGTGAACCAGAGAGACACATATTTTGAAAATCCAATCCTGGCTCTAGAAAATACTTCCGTAACTTCCAAATCCTAAGTTGATTAAATACAGAATCAATACAACACCTTAGATTGGAGTACAATAAATAAAATCTCCAAATTTATCCTTCACTAGCTGTTACCCGCGACTTCGCCTGTGCGGATTTTGCACGCAAACACCATTTATATTCAATATTTCAACAACCATAGTAATCTATATATACAGTATAATCGAGATTAGTTGATAATAATAACAACAATAAGCGCAGAGCCCAAACAGTTAAGACATGTTGAAGAAAGTTGAAATTTGGTACACAGGGTCGGTCACGAGAGTGTACTAAGAAGGGATTTTTCAAAATTCCTCCCACGGAGGAGAGGGAGAGAATTAGGGCTTATCCTGAAGAACTCTGTTTCTACTGTACTATTTTAGATGCAATTTTTTGTTTTTAACTGTGGTTTAGTAGAATACCATATGGGGATGAAAGAAGTGTATTCCTTAACAATGGAAGTGTTAAGAATAGAAGTGTTACCAATGAAAGTGTTGAGTAACAATGGAAGTGTTAAGAGAAAGCGGCGTTAAAGATTTACAGGCGCAGATTCTTTTTTTTGCGTTTTTGCGGGAAATCGAACATATTTTTAACTCATCTAAAAATTCTCTAATTAGTCTGGAAACAGGGGGACCGACTCTTGCATTCTGTGAAACGGGTAAGATTGGCTATAATGTAATAATCTTAATCTTCACGTGATATCGTTACTTTTTGCCTGAGCAATGAATGGCTTATCTGTTAGTTGTTATATAACGCTAAGAATGATGAAAATCAAAGGAACTGTTTTTAATTTCATCAATTTTCTGGAACGTTTACGATCGTTCTATAATTGAATCAATGTGCAATAACAAATTCAAATTTAAAATGGTTCGAACATTTGGTTAAAAAACTGAAATATATAAAAATATTTATAACAATGTCTGAAATGTTATGAATTTAATACACCTAAGTACTCAACGAAGACTAAACGTAGTTGAAAACAAAAAATCGCATCAAAGATAGTACAGTAGAAGCCATTCTTCAGGTTAGGCCTTAATCCTTTTCCTCTCCCCCGCGGGAAAAAATTTGGAAAGATCCCTTCTTAGTGTGCGTTTTCATGACGTACCCTACCTGTGTATCAAATTTCACCTCTTTAGGTTTGGCGGTTTGCTGTGGGCGATGATGAATCAATCATTCATTCAGTCAGTCAGGACAAGTAATCTGTAATTTATATATTTAGATTAAATTGTAAATTACAAAAGAAACCTTAGTTATAATTGCATTAGGTTTATTTATTAAAAAAATCTCTAGTAACTTTTCTTAGTAAAGGACCATAATAAATCAGAAAAATATGTCTTAACAGATTTGTATCAGCTCTTCGTGACCAAGAATGTCATTTAGAAAAATTGTATGGCAGCTAGATCATTCTAGTGTGGTAAAATGCATGGGAAATATAGAGCATTTACATTTGCTAATGTCAATACTTGTTAAATTTTCAAAAAACAAATTTTAATTGCGGAACACGGAATTATACCCTAAAGTAATAAAAACATTTAAAATTACCATATGACTTGAATATGATTGGATGAAGATTTTCTCTTCTCTGTACCCACTTAACGCTATACATCCAGCAAAAAACGTTATTAGAAATACATAAGTGAAAAATATGCAGGTTGCAGAGTAAATGCAAAAAATCTTTACAACAACAATTAATATAGTCACTCCAATGCAATACGAAAACAAATTAGTGACTGACTGAAGGTGATTGAAATCCCGCTGTAACAAAGGTCTCTTACATTCGCTTTTCTACAGGTTCTTCGGGATATGTAATCCTCCAATTCGCAATGGACACAAAACTGTAATACACTTCGGAAACTGCAAGATAATAAAGCACTCTTGTCATGCATTTGTTTATTATAATATAATATTTAATAAAAAAGTTCACATTTAATATTAAGAAAGGTATACAAATATTACAGTGTTTTCCACTCCGCAATATCCCATTAATCCGAAGGAAGTAACGATTGCCATTCCCGCAGACAAAACACAGGCTACTCCAATCCAATATTTGCTTCTTATTCAATTGTGACTCATGGCTATCGATATTTAGAAAATACAAATAAACAATACTAAGGCTCCTATCATATATTTTACAGAAATAGTTTACTGTCTTCTTCTATAGACCAAAGTGAATCTGTTATTGGTTTGACATTTTGGAAGTTATAATTTCGTATTCGTTGATATACTTCGGCTTTCCAGTTATCAATAAATAAAGCCTCTTTATCAGTTCTGTTAACTATGTAAAGTCGGATGGCTTTAACACTTTTAACGTAATTATTTTCGCCGGTTATAACGACTCCTAGATCCATGATGTACGAACGATAAGAATAGGTCAAGTGGTCCTTGTCTACAGGATATTTAAACCTTTTTCTCATTTATCACGTTTGCTGCACCGGGGATTATTTGAAAAAAATGTATTTTCGAAGCATTTATTATGCACTATAACGTAAATATCACCGTATCTAATTGTTTGATTAAATATTTGGATGGTACAATTTTTAGCTATGGAATCAGCTACTTTTAATTCTTGAAGAATTTCTCTTTCTAACATATTTCCTCCGTTTCCTCTTACAAAGTATAATATATTTCCATTTGGAAAATCAGAAAATCTAGTTTCATCAGAAACTGATGCAGATTTCCAAGTATTTTCAATAAATCGTCGGGTAGAAAAAATTTCCTGCAATCAACTTTTAAACTGTCAATTAAATTTCTCTTGTAATTAAGTAGAAAGATTCCAGTTATTGAAGCAATTAATACTAATACAGAAATGAACAGAAAAACATACAGATGTTTTCCAATCGCCTTTCTAATTTGTTATGCACCTAATAAGGGTCCTTACTCTTATAGATACAATTGTCTAATTACTGTAGACTCAATATAGCTGTTTCACTAAGATATGTAAATTATTAATTCTACCTGTTAGGTATTAATTCTTAAGCCTTTGTGTTTTTATTACACAATTTTATTATTTAAATGTCTACCAGGACAGATCATATTATTAGGACTTATTAAACTGCTGTTCAAGTCCTGCATTATGAAGAAACGTATCCACAAAAAAAAATCTTTATTGTTTGCCTGTTTCATGTGTACACACTTTACACAGTTTTTTTGTATTTCGGTCCGAAACACAAACAAACTGTGTAAAGTCCTAATAATACGATCTGTCCTAGTAGACATAAATAATAAAATATTAATTTAACCGTTTGCACGTCAAGCAATATTACTATAGTATATTAAAATGCTACTATTGTATGCAATAAGAACGATCACAGAGGTCGAATATGTTTAGTATTATCATTATAAAACCCTTTTTTGTTTGAAAATTACGTCTTTATACGAATTGAGATATATGTTATCATCCCTATACTTTTGTATATACTCTTTGTATGTAGCTAAGTTATTGAGTTATTTTTTTATAAATATAGTAAAAATAAAATTTGTTGATACAACTAAAATAAATATACAGCAGTAAACCGAAAATCGATATCAATTGGTGACTGGGGTTGTTCAGATTAAGAATTTGTTCCGATTACGGATTATGTAATAAAAAATATATCAACCTGTCCAATGTTAAAATTTTTCTCTGTTGCTTGTCGCTTCGTGTTGAATTTTCGTCGATTTTAAGCCTAACGAAAATTTTTATAATAATAATCGAAGATTATTGTATTGTTAAAAATTATTTCTGCATTTTGTACAAACAAAATAAATATATCGAAAAATATAAAAAACATGAAAATTATACTTTAGAAGTAAATTTAGTATCAAAAACGTTCGATTCAGCACGACACAGTCCGACTGAAGATGCTGCTGATTACGGCGATTCCGATTACCGGGGTTCCGATTTACGAGTCTCTACTTTATGTGTAATTAAAAGATCTTATTGTTATGAACTTGTTTAGTAGATTATAAAAACTGCCGATAATAAGGTAAACGAATTTTATTTAATACAATTATAAGAATTGTACAAAATTTTACTAGAAAAATTTTTTATGTCCTAAATGACTTGCTAAATAATTGCCAACAAAAACATAAGTTAATGCACGAAAGCCTACTTGTACCTTGTAGAGCCACAAACAAATTCTTCATTGGCCTTTAGAAACCACAAGAGGTTGGTTAAGGTTTTTTGGCACAAGGGCCACACAGGCCAAGCTGTGCCACAACTATAAGTAGTGGTTTGGGCCATACTGATCACAAAATTAATTTTCTAATTACAAATTTAAATTAAATTAATTTTATTTTAACTTTAAAACAAAGTTTCTGTATTAATTATTAAATGTTTTTATAAATTTGAATAAAATTAATTTTTTAATTATAAATATGACACATACTGATCACAAATTTGAATTAAATTGATTTTCTAATTACAATAAGGCAAAGTTTCTGTATTAATTATTAAATCTTTCTATAAATTAATTATTTTATAGAAGATATATGATTGGTCGTTTTTTGATATAAATTGAGTTTTAAGGAAAGTTAGAATTTATTTTTAATACCAAGATTAAAAATTGCAATCATGGAGAGATATGGTTTTATTATTACTTACGACGGTGATAGAAATTATTCTGTTTCTCCTCGTTTGTACAAGTCTATAGATACGTGTATTGCTGCGGTAAATAATTTTTCTTTCGATATTCCTGATAATCTCCCTATTGTTTTACGTTATTTTAAAGTTAACGACGAAATATGGAAAGGAGATGGAAAATTTGGTTTTATAATTGTTGACGAGAATGGAAGAATTTATGAAGTTAGTAATAAATTATATTATTCGTTCGAGGAATGTTCAGAAGTTATGAAAGAAATTTATATAGAAAGGAACAAAAAGAATATATTAATATTTAGGGAGATAATTTGTGGATCAAAGCATTATAAATTTACTAAAGCTTATAAGTTTGATTAATATGTATTTCAAACATCCTAGTAACTGTATAATCGTTGGACCTTCGCAATGCGGAAAGACAACATTAGTGAGAAAAATTATTCGTAACAAAATTTATGAAAAGACATTAAAAAAGGTTCTATGGTGTTATTCCGTATATTTACCGTTTTTTCACGAGGAAAAAGATGTTACATTCATGTATGGTTTACCTGAATCCGTGCAAGGATGGGATTTAATAATAATTGATGATTTGATGCATGAACTCAGTTCAAAAACTGCATTTTTGTTTACAACAGAGTCTCATCATTATAATGTAAGCGTGATCGTGATAATGCAAAATTTGTTTCCAAAAAATAGAATTATGAGAGATATAACTTTAAACACACATTATTTGATATTATTTAAAAATAATCGCGATGAAAGTCAAGTAAGTTGTTTGGGACGGCAAGCTTTTGCTGGTAAATGTGATTTTTTTATGGATGCATATAAAAAAGCGACAGAAAAGGAATTCGGTTATTTGTTATTAGATTTTCATCCTAAAACGAATAAGAAATTTTCTGTGAGAGATTCGTGTTTTCCTGACGAACAAGGTATTTTTTGGATATACTTACCAATAAAATGAAGAACGTAAAGAAAAATTATCATATGTTAGCACTTTTGTCTAAGACTACTCCTTCTCAACGAAAAGCGATATTGAAAGAAGCTACTCCGGATCAAATTAAAGTTTTGTGTGAAATATGCGATAATTTGCGGAGAGGAAATATACCTGCCGATGTTCGTAAATTACAAAAATATAAAAAAATTATCAGGAAATTAAGTGAAAAAAATGTTCCTTTAAATACTAAGAAAAAAATTTTAGTTAATCAATCTGGTGGATTCCTTCCTCTTCTACTGGCTCCGTTATTGTCTATGGCAGGTGGACTAATTGGTAAAGTAATAGGAAAAAGAATCTAATGGCGAAACAAATGGCTCTTGTCCCTCCTGAATTGTTGTCAGCATATCGAAAACCTGAAATAAGAATTGGTAATAATATCGAAGAATTACTTGAGACTGGTGATTTATCTGATGATAGTAAAGTCAAATTATTAAGTCAATTGATTTCGAGATATCAGAGAACAGTTCATGCGCCAAAAGAACCTGTTAGAGTATCTGTTGTATCGACAAAATCGAAGAAACGGAATCTCAACCTGAAGAAAAAGCTGTCGATGATGCATTTATTAAACAAATAATTTTATCTGTACCACAATTATATCAAAAATATATACCACATTTAATTGATAAGTTGAATCAAAGTCATTACGGATGGAATTCTAAAGGTGAATTAACAACCGATGGGAAACCTATTTTTGGAAGTCATATAGTAGACTTAATTTCGTATGTAATGAGAAATAGAAAAACCGCATTAGTTCCTGTTGGTTTTAACGAATTTTGGGACGGTTTAAAGAAAATAAACATTCCTAAAGAGTGGATTGGAAACAAAAGTTTGACAACATTACCTGAAAAAACACAGTATCAACCAGCATCAGTCGAGACTCCCGAAGAAATTTTCTCTCCAAGATTATTTCACCAGTGGAAAAAATCTAAGAGGAAGAGGAAGAATAATTCCGAATGGAAAAACTTTTAAAATCGATATACTATAATCCTAAATCTCCAGCATCTTTTGGTGGTGTAAGTAAATTAGTTAAAGAATCTAATTTACCGCAATCTGTTGTTAAAAAATGGCTATCTTCTCAACTGACTTATACACTTCATAAACCTGTAAGAATTAAATATTCGCGAAGAAAAACTAAAAGTTTTTATCCTAATGACTTATGGCAAGCCGATTTAATTGTATTAAAACAATTTTCTAGATTTAATAATGGAGTAAAATACTTACTAACTGTAATCGATGTATTTACTAAGTATTGCTATGTGGAACCAATAAAAGATAAAAAACCTCAGTCAGTTTTTAAAGCTTTTGAAATCATTTTTAGAAAAAACATTCCAAAAAATTTACAAACTGATAAAGGAAAAGAATTTTATAATAGATTAGTAAAAAATCTTTTTAAAAAATTTAAAATTAATCATTATTCTACTCATTCTGATACAAAAGCAGCCGTTGTCGAAAGATTAAATAAAACTCTGCGGAATAAAATATATAGATTATTTACATATCGTAAGTCTTTTAAATATATCGATAAATTATCTGATATTGTAAAAAGTTACAATAATAGTTTTCATAGAAGTATCGGTATGTCTCCGTCAGAAGTTACCCCTCTACATCATAGCATGATTTTCGAAAAGTTGTATGGTATAAAAGGAGGGAATACATTTAAATTTAATATTGGTGATCTTGTTCGAATCTCGAAAATACGTAAAACATTTAGTCGAGGATATCTACCAGGTTGGACAAAAGAAATATTTGTTATTCACGATCGTTTTTCATCTCATCCTCCGACGTACATATTGAAAGATTTAAATAATGAAATTTTAGAAGGAAAATTTTATACAGAAGAATTACAGAAGATAACAAAATGATGCAGTCTGACTTTTTTGTAACTCTGATAAGCAATGCTAGCATGGATTTATTTCCTGAAAATAAGCAGTCTAATTTCACTGTGAAAATGAGTCCAGCTATTGATTTACATGGAAAATGGGTAGTCGGTCTGAGCGAAGTTATTATTCCTAGAAACTGGTTTAACATATCTAATCATAACAATGATTATACTATTACTAAGCATAAAATTAGAACAGAAAAAATAGAAGATAAAACATATACGATTCCACTAACTACAGCTAAAGAAAATGAAGGAGAGACGCTTTTCGATTGGATAAACAATAATATAGTTTCCTTAACTGGGTCTAACTCGGTAGAATTCGTTTTAGACAAGGATTATAAAGATGTAAAAATAAATGTGAAAGAGGGATTCGAGTTGCATGTTACAAAAGACAGTGCTCACAAATTACTTTATTTATTAAATTTTCCACTGAAAGAAATTATATTTAAACAAGGCACTTCAAATGTAATATTGCGGACAGGGTCTAAGGAATATCTATCAAATCCTGTATTTTACAAGGATCAATTTATAATTTTAATAGAAAGAAATAAAAAAGTTGTTGAAGAAATTGATGTAGAAGAAAAAATTTTTATTCCTATTGGATTATACTCATCGGCTGAAAAATTTCTCGGAATTTTTAAATATATTAAATTAGGATTACTGCCTAATAACAAAATCATTTTAAAAGTTCCTAAAAATATAACGATTGAATTTGGAAACGAATTAAAGGATTTATTAGGATTTAAAACACAGAAATTTTCAGCAGGCGAATATGTAAGTGAATATCCACTTGAATTGTCTGCAGGAATTTCAGAAATTTTTATTTATTCAAATATTGTTGCTTCTCATCATGTGGGGGATATAACAGCTCCTCTTCTAAGAGTTATACCAGTTATGGGAGAAAAGACCGATCAAATAGTTAAAGTTTATCCCTCACCTTTATATTTTCCTTTGAAGAAAAATTATATTGATACTATTGAAATCGAGTTGAGAACTGCCGGTGGAAAAGAAATTGTCTTTTTTGGAGGAAAAACATTATTAGTTCTATCTTTTAAGCAGTTATAAATAGTGCTTAGTCTTATTTGTTAATATTAGTTCATGTTTGAAAGTACAAAATGAAGCTCGATCCTAAAGATTGTATAAATTATTACTGTAATCAAGCGGGAGGAACGATATACAGACCTGAGTTACGATTTCCTCTCACACGACAATTAGGAACAGGGAATTATTTTGCGGGACAGCAAATACAACGAGGATATGGATTTTTTGGAGATTTATTTCGTAAATCAATTCCTATTCTTAGTAAAGTAGGAAAATATCTAGGACGAAAAGCATTAAACTTTGCATCAAATGTTGGATCGGATGTAATTAGCGGGAAATCATTTAAAGAATCTACAAAATCACATTTAAAAGATATTGGTTCCGAAATAAAAGATGATGTAATTAAAAAAGTACAAGGTGGATCTGGTATAAAAAGAAAACGAATGAAAAGATTAATTCAGTCGCAGAATAAAAGGCGAAAACTAAAAGATATATTTACTGAGTGAGAAAATGGATCCACACTCTTGTCCATGCACCAAAAGTGAGTTGGATTTATTCAGTACAGTTTCAACTCAACTAGCTATTGACAATACATCAGAAGTTATAGTACATCCCGTCGCAACAATTTCGGATAGTCGAGCACCAATTGAATTTTATGTATCCGGTTCTGGTGAAAATTATATCGATCTACATTCAATTTATCTACATGTTCAAGCAAAAATTGTAAAGAAAAATGGAACAGATACCGCTGTAGATGAAAAAGTTGCTCCTGTCAATTATTTTTTAAATAGTTTGTTCTCTCAATGCAGTGTTTTTCTAAACGACAAACAAGTAATTTCACAGGTTAATTATCCCTACAGAGCAATTTTGGAGGCCTTATTATTTTACTCAAAAGAAGCACAAGAAACCTTTTTAACGAGTGCATTATTTTTTAAAGATACTGCACAACATATGGATTCCATAGAAAATAATGAAGGAATGGCTAAAAGATTTAATATTGGTAAACAAAGTAGACTAATAGATTTAGTCGGACGACTTCATATTGATTTATCACATCAACCTAAACTGTTAATTAATAATGTGGATTTACGAATTAAATTAGAAAGATCAAAAGATAATTTTGCTTTAATGGCAAATAATGATAATTATAAAGTCATTATTAAAAATGCATCTCTAAAAATTAATAAAGTAGATGTTAGTTCATCAGTTCAAATTGGAATAGAAAAAGCATTGCAAACAGGTATTATAAAAATGCCATTCCGCAGAACAGATATTAAAGTTTTTACTTTAAGTAGTGGAATTCAGTCTACAAATATATCAAATGCTGTTATCGGTCAGTTACCTTATAGAATTACAATTGGTTTAGTTTCAAATTCGGCATTTAATGGAAATGTAAAATACAATCCTTTTAATTTTAAAAATTACAATTTAAATTATATATGTTTATTAAAAGACAATCAAATGATTCCCCCAAAACCATATACTCCTGATTATACAAATAAAATATATGCAAGAAATTTTATATCATTATTTGAAGATATAGGATGCATTAACCATCATAAATTTACAAATATATCTTACGACGATTATAAAGATGGCTATACTTTATATTGTTTCGATCTTACTCCCGATCATTCTGCATCAGAATCGCATATAAGTGTTAATCAACAAGGAAATATCTCAATCGAATTAAAATTTTCAACTGCAATATTAGAAACTGTGAATGTTATTTGTTTGCTGGAATATAATAATACTCTAGAAATTGATCACTCAAGAACTGTGTTTGTGGACTATTAATGAATACCATTACTTTATGGAGACTGGCTTCAAGTGATTCGAAAATAAAAAGGACTTTCGGAGGTGTTTTTGCATCTGATGACTTACCCATTTGCATTGCTAATCGTAAATCGTTTATAATTAATTTAGATGAAAAAAATAAGCCTGGGAGTCATTGGGTATCTGTGTTCTTTACCGAAAAAACTTGTTTTTACTATGATAGCTATGGAATGAAACCGACAAAAACGAAAATTATAAAATTTATAAAACAAAATTCTAAAAATTGTTGCTGGAATAATATAGTTCATCAGAGTTTATATTCAACGACTTGCGGATATTTCTGTTTGTATTTTCTATATAAAATGAATAGAAATCAATGTTTAAAAGAATTAAGTACAACGGACAAATTTTATAATGATGAATTTGTAAAAAAATTTGTTAAAATCATTTTTACTTAGCACATCCAAGTGCAATAATGTATAATCAATATTGTACTTCAATGAAAAATAATAAAATTATTTAAATATAAATTTTTGTAAATTATTTAATATAGATATATACAAAAAATATACTTACAACTCATCTTGGTAGAAGTTATTAAGTGCTGATTCTAGTGCTGTATTTATACTTAAATTCAACAGAGGTGTGTTATTTTGAAGTACATTCTTAAAATATTAATAGACACAATGTGTTTTCGATTCACTTTTTTAGATATCCTGTTATTCTGAAATTATTAATTGTGTTGGTATACTTTTTTAATTTCCTGTTATGTACAGTTAAAGAATATTAATAGACATCATCTTATTCTAAAATTATTAATTGGTATCCCGTTCCTATTATTAATAACCCATTTGTTATTCCAAAATTATTAATGAATATCCTGTTGTTAAAAAATACTGTCTAAAAATATTAATTCACATCCGTGTTATCTGTTATTTTTGTGTCTAGCGATAGTATAAATACTGTGTGTAAGAGACTAGCTCAATACACAGTCAGGATACCAGCTTAATACATCGCTGAGAACTTATACATCTAAGAAAAATGTCTTCAGAAGGTAAGTATTTTATTTTAGATTTTAAATATTTTTACTTAAAATAATTCAATAAATATAATGTTAATTTTAGAATGTGATTATGATTTTAACACAAAACAGAGTGTTGGTAAAAAAAGAGGACTCCAAACCTAAAAATATAGAAGATCAGGAGTTGAAAAAGCAAAAGTTTGCCTTTGACCAAAAGTTTGGGTTAGACCTAACTCTAGATAAAGGTAAATCTTCAAAAATTAGCAAGTTTAACATCAAAATATGTGAAAATCAATTCATGGAGGTGGTAGAATTCCATTCTAACACATATGTTTCCTTAACAAAAACAAAAGGGAACTATCCACCTAACAAATATAATATTAATATTAACGACTTTAAATTTTATAAAAAAAGCCTTTGATGCAATGAACGAACATTTAGACAAATGTGTAAATGTTTAAAATATGTCTTTTATATTAAGGAAAAAAGCTTTTAGAGGTTATGCTAAAACTTATCGTGCTCTTATTTTAGAAAATTCTGATCCATCTGTCTTTTTTGAAAAAATAACATCTAGTATTTATAATAATTTAGCTAATGATAATTTTGTTTGTAGAAGAAAATTTTTAATAAATTTAAAAACTAAATTTATAAAATATAAAGATGATGATATTATAGAGTATCAAGATGTTTATTTTTCTAGTCGTGTTGAGCATATTTTATCCTCGTATATGATTAATGAAAAATTAATGAATGCATTTGATACAATTTTAAACTATATTGATGAGTTTATAAAATATGGATCAGGGTGGATACTGAAAGAAATTATATTTATAGATGTTCATATAGGAATATACAAAAATGAAATTGGAGGATGTGGTAATATTATTCTTCCAAAACATATAGTTAATAAACGTTGTGTGTTAAATATAAAATGTTCAAACAATCAATGTTTTTTATATTGTATAATT